>NC_090268.1:122576960-123220293 GCF_040414725.1 Anabrus simplex | reverse complement strand
TAATGCTGGAATTCAATATGGTGTTGGCCCACCCTTAACCTTGATGACAGTTTCCACTCTTGCAGGCATACGTCCAATCAGGTGCTGGAAAGTTGCTTGGGGAATGGCAGCCCATTCTTCACGGAGCGCTGCACTGAGAAGAGGTAGCGTTGCTGGAACAGCCCGACGTACTTAATACGCACCGTACGAAAATAACTCTATCATTTCTTCCAACAAATGTTTCAACAGGGTTATAACACCAACTTGACCGTCTGGATCCAATTGACTACCAACATACAGTAATTACTGAAACCTGCTAGCTTTGACATACGTTATCATTAGCAACGCCTCCAATAAAGTTCTATTTTCTTTTCTACTTTCTGATATATCAACCGTGTACACATTTTAACATGTTTATTACGTTCACACTTCCGTTTTAAATAACTGACAGTGATTTTACCATCTTGGATTCATACTATGGGAATTGAAAAAACATCCCCCTTTGATTGTATTTACACTCAAGGCCGTCACAGTCTTAATGATATATAACAAAAGGATCCATTCTAGTTTTAAACTCTCAAATATTCATGTTTAACCACGTTTTAATCTTCAAAAACTGTAATTTTTTTTTTTTAAACACTTTGGTGCATTATCGTTGTTTTAGATGTTTTACGAAATCATTATTCATAATTCATAAGATTAGAAAGACTCCATATGTATTATTTTTAGGATTGATATGGCTGATGATGCCCATAAAGAAGGGTGAAACATGCACCATTGACTTTTATGTATTATGTATAAATTTTAACCATATGAAATAGTGGTTTATATTGTATTGTATTGAACAGGTGGACTTAAAAAAAAAAAATATTGTAATAATATTCGAGACAAGAGGTAGCGATGTCGGTCAGTGAGGCCTGGCATGAATTGGCGTTCCAAAACATCCCAAAGGTGTTCTATAGGATTCAGGTCGGGACTCTGTGCAGGCTAGTCCATGACATTTAGTATTAAAAACTTCATTTTTTGTCCGTATTGACTCAAGATTTTACAATGCTTAGTAAAGCTAAAGGTTCCACCTATTCAATACGTTATCGTAATGGTCTATTTAGAACATCACATATTTATTTAACTTATCATAAAATACATCTTTGGTACCGGTTTCGGCAATCCACTATGCCATCATCAGCCATTGAGTTTTTTTTTTTTTAGCAAGGAACATTCAAAAATTTAAAAATATGCAATAGCAAGTCCTATTCTTACATGAAAAACATTAAAAATATAGCTAAATAGCATAGGCCCATTGTACTATACAAATTAACATGTCTTTTTTGAAAAATACAATATTATGTAGTGCATCTAAAATTATTTTATATATAATTAGCAAAGTCTATGATTTGGTATACCTTATGTACAATAGAATCATGTAAAATTGATAAAAGAATCTACTTTTTTGCCATTTAACCAGTTTTTAAAACAACAAGTCCTATTTTACATGGAAAATATTAAAACTTGGCTAGTTAGTATTAACCCTTTTTTATGTTATACAAGTAACTTATGTTTTAATATTTTCCATGTAAAATAGGACTTGTTGTTTTAAAAACTGGTTAAATGGCAAAAAAGTAGATTCTTTTATCAATTTTACATGATTCTATTGTACATAAGGTATACCAAATCATAGACTTTGCTAATTATATATAAAATAATTTTAGATGCACTACATAATATTGTATTTTTCAAAAAAGACATGTTAATTTGTATAGTACAATGGGCCTATGCTATTTAGCTATATTTTTAATGTTTTTCATGTAAGAATAGGACTTGCTATTGCATATTTTTAAATTTTTGAATGTTCCTTGCTAAAAAAACTCAATGGCTGATGATGGCATAGTGGATTGCCGAAACCGGTACCAAAGATGTATTTTATGATAAGTTAAATAAATATGTGATGTTCTAAATAGACCATTACGATAACGTATTGAATAGGTGGAACCTTTAGCTTTACTAAGCATTGTATAGTCCATGACAGGGATGTTATTGTCGTGTAACCACTCCGCCACAGGCCATGCATTATGAACAGGTGCTCGATCGTGTTGAAAGATGCAATCGCCATCCCCGAAGTGCTCAACAGTGGGAAGCAAGAAGGTGTTTAAAACATCAATGTAGACCTGAGCTGTGATAGTGCCGTGCGAAACAACAAGGGGTGCAAGCCGCCTCCATGAAAAGCACGACCACACCATAATACCACCTCCTCCGAATTTTACTGTTGGCACTACACACGCTGACAGATGACGTTCACCGGGCATTCACCATACCCACACCCTGCCATCAGATCACCACATTGTGTACTGTGATTCTTCACTCCACACTTTTTTCACTGTTCAATCGTCCAATGTTTACACTCCTTACACCAAGCGAGGCGTCGTTTGGCAATGACCTGCGTGATGTGTGGCTTATGGGCAGCCGCTCGACCATGAAATCCAAGTTTTCTCACCTCCCGCCAAACTGTCATAGTACTTGGAGTGGATCCTGATGCAGTTTGGAATTCCTGTGTGATGGTCTGGATAGATGCCTACCTATTACACTTTACGACCCTCTTCAACTATCAGCGGTCTCTGTCAGTCAACAGATGAGGTCGTCCTGTACGCTTTCGTGCTGTACGTGTCCCTTCACGTTTCCACTTCACTATCACAGCAGAAACAGTGGACCTACGGATGTTTAGGAGTGTGGAAATCTCGCCTACAGACTTCTGACACAAGTGACACCCAATAACCTGACCGTGTTCGAAGTCCGTGAGTTCCGCGGAGCACCCCATTCTGCTCTCTCACAATGTCTAATGACTACTGAGGTCGCTGCTATGGAGTACCAGGCAGTAGGTGATAGCACAATGCGCCTAAGATAAAAAACGTATGTTTTTGAGGGTGTCCGGATACTTTTGATCACATAGTGTTCATGGACATGTAGAAACATATTACATGTTACAGGTAATGGGGAAACATCTTTCCCCAATCAGATTGAAGAGGAAAGTGTCTATAAAGCAAAAATTATTTGACTATAAAGGTGTACCCCTGCCCCTCTTTCACCTTAAATGTGACTAATCGAAACTATTTTAACAGCAGCAATAAAACTCTAAAACCTTGGTGATTCAAAAAGTGAAGCAGTTGCTGGATTGATTGATTGATTGATTGATTGATTGATTGATTCATTCATTCATTCATTCATTCATTCATTTACCTATCAATCAGGACCATAACGAGCTAGAAGCTCAGATCAAGGGGCAGTACAGACATTTTGTATTTTTCAAATTTCACAATTATAGCCTATTACAGAATAGGAACTAAACATGGAATAGCCCACTAATAATAACAGTAATACAGTTTGAATACTAATTTATAAACAGTATTTACCTGCAATATAGGCATCCATAAAAATGATTTTGTTTTTAAAGCAGTCAGACTTTAGTTAGTTTGATAGATTTGGGAATATTATTACAATTTTTAAATATTGTAATATGCGACACTTTTCGTACAATATTTAGTTGAGTTGAGCTTGAATAATGTAGCATAGATCTTTGTTGAGTTATTACATTTATAAGTCTGTTTGTTAAAATTTACGTTGAAATTACTATCACTTAAAGTATTTATTTCCTCGAAAATGTTGGAAGAACATCTTATAATGATATTCAAAGGGATTTTTTAAAATAATTTGTATATTTCTGTTCTAAGTGTCAATGGATGTAGTCCATAAATAATATCAATAGCTCTATTTTGTAAAGTCTACAATGGTTTCAAACTATAGTTTCACAATCAGTACTATCCAACACATACAGGACAAGTATGACTGGCTAAGACTGTGGTAAACCAACTTCAAAGTATTAAATGGTAAAGCATCTCTATGTAATACTCCAATTACTCCTGAAACATTTTTACAAACTGATTATGTTTATTTGCTTGTAAATTCTGGTCTATATTCAGTTCTTGTGAATGTAACTATGCATAAAAATATTATTTTGATCATGTGATCATTATACAGTCTGCATTGATTTAATAATTAAAAAAAAGAATAAGATACTGAAATTACTTAACAAAATGCCAAGTTATCACTGCTAATGCATTTAAAGATGGTGGGGGTAGTAATTATCCATCCACAATCGTATTCATTATTATGGGTAAAAAACGGAAGTAGAGTTCATAAATTCAGCAAACGTCACATAACAGCAAAACCAAAATCAGGGAAATTTAATGCTGAAAGACTAAGGAGTTAAATGAGACAGTAAAAGATCAAGTACAATACCTTCTCTAATTCTTGAATACGAGATTCAAATATGCCCTTCTCTACTTCCCGTTCACACTGTATCTCCTTCAATTTATTCTTGTGTTGTTCTTCAAGAAGTTCAAGAGCTTTAGAAGCATGACAGACCAGCTCTTGTTTATCGGACACATCTTTACGTAATGATTCTGCTTCTACCTGCAATCATAGAACATAAAAAGTTATTCACTGAAGAATCAGATCAATTTCAGCTTGTAGGCCATATAGATTACTGATAACTGACAATGATTAAATAAAATTCAAATTCAACCTACAAGAAATTTGAGGTTCTACCTTAACTCTAAAATAACACCACCACTTCAGGCTGGTAAGTTATTACTAACCCATTTAAGTGCTACAAAACTCGTAGTTACTTCAACTGTTCTGAAACGTGGGGATCTCATACAGTACATTAGAGTAAACATAACTGAAGAGCCACATCTTACAGTGTCCATGGTACAAAGTATATGTTCACTATATACAAGAAATTCCATTATCTGGGCTGATGAATGTCAGGGGGCTTCACAGAAAATAAAATAAAAAATCACAGATAATGGAACATTATTTTAATTGAAAAATTAAGTGGCAGCACAAGCATTAAAAGCATTCAAGTATCCATTTACACTATACTACACTACAGTACAGCAAGTTGTTATTTTCAATTAAATACAGACATAATCTTCTTTGTTTTTATTTTTTATTCTTATAGTTTGTAATCATTTTTCCAACACAAGGTTTGATTGTTCTTAAATTTGCTAAATTATAGTAATCACAGCCCTGCTGTTCAGAGAAGTTGATCAAAGTGTCAACTGCTTCCATCATAGTAAATGATGAGACTTTCGCATGTGCTATCTCAACCAACAGTTTGTTGGTATCGTCGGATTCCCTATCATTTTCCTCAGTGTATGCATTGCGCAGTTGTTTGACGATGTTATGGTCTTCTAATAGCTTTACACTTCATCATTTGCATTACAACCACACCACTCCTCCCATGCTATTTGTTTCTACCGAAATCTGGTGTGCAATAACAGACTGAGACGTTCTCTACTTATAGGTTGTCTTCCAGAACATTCATTTGTTCCAATAATTTTGACCATGAATGTGTCAAGATAATAAGAGACACACTGTTCCAAACTTCCCAGATTGAAAAAAAAATGCATCTCTCACCATCCACGGTTTCAGTGTTTCTGTGATAGATTCAACGCAGTCTTCTGCAAGGATAAACCAAATCAACATTTTTCTGTATCTTCACTTGATTACAGATATTACACCTTAATCCATTGCCTGAATCAGGGAAGTTACATTGGGTGGAAAGAAGTATACAAAAAAGGCCATCGTCTGATACCTTAACTGATTTTGATGGGTGCAAGGGTGCAACAGCTTTAGGAGGAAAATCTTTAACTTCCATGTGTACATTTTTTATCATACACAGCACAAAATGTCTGAAAACGATGTGACTGGTTCATCCAGCTTTAGGATGGTGATAATTGCAAGAAAAGCATTTCATATTCATGTCTTGTAAGAGTGTGGTTTCTTCACTCGGCCTATAACTGTCAACTTAAGTTTGTGTGAACCTCATGCATTTGAACATGTCATTATCGTTAGCATTTCTTTACTTGTCTTAAAACTGGGGACAGAAATCTCTAACTAGCATGCCAAAGTTTTTGAAGGCATCATTTTCCAAAAGAGACCAGATTTGTTCTGTTGCCACCAGATTGTTCTTTCAATTAAGGAATGAAACTTGTCATTGAACAGCATTGCAGCCACCATATAACCACTAAGACTTTTACCGTGATGCCATACCGACGTTTAAACCGAGATGGTCAACAACTGGAAGCAGAAAACTGCTCAGCAATATTAAGACGATTATGAAACCATAAAGCTTTTTAACTCTACATTGGATCTGATATATATATATATATATAAAAAAAAAATAAAAATAAAAAAAAAAAAGCCCTCTGCAAGCTTCTGTCCAAACCAAAGATAAAGAGCTTCCTTGAGATCTGCTAGTGTCAACTTTTTCATAGTTTTCCTTTCTGACAATATTTCAACCGATGCGACAATCTTCAAAAAATTCTGCTTTACGTTACGCTAAACTCCTCACTGTTTATTCACTGACACCGAATTCTTCACACACTTGTTTCACACTGTCAAAACTTGGTACTAAGCACTTTTGTTTACCAGTCATTCTAGAACACATACACGTGACAGACAAGAATTGATAATAGCGTACTTAAACAGAAAAGGTAGCAACACAACTGCTAGCTTACTCTTTGTTCTTTGATTAAACTGTTGTGTGCAGAGTGGTGATTATTATTTTAAGAGGGAATACAACTGGGCAACCATCCTCTATTAATACTAATCTGAGGGAAAAATGGAAGGCATCCAACACTTCGAAAAAAGAAGTCATTGGGGAAAGAAAGACAAGGGTCATGAAGAGAATGTAAATGAAAGACTCCCTAGGCCCCAAAAGCTCTAATACCATTGGGATCGGAAGAGAACAAGAGTTGACCAAGGGAGGTCAGGTAGGATGGATGACAGAGAGGAGCCTGACATAAGTAAATGGAAGCTATGCGAGAACTCAGCGAAGGGCCCTGAGGTCACCATCTATGCTTCCAACTGGGGTCCTGCAACTGGGACATAGAGATCAGAGATCCCATCAGTTTGATGGGAAAAGTGCCCTTCAAATGCAAAAACTTTCATATCAGTAAAGAGAATTTTCCGATGACCATTTTGTACATACTGATTAAGTAAGGCTTTGTATTTGACCAGCCTCTGTTTGTGTTGTTAGGAATTAACTGGAACTGCAACAAAGTGCTTTCAGAGCAAGATCACTACTTAGCATCCTGGACAATGTTCTTCTAGATACATTCACCTTTCCTGCCTTTACTTGTTTTAAGCACATGATTTTGGAAAATTCTCTGTATTATGGCACTTATGAGCTGTGGTGTCCCAATAGACTTTGGATTGCCTTAACGAGGGTGGTCGGACATACTCCCAGTCTCACTGAAGCTAGATTGTTTGACTGATGAAGATTCTGATAATGACCAGCTTCTTACGGTTATCAAAGATACCTGAAGCCAGTCTCCCTAACTTCTGTAGAGCTATTTTCGTCATTGCCCCATTCCATAACTATGAACCCTAGATGTAACAAGACGTAACAGGATAGTTTTGAGGTTAATGCAGTCTGTTTAAAGAAGGGTTTTCCTATATGCTACCAAGTGGGGTCACAGAAAAAATAAAATGAAACAATTTAGATGGTAGTTTGTAATAGCAATTTTGGCCCTACTAGGGAGTACAGATCTAGAATTATTTAATAATGTCAAGCTTGTGTTCTAATTGTTGAAGCACCGCACAAAGATGAAACACATGTTGAAAATACACTGACTGACAGTGACAATGCAACACCAAGGAGGAGTGGTTCGAAAGGGATGAAAGTTGGGGAAAAAACAGAGACGGCACGGATGAATAATTGATGTTTATTTCAAACCGATATGCAGGTTACACAATGCGCACGGCATCGACTCAGTAGGATGTAGGACCACTGCGAGCGGCGATGCACGCAGAAACACGTCGAGGTACAGAGTCAATAAGAGTGCGGATGGTGTCCTGAGGGATGGTTCTCCATTCTCTGTCAACCATTTGCCACAGTTGGTCGTCCGTACGAGGCTGGGGCAGAGTTTGCAAACGGCATCCAATGAGATCCCACACGTGTTCGATTGGTGAGAGATCCGGAGAGTACGCTGGCCACGGAAGCATCTGTACACCTCGTAGAGCCTGTTGGGAGATGCGAGCAGTGTGTGGGCGGGCATTATCCTGCTGAAACAGAGCATTGGGCAGCCCCTGAAGGTACGGGAGTGCCACCGGCCGCAGCACATGCTGCACGTAGCGGTGGGCATTTAACGTGCCTTGAATACGCACTAGAGGTGACGTGGAATCATACGCAATAGCGCCCCAAACCATGATGCCGCGTTGTCTAGCGGTAGGGCGCTCCACAGTTACTGCCGGATTTGACCTTTCTCCACCCCGACGCCACACTCGTCTGCGGTGACTATCACTGACAGAACAGAAGCGTGACTCATCGGAGAACACGACGTTCCGCCATTCCCTCATCCAAGTCGCTCTAGCCCGGCACCATGCCAGGCGTGCACGTCTATGCTGTGGAGTCAATGGTAGTCTTCTGAGCGGACGCCGGGAGTGCAGGCCTCCTTCAACCAATCGACGGGAAATTGTTCTGGTCGATATTGGAACAGCCAGGGTGTCTTGCACATGCTGAAGAATGGCGGTTGACGTGGCGTGCGGGGCTGCCACCGCTTGGCGGCGGATGCGCCGATCCTCGCGTGCTGACGTCACTCGGGCTGCGCCTGGACCCCACGCACGTGCCACATGTCCCTGCGCCAACCATCTTCGCCACAGGCGCTGCACCGTGGACACATCCCTATGGGTATCGGCTGCGATTTGACGAAGCGACCAACCTGCCCTTCTCAGCCCGATCACCATACCACTCGTAGAGTCGTCTGTCTGCTGGAAATGCCTCCGTTGACGGCGGCCTGGCATTCTTAGCTATACACGTGTCCTGTGGCACACGACAACACGTTCTACAATGACTGTCGGCTGAGAAATCACGGTACGAAGTGGGCCATTCGCCAACGCCGTGTCCCATTTATCGTTTGCTACGTACGCAGCACAGCGGCGCATTTCACATCATGAGCATACCTCAGTGACGTAATCTACCCTGCAATTGGCATAAAGTTCTGACCACTCCTTGGTGTTGCATTTGCTCTGTCAGTCAGTGTATATTAGAGCAGACATAGGCAAGCTGCCTCATGTCATGGAAATATGAACTCAACCACTTCAAAAATAACACTATCCGACAGCAGTTTGGCGAACTGTTGATTACAGAAAAATGTTGAAAGATCGGCTTCACAGGTATGTACATGGCCTCAAGCAGTCCTTTTCACAGTTTCCAAAATAATAATAATAATAATAATAACAATAAGAAGAAGAAGAAGAAGAAGAATGATAATAATCCCGTGTGGGGATTTACCAGTTACCTCCATCGGGCGCGTCCCATTGGAATTGCGGAAGCTAAAATGGTTTTACGAAACCATTTTCAACATTTTAACCTATAATTTATAAGTATATGTATTATTATTATTTTTTAAGATTGATATAGGCTGATGATGCCCCTAAGGAGGGTGAAACATGTACCTTTGACTTTTATGTATTATGTATAAAAAATATTTGACCATATGAAATAGTGGATCATATTGTATTGTATTGAACAGGTGGACTTATAATATTGTAATAACACTTGAGACATAAGCTAAAATACCACCGTGAAAAAAAAAAACTCGCCCCTTGCCAGGGTTACGGCGAAGATTGGTAAATGACCATAAGCCAGAAAACATCTTGAGGCGACCTCTAGGGCTAACAACCCTAGTTGTAAAAGGATTGGTACCCGTCCAAAGCAAAGTCAAGTCAAGAACTATGATGGCACAACGTTTCAAGAAACATACCCCGGGGGGGTAAATCTTCGGATAAATCCCTCGTCGTGAACGCCACAGCGCACGAGTCTCGTTCGGATTCTGGGGGAGACTCGACATCATGCAAGAGACAATTCGGAGCATCTCGGTGTACCCCGAAGAGTCAAAAACTCAGGCCAAAATCCAAAACCATTCTAGGAACTTTCAACATAAATTCACTTACACAAACTGGCAAGCTGAAAACCCTCACCAAAGCTCTTCACGAAAATCAATATCCACAATGGCCCTACAGGAAACAAGGTACCCATATGAAGAGATTTTGAATCCGAAGGCTACAGATTTTTCAAGAGCAAAGCGCAAAGAGGAATCCTCAATGGAGCTGTGATGCTTGGAACCATGTTTGCTGTTAGAACCTAGATCCTTAAATGGGTTGCAAATTTCGAACCAGTGAATGACAGATTGTCTATACTCACAATTAAATGCGCGACCAAAACCTACGCCCTAGTTAATGCACAAGCTCCTACAAACGATAAGAACAAGTCTGATCCAGATAAAGTTGATAATTTCTGGGACCTACTGGATGAAAAATTAAACAAAATCCCCAAACACCATGTCAAGCTTTTTTGGGTGACTTCAATGCCCAACTAGGTCGTGAACAGAAGTACAAGAAAGTTATAGGAAATTACCCTGCTCACAAAAGAACCAATCATAACGGCAAAAGACTGGTGTCCATTTGCGAAAATCACAACCTGCAGGTCATGTCGACCCATTTTCACCATCTACCCAGAAACCAAATGACTTGGCGTTCTCCCGTCCAAACTCTCGGAGAGTTCCAAATAGATCATGTTGCAATCTCCAGGAGAAACAACCCTGAGATTATGAATGTCAAGGTAAAGAAAGGCATCAATGTGGCATCAGATCACTATATGTCTCTTATCAAATTCAAACCAATTCCCGCAAACACAAGGAAGACAACAAAACAGTTCACACGCTTCGACAATGATAAACTTCGGCAAAGGGTCAAGGAGTTCCAGGAGAAGGCTAGACCAAATGACTGTGACTTTAACAACACCAAAAGTCTCCTTGTTGAGGCCACCAAAGACGTTGCAGAAATCAAGAGAAGCAAAAAGCATGCCTGATGGAATGGTACCTGCAAAACAGTCCTCAAAGAAAGACTCAATGCGTGGAAACAGTACTACTCTACGAAATCAGAAAATGATTGGGAAACCTACAAAACCCAGCGTGCCCAAGCAGCTAGGGTGTTCAGATCTGAGAAATGTAAATACGAAAAATCTCTCATTGAAAAGATAGAACAAAACTTTAGGAAGAATGAAGGCAGAGAGTACTACAGAGCCTTAAAACACAAACTCACTGGCTATAAACCACCATCCCTATGCTTTTAACGAAAGGACGGCACACTAGCGACGTCAAATGAAGAAAATTGCAGCATTCTGGCAGACTACTTCAAGAATTTACTTAATTGCTCTAAACCGCAAAGCCCCATCGAGACCAAGGAACCCTTACTCAGGTACCCAGATTCCAGACCACCCGACAGAGATGAAATCAAGCGCCACATTCCCCGTCTCAAAAGTAACAAAGCTCCGGGGGAAAGACTCAGTAGTAGCAGAACCATGGAAATATGCCCCAGAGGAATCACTTGATATCTTGCAAAAGCAAACAGAAGAAATTTGGAACAAGGCGACCCTACCCAAAGATTGGAAAATAGCTTTGATCCATCCATTACACAAAAAAGGCAGCATGAAGAACATCAACAACTACAGAGGAATATCTTTGCTACCCGTGACTTAACAAAATTCTATCACTTGCCATCCAGGAGCGTTTGGAAACACAAGTTAAACATCAAATAGGTGAATACCAAGGAGGGTTCAGAAGAAGTCGCTCAACAGCCGAACAGATCCAAAATCTCAAAATGATCATCAGATAATGTACACTAAGGTCCAAGCAGTATGTGTCTGTCTTTGTGGACTTTAAGAAAGAGTACGACTCCATTGATCGGGAGTCCTGCTAAACATCTTAAATGTATTTGGAGTTGATTTGAAACTGTTGGCATTAATTAGAGCCACCCTGATACAAAATCCAAGGTGAAATTCCACAGAAGTCTCTCGCATTCCTTTGACATCAAAACAGGCGTCTGACAAGGTGATGGGCTATCCTGTTACTCTTCAACTGCGTTTTTGAAAAGATCATCAGAACCTGGCAGGTAAGTTTACAAGAAAACTACTACAGTCCATTAAGAATAGCAGCCAAATCCAAGGGGATCACAACAGACTGCTTAGCATTTACCGATGATGTTGCTGTTCTCTGAAACGACCAAGAAACCGCTAGGGCTCAAGTTGGAACGTTAAAGGAAATTGCCGAACAAACTGGTTTGCAGATATCGTTTGAGAAAACAGAAGTAATGACTAACATCAAAGAGGCCCCACCAAAACTCCATACAAAATACGGGGACATCACCCAAGTAGACAAATTCATATACCTGGGTGAGATCATCATGAAAAATGGACTGGACAAAGAAGCTCTTCAGGAGCGAGTACACAAACTGGAAATAGCCTACCAAACATCCTGCACAATCTACAACAAAAAGTGCCTTTCCCAAAACACCAAGATACGTCACTATGAAACAGTTCTGAAGCCAGTACTTCTATATGCAGCCGAAACCCTGTCTCTAAACGCCAACAAAGGACTCCTTGAAGAAATGGAGAAAAAAGAGCGCAAAATTGTGAGAGGAATCTTGGGATCAAAGTACAGAAATGGAATCCATCAAAAGAGATCCAACAAGGAAGTCTATAGCAAAATAGAGAAAATTACTGACACAATCAGAAAAAGACGGGCATGATTTTACAGTCATCTGAAAAGAATGGATGGAAGAAAGTTAACGAAATAAATCTTCCACTTCTTTGATTCAAATCCCAAAACCACAATTCCCTGGATTAGAAATACCAAAGAAGACCTGCAAAGGCTACATATCTCAGCTGAAGACGCCCTTAACAGAGATGTCTTCCACAAGAAAATATTGACGAACGGGCTAAACCGAGACGAGCAACCAAAGAGAAGAAACGGTGCCCCTTGGACAGAGGAGCATAAGCAGACTCACTCACAAAGAATGAGGGAAATTTGGGCTCTAAAGAAGGCCAAGTTCAGTGTCAAATGCAACAAGACTTAACGTGGTCCTTGATGCCCCCAGCGAATTATATTATAATTATAATAATAATAATAATAATAATAATAATAATAATAATAATAATAATAATAATAATAATAATAATAATAATAATAAAAACCGTGCCCGGTCAGCTTACGTGGGGGTTTAGCTCTGAATTTAGTAAGAGCTAGGCATAACCCTGCGTAAGACACTGGGGTGGGGGCCCTCAACCCCGACACGGCGCGTCCCAATGGCTGATAGGGGAAGCTCGTGTAGATATGCAGGACAGGTGCAAATAGGGCTTCGCCAAATAAACACCCGCGGATCAACTGAGGTGTCAGGAAAAATGATCAACGGCTTCAACGGCAGAAGAGGCCATATCCCAATGGCAGAGTAGGCGGAAGAACCGACACAAATCCACTTTGCGTCTGACTTGCAGCAAGCGGCAAAGTGGTCAGCGTCTCTCTCCAATGGAGCGGCTGAACATCATATCACCTGGCTGTAGGTTATAAAAAGCAAAAATCAACTATGAAGAGTTCTAAAACTGTGCCTCGGAAAATGCCGCTGCCCGAGGTGCGCCAGGGCATCTCTGGAGCCACCGCTAGAGATGACAGCATGCGAGCCGGTGGTGGTGGGAGTGTAAGCTGCTGGCCTCCCATCGGGTCACCCGAACAAGCTACAGTAGCTCAAGACGATCATACCGCACCGGGTGCGAGTGCTTTTGTGCTAAGTACAACCTCTCGTATCAGTAAGCCCAAAAAAACGCATTAAATGGAACAATGATATGAATGAATTTATCATGCGGGCATATCTTCGAATAACTCGTCTTGAAACTGAAATTGCAGGATATAGGCAACAACTATACACAGCCTTTACAAATCAGTACCCAACAATGAAAGTTACTGAACAGCGCATTGCAGATCAACGAAGATCAGTCATCAAGAACAATTTGATCCCGGGTCCTGTTCTTAGTAGAATCAGACAAGAAGTAACACAAGAACTCTTTCCACATCTTGAAAGCACCGAGTCTGACTCAACGGTTAACAGTCCACCTGATACTGATATAACAGTACATACAAGTACTCCCGAAGTGATACTTTCAGATAACTCTGACCTCCATGACAAGACACATGTTGAATTCTACAAGGCCCTTCTAGAATATTCTGGTACCGATCCTACACAACGACCCATATTGCCAAGGCAGCAATCATCCAAAAAGTTTGGGAAAATCATTGATCTTAATTTGAAAGTCTTGCCAGAATATCTGAAAGAGCATCAGACGTTCCCTGAAGTACATACTGCTATATACTGTGCAGCACTTGCCGCAGTACGACTGAACAATGGAAAGCCATTTTTGCCTTACAAGAAGTCTGTCAAGAAAAAATTGAGAGAACGACCTTGGGGAAAACGCCTGAAAGAACGCATCATCCAAATCCGCCAGGACGTGAATCGCCTGCAGCAATACAAGAATGGAGTAAGAGGGAAACGCCTAAATAACAAAATTATTTGAATTCTGAAAATCAGTTCAAGGCAGAGTCTGGAGGAACCTGGAAGCACAGTACTACAAGAAACCCTCGAAACCATGAAGCAAAAGTTGGCCGCATTATCCAAGTGCCTCAAAAGATACCAAAACACCACAGAGAGAAAATCACAGAACGCAATGTTCGAAAGAAATGAGAAACAGTTCTACAACAATCTGAACGAGAGAACACAAGATGCAGCACAAGATGGAAATACGCCCAGCGAAGAAAAAATTCACAGCTATTGGTCGGGAGTATGGTCGAACCCAATAGAGCACAATGCGGAAGCCCATTGGATCAGTGAACTGAAAGATAGAACTAATGAAGTAAAGCATATGGCAACCAAGGCTGTTGAGATCGGAGAAATACAACAGAGCATCAAGAAACTGCAGAACTGGAAGGCCCTAGGCAATGATCGTATACACAATTATTACTACAAGAAATTTACATGTACGCATTTCCTTCTGACTCAACATTTCCAGAAATTTTTAGACAACCCGGCAACATTCCCAGCTTTCCTGTGCACTGGCATCACATATCTGAAACCAAAGGATGAAAATCTGCAAAATCCAGCAAAGTATCGGCCTATAACATGTCTATCTACTCTATATAAGATATTTACATCTATAATAGCCAACAGAATTCTGAAACACTGCGAGGAAAACCACATCATTGCCGAGGAGCAAAAGGGTTGCAAGAAGAATACCAAGAGGTGCAAGGAGCAACTGATTATCGACACTGTGGTCCTGGAACAAGCACACCATAAATCCAGGAACCTATACACGTGCTCCATTGACTACCAAAAGGCCTTTGATTCAGTACCACACACTTGGCTCATACATGTTCTGGAACTATATAAAGTTGACCCCTCAATCATTCACTTCCTGAAGACGGTAATGGCAGACTGGAACACCTCACTTCATGTTTCTCTAAGAAACTGCAGTGTTGCAACAAGACCCATACCAATACGACGAGGGATCTTCCAAGGGGACTCATTGAGTCCATTATGGTTCTGCATGGCATTAAATCCACTATCCTACCTACTGAACACAAGTGGGTATGGATTTAGCATTAAGAATAAGCGAGAAGAGCTATTCAAAATCAGCCACCTACTCTATATGGATGACATTAAGCTGTATGCCTCTACCAAACCCCATCTCCAACATCTTTTCTCAATTACCAAGACGTTTTCTTCAGATATAGGCATGCGGTTTGGATTGGACAAATGCAGAACCCAAACTGTCATCAGAGGATCCTACTCAGCACAAGGGACACCTTCGAGTTTAAGCGACGAATCCATACAACAGCTGGAGGAAGAAGAAATGTACAAATACCTCGGTTTTCATTAGAGCACTCGTATGAAACATGCCGACATCAAGAGAAATGTCACGCAGCAATATATAACACATCTCAACATGGTACTATCATCAAAACTGACAGCTAAACATCTTACCAAAGCAGTCAATACGTACGCCGTACCACTGCTCACATACTCCTTTGGTATCATAAAATGGACCCAAACAGAACTTCAGCAGTTACAAACGAAAACAGCAGTTTCACTCACCCGGTACCATATGCACCATCCTAAATCTGCAACCGAACGTCTTACACTCCCGAGATCAGAAGGTGGTATGGGCTTCTTATCCATTGTCAATTTACACAGCAATCTGATATCAAGTCTAAGAGAATATTTTCACTCGAGAGCTGATACATCGTGTCTTCATCATGCTGTTTGCAGAGCTGATATAAACTATACACCTCTCAATCTGTCGTCGCCAGAAATGCCTGTTTCCACCCCACCTACAAAAAAGATGAATATGGCCATGTGGAAGCAAAAACCTCTTCACGGGAAATACCCGCATGAACTGGATCAGCCTCATATCGACAAACCTGCGTCGCACGCTTGGCTGACCTACTCCGGTCTTTTCCCAGAAACAGAAGGATTTGTTCTGGCCATCCAAGATCAAGTAATTGTTACACGGAACTACCGTAGATTTATCATGAAGGATCCAACAGTTGTCTCAGACAACTGCTGCCGCTGTTCCAGAATTACAGAGAGCATACAGCATGTCACCTCTGGTTGCCCACACTTGGCCAACACCGATTATAAGCACCGACATGATCAGGTAGCAAATAACATTCACCTGAAACTTTCTGTAAAATGTGGATTTCTTCAGTCATCAACTGCATATTGGAAATATACACCTCCACCCATTCGCGAAAACTCTTCATATAAACTCCTATGGGACCGAGAAGTCATAACCGATGTCACGCTCAGCAACAATAGGCCAGATATTATTCTAATCGATAAATCAAAAAGATCCGCATCCCTTATAGAAATTGCTTGTCCAAATACCTCCAATCTGCAAACAACAATAGCCACAAAGATATCAAAATACACAGAACTGGCAAGAGAACTACAGCGCCTGTGGAAACTAGAGTCAGTCACCACAGTTCCAATAGTAATATCATGTACCGGTGTTATTCCAAAATGCTTGCACAGCTCTCTGGCCGCATTAAACCTGCATCATCACACATACGCAGAATTACAGAAAGCCACCCTCCTGAGCACTTGCCACATTGTGCGAAAGTTCCTAGGAACGACTTTTCCTCTGACTCACGCCAAACAGCATGAAGTTCCAGGCCGCAGTTCCAGTAATACTGAAGAACAGATTCCCAAAACGGGGACATAAGAAGTCTGAAGTTGTTTGTAGTTATTGTATAAATGTATATGCTGTAATTATTTCTGTTGTAAATATTTGTACATATATGTACCTGTAGTTTCATAATCAAGAGGGCGACTACTTGCTTAGGCCGAGTCAGCCCATTATGTTACCGGCACAAGCCGAAATAATAATAATAATAATGTTCTTTTGGGTGCACGGAAGAAGCCTCCCCGAAGATTGTATAAATTACGCTATGAAAAATCAGTACAATCGGACGCACCCTGGGCAACGTTGCAAATTAGCAGCGGCGGATTCTTCCACTACCGATCAACACAGAAGTAGTAATCCTCCTAAAGGGTCTTTTTTAAGACCACTTGTTATAGTCTTGATAAACATTGAGGGTTGTTCGTGTGCCAAAGAGACCTTATTGGCTGACTTGTGTAAGGAATGTAAATCTGACATTCTTCTAGTGCAAGAGACTCACCGGGGCTACAACAGCCATCGACCCAAAATCGCAGGCATGGAGCTTGTTCTGGAAAGGCCCCATGATAAATACGGTAGTGCCATTTTCACCAGACCAAACCTAAACATCACATCAATCTCACTAACTGAAAGGGATGACATTGAGATTCTTTCTGTATGTACGCCACACTTTAGCGTTACTTCTGTATACAAGCCTCCTAATGTTGACTTCACGTTTGATGAACCTACTAACTTTAAGTACCAGAGCGTAAATTTCATCCTTGGCTATTACAACTGCCGAAGCACATCTTGGGGATACCCAGATTCAGATACCAATGGAGATAAACTGGAAACCTGGGCAGAGAATCATGATCATCGTGTGTGTATTCTGCCAAGTAGCAGGTCCTTTTGAGTTGGTCTCCACCTTGCTCTATCCTCAGCCTCCTCCTTCAACATCCAGTACTTCCTTTTTTTTTTTTTTTTTTTTTTTTTTTTCTCATCATGTAACTGGTTTCTTCTTCTCCCAGGCTTCCATGTTCCCTCTTAACTTTCCTTCAATGACATTATGCACCAGGCAATTTCTTCTCAGGATATGAATCAACCAGTGGGCTTTACTCTGAAGAACTTGGTGAGGGATTGTTCTCCTCGCACCAACTCTTCTTAAGACTTCACTTGCCACCACTTTTATTTGTTTCCATTTTTCTGTAGCACCACATTTCAAAACCCATCAGGTATTTCCTTCCAATTTTTGTCAGTCCCCATGTTTCTGTATCCATTTACCATCTAGCAATAAGGGAATATGATAAGGAGGAAGTTTCTCTCCTTTTACTCACTTTAATGTCAGGAATGGAATGCAATAGTTGTATATGAAACCACAACATGGGCTGTGAAAATGAATAATAGAAATTCTTGGTTCCTCAAAAAGGGTTTAATGAAAGACAAGGGGAAAAAAATGCCCTCTCAGATAATTTAATAGTGACAAGGTTCGACCATAGTGATGAAAGGTGTGTCACAGGGACAATACAATAGGTGGTGGTGGTTAAGGGGAAGTAAAACTGGGGAACCACACTAATCGGAGGGATATAATGAAAGGGGTCCAACACTTCAAAAAATGAAGGTATCAGCCAAACAAGGCAAGGGTCATGAAGGACGTGAAAATGAAAGAATCCCTAGGCCTCAGCAACCTAATACTGTCAGTAAGGAAATAACAAGAGTTGACCAAGAAAGGTCGGATAGGGTAGATGACAGTGAAAAGCCTGGCACAAGTAAGTGGAAGCAATGCCAGCATACAGCTTAGGACCCTGTAGTCACCAACCAACCCATGCTCCCAAGTTAAGAGCACCTGGGGTCCCTTTTAGTTGCTTCTTATGACTAGCTGCTTCTTATGATAGGCAGGTGATATTGTGGACGTTATTCTACTGCCCCCACCCGAAATTATAGTATCCTGACATAATTTTGATGGGTTCCTAGAATTGTGTTTTATATACACAATCATGCACAATTAACCATGTTACTGGCACAGGACAGCAAATTCCAATTTGACTACTCGAATCCATGGCAGTCCTGAACATCACTTTCCTCTAGCCCCCCCTCTATCTCTCTCCCCCTCCCACCTCCTGGTATATGATGTGATACCTTAAGTCCCAAAGCTACTATCCCTATATATTACTGTAAAAATGAAATGGCGTATGGCTTTTAGTGCCGGGAGTGTCCGAGGACAAGTTCGGCTCGCCAGATGCAGGTCTTTTGATTTGACACCCGTAGGCGACCTGCACGTCGTGATGAGGATGAAATGATGATGAAGACGGCACATACACCCAGCCCCCGTCCCGGCGAAATTAACCAATAAAGGTTAAAATTCCCGACCCTGCTGGGAATCGAACCCGGGACCCCTGTGACCAAAGGCCAGCACGCTAACCATTTAGCCATGGAGCCGGTCAATACGACCGTACTAAACACACACTAGAACAGATTTCACAATAGCAGATTCATCCAGTAACAAACAATGCACAGGTGACCGACACCTCCATCGTGTACAGTTCCTAAAAAACCAAAATCAATCAAGATTTATATAATTATATACGAGGGCGAATCAAAAGGTAAGTTACAACAGCTCGCCGCGAGAGCACACTGTGTCTCGAGACCGTGGCCAATGCGGAACAAGCTACAGTAACTGCTGACACGTCCGATATGAAGGTTGGTGTGGTATCCCGTCGTGTTGTGTGTACAAAACGGGCTAGGCTCGATGGCATTTCAACTGGATGTTCACTCCAAATTGGAGGAACGTGCAACGATCAGATTTCTATGGGCTAAACGGCTCAATTGCTCGGACACTCATCGTAAACTCACTGTTGTGCATAGTGATAATGCAATTTCTTGTCCAGGTATTGTAAAGTGGTGTAAGCCATGTGACGCCGGACGCACGGATCTCACGGACGAATATTGCGAAGGCAGGCCCGCAACGTCCAGTACTGTTGCAAATGTTGACCGTGTGGATAGGATCATTAGACAGAATCGGGGCATAACATTGAAGGAAATTGCCAGCATGCTGAATATTTCTCATGGCGGAGTGTTCTCCATTGTTCACCAGCATCTTGGATTTCGTAAACTGTGTCAAAGAATGATCCCACGTCTGCTCGCCGATGTTCACAAGGGACAACGTTTCCAATCGTCACTGGCATTTTTGCAATGGTATTCTCTGGAGGCCAACGAGTTTCTGCGGCGAATCATTACAGAGTATGAAACGTGGTTACACTACTTCACCACCGAAACAAAAAGAACATCGATGGAATGGGTGCACATCACCACCACGAAAGTAGGCCAAGGTCCAACCTTCAGCAGGAAAAGTAATGGTAACAGTGCTCTTTGACATGGAGGTGTGGTGCACGTGGAATTTATGCCGAAAGGCACGACAATCAACTCGGCTTCGTATCGTCAAACGTTGAACCGGTTGCGTAAGGCAATTAAAGAAAAGCGGCGGGGAAAATTGATCGCCGGTGTGATTTTGTTGCACGATTACGCAACACCTCACACGGCCTACCAAAAGACCGAACTGCTGCAGCGATTCAAGCGGGAGGTATGGCAACATCCTCCACACAGTCCAGACTTAGCGCCATGCAATTATCATGTGTTCAGTAAGATGAAAAAGGATCTCGGTGGACGACGATTCCGAAACGATGAGGAGGTGAAAGCAGCCGTCTCCATGTGGTTACATAGCGTTGGAGGTGATGTCTACACATTTGGAATCGAACAGTTGGTTGACCGTTCCTAGAAATGTTTACAATCTCTTACTTTCTTGGTGACTATGTGGAAAAGTGAACTTGCACTGGATATTGTCATAGCCGTGTTGCCTATGTGTAGGTCGTTTCATAAATGCCCGTAACTTGAAAGTGTAACTTACTTTTTGATTCGCCCTCGTATATATAGATTATATTCTACAGTCCTGTGCAAAGTAATTGAAACAATGTTTTTTTATGGTTGGCTACAGTGTGCAAAACACAATACTTATTCTTAGATCCCATGCCTCCTACGTGTTGTTTATTCGTTGATTGAATAGCAATTGCTCTGTGCGATTACCATCTTAGGTTGCACTTTTGACAAATTTTGAGGGTACCTTGTGTGATTTGTAATCTTTTTTTTTTTTTTTGCTAGTGGCTTTACGTCGCACCGACACAGATAGTTCTTATGGCGACGATGGGATAGGAAAGGCCTAGGAGCTCGAAGGAAGCAGCCGTGATCTTAATTAAGGCTCAGCCCCAGCATTTGCCTGGTGTGAAAATAGAAAACAACACAAAACCATCTTGCCGACAGTGGGATTCGAACCCACTATCTCCCGGATGCAAGTTCACAGCCGCGCGCCCCTGACCGCACGGCCAACTCGCCCGGTGATTTGAAATAAATACGACTCCCAGAATGTATAGTGGAATTGTAGCATTACTGCAGTACACCTCTATGACACAAAGAGCGCTACTAAATTGTGTGTTGGTGTAGGCAGCACAAACAGACTGGCTCAATTTCACCCAAGAAAGAGGGAAATTGTCGCAAGAAAAAGAAAACTAAGTAAACCGATGACGGCTTTGTCCTCAAAGAAAGAAAATAAATCCAGGCTCATACTTCGAAACTGATTCGCGAACAAGGCAACAGAAGAGTGAATCACATGACAAATGTTTAAGACTTCTGGCAGGTGGAAGGAAAGCCCACAAACTTCCATAGAGAACACCTTCTAACAGGATAAAGTGCAGGAAACATTTTCTAGGCATGGAATTATGATAATTGGACAACAAAACACTGGAATAAAGTTCATCTCTGATGAAAGTCACTCTGAAGTGTGGGTTCAGTATGTGCACTGGAAGAAAATGAGCCAACAAATCCAGTACATAAGTAACACAGTAAAAATTTCACAGGAAGATGATAATTTGAGGGCATTTCATTCACGAAGGCCCGGAACCCTTAGTGCCAGTTTATGGTATCGTGAAAAGAGACCAGTACATCGAAACACTGGAAAAGAGAATTATTTGCGAGCAAAAGTTTCCAAATAGTTACAGAATTTTTTGGCAAGACTTGGTCCCTTGCCACATTTCAAAGAAAGTGAAGGAATTCTGCAGTGAGAACAGCATTTGTGTGCGAGATTGGCCAGGGAACACCCCTGACATTGATCCCATTGTAAACATGTGAGCTAGATGCAAAAGGAGACTCTCAAAATTTGACTGGTCCACAGAAATATGCATGATAAGAGTCTCTGTGATGATGAACTTAAAATATATGCTCAGAGCTTAAGGAATCCATGCCAAATCATTTAATGCAACTTATAAAACAGGAAGGAGGACATGTAAGCTATTAAGAAAGATGAAAGGTATGAAATAGATACATAACTGGAAGATGTTCCAATTTATTTGCACAGGTCTGTAAGAGTAAGCTTGAGCACAAATATAAGCTTCTATAAAATGCAACTCTCTCCTACAAGATTATTTCACAAAACTCAGTATAATATAATTATTTCCTACCCTCAGTTCGATGTTCTTCTTGATGATATCTTCCTTATCATCAGCATTCATACGACCCATTCGTTCTTCCAGAAAATAAATTCGAAGTTTTAGGTTGAAATTTTCCTTCTTCAACTGAGCTAGCTGCTCTTCGTATTCTTTCAAAGTATGCCCACGTAAAGGTGGTGTTTTGCCCGGTGATCGGCCAGGAACTGAAATTAAAGAAAATACAGTATAAAAATGTAAAATCAAAAGTATCAAGGACGACATTAATGTTTTATTAACATCGTGTTTAAGGGCGTTAGTGAGACACCAACAGGATTAAATCGGCCTATTTAATCGTCTAACAACCCATAATCAGCAACCTGATGAACTCTGAAGACATTATACTCACCAGTGAATATCTATGATAATATGATGTTAGGATTAACAGTTTAATCTGAAAATGTTCGTGATTCTACAAAATACGTTTTCTGGAATATCTACATTCAATTCCTCAGAGGAATAACACTAATCAGACAAGACTGTCTCGAGATCCCAATTGAGTTTGGTATTGCTTTCATTTTTGTGTGCTAAATTCATTAATTTGCCCAGACTGGTTTGACTTTTGTTATTTTCCGGGCCGACAATGTAAGCCATGTAGGCAGGTTCAAAATCGGCTCTGTCCACTAGATTTGAAGACGGCAGTGGCGGTTATTGTTTTACGAGAAAGTACACAATGGGCAACCAACCTGTACTAACAATAATCAGAGGGGAAAAAGAGGTACAACACTTTGAAGAATGAAGGTATCAGCAATGAAAAGGCAAGGGCCATGAAGGGCATGAAAATGAAAGACTCCCAAGACCTAGCAAACCTAACACTGTCAGAGTCGGAAGAGAACAAGAGTTGGCCAAAAAGGCTGAATAGAAATACTGAAAGTGAGGAACCGGGCACAAACAAGTGAAGGTAATGCCAGACTCAGCTAGGAGAACTGTAGTCACCAACCCATACTCTAAGTCGAGAGCCCCTGGTCCGCCTTTTAGTCACCTCTTGGAAGATGTAGGGGATACGTGAATGTATTCTGCCGCTCCCACTCAAAGGGTAAAAACTGGAGACGATCATATACGCCAACATCATCTGAATAGCAAGCTTCAGAGTCAGACCTTCAATTCATAAAGTCCTGATTTCGATTCTCGGCCGGTTTGGGGATTTTAACAGCAGAAGGTTAATATTCCTCTGACCCGGGGAGAGGGTGTTTGTATTCGTCTTAAAACATTTCTCTTCAATTACACACAAACCTCACATACCGCCCACTACTGTGAATACATCCCCGCGCATAAGTTCGGCGTCAGGAAAGGCATCCGGCCGTAAAGCAAAGGCAAATTCACATCAAATACTGAATCGCAATAGGTTGACAACGAGACCAGAAAGAACAAGAGAAGATATTCCAGCATCTTATCAGATTTCCCAGCGTGTCCATATTATTATTATTATTATTATTATTATTATGTAAATAGTCTCCATGAAATATTACCAAAGTCCAAAGAATACCCAAGTATAAGAACAAGTAGTAGCAGAGGATGTGCAGGAGGATCTCGATGTTAAATCTCCATGAATTAAATTAATTAGCCGAGCTGAGTGGCTCAGACGGTTGAGGCGCTGGCCTACTGACACTTACATAGCAGGTTCGATTCTGGTTCAGTGCGGTGGTAGTTGAAGGTGCTCAAATACGTCAGCCTCGTGCCGGTAGATTTACTGGCACGTAAAAAGAACTCCTGCGGGACTAAATTCCGGCACCTAGGCGCCTCCGAAAACCGTAAAATAGTTAGTGGGACGTAAAGCTAATAACATTACCATTTATTAAATTAATTATCACTAAAATCAGTAATATTGTATTAAAATGCAACGTAACCATATGTATACAAGCATTGGTATTGACGGGGACGATGTGTTTATAAACAAGTCTATAACTAATAGTCTACTGTAATCCTCATTTGTCCGCACCATCGGGGACATTGCTTTAAACAGTAACTGAGCTCAAGCTCAGTCTGTCCTTGTCCTCCCATCCCCGTGGTGGCAGTGGTGGTGATTATAATTTTAAGGGGAAGAATAACGTGTTAGCCATTTTCACGTAACTCTAATCAGGAAACGAAAAAAAAAAAAAAGTTTCGACCCTTCGAGGCATGAAAGTATCGACAGAGAGGGAGAGAAAAGTGCATCTAAACGAAATACTCCCTAGGTTTCATAAACCTAATACTATCAGGGCTCGAAGAAAACAATAGTTCAAAGGTTGAGAGCATATGAGATGTCACCTCTTTCAGTCGTCCCTTACGACGAATGGGGAGTACCGTGGAGGTATTTTATGCCCCAGCCAAGTGAGAAAACTAAGGATAAAGTTCTGTAGTACGAAGCCGTCATACTTTTCGGAATTATACAAAATCATTTCTGCCACTAATCGTATAAAAACAGTTCTTTCGTACTACAGTATGTGCACAAATGATGTTTGTTAAGTATCTGATTCAGATGAGGACACAAACTAAGGGAGGTAGAGCACGAAAAATGTAATATATTGACGATAATGAGTACGTTAATGGCGTATTCTTCTTCTTCTTCTGAAGCCATCTTCTCACAGAAGGCTGATAACCATCACACTGTGATTTTTTTCTATTCCTATGTTTCTCATATCACGAGTCATATTTCCCTTCTATCTTGCCTCTATAACCAGTTACCAGGCTGTATTTGTCATTTCTAAAGATGTGCCCCCGAAGTAGGTTTTTTTTTTTTTTTTGCGAGGGTTAAGGCATCGCAGGATTTACCGGCACCAAGGAGTACCCCCTCGCTGGTGGCACGGTCTAAGCCATGGGATCTAGGGCATTCTGTGATACATTCTAATTTCAAAAGCCTGCAGGCATTTCACTGAAGAAGTCTTTAATGCCCATCCTTCAACACCGAAAGGTAGCACTGATACCACACACCACCTGACGAACCGCCACAGTTTGGAATTGGACCTATCGGCCATCATATTATTATTATTATTATTATTATTATTATTATTATTATTATTATTATTGAAGAGAGTAACTGGGTAAAAAGACATTAAAGTAATGCTGTACACTGTTACCAAGCACATATCAGAAAACAATTACTGCATCACCGCCACAATTACAGATAAAGCTCAACTAGGGTCCTCTGAGTTATCGTATCGGCCATTCAGACCGATTTTGCAGTACCGACGTAAAAACTGGGTGGACTCAGGATATCTTATGTAAATTCGTGTCCTCGTCCCGAGGAGGTGAAAGGTCTTTTCAGGCACATCCGCAATGGATGTGGGTGGGGCCGGTAGAATAACACGAGTTGGAAAATAAATGAGTAAAAGTCCTAATCGAATTACTTGAAACGATTACATTCTTACGTCATTTTTAGCTGTAATCATTACTTTTTTTAAGTAATGTAATTTTTACTTGCAATTTGCTTTTCGAAATAAAATTGTAATTGTTACATTCTAGTAATTGTTATACATCGCACGAAAGCAGAAACCGGGAGGGGTGAATGAAGATTATTCTTTTAATTCTGGATTCTACTATAGCAGAACCTGTAACTTTGCCAGTTCTGGATGAGGTACTTTGTTACCTCTCCAGTACTTACGAAGGCATTCCAATGATTTTCTTAGAACGGCAAATTAGCGATGAGATTTTTTTCAATTGGCTTTACGTCGCACCGACACAGATAGGTCTTCTGGCAACAATGGAATAGGAAAGGGCTAGGAGTGGAAAAGAAGCGGCTGTGGCCTTAAGGTGCAGCCCCAGCATTTGGCTAATGTGAAAATGGGAAACCATGGGAAACCACGGTAAGCCATCTTCAGGGCTGCCGGATGCAAGCTCACAGCTGCGCACCCCTAACCGCATGGCCAACTCACCGGTAATGAGAATTTAAAGAACAAATTAATTTACTTGCAAAGTAAATGGAATATCATTTAAAACGCTAAAAGAGTCATACTCTAAAATAAAAATGATAGTAAAAGATCATTTCAAAAGATCCAAGCAATCGTGTTTAGTCACACCTAGTGATGTTACCTACTTAATGCCCCTATACTAAAAGAAAACTCAGAATGAAGTAATATCCTTTCCTTGTAAACTTTTGTATTATTCCAGCCTCATGCGAAAAGATTACCGTTCGGTGAAGTAATAGTAATGTTACTGATTACTAGTTGCTTCCACTTATTTGTGCCAGGCTCCTCACGTCTATCCTATCAGACCTCCCTTGGTCAACTCTTGTTCTTTTCCGACCTCGACAGTATTAAGAGCATTCGAGGCCTGCGGAGTCTTATTTTCACACCCTTCGTGACCCCTGTCTTTCTTTGGCCGATAGCTTCATTTTTTGAAGTGTCCAACGCCTTCCAGTTTTTCCCTCTGATTAGTGTTAATAGAGTATGTTTGCCTAGTTGTACTTCCCCTAAATACCACCAACACCACCACCACCATCATCGAATGGAGGTAAGCTGAATGTACCTGTATCAACACATACCAGCCCTCCTGCCAGTCTTAAATTTCGGAATCGAACCCGGCCCTCCGAGGATGGCAACCAATAGCGCTAACTGTTACATTCGGAGGCGAACAGAATATCTTATTTATAAGTAAGAAGTAACAGATGTGAAAGCAGCGAGAAAGATTGGTGATAAAAACAGATGGGAACAATAGCAGGAGAGTGCTCGGTATGAGGATATAAAGGCTAAGTTAGGAATGAACTCGACTGATGAAACTGTGCGTATAAACTAGTTTCGGTGGTATAATCATGTAAAGCTAATGGGGAAAGATAGGTTACCGGTGGGAATAATGGACTCGTACATAGAGGGTAAGAGAAGCAGAGTGAGGCCAAGGTGACGATGGTTATTATAAGGCGTCAAGTCTTTAATGACCTGACACAGTGATTAGCCGATTCGAGTTGGTCGAAAAAATACGATAAACAACCATCGGTGGTACATGACGGCCTTAGGAAACGACGTGCATATCACCGGCGGTATATGCCGTCGTGAACGCGTTAACAGAAAAACGTCCTCCGATGAACAGCATGAATTGAGCGGATTGCACTACTACATTTTTTTAAAATTCAAGGCATTTAGCTAATTTTCTGAGGTCAGCACTTGATGTGGATTTGAGCCGGTTTTACGGTCGGATGACTTTCCTGATGCCAATCCTATGTGAAGGGGTGTATTTACTACTGCATGTTTCTATGGCAGGTTGTAGTGCGTTTGCAGTGTATTAAGACGAGCAGTAACACCCTGTCCTAGAACCAGAAGAATTAACAATACGCAGTTAAAATCTCGACTCGGCCGGGAGTCGAACCCGCCCTCTGAACCGAAGACCCGTACGCTGATCTAGCCAAGGAAGCCGGACGATCGTATATATTACACTAACACCAAAGTAGTATCGGTACTGCCATATTCTAGCCACGGGTATTATAAACTGACGATATGTTTAAAAAAAAAAAAAGGTATGATATTTAGTTCAGGCTGAATACAAGAATATTAAACGAATATAACAACCAGATTTTAATTATTCTTTTAAATTTACGATATGATACTATTTAGCCGTAAACGCTAAAATTCTTACCGTATGTGCAGAAGGCTGCCTTACAGTTTATTTTAGATAAAACACTTGCGAGACCATTTTAGTCTGAATAACATTTAGAATATGCTTCTTGACCCGAAAAATGATCTGCTGAAATATTTTCAGTGACCGAACGAAAGGAGCACATCATCTAAGAGATTTCTCTGCTAGTTAATACACGGAGGTTTATCTGCACTTTGGCGATAAAATAGTACTCCTCTATCTATTAGATAGAGTTTAAATAATAACTTTTGGTACAAACTGCCCTAAATGTACCATGTCACCTTCGTAACGCGGTGTTATAAAACGACGCAAGTTTATTGGCGAAGTGCGCATTAGACAAATGTTAAGAGTAAGACAAGAAATATAGGAGGTATACAAAGTTTCACGCTGATTCTTCCGTACATGAGTCCGCTCAGTTGTGTCAGAAAATATATATCCTCCCTGAAGTGTATTAACTAAACTGCCGCTTCATGAACTGTGACAGGAAATGCATATCCTTCCCGAAGTGTATTCACTACTGCCGCTTCATGAACTGTGCATTCCTAATATTCATAATCAGACGCTTTTATTTTCTGAATATTTTAGAAAACAGGAGGTGAAAAAATTGGTTTATGGTTTTGATTTTCACGTAACCTCAAGATTTCATCCAAGCGATACCATGTAGTTATTTCATCATAGAATCTTATCACAGTATAGTTAAAAACCTTTCATTACATAGTGCAACATTCCATACTTATGTAAGACATGTCGACATCAGAACAAGTTAGATTGGAGAGCTTTTATTAAAGGTACTAGGTGCCCCCGAGTCCTTCATCGATTAGGTTCTCGATTATGCTCACTACAAGGAGAAAAATCATTTTAAAAATAGAAGTGGATATGAACATCGAAAGCAAACAACTGTGGTTGATCAGCAAATTGTTCCCCGATACGAGCTACGAGTGATACTGTACCGGACACTTAGCGGCAATGAAAATGGTTGCGAAAGATTGCACAACCTGCAGCAATTCGTCTTCAACTAATGTCTCCTATGCCTACTTAAAACGATTTGATGATTATTGTATATCACTTGCTGAACGGGGTACAGCATTACACAATAAAACAGGATAAACATATTTCCCTTTTCTTCGAAGTCCACTACACTTTCACAAACGGACACTGAATCACTCACATAATAATCCACACTCACTGGCACTTTGGAAGTTAAAGAAAAGCATGCATTCTCTAGTACACACCACAGTTCCGTCATCAAGACAATTAAAACTCCTCCAGGTACAAACTACTAGGTTTACTGTTTAAAAACGTCATAAATGTGGTCTTCGATTACTAATATTCTCTGTTTCTAAAGAACATTTTTATAGCAGTGAGCAATGATAAACGGTACTTAATCGAAGAAGAAAACAGATTATATACCTATTTTACTTTTCCTGTTCATGGCGTGAGATACACAGTCTCAACAGGATACAGTAGAAGACTAAGGTTGACTACGCGAGCAGAAGCTCCTCATACCATGAAACAATATGCGACACACCCAAAGCCGCCTTCTTATTGTAATCTGGGACCACATCAACCAGAAAATGAGATTCTGAGGCAATACTATATGAATACATACGTAAGACTGTTTGGATTAGAAGAATGACATCTTTCTTGAAACTGGAGTGAGAATTTCATAGATTCCGAAGTTTTTCTTGGAGACGAAACGAATTTTGGAACAACTGATATGTGCGGTATTGTGGTAACAGGCTTTAGCTATTTCACTTCCTTTAAAAAAATAAAAATAGAGGCAAAGGAAAATAAATTCATAGCTTTAGAAGGGATTTCGTCATAAATGAAATAGCCACTTTTGGTGATTACTTACACATGAGACATGAGTAACTTTTATGCACAACTTCTGTAACGAACCAACAATACCTACTGCAGTTTGTATCTAACCATGATATTATACTCCTGTACATGTACATTCTTGCTCAGAATGGTTCTACGGGAGATCATTCAGAATTTCATTACTGATACAATCAACTGACAGGTAAATGAAAGAATCAATTAAGGTTCTCAAAAACATATTCGTGGTAACGCCATAATTTCAGTGAATCTAAAATTACAGGAGACTGCACATCTTCAAATACAATTTGAATTCTATCTTAGACTACTTGTGTGCCAATTTCGACGTTTGTTTTGCTCTACCAGATGGCAGATAAACAGCAACTTTATTGGACGATCTATTACGGAGAGTTTTCAATAATTTTGTCAGGTAAACACCGAACGTGTAACCAGGGATAATTGACATGTCAACATAGTACATTTTTATTATTTATTTTTTACTTTTAATTTTTTTTTTAAATTTTGGCTTTACGTCGCACCGCACAGATAGGTCTTATGGCGACGATGGGCTAGGAAAGGACTAGGTGTTTGAAGGAAGCGACCATGGCATTAATTAAGGTACAGCCCCAGCATTTGCCTGGTGAAAACAAAATTGTAGAACCTGGGGTGCCAGATGTATTTAAAGTTATTAAAGCTGAGATCATTACAGCTCTTTAATGGCACCGATTGAGATTTAATTCCTCGTAACCTGAGCATTTTCTGATTCTTCCCATAAGCCTATTTGAGATATAGTTGGGGACAAAACATGACGGCCTCAGTTCCTAGAAAGGAGCTGGAAGCCAGTAGTCAATCACACCCTGCTGAGTTAACGAGTTCTAAGTGATCCTTGTTTGTTTTGGAGAGGCTGCCAAACCACTTTCTTCCTCACTATCTGTAGTATTTACCTTTTCTTCGTGTAGAGTGCAGTAGCCGATCTGGCAACTCTGGTTGCAGTAAAGGTAGTAAATCCTATAAGTCGCTAATAGACACCGAGCTACCGCTGGAAAGTAGTGGTGTGAGGCGAGGTCGTCATGATTTTTCCCCCAACTATACACGTCCTTGTAGAATCAGCAAAACGTACCAAAACCCAACTGCAACACATTTGCTTCTTGGATCCGTTTCAATTCGCGGCACAATCCCCGCTTGTCTTGAACATAAATATTTTCCTTGATCTGAACCTTACTTTGCTCCACAGCAGCGTCTGGTGATATTCTCGGCAGCAGCCGCAGTCTGTTCACTATAAGTGATCTAGGGTCCATTTTCACTGAAGAGAATGTTTATGCCATAGGCTACCACCCCCTACACCAAGCTTGTTAAACCAACCCCAACTGGGCGGAATAATGCGAGTGTAAGATAACGTTGGCCGATCGTCGTATTATGTGATCTGTTAAGTATCAGTACTACTAACATTTATTTATAGAAACACACAGTTAACTTACAGGAAAAAGCAATAATAATATAGATTAAAGTTTTCTTCCTAATGTCTGACTTCCCTACCTCGAGAGAAATGTTGTTTACTGAGGCTACTTAAGACTGAATCTACCAGAAGACTTTCTTTGCCATCTTCATTTCCCGTTACCAGCTTCCTGGGTCGGGTTGAGAATCAAGGACCTCCATCGCTGCCTGTCTCTCCACCACTCTTCTCCTTTTCTAAGTAAATCTTCTGGTACATCTCCCCTCTTCTCTATGCGCTCCCACACAGAATCTGTCCACCTCTTTCGGGGTCGTCCTCGTGGTCTCTTTCCTGTTAACTTCTCTGAAAAAGATATATATATATTTATTTTTTTCCCGCACTCTCTCTTCTCCCATTCTCATCATATGCCCATACCACTTCAGTTTTGTTGTTTCCATCCTGTCTTGAAGTTTCAAGATTCTTGTCTTTTTCCTTCTCTCTTCATTTCTAATTCCATCCTATCTGGTCTTGCCCTCGATACCTCTTAGGAATTTCATCTCCGCTGCCTGCATTCTACTCTCATTTTGTTGTAGTCCACGATCCAGCTGCATAGATTAGTATGGGTTCATAATAGGTTGAATATAATACTTTCTTACATTTCTTCCAGACATCTTGGTTCCATAAAGTACCCCTTACACTCTGGTAGAAGCTGTTTGCTTGTTGTATTCTTTTTTCAATTTCCTCGATTATCTTTCCATCTACTGTGATCACACTTCGTAAGTATTTGAAACTTTTAACCACTTCCAGAATTTTACCACTCAGTTTTATCTTTCCCCTTCCTTCCTTCCTTCCTTCCTTCCTTCCTTCCTTCCTTCCTTCCTTCCTTCCTTCCTTCCTTCCCCTTGTCATCACTATTATTTTACTTTTCTCTGTGCTTACTTTCATCCCTTTTTTTTTAATCTCTTGATTCCATACTACTTGTTTTTGCACTTCCCTTTCATCCTCACCCTATATCACTATATCATCTACAACCAACATGGCTCTTGTGGCCTGTCATCTGAATCTCTGTTTAATGTTCTTATGAATTTCATCCATAACTATGATAAATAGTACGGGGGATAGTACACTTCCCTGTTGGAGACCAGTTTCAACTTTAAACCATTTTGTTCTTCCTATAGCAGTCTTCACACTACTAACACATTTTTTGTACATCTGTACTTCCACTCTGTTAACTTGTTTCTTCTTTAATGTGCCTGGGCACTGTCTGGGCACACTGCCATAAGCTTTCTCAATAACTTTTTTGCTAGTGGCTTTACGTCGCACCGACACAAATAGGTCTTATGGCGACGATGGGAGAGGAAAGACCTAGGAGTTGGAAGGAAGCGGCCGTGGCCCTAATTAAGGTACAGCCCCAGCATTTGCCTGGTGTGAAAATGGGAAATCAAGGAAAACCATCGTCAGGCTTGCCAGCAGTGGGGTTCGAACCCACTATCTCCCGGATGCAAGCTCACAGCCACGCGCCCCTAACCGCACAACCAACTCGCCCCGGTAAAATGAAGAAATTATTAGACGACCCCATGATAATGTCCAAGTCATTGTAATGGGAAGTTTAGCTCAAAAGTGGATACAACAATCAAACCGCCTCTGTCGAGTTTGAATCCGTGATCTTGCGATCTAGAGGCCGATACTCGACCACTGATCCACGGAGGTTGTACAACATGTAATACTTGACAGAATAAATTATTATTATTATTATTATTATTATTATCATCATCATTATCATCATCATCAATCTATTGGGGTCGGCACTTGATGTGGATTTGACCCTGTTTCACAACATTTCATGTTTCAGAACATCGACACAACATATGCGAGTCACGCAAGCAGTAGGTCAGTGTCCCAGAATGATCACCTTGTAATTCTACAGTTAAAATGACTTGTCTATGAAGTCTCTAATACTGCTAGATGACAAGTAGGTTCCTTTTCTAAACAAGTCAACGCTACTGGAGGTGACGGAGGACGTTTTTGAATTAAAGGCCCAAACAATAAGATTATCAGTTCTTGAAAACATTATGAAATAGTCCAGATCCATCCGTGAGATATTTCCTGTTAATTTCAGGTATGGGCTAGAACGAGTTTGTTGCTTGCATAGATCTGTCTCACCACTGGCTTCGACAATATAAGAGTGACAGGTATGAGTGATGCTAGTAACTGCATTCCGTAAGCAGCTCTTTCTGGTTTGGTGAGGAAAGCAATGGGAAACGACCTCACTCTTCATTTCCCTAGTAGGTCTCTTCAGAGAAGCCTAGGTTATCTACGACAGCTGATTGTGGAGCTGTTGGGAATCCCACCACCTTTTGGGTTGAGAAGACTAGACATACAGCCTCATGGAAAAGAAAGATGGTATCGGCTGCGCGAAGAATTAAGGTATCGATTAAAAAGGGAAGGACCATGGAAGGCGCGGAGAACGAATATTTAGGCAAACCTCTTACCGTCGGAATATAAAAAAGAACAATACTTATCAAGGGAAGGGAAAAGAGAGAAGTCCGGCATAAATAGACAACAATGTCCAAACCAACTAGATTTCAGTGGTCGGCACACCATCTCACTAGGTTCTGAGCTCCTATGGACGTCAATCAATAGCATATGTTTTACGTCCTATTATCTGCTTTAGTAATTTTCGAAAACGTCCAAGTGTCGGAATTTTGTTCCGCATGAATTATTTTACGTGCTGGTGAATTTTCAAACACGAGGCTGACGTACTTGAGCACCTCCACATACCAATGGATCGAACCTGTCAATTCGGGCTCAGAAGACCAGCACTTCCACCGTCTAAACCACTTAGTGGAGACCAAGTGAAAACAGGTAACTATTTTGATTGTTGCTACTTCATGTGAGAGGTTTAGTGACATATTGGTCACCGCCCTCGTGTAATTTGTATGAACTTCACAACCCTTTGGTTATGGTGTCCGTATTTGACTGTATTTTGTAATTGTCTGGGGTTAGGATTGTGAAGGGAGCACCGTAGTTTACCAGAGGAACCATCCTTACATTACACATAGACATCATTTTAGGTACCCAGACTATTAAGCTATCAAAAGCAGAATCTAATTTCGATGAGTCTTTAACCTGGCAGGCCTTATAACCGTATTAAGAGCAAGTCACATTATGATAGGTTGGGAATTGCGAACATACGTCATCTAAATTGCCTCAAATTATGAATTTCAACGATGGAGACACGGGCGGTGTTCAAACTAAGATGATGGCATCTTTTGTCTCTTAAATGTAATTAGTTTACAATCAAACAACGGAAAGGTGGAGTTCGATAAGAATGAGGTCGAGGGAAGACAAGGGGTGTACCACACTGATAAAACATGGTGCATGTGCAATTTACTGTAGGCCAACGCCCTTGTTCCACGGCATCTAGACGGGAGCTTAATCAGGGGTTATCAACGTCGGTGATAGCAAATGCCATAAATGCCGTTACGAAACGACAACTTACTGTGTTCAATAGCGGTAATAAGTACGGTATTAATAGGAGAGATAACTTAATTCCAAATCCTTAGTAGAAACATGCACATGTTCATACAATGTTGACATTCCCACATGCTAGCCATAGAATGAGAGAATGCTCAGCATAATCTAATATCAAAATAATCAATGACGTTTGTTCGCAGATCAGAGTGATATTTTACTCTGAAAACACACATTGTCGAATTCTTCCCTTTCGTACGAACAAAAAATTATGAATGTGAATGGCAGCTGCGAAAGAAGATGGCGATGATGGCACTTCCAATATTCTAAATAATTTCTCGAAAATAAGGAGCTTGGGACATCATAATAAACAGCCCCACCTACTTAATGCGTTTCAACTCTAACAAACTGTATAACGGTGAAGTCAGTTGTAATTAATTTTGGAGGGGGGGGCATGTTACGTATCACCGCGACGATTGCCAGCATCTGAAGTAGAAACTAAGGATTCGCTTGAGGATTCACGAAGGAGTGGTTCAAACCCACTACTCCAAAGGGTTGTCCTTGTGAGATTGTGCTCATCCCGTTCCATTCCATTCCAAACTTTCAAACTAATTGTAGATTCGAGAAAGTCATAAATCATGTCCGGACAACCTGACGGGAAATTAATGAGCAAACCCCATAAACTACAGCGACCAAAAATACGGAAATATATCCCATTCTACGTTTTATTTTCGGGACGACTGGATCGACTTGTCATGATCATACAGCGTAGCTGCTGTCAGGGAAGCTAAAATGTTAAAGAAAGGACTCTAATAATTTTCTTTATTATGTATTGAACCCTTTTGGTGGTGGTGGTGATTATTGTTTTAAGAGGAAGTACAACTGGGCAACCATCCTCTATTTAACACTAATCAGAGGGAAAAATGGAAGGGATCCGAGACTTCGAAAAATGAAGATATCGGCCAAAGAAAGACAAGGGCCACGGAGGGCGTGAAAATGAAAGACTCCCTAGCCCTCGCAAACCTAATAGCGTCGGGGTCGGAAAAGAACAAGAGTTGACCAAGGGAGGTCGGGCAGGATAGATTAAAGTGAGGAGCCTGGCACAAGTAAGTGGAAGCAATGCCAGGACTCAGCTGAGGGCCCCGTGGTCGCCAGCCCACGCTCCAAAGTTGAGAGCCCCTGAGGCCCCTTTTAGTCGCCTCTTACGACAGGCAGGGGATACCGTGGGTGTTATTCTACCGCCCCCACCCACAGGGGGTGAACCCTTTTGGTCCATATTGAGGGATACCTACCTTTCTTACCTATCAGCAAAGTTCATGAGATCTGTCTCTTGGGTCGTATCGGGTTCTTCGTCACTTGCTGAGGTAAAGGTAGGGTTCAGTAACTCTAATCTATCTACTAAATGAAAGGTCTGTTTAAAAGATTCCTATTTATTCATAAAATTCTGAAGCATTCTGATTTGTCAACGGTATCATTGAAATTAAACCACAATCATTTTATTACATAGAAGGTTAGAACACTGGTGAGCCTTTGACGTGTCTGCCTGATGGGCATTCTTACTAGAAACCATTGTCTCATTATTTATTAAAGAGGAAAGTCTGGAAATCCTTAAATTCGGCTTCCATGTGAGACCACATGTACCATCATGGTGAGTCGTTATGGTCCAGCCCACGTAACACGAACTCTGGACTCTGGGTATAATTAAGGCAGTCCAATCGGTGTGTGCCACACAGTGGTTCTACGACATGGACCCTTAATTGAATCGATGTGACCTGCGTCTATGTCATGGACCGACATCTATACTTCTAAGTTACTTTAAAATCATTGTGGATGATGACCGCAAGGAAAATGATGCTACAGTGGGATATGGCCCTAATCTAAGCCACTGAGGTTGATGACCCCCTGAACATCCAAGTTTCTAAGCTGAAGGCTAAACACAATTAAGTTATATCGGTTGATGACCAAAGTTTCCACTTTACTATCCCCAGCACATTCACTGCTCAATCAATCAAAGTTAAATAATACAACAATAGCAATGCTCACAAACTTTGTGGCAGTAAAATCCATTACCTTCGGATATGTCCCCTTAATCGTTACGTTGCCATTTACACATTCCCCAGAAAACAAACTAAGATTTCCAGAATGCATCTCCAAGTTATTCGCTTGATTTAAAGTTATTTCAAAAGCGGTTTACTGAATTTAATAATTAAATAAGATTAAATGATTTAATGAAATCTTAAAAGACAAATTCTATCTCCGCGGACTCTGGTTTCTTCACAAATTCCTACGCAATTGTGTTCTCACAATTTTTAAATCCTTTGATGTTTATCTGTTGCTTCCTAGTGCTGGAAAAGAACGATTACATCATTCATGGCCTCACACTTTAAATCTAATCTAACCCTAGCCATTATTAACACTTGGATACCCTAATAATCTACGTACAAACCAAAAGCAACTCGCCATATAATTACGATGTCATATCTCGTCATAACATTTTATAAAGTTTGCGCACAGACAAACAATCATCACTACCATCGTTCTATATTTTGGACAACCCTGAATTTGGCTAATCGTACTCTATACTCTAAGTTCGTCGTATCAAATGCACATTACGTCCCCAATTAAACAAATTTTACAGTATCTAATAACACTCAGGTTATTACCGGATGAAAATTTCAACTAAATCCAACATTTAACGTTCTCAATTCCACGCGTGTCCCGTTATATCCCCGCTGTGTGTTCCCCTATCAGCTGAGGCCTTTCACCCTAGTCCGCTTGGCAGTTAAACGAGACATCTGTCGTTCTACCTAACTGGCCTCTCTCTTTAAATCTTTAAACTCTGCCGACATAATTAAACAAATACGGTATTCTAACCAACAAATGCACGTAGATTATACTTCAAAATGCTCACAATAATTATACACATCGCAAATTAATACCAGCGCGGATTCCTTGTATATTGCTTTCCATTCCCAACATTATAAAATATTACTCGGGCTTCCAAAAGTCCCGGCTTCATTGACAGGTCTCTAACCTGACTCACGAATTTCATCTCGACTCACACGACAACTAACCTCTGTTTCCTAACTCACAACTATCAACGACAAAGAACTGGAATAAAATCCTTACTGGAATCCACAACGTCTAATAACGCTCAATACTTTAATAATGAATAACTTCGCATAAAATGATATCGTATTTTTAGTAATTTGATTTTCACGAAAAATGACTGAAAAATTCTACTAGATCGTTTTATTGTCAGTCAGACACAGTTTAAAATGGGCCTAGAAAAACGTTTCACTCCGTGACCAAATTCATCACACTAGACTCTCACCCGACAGCGCGCTTCCACTCGATTGAAAATGGGTAACTATGGATTTCTTATATTATTTACGTCAAAATTTCAGACCGAAAAATTTTACGTCGAATGAACATCATAATTTGACATCACAAAATATAGGCAGTATACACACGGAAATGACGATCTGCATTGGACGTGATATCACTTCGAAACCCTATTCAATAACTTTTTACATCATACGGCACTCGCAAGACTTCAAAAATTTTATCCAAGTGGAAAATAAAACAAATGACTCCTTTTTAGTCGTATTCTAACATTTAGAGAAAAACCACATAGGGGTGACCACTGCGTCGTATATCCCCATTCAAATACACATTTTTTAGAGATCATGAAACAAGATATAATAGGTAGTACGCCATCGGTCATCCTCGGACTCACCAGCGACCCTGGCATTTTTATTTAGCCATTTTTATATTTCTGGCTTTACAGATTATTATATTTCTTCAAGTTTCCTGGAAATAAAGCATAAAAAAAGAAATGCCTTTCACTTTTTTTGAGCGCACACGATGGACTGTAATTACTTCTGCACTCGAATTACTTTATCCCATGAGAATTTATTCAGTACTTTGACCGTCCTATCTGGTACAATTATTTCCACTCAAGAAACTATCTCCACATGGCGTCAAGACCCCAGCCACAATGGCTAAAATCTGCTGTTGAACTTAGTCTACTTTTATTGTTTCATTTCACAGAGCAGCTCAACACTTTATCGCCCGCTTCGTAACACAAAATGCAGGAGAAGGAGACTTCGTCATGGCGTCAATTCTTATATATAGCAGCTACCCCCTCTCTTCGGGCATCTCCCTTTGCCGCCAAGAAAATTTCTATAATTTTTCTGACTTAACTAAACTGTAATTACAAGAGTTTTGAAGGTGACTACATACTCGCTACATTTCTGGCGGTAGTGTTCATGGACATTTCAAGTTTATACGTGTTCGATTTGTGGGATAAATGACCTCCTTTGAAAGGCACTATATTTTTGACTTGGCTTGGGCACGCCATATACACGCGCTTTGAAATAGTTCACAAAAATGACTTAAGATTCTTCCGCCGTTGACACGTGTGACTGACGTCACGTATCCCAGAGCGTGGGACCGAAGGTAATCACCCCCTTGCCACGTGTCAATTCCATGCTATCAAGAATCGAACTTCTTATTAAATCGACAATTTATGCATAATATTCTTAGAGCACAAAGGTCAAGTATGTACTTGAAAAACATGCATTGAATGAAATATTGTAATTAAATTTCATAGAGTTCTGAACATAGCGTTGACTGTTATACAGTCTTTGCATAATATATTACAAAGAAAACATCCACCAGTTTTCATTCAAATTTATTACTTTTAATCCAATTTTCAAACCAGTCGTTCGGTTTATTGCTAACACAGAGGAAGTAAGCAGCCAATTCTCCATTCACCACTTGCATCAGCGTAGTCTTCACCACTGAAATGAAATGGCGTGTGGCTTTTAGTGCCGGGAGTGTCCGAGGACAAGTTCGACTCGCCAGATGCAGGTCTGTTTGATTTGACGCCCGTAGGCGATCTGCGCGTCGTGATGAGGATGAAATGATGATGAAGACGACACATGCACCCAGCCCCTCGTGACAGCAAAATTAACCAATTATGGTTAAAATGCCCAACCCTGCCGGTAATTGAACCTGGGACCTCTCTGACCAAAGGCCACTTTCACCACTTCACAATAAACAATCGAACGGGCAATACAGTCCTGAACTTCTTCACTCCCAAATCAGTTCAGTGCTCGCGGCGACTGAAGGACGTCGTGTGTCAAATCGAACTATTACGAACACATTCATGATGCCATTATACATACGGCGACCTCCAACTCTTACATTTCGACATAATACAACCCCTTACAGAAATGCATGCAAGATATCATGCTGAAAGCACTCACTTCTCGCATTGGCGCAGGGTACACGCACGCACATAATGGTGTCCCGACATAAACAATCAACACTGCCCCACTCCAGTACTGAAAAGGAGGGGAAGGGAGTGAACAGGTAGTGCTGAATACACAGTGTGTGTATTCCGGCGTTATACTGTAACATTGTAATAAGATGGCTCCTATCCTAGCACAGGTGAATCGAGGCCGTATTATTGGCATGTGGGAGGCTCACACGGTCCCCCAAGCAATTTCACAAGCAGTCTTAAGACAGTTTGGAGATGGATAGAAATATGGCAAGAACGAGGTGAAGAAGGATTGGTAGACCCGATATAACGCAGCTACAAAATATTTCTAACTAGTATAAAATACTTTGCGGTTAAAAACCTCCTTTACCTCTTAATACTGTAATTAACAGAGTAGACTACTTTTTAATTTTTTTATGTTAAAATGCTATTTTTCGGGGCGTCGACCTATAGAGTTCTTTTGGCCCTACTTGCACAATATATGAACCTGCATGTAATTGGAATTGCGGAAGTGTTGAGTGTTGAATGTGAGAAACGTTAAGGACGACACGAACACGAGTCCCCAGGCCAGGGATATAATCATTTACAATTAAAACCCCCTGACCCGGCCGGGAATCGAACCCGGGGGGAACGTAAAGTTTCGAGCAGACCCCCTTGGTATTATTCGACAGGAGTGAGCGGCGTGCTTACACCAGGTTCACCCTCCCCCTACCTTATTATCAACATCATCCCCCCAACATGCAGACGCGGAGGTTGCCCATGGATGTCAAATAGAAAGACGCGCCGAACATGTCTTCAAACACTCCGGGCACCAAATGCCATACAAAAAAATAATTTCAAGAGCAAGTACAACTGGGTAACCCTCCTCTATTAACACTAATCAAGAGCAAGATGAGGGGAAATGGAAGGAGACCGACGCTTTCAGAATTACAGGCATCGGACAAAGGAAGACAAGGGTCACGAACGGCGTGAAAATTGAAGACTCCCCTGGCATCGAAAACCTAATACCGTCGGAAAAGAAGAAGAGTTGGACAACGCACATCGGATAGGGAAGATGAAGATGAGAAGCCTGACACAGCTGGAAGAAATGCCACACTAAGCTAAGGAAACCGCGGTCGCCAACCCACCCTTCTAAAGGAGGCGTAGCAATATTTATCCAATCTGCAATACCATTTAATTACATCCCAATAGATCATACAAACATAAAAAGTTTTCAAGTAGTTGCAGCCCGAGTGGAAGTGCTTCAGAGACATCTCACGGTCGTTTCAATCTACTGCCCCCCCCAAGGACAATAATTAGTGTAAGAGAATGGAACTACATAATTAGTCACCTAGAAGCTCCGTACCTAATTTGCGGCGATTGCAACGCACACAATACTTTCTGGGGTTGCGAAATAAATGACGTCTATGGGAACACTCTTTTAGATCTAATTGAAGATAATTTGTTTATCCTCAACGACGGACCGCCAACCCTAGTACCAGTCCCAGGCCAAAGAAAATCTGCAATAGATCTTACATTTTGCTCCTCATCAATAGCTACAGATTATCAATGGAAAACTCTACCATTTACTATGGGATCCAACCATTACCCAATAGAAATTTCCACTATACAGCCACACACACAACCTACATCAACCTACTTCAAAGTGGAATGTTCAAAGAGCAGATTGGATTAAATACAGAAATGGTGTAGAAGCTAATTTAGATACAGTACATAACATTCCAAATCCATTAGAAAAATATGAAGCATTTATACGCATCATCAATATCGCAGCATCGCTAGCCATCCCACAACGACGGCCAGTTGACCCTTCTAAGCGCGTACCGGCCCCGTGGTGGACTTCAGAATGCTCAAAAATGATTGCCAGACGTCGACGGTCATTTAGTACTTATAAACGCTACCCAACGTGGGAGAATTATATTGCATACAGGAAAATGGACGCCGAAGTGAAGCGTTTCTTAAAACGACAAAAAAGAAATAGTTGGAAGGGATATTGTGAGAAGATGAATAAAGAAACACCGCTCCCCGAGGTATGGTCCATGATAAACAGATTTAAGAGGAAACGAATCTTCCCAAAACCACTGCGCTGCTGGATCGATGACTTCGCCGATTCCATAGCTCCACCTACAACATCATTTGATGACCCGGAATTCCCACCTACAAGCTCTTCACAAATGCCACACCGTATTCTCCTGCAGCCTTTCACCTTTCGAGAACTTACAGCAGCCCTTAAAAATACATCCAATACTGCTCCAGGAATTGACCAAATCCAATACGCCATGATAGCCCACCTACCATTAAATGCTAAGATTATTCTATTGCAATTTTTTATGGAGTTCTGGTCGCAAAGTATTTTCCCTAATGAATGGACTACACAGATCATTGTACCGATCTTGAAACCAGAGAAGGATCCAGAGGAAGCTGCTTCCTATCGAGCGATAGCTTTGTCATCTTGCGTCTGTAAGACCTTTGAAAGGCTATTAAAATTTAGATTAGAGTGGTGGTTAGAACACAACAACATCTTATCTACCTCTCAATATGGATTTCGTAAATCAAGAAGCACACTAGATAATTTAAGCCTCCTCACAACAGATATCGAGATGACCTTTCTTAAACAAGGATTCCTTACAGCTTTATTCTTAGACATATCAGGAGCCTACGATAGCGTCATTATACCAATTCTTGTTCGCAAAATGCACAGACTGGGTCTGCCCGAAGTTTATCTTCCTGGGATTCATGCCTTATTTCAACGACGTACGATATATATCCGTCGACGTGACAACTCAGTCTACGGACCACGAATAGTAACGAAAGGCTTACCACAAGGTGCCATCCTTAGTCCGTTACTATACGCTCTCTATACGGCCGACCTAGACACCATATTCCAACCAAACATTAAGATCCTCCAGTATGCAGACGATATCTGCCTCTACGCGTCCTCATCCTGCTTCTGGGTCACACGATTATGGCTTGACGATGCAGCAAAGGCTCTCTCCACATGGACATTTCAAAATGGATTCAGTCTCTCGGAAGCTAAATCTTCAGTGGTAATATTTACCAGAAAACAACAGTCAATTGCATCACCTTTCATTCGACACGGTCCATATTCATTTCCACTTCAGACAACAGCAAAATTATTGGGTCTGTATCTAGACAGGCGTCTGACTTGGAGTCGACATATGAACCACGTAACAACAAAATTCGGACGTGTGCTCAATGTTCTTCGAGCTGTTACTAGCACGTGGTGGGGAGCAGACCCGTCTACTATGTTAACACTCTATCGTGCCCTTCTTCGACCGGTCCTGGATTACGGAAGCATTTTCTTCGGCAACGCACCAAAATACGTTCTTCGCAAACTTGATGTCCTTCAGTATCGGGCGATCAGGCTCTGTTTAGGAGCTATGAACTCTTCACCCACGAACGCTCTCTTAGTCGAAGCCATCGAAATGCCACTTTCAATCAGACGACAGATGCTATCAGATATATTCTTCCTACGCCGAGCTACCCAGATCAACCATCCACTTTCTACTAAAGTACTTACTCTCAGTAGATTAATAAATTCATATCAGCACTTACGAAATTGTCGCACTCAACTGCTGGTGACGAGCTGCCATGAACTACGGTATATTTCCCCCTTTGTGCTCAAGGGCGCCTCAGTACCTGCCTTTTGCTACGACTATGAGCTCATATCCTCACCACCGAACACTTTCTCTATATCTGATACAGTGATTGCAGGGACGAATATGAACACTTCAGTCAAGGTACTCTTACAAACAGCTTGGTCAGAGTTCACATGCAACTACACAGACGGCTCCAAAACTTCAGAAGGAGTAGGATATGCTTACTATTGCCCATTAACAGCAGTTGTTGAACAAAGGTCCCTACCAGAGCCAACTTCCATCTACACAGCGGAAATGCTAGCAATTCAAGCAGCTATAATTTATGGTACCTCACAACAATTCCAGAAAATTCCCATCCTAACAGACTGCTTCCGCGTGTTACAACGTTTAAAACAAAAGACTGGACCACAAAGACTAATAAGTACATCCTTGACATTCTGCAATTAGTGAGAAACGCAGAACTCCGAGGAATAACAGTTCACTTTCTATGGATCAAGGGACATGCTGGTATCGAACACAATGAAACAGTAGACCTCCTCGCTAAACAAAGTACAACTGCAACCAACTTACGAGCCATTCAACTCCCTTATACAGACTTTCTCCCCATTATCCGTATGAAAGCTCAAAGAAAATGGTCAACGGAATGGAATACACAGGATCTGCACAAAGGACGATATTATGCCGCACTTCAAGCTAATATCCCTAACAAACCATGGTTCGACAGCATCAAACTGGCCAGACGTCACATCACATCCCTCATACGCATGCGACTCGGACACGGATGTTACGCCGACCATCTCTACCGTATAAAAGTGTTGGACTCTCCCACGTGTGAGTATGACCCTCCGTGTGTCGCAGATTTGAATCACGTTGTATTTGTTTGTTCAAAGTACAGTACTGCACGATCAGTAATGTACTCAAAATTGATTAAAATTGGAACTCCATTTTCAACCAGTGTGCCAGCTCTTCTTGCTTCTGCCAACCAGAGAGTATATGCGATTTTAGCCGAATTTCTCAAAAATAGTGATCTAAATATCTAATTAGTGTCCTTTTTATTTTTATTTTTACCTCTCTTAATCAAAAATTTGTAATGATTTTCGTCATGTTCAGAAAAAAAAGTGCAAATCATGAATTGTGAGTGTCAGAATATCCAAGGCATATGTGTGTGAAGGAGACTGGCTATAACCAGCGTGCCAGTTCTTCTTTCTCCTATCAAACAGAGAATGTAAGTGACTTCAGCACAATTTCTCAAATATAGCGTTTTAAATATATAATTTGTATCTTTTTACCGCTCTTATTTTACCAGACATTTATATTGATTTTATTCATGTTTTAAAAAATGTAAATTTCAAAACATCCAGGAGTTTGTGAAGTGAAAGGGACTTTCAGGCGATTTTTCTGTCTGCCATTTATGTCATTTCATTTCTGTGTCTGTCATATGTATATATATTACTGTGAAACTTGTGAATTTGTAGTGTTTTTTGCTGGCTGTATGGTCGATGGACCAAAAGCCAAATATTTTTTTAAAAACCCACCCTTCTAAGTTTAGAGCCCCTGATCCCCCTTAATCGCCTCTTACGACGCGACAGGCAGAAGATATCGTGGATGTTATTCTACAGCCCCCATCCAACAGGGGAATGACAAGATGGAGAACCGTGGGTGTATTCTACCGCCCCCACCCAACAAAGAGTCTGGAAAGTGAAGGTCCGTTAGTTTCTGATCGAAGTTTCTGTCGTTCTTGTCACTATCGTTCTAGTAGCATTCCATGATCAACATCTCAATGTGGTCATTTGCAGTGATAAATTATATGTATACCCATAAAGTTCTCGCTGTACTACTGGTACTCAGTCCTTGTACGACAGGCCCTCCGGAGATGATGGACAGCATCTGCAGTGTACATGAAGATGCGTGTTTTATTGTTATGCAGGATAGTGGTTTGCGTGGTGTACGGGTTACAGGAATGTTGGAAACAACCATGGCTGTTTATAGTCTAAAGCCAGCTGTGGAACACCCATTTCCCAAACTATGGAAATAAGCTTTTTAAAATAAACAGCTCGATCCGGACGGGAAGGGAACCCGGAGCCCCTAGAAGAAGACGCTGCCCATTTTGCCATGGAGCCGACTAATGTTGACAGTGTCAACTCAAGAAGAGTAGGCCTGCGTCGTAAAACTTCGATACTCGTAAAGGGGATTGGAAATCCGACATGACGCGGCTCGGACGAAATCTCAATACACTAAACCACGGTTACTAGACTACACGGTAGGGGTCACGCGCAGGCTGGCTTTGGCTGATGACGTCATCGGGTCTCCTCTGGCCGGCTTGTAGTGAACGCGACCCATTGTATTTGTGCGTTTCTGTTAATGATTTGCTTGTTTTTATTTAACCATTTGCTTAATATTTTTCAATTTTGTCAAATGTAATTGCCGGTTGTTATGTGTAGATAATTATGTTGTAATTTATTTGAGTATTTTTCAGAAGATTACAAGTAATATAATGACCCTGTGCTTAACGCACTATTCCAGTAGCTTTCTCAGTATTAAATTATATTTCGCCTCGCAAATAAAGTATTTACGGTTCGGTTTTCGTATTTTCTATCCATCCAGTGATTTTAGAACGATTTTATACATAGATTTATTTCTAAAACTCGTTACTAAAATTAAAGAAACATGACCAATCGCACGGGATGTTTTCACCGTTGTTTTGGCGAATTGTTGGTGTTAAGTAGTGTTGTAAACACCTAATATTATATTTATGTATAAGTAACTATTTATAAATGTGTATTGGCCGATGGAATGTTGGTAAAGAGCCCCTGAAGAAACGTAAACCACTTCCACCATATCAGGGGTCACTCACTCTTTTTTTTGGGGGAAAGAGGCTTCCACAGGCTTAGGCCATATAGACCTGTGGTACGGAGAAAACCCTCACAGTCAGAAAATGCGATCAAAAGTTCAATATTTAAAAGCACCTAATAAATTCACCCAATTTTTATGATGGTGCTAAAACTGCATACATATTTACATTATATAGGTACCACACAAAATATTTACATCTAGATGTTATCTCGTTGTTTTACATTATTTAAAATCAGTCTATCCAACAACTTTCTTAACTTTTTTCACACTTCTCCTTTTTTCATTAGGAGTTCGTTTACACCTCTTGTAAGAATTCAATGTGGTCATTTGCAGTTTGTTTTGACCAAGTTTGTTTATGTTTTTCATCCTTATGAAGGTTCTAGTTCTACCAAAACATGAAACAACAAAATCTTCAAGATCAGGATATTTTTGCTTAATTTTTTCATTTAACAATCTAAAAACTCCTGGACATTTCATAATGTAGTTTCCATGGAAGGCACTAAATTCATTTTCCATTTTAATAATAGAATTAATGCACTCATCCGTGGGTTTCATTAAGTACCCTCACGAAATGGTTTCTAGCCAATTCCTAGGTGAAGGAGAAATGTTCACGGTTTAGATCCCGTACATATTAGCTTTCTGGGGGTACTTTTTCTTCACCCTATAAGCTACATAGCCAGCAATCATTTCTAGTAGCTCGTTCTTCTCTCTAACTACTTCGACAGACACGTTTGCATTATTTTCATCTTTAAAATGTTCCAGAAGTCTATTGACAGCTGAAGTGAAATCACCATCCTCATCCTCATCATTACAATTTTTGTCGCTAGCTTCTCGATTTTGGTTGGACACTGCTTGGCAATGTTCGTCATTATCAAGTATGAAGTATTGAGGCACCTCATCTTGCGCAGACAAAACGTCTGCGCTCAGAGATTGGACATTTTTTTCATCTGGACAGTTTTTGCTGTTTATCACTTCACCTGCATTCCGGCTTAAAAACAATGATTTAATTCGCTGCGATACAATGGTAGGGAGAGGATGATCATAAAAGCGACCAAGTCCTCGGATCTGGGAAAAGTAGCTCTCAATTATGTCCTGGTTACATTTGTCCGCCATTACGTAAGTATAGCCTTCTGATTTTAAGTCCTTATATAGACCACGAAGGCTACTTATAGACATTGGAAAACCTTCTTGAAAAGGAAGGAGTTTGTTTTTGCCAATTATTCTCATGGTGAAAATTAATTCGAATAATTTGTCAAGAGCATGATTTTGTTGCTCTATACAATTCCCATAGGCACTTTTTAAGCTGTTTGTGCTACAAACGTGGACACGGGAGTTTAGGACGTCAAATCCATTATTAATCGTGATTGCAGTCTCTCCTACATAGCTGAGCTCTGGGAAGTTATGGCATATTGCTTTACCCACAGTCAGTGATAACAGTTCAGCGGCTTTCCGTATACTTTGCCTCTCCGTTCCAGTCACAAGGATATGCTTCATTGAAAGCTTGTGTGCATATTGTAGGTCTTCGCCCTCACTTTGCATTACAATTAATTTTGTAAATGCTTCTTTTGTGAAACATTGCCCACTTTCCAGTTTATATCCTTCATCAAGAAGGTGATTCCGCAGTAATTTAAGTACATGAGGCACATCACAAAGAAAACATATGTTACGTTCTTTACTTGATGGGTTTTCCAGCGACGGTTTTTGCCACGAAATATTCAGATCTGTCATACATTTCCTATTTGAAGGTCCCATGTCACATACAACTGCCCTAACTTTAAATCCGGTGCTTTCTACGACATGAATTACTTCTATTAACAGTTCTCTTGACATCGCTGTATCAAAGTTGTAGTAGATAGGTTGCATCCACTTTTGAACTAAACTTCTTATTACAATGACTTGGACATTATCATGAGGTCCTCTAATCATTTCTTCATTATGATCAAAGCACAAGTCGTTGTTAACCTTCATTTCATCAAAGCTGAGAACAACATCTCTTTCAAAATTTGTAAAAAGACTTAATTATGTTTTTAAGATATTAATGCTCAACTCAATGCATCCAGGAGAAATACAAAACTGTCTTAGCCGTCGTTTGATTGTAACTTCGCTAGGAAGAGGGTAATTAATCACGTCTCTAACAAAACATAACGCTTTATATGATATAGACCGTAAGGTTACCGCCTTAGCAATGTCCTCAGATGACCAACTTGAGCATCTGCCTTTTACTAAAGCTTGCTGTTGACTTTTAGAAAAAGTACCCTCAAAAACTTGAACATTATTTTTTAATGTTATTATCTCGGTATTAGCTGCACTAAGACGGTCCTGAAGATCCTTATTTTGCTGTTTTAAGTCACAATTTTCTAGTCTAATTAACTCCAATTCTGCAGTCAGTTCAGCAATTTTCTCATTACAGAAACACTGATGTTCACTTCTGTCATCTAATTCCTTCTTAAAGATTGCATTATTAATATTTTCTGCTTCAATTGGCGCCTGCGATTGTAAAATTTGTCGTATCTCCTTACGATGATTTCGCTTCTGTGCCCTTATTTCACGATCTTTACAGGACTGACTCGCTAAATTATTACTACTCAGTGGTAAATTTAAATGTGGTACTGCGTCAGTCATTAAATTACGTTTAATTCGAAGGTTTAACAACTCGCCCTTCAAGTCCCTTCTGTAGTCCGAATTGTCGAAGTGTACAGAGCATACACGAGCATTCTCAATAGTAAAGGAGTCAGCCCGTTTACAGGCATTAATCCACTTTAATTTAATGTCACTGTTCTTTGGAAAACGATGAAATTTAATGTCGAAATCCTTCTGGTGTGTATCGTGGTTAGAGCAACCGGCGACAGCTCAACACACCATGGCACAGCACAGCACAGCACAGCACAGAAAAATTAAATTCTTACACTGTTGACAAGGTAAACACCATCACTAGACTAATAGCACTCTGCTTCGTTTAGCGAACAAGGGTGCCTTGTGACGTCAGGAGGCGTGGCTTGCTATTGCGCACCCAACTGATGACCCCTACCGTCTAGTCTAGTAACCGTGGGTCTTTCTACTTGGCCCTCCGAACGTCCTGCGCGACTGGGTGTTAGATGGTAATGAAGTATGGTGAAACTAGGTATCGGCACAGAGCCTACTCCTGTCGAATAATATGAACAAGTCTGCCCAAGGCTTAACGTCTCCGTCCAACGGACGAATCACCATTACAGTGTCATATGCCCTCACTGCACATGAACCCCGCGAAGAGGTTTGGAACCGAGTCTAGGTTTATGGAAAATAATATAGTGATTATAAATTTTATACCACCATCTCTCCCACGACCAATATCCTGATAGCGTCTTTCTTTTTTCGTTTTTTCACAAACGTGTTAATGACGGAGTCAGACCATTGAAGACTTCATGCCTTAACGTTCATGGGCACCAACAGGCTTCCGTGACAGATTGGCCTCGACACTCCTATTTTCACCGACTGTGGCAGCGCTGTGGCCAGACATGATGCAGGTTCTATCGGAGATAATTATGAAACTTGTCTTCATGAAAGTAGACCAATAGCAACACAGAAAATGGTCGCATTTGCAGATTTGCATAGCCTCGGTTTTCATCTTTCTATGTTGTTCTTATTTAGTTATTTATTTATTTTATGGCGTTGTATGTGGCGAAGTTAGGGCTTACGGCCCTCTCTTACACTTAACCACAACATACAGTAAATAGTCACATAATTTGGAGAAATAACTAACAGTCTCTGAAACTACCTAAATTAATGGAGTAATATTATAACATATTATAATTGTTATTTTCAATGATTAATACTATCTAGACCAGGGATGGCGAACCTTTTCCAGCTAGTGTGCCATTTTAAGTCTGTTTTATAATTCTCAACTGTTTACTGTGCCACTTGTTATTTTCTTTTAAAGAATGGCTATACCCCCCCCCCCCCGTACGACTTCCTTTCTTAATTTCCAATTATGTTTCATAATATGTTATGTATTCTTTTAGTGGTTTATTTACTTATTTAATATACATCTTATAAATACATTCGACTGCATGTTTCGTGGTTGCATTTTGCAAAAACATCAAAAATACATTTTTAAGTATTTTGAGAATACCTAACATTACTTGTAAAAATATATAATAAGCTCCCATTGTAACATTCCTCGTCATTAACTATTATTAGATATAGCAATTAAAATACTAATATTGCTAATGAACTTCGAGTGAAATATCGTTCTCACATTTAGTACCCATGTCATTTATATTAGGTTCATAACTTCTTGTCTTCAGTGACACACAAGAAGCACATAGGTCTGAATCAAGACGGATTCTGACTGTTGACTTCACAACGTTCATTGTAGGGTGTTTAACGTTTCCTTTAAGAAATTGCACAAACCCATTATGAATACGCACCATACTTGAGGCTATTCTGTAAGTCAAAGCCCATTTTTAATACAGGTTCTTGCTTCACATCCTTCATTATATCCTTACCTATTGTCGTTTTTTGTAAACTCAACAATTTTACTAATTCCTCCCTACCCTCATCATAGTTTCACAAGGAAATCATTCAAACCAGCAATCCTTTCCTGTAAGGTCACATACGTGTTTTCATCAAGGCATACTGAACACATCTGGGAGTTATCCGAATCAGCTTTCAAATGCTCCGAAACATCTTCACTCATTCTTATTATTCTACCCTTGACAGTATTTCGGCTGGCTGGCATTTCTTTAATTCTGTTAATTATTTGCTGTATGTTAGGAAAGTCTTCAATTAATGTATCGGACGTCGATAAGAAAGTCTCTTTCAAGAACTCACCGTCAAAAATCGGCTTCCCATGCTCTTAATATGCAGTGAGACAGGTGGAAACATCCGCACTGATATTATTCCTTGGCCTGAAAGATGATACAAAACAAATAGTTTGTTTTGTGTGTTCTTCGATTTTCTATGAAATAAGCTCTCTTCTTTCTTCATTTGACATGGAATGAACATTTAAATGATTCGTCCGGAAATGGTGCTTTTGGCCTACATTAAATGTGCGGGACACGACGGTTTTCAGTCACAGGCAACACAAAGCGTTATTGCTTATTTCTATCACTCTGAATTCCGTTGTCCACTGTTCTTGAAGAATCCGGTTACTACTTTTGTTAAGTTTCTGTTTTTTCGGCACCGAAAACATGTTTGTGACATTCAGTAAACAGTAACACACAACGAATAATTACGTGCTACTGGCTACCACACACACGTCAAACTTCACTCACCGACTGACTGACGGCCAGGTTTTCGATATTTATGCCTTACACGTGAAACACTATGACTATACGAACTATGTGATATTGTATAGTCTGTAGCACAAGACGTATATAAAAACTTTAATATGTTCATGTGGCGTGCCACCGAAATTCTGTTCGCGTGTCACCTAGTGACACGCGTGGCATAGGTTCGCCATCCCTGATCTAGACTATCTACGTCACCTAAAAATAGCTCTAAATCATACTTGCACTCGTACACACTTACACAAGCCGATCACGTATTTAAGATGCAATCTCGACAAGACCGTTTAAATGAGACTATTGAAGTGCTATTGCGTATACTGACAGGGAGTGTGTTCCATAGCCTTGCCACGGACACTAGGAATGAGTGGCTGTATACAGATGAGTGATTAACCGTTATCATACGGGTAGAAGTCAATTTGCTATTATGTCCATGGATAGATGAGAGGAAGTTAAAATTTGAGGATAGGTATTCAGGTGTAGATTCGTTCAGAAGTCGAAAAATTAGTGTCGCAGTACGTAGATTTCTTAGTTGATCGATTTTCAGCCAGGATAGCTTTTCATAATAAGGGGAAATATGTGTCCTTAAGTTCAAAGAATATATAAATCGTATGCAAGAGTTTATTGCCCTTTGAAGTTTCATAGTTTGTTCTGCAGTTGCATCGGTTAATACGAGATCACAGTAATAAATTATTGGAAAAATGGAAGTTTGAATAAGTTTTATTTTCATGTTATGAGGAAGAATGAATTGTTTCATTTTTAGAGGGTGAAGAGATGCATATACCTTTCTGCAGACACTTGTTATATGGTCATTCCAGTTTAATGTGTCATTCATGACAACGCCTAGGTGTTTTACAGACTTCTGAAAAGGTATAGCTTCACCACGAGCATGAGATTACGCTGTTGTGTGATGTTTAGCGAATTTAAAAGCCTAGATTGTCCTATTATGATTGCTTGCATTTTCTTCGGATTAATTAATAGGCAGTTCCCTTTTGCATACGAGCTAATTGAATTTAAAGTGAAATTCATTTGGTGGATTGCTTTGTCAATGTCGGGGACTTTGAAGTGTGAGTATATCTGAAGATCATCAGCATAAAGGTGATAGTTGCAGTCATTCAGATGAGGAGAAACGTCACTGATATAGATTAAGAATAAAAGGGGTCCAAGAATAGACCCTTGGGGAAGGCAGATAGCTTAGTCCTCCATTCTGTAGTCATCACGTTCTTCCTGCTCCTGATGATGCTTGTTGTTTTAAGGGTCATCGGCCCCTGATGGTACGAAATGAAATGACAAATTAGAAGTTTTAAATAATCCACTGACGAAAATAAAAAAATGGCATGAAGAATTAATGCATGGATATGAATTTAAAACAATCGGTGGATCCTACCAAGAAACTACCATTAAAAAAATAGTATTACTGACCAAGAGACCACTTCTAAAGCACAATCCTGAATCGAGGATGCTTGTTGTCTAAAGGGGTCCAAAATACAGGTCAACGGCCCCGCATAATGTACTTATCGCTAGTAAAGGAGAATCATGGTATTTGTCTTGTTGGGGTACTAATCAAAAGTAGCGTAGACCATACCTGCCGACTTTTAGAAATCAAAAATAGGAAGATTTTTTAATTCTTGGATTTCATCAAGTCTATTGCGCCACGGTCTCGGGAAAAAGAGGACAAGATAAAAGGCACACATATCTACAGTTACAATGCGAATTAACCATTACATTTAAAATCTTAAACTAAGAAAACTAAAACGATTGCAAGAAAACGTACCTAATAATCATTCTCATTTATGACACATACATGCGAATAGTAACATTTAGACAGGCAAGTCAAGAACTGACAACTTACCAAATGGTGAAGAATATACACATGTAGGTGATAGAGACTGCTGTGTTTACTTGTTTAGCATTGAACTGGCAGCTAACTTTGCCCCCTTTGCCCTCTGCACTGTCATACTGCTGCTCATAACACTTTCCATTTAGACTTGATTTGAACCAATAGTTTACTGAGATTTTCGTCATTCAGAGATGATCGGAATTGTGTCCTTGTCTTTTTTACCTGACTAAACAATCTTTCACACTCGGCATTGCTGTGTGGAATTGTCAATATTGACAGCATTATGTTTGCGATTCTAACATATTTGAAACACCCATCTGCACCTCGTATATCCCCTATAGCAGACCAAGAACAATCTACTATTTCTTCTTGCACAACAGACAATGGTAAATCCTCCACTTGGGGAGCACAGAACTGGCACTGTAATGCATCCATTGCTTCTTGGTCATCTTCACCATCTTTCACTGGCAATATAACAGGAAACTTTGAAACAAAATACTTTATGGCATTGAAGGAAGAAGTCTGCAAAGAATTTATCCGAGCTACTTGAGCATTAACAAAAACATCACTATTCAAATTAAATGTATGAATAATATAATCACAAACTGCAGTAAAATAGTTCCTGGCGAGCAAATAAAAGTTTTTCTTCTCCTCAGGTGCCAGATTTTCTACAAGACGAGGTGTTCAACAGCCAATTACTAAATCATCATCACCTTTCTAATTCTCTCTCGTGTGATAGACCACTTCTAAAACTGTAGGATATTTTTTATAATCACTGGCTTAACAAACATACACAGAATGTCCTTCAACATATCCGTCAGCATTGATCTCATGACATGAATGTGAGGTGCTTGCGACTGAAGAACTTTATTAGTTTTCTCAAATGTAGGGATGATAAATGCCAGAAATGAGCAAAATGCTTTATTAAAGTTTGAAGACATAACAGAAGCTTGGTCTTGTACTCTACTGACACAAGGACCACGTTCCATTTCTGTATCTTCATGTGCCTTTAGCTTGGGAATTTGGAAATACTTCAGAGATGTGTCTGTGCCATTGGACCGCTTTACATCATCCTTAAAAAAAACTCTGAAGTGGCTCCCACTCTGAAATCAATCTTTCCAAACATTTCCCCAAGGATAACCAGCGTGTACACACATGCTTTAATATTTTTCTAACATCAGTTTGGTACAAAGCTTGATACATTTTGAGATGATCTCTTCTCTTCGAGCTTTTGTCTAAATAATAATAAATATCAATTAGCATCTCATCAATTTTGACAGGAAGGGAGTCTGCACCCTTCATGGCAGCCAAATTAATCAAATGACATGGGCATCCCATAATAATGTTTTCGCTCTGCTCTCTTAGTTTAGCAGCAACACCGTTTTTTCTTCCCATCATAACAGCTAGCACTATCTTTGTATTTCTGTGTGACACTGTGAGCTACAATATATGTTTTCCCTCCATGCGAGATATTAATATTACACCGACACACGGAACAAAATGCACAATAGTTTCCTTTATTAGACTGTAAAATGAACGGAAATTCAGTTTTATAGGTATCCCTGAACACTTGAAGATAACGTTTGTTATGTTTTGTAGTCATCATGTGAAGAGAAAATACCACAAACTGTCACCGACACAACTCTCTGAAATACATTGAAGTCATTAAAATTATGAACTCTGTGATCAACACAAAAGCACTGAAATACGCGAAACTACCACATACAAAACAGATCAATATGTCTCGTACATTATTAACATATGACTTCGACAGGGGGAAAAGCACAGAACCGCAAGAAAAAACACGTGGTCTAAAACTCCAACGAAACTATGCACAGAAACGAGCGCGCTAACCACACAATAACAAACTCACTCTTTCGTCCCGATCAACGGAGTCCCTAGCGATCGCTAGTGCGCATGACCTTCTCTGACTCGTAGGACGATTGCCGTCCCGAATTCCCACCTGAACAGCACACACGCTGCTGTAGTGAGCGGGAAATACGATACACGAAGGCGACAGATGATCCGCCCGCCAAATAAAGCATCAAATGCCAGTAAAAATGCTTAAAAATGAGGTTGAGTAAATTACACAATGACATAAGAATTCGTCCTAGGGGAAGAGTACTGACCGTACTGGAGGTTATATTGGTCAAAAATAGGAAGAAGTAAAAATAAATCGGAAAACCGGAAGACGAGTTAAAAATCGGAAAGTTTCCGGGTAAATCGGACGGGTTGGCAGGTATGCTAGACTCACGGTGTTCCACACATGATGGTACTTACTCACAAGTATTGGACGTCGTAAAGGTAATGCAGACCTATGGTGTTTCTCACATAATGGCGCCACACATAGGCAACGCAAACCGATGGTGTTCCTCACCTAGGTGTACTAATCACGGGCGCCGGTATTCCCGTGATGTTCCTCACATAGTGGGTACTAAGCACAGGCAACGCAGACCCACGGTGCCGCTCATATAGTAGTACCAATCACAGGCAACACCCACACCCGTGGTGTTGCTCACAAGGGTACGACTCTCGGGTACTGGAAACCCACAGTGACCCACTCTCTGCTGCTACTAATCACAAACCTATTTCGTATCTAATATAGTGGTACTACTCGTAAGTACAGGCAACCCATGGTGTTCCCCGCGTGATGGTACTAATCAAAAGTAGTTTCATGGTTCTAATACAATCATCCCTTGGCCGCCCCTTTTAGTCGCCTCTCACGACAGGCAGAGTATACCGTGGGTGCATTCTTCGTCTGCATCCCCCACCCACGGGGGGTAGATAGAGAAAAAGGAAGAAATAAGAAGGGATCCGTCACTTCGAAAAACGAAGTAACGAACGAAGAAAGGCAAGGGCCACGAAGGGCGTGAAAATGAAAGACTCCCTAGGCCTCGAATGCTCTAATACCGTCGGGGTCGGAAAAGAAAAAGATAATTTCCCAAGGGAGGTCGGACAGGATAGATGAAAGTGAGGAGCCTGGCACAAGTGGAATCAATGCCAGATCTCAGCCAAGGGCCCCATGGTCCCCAACCCACACTCCTAAGTTGAGAGCCCCTTGGGCCCCTTTTAGTCGCCTCTTACGACAGGCAGGGGATACCATGGGTATATTTTTCATCTGCATCCCCTACCCACAGGGCGGTTTTGTGTTTGGTCCGCGAGAGGTATTTTACTTCCCTCAAGTCCACCGGCAAACCGGTTAGGACACCCCTATCTGCCACCTGGGACGCGCCACGTGGGAGTATCACCTAGTAGGTTCGTGGCTTTCTGCTGCTGTTTGGGTGATCCGTCCATAGACTAGTTTGCTAAAACTCTCGATGCGACCCTAGTCTCCGATAACATTTTAATTTCTACGAACTACAACATCCTACATCTACTCCTAATGTTTGTCATATTCACGCCTACCGTTCTTACCGCATACACTTCCCTCAAAACCTACGTGAACAAGTCCTCGATGTCTTAAGAACTGTCCTATCACTCTGTCTCTTCAAGTCAAATTTTGCCATATTGTTTTATCACCAATTCGATTCACTATTTCCTTATTCGTGATTTCATCCTGCCCATCTCACCTTCAGAATTTTTCTGTAACACCACGTTTCAGAAGCATCTATTATCTTCCTTTCGGAGCTAATTTTTGTCCATGTTTCAGTTCCATACAATGCCATGCTGCCATGTTCCAGACGTAAGTCTTCATGAACATATTTCCAATTTGTATATCAAGGTTCAAGTGAGCAAATTTCTTTTCTTAAGAAAGGTCTTCCATGCTTCAGCTAATCGGCATTTTATGTCTTCCTTACTTTTGCCATCGTTCGTTATTCTACTGCCCAAGAAACAACATCTACTTCCTTTCCTACACTATTTCCTGCATCACCGAACTTCGTTGGGCAGCAATCCATTATTTGCTGATTTGGTTTTATTTATTTATTTATTTATTTATTTATTTATTTATTTATTTATTTATTTATTTATTTATTTATTGTACTCCTTCTCCAAGACTATGTCCATACCATTCAGAAATTTCTCCGGATCTTCCGCAGACTCAAATAATATATCATCATCGGCAGAGTTATGATCTCCTCCCCTTCGATTGTGATTCCTTTTCCAAATTCCTCTTTGATTTCCATTACCGCCTGTTCCATATAAATACTGAAAAAGAGGAGACCAACTGCATCCCTGCATCACTACTTTGTGGATTGCAGCTGCTTTTCCATAGCCCTTAACTCTTAACCCGGCCGACTGTCTTTGTAGATTGTAGAAAATCCTTCCTTCTCGATACTCCCAACATTATAGAAAGCCTTGGGGGCTTGTTGTTCTTAATTCGATCCTCTCAGATTAGACGTAAAGTCAATATTCCTTCGCGTGTTTCTACATTCCTTCTTAAGCCAAACTGTTCTTCTTTCAACTCAGATTCAACTTGTTTCTCCGTTCTTCTATAACTAAAACGTGTTAAAATTTTGCGAGCGAGAGATAGTAAACTTATGATGCGGAAGTTTTCACACTTGCTAGCACCTAATTTCTTGGGAATAGCATTAAATAGCATTGGGAATAAAATTAAAATCGAATGCCACTTCTCTATCATGTACACTAGTGTCCAAAAGTTAAGCAAAGTTACGAGTAAGCAGGGCAACAGGAAATAGACCGCAAATCGCACGACATATACACCTACAACCTTACGTATTCGCTCTGTATAGGAAAGGACACGGTTACTAGACTAGACGTAGGGGTCATCAGTTGGGTGGGCAGTAGCAAGCCCGCCTCCTGACATCACACGGTCCTTAAGTTCGCTAAACTAAGCAGAGCTCCATTAGTCTACTGATGGTGTTTACCTTCGTAACAATGTAAGAGTTTAATTCTCTGCTGTGCCATGGTGTGTTGTGCTGTCGCTGGTTGCTTTAACCACGACAGACACCAGAAGGACTTATACATGAAATGTCACCTTTTTTCAAAGAACAGTGGCATTAAATTAAATTGGATTAATGCCTGTAAACGGACTGATTCGTTTACTGTTGAAAATGCTCGTGTTGCTCTACCTGGTGTGAAAATGGGAAACCACGGAAAATCATCTTCAGAAATGCCGACAGTGGGGTTCGAACCCACTATCTCCCGGATGCAAGCTCACAGCCACGCGCCCCTAACCGCAACACCAACTCGCCCGGTAAAATGAAGAAATGATTAGAGGGCCCCATGATAATGTCCAAGTCATTGTAATGGGAAGTTTAGCTCAAAAGTGAATACAACCTATTTACTACAACTTTGATACAGCGATGTCCAAAGAACTATTAGTAAAAGTAATTCAAGTCGTAGAAACCACTGCATTTAAAGTTAGAGCAGTTGTATGTAACATGGGACCTTCAAATAGGAAATGTATGACTGATCTGAGTATAATACCAATATAAATGGTCCGTTATTGGACATTATACATTTTCCAGCTAGCTCATTCTTGGTTGCCAGCGTTTCGCCCTCGTGTGCCAGGGTGGGCTCATCAGTTGGTACCTAGCACACACACCAATACGCTGGCTAGTGCATACCGTGGAGGCCACTGCGTAGGCTAACTGGAGCCACCGGCAGTGCCAATGCACTAAGAGACGTTGTCTCATCACTAAAAATTGATGCCTGCTTGGCCATCAGATGATATAGATGTTGATTCCCATAGGGAATCTGAAATATTTGTCCTGAATGAGCAAATTTATAATACCCTGGCACACGAGGGCGAAACGCTGGCAACCAAGAATGAGCTAGCTGGAAAATTTATAATGTCCAATAACGGACCATTTATATTGGTATTATAAATTTGCTCATTCAGGACAAATATTTCAGATTCCCTATGGGAATCAACATCTATATCATCTGATGGCCAAGCAGGCATCAATTTTTAGTGATGAGACAAAGTCTCTTAGTGCATTGGCACTGCCGGTGGCTCCAGTTAGCCTACGCAGTGGCCTCCACGGTATGCACTAGCCAGCGTATTGGTGTGTGTGCTAGGTACCAACTGATGAGCCCACCCTGGCACACGAGGGCGAAACGCTGGCAACCAAGAATGAGCTAGCTGGAAAATTTATAATGTCCAATAACGGACCATTTATATTGGTATTATAAATTTGCTCATTCAGGACAAATATTTCAGATTCCCTATGGGAATCAACATCTATATGATCTGAGTATTTCGTTGGACAAACCCTCGCTGGAAAACCCATCAAGTAAAGAACGTAACATGTGGTTTTTTTTGCTATGTGCCCCATGCACTTGAATTATTGCGGAAGGATATCAACTGAAAAGTGGGCAATCTGTTACGAAAGAAGCATTTACAAAATTAATTGAAATGCAAAGTGAGGGCGAAGACCAGCAATATGTGCATACTCTTTCACTGAAGCATATTCTTGTGACTGGAACGGAGAGTCAAAATATATAGAAAGCCGCTGAACTGTTATCAGTGACTGTGGGTGAAGCAATATGGCACAACTTTCCAGAGCTCAGCTATGTAGGAGAGACTATAATCACAATTAATAATGGATTTGACGTCCTAAACTGCCGTGTCCACGTGTGTGGTACATACAGCTTAAAAAGTGCCTACGGGAAATGTATAGAGCAACAAAATCACGCTCTTGACAAATTATTCGAATTAATTTTCTCCATGGGAAGTCTCTTCCCCTAACAACGAGCGACCCGTGACTTGGTGGAAGAGGTTGACGTTTCTTCAGGGGCTTTTCGCCATCATTCCACCGGCCAGTACACATTTATAAATAATTACTTATACAATAATATAATGTAATATAATGAAAAATACTGAAATAAATTACAACATAATTATCTACACATAACAACCGGCAATTATATTTGACAAAATTCAAAAATATTAATCAAGTGGTTAAATAAAAACAAGCAAATCATTAACAGAAACGCACAATTACAATGGGTCGTGTTCACTGCAAGCTCGGCAGTGGAGGCCACATGACGCCACCAGGCAAAGCGAGCCTGCGCGTGAATCCTACCGTCTAGTCTAGTAACCGTGGGAAAGGAGGTTCCCTGCTTTGACTAGCGGCGTAACCGCAAGGTAAACACAGCCAGTGCCCGCGCCCCATATTCCCCTCAATCGTTTTTGCCCTGTTATAGTGTGCGGACTGTAGCCTCGTGGTGAACGTGACAACATAATGGCACAACGCCATTTGGACCCCGTTTTGCAGGGTAGAATACTAGGCCGCCTGGAAGCAGGCCTGACACAGACCGAAGTCACCGTATCCTCGAATGTGCCATAAAGTGTCATTTCCAGGCTTTGGAGACGATTTCGAGACACAGGAGATGTTAGCCGTAAGCCAGTACCAGGTCGACCAAGCGTAACCACACCACAGCAGGACCGATATCTGGCCTTAACCGCCTGACGAAATCGGAGTGCACCTGCAAGACAATTGTCGGCAGAGGTTGCAGCCGTCTCAGGAGTTACCGTTTCCCGGCAAACTGTATACCGGAGGCTCAGAACAGCAGGGCTGTCTGCCCGACGTCCAGCGGTGTGCGTCCCTCTCACTCCTGCACAGAGGCGGGCCCGTTTACTGTGAAGTCGTCAACATCGAAACTGGACCATGAATGAATGGAAGCATATGCTCTTCACAGATGAATCCCGCTTCAGTTTGCAGAACGATTCCCATCGCACATTTATCTGGAGAGAACCGGGTAGCCGACACAACCACAAGAACATCGTGGAACGGGACCAGTATGGTGGTGGTGACGTCATGGTGTGGAGCGGCATCATGTTGAATGGCCGTACGAACCTGCACATCTTCAGGGCTCGTCCGAGGAACACTTAACGCTCGGAGATACAGGGATGAGATACTGAGACCACATATGTTCGACTCTTCAGAGGTGCGGTTCGTCCAGACTTCCTCTTAATGGACGATAATGCCCGACCGCACCGCGCTGCTCTGGTGGATGATTTTTTGGCTGGGGAAGGCATTCATCGCATGGACTGGCCAGCGAGGTCTGCGGGTCTGAATCCTATAGAACATGCCTGGGATGCATTGGGGAGGCGAACTGCACCCGTCAGCCTCCCACCAAAGACCCTTCAAGACCTTCGTATTGCCCTTCCGGAAGAATGGGATCGACTGCCACAAGAGCTCTTGGACCGTCTGATAAAGAGCATGCCACATCGCTGCGAAGTATGTGTAGCCGTCAGGGGTAACCATACGCGCTATTAATAGCATATTTTGTTGTGAAGACACTGCAAAGTTTTGTTAGTTGTTGTCAAAGGTGTACCTTAGGTATCAGAACCTTTCTGACACTGATTTTTTCGGACAAGCTGTGTGACATATGGTGTGTGATTCGGCTTCCGTTTGTTCAGCAATCCGTCTGACATTCGTATCAGGCGGTATAGCCTCGTTTAGTGATCATGCTTAACTTTTGGAACCTAGTGTATATTGAACACTAAAAGGAACAATTTCGCCCTGTTGGTTTCTCCCAAGACAGTCAATAATTCAAAGGGTTTATCACCGATCCGGGTGCCTCGTCCCTATTTTAGGCCTCAAAATGTTCTATAGAATTCTGATCTCAAAATTGGGTCCATAATTTAATTAGCCTCAACATCTTCTTCTTCTATAACTTTTTAAAATCTAATTATTTCCCTTAAAACAACTGTCAGATATGTGTCCGCATCTGTCTATCTGATATTCTTTCCCTAGATTTGTTTTCCCTCCTATATAAGTAAGAATACTTCTTGGGGAGCATTGGTGGGTTCCTGACGATCATTACGGAAGGATCAACTCTTTGCTACATCAGGTACAGTTACATATCGTTTATATAGACTACTCATTCTCGAACGTGCCTTCTGAGTATCGAAATGCTACCGAGTATGCAATTCATGTGTGCAGCTACAACGTCCGAAGTAACTTCTGACTGATGGTTCATTGCTCCTAGCATTATACGGACTCCGCAAAAAGCATCATTCAAGGTCGCTTAAATGGTGCATGCCACTAATTAAATAAATTATCTTTTCAATAGTCTGGTTTTCAGGGAACACCATAAAAGATTAATACAAGAAGGAAGTTTGGATTAACAGCCTCATTAAGAACAGGAAATACTATTATTTTCAGTAATAACCAGCGTTATGAAAAGAAAAATTCAGCGAGGTTTACACTCACAAGATGTCTTACAACAATGTTATTTAAATATTTGCTACAAGAGTAAAGAGCTATAGCATCCTGTTTTATACGTATTTTTTTTCTGCTCGAAGCCAAGTGTCATTTGTGAACAAGTAAAACAGAAACGTATGTTAATAATTAACTAATTTCTTATTTGTTATTACCTGCGATCCTACGGCGCCTTAAAACTGCCTTCATTTTCACCATACTTGGTAAATATTAATATTATTAAAAAAATACTCACAAAAGCTCATAATAGGAATTCGGAAAGTCAAAGATGCTGAAGCTTATCACAGATAATAAACAAGATAGTAGATGAATCTGGGGCAGCCATCTTTTAATTGGCCAGGAAGGACCATACGAGCGAGCGACACTCAGTTGGTGTATTTTACTTATAATAACTACAAGTGTGATGGGTTCTTGATTTCCCTAAGAAGGTGCACAAGACCCACGGAAAATAGAGGTACGTAATTTTCTGAGCAAGTATTTGTTGAAAATATACCCACATAGTAGTCTTTAAGAAAAAAAAAAAAGACAAGCTTGAAAAGTTACTATTAACTGTTTTCTGCACATACCGTCTTAATCCATGGAACCTACAATTTTACATGGAATTTTAACAAAAGCTCAAAAGGGCAATTGACAGACTAGTCTAATACATTCTAACCACTATCATTATCGGAGAAGTTGTAGATAGGGCCTACTATAATATATTCCATGATGATACTAAATATATATTAATTCGGATGCTAGAATCATTTATAAAATATTTATTTTTTCCCGTCATAAAATGTTCTACAATGTTACACAATTCTATTGTACTTCAGCTACCTTTAAAAATAAATGCCTGTGGTGTTAGTATGCTTTATTATACCGTACGAAATGCATTATCCACAAGAACTTATTATTCCTTCACAAAATGATACAGATTTATAAACACGCTAGCAAGTACCGGTATATGATTTTTCAATAAACTCCAACACCATCCGGAATTTCGTTATCCATTTACTACAACACAGAGATTTGGAAGTAACAACAATCCCAACGAAATATAGTTAGAAAGTTCAAGACGAGTATGGACAATTAACTGTTGTATTTCATAAACACAGATGGTTCCATTAAAATGTATATGCTGTTTAGTCATCAATAATTTCGTAATAAATTAAGATACAAGACTGAAATCTGGTGAAAGCTTAGCTTAATGTCTTGGTTTTAGATGGCCTTGTTTTATTGATGACATGAACAGAAACAAAATGGCAGACGCAAGGCTATATCATTAGGAGAAAGCAAGGTAATTTTGAAGTGGACTTCAAAGTTTGGAAACATTTCTGCCGTACAGAGACAATGGAGAAATGAATTTCTAACACAGCCGCAGACATGTCAATTTACCGGGGCTTGTGTGGTGTGAGTTGTCCTCTCAGGAGTTGACTGGCCCGTTCTTCGTTGAAAGAAGAGTTACCAGTGAGGTTTCGATAAGCTGCAGACATCAATTTTACCTGCAATCCGACGGCTGTAAGGGGACGAGAAGTTTTATCTGCAACAAGATGGTGCCGCAGCTCATTACCACTGAGATGTCAAAAAGTGCCTTGACGAAAATTTCCCTGAACGATGGATAGGATGAAGAGGCGCTGTCGAGGTTCTAGCACTGTCCGCAGACCTATCCCCTCTAGACTTCTACCTCTGGGGGATTCTAAAAGATTTTGTGTATCAGGCAAAGCCACGAACACTGCCTGCAATACGCAAAAACATTGAATTATCATGTACAACAATTCCACTGTGAACAAAAAGTTTCAGAGAATGATGTTCGTGGCACTGTTTGCGGCATCGACTGCGACCGCTGATGGTGGCCACTTCGGACATCTGAAGTAATTTCATTAAGTTGAACGTGAAGATATTATCTCCCGAATGCAAGCTCACAGCTGCGCGCCCCTAACTGCACGGCCAACTAGCTCGGTTAGTTAAGAAGTCACGCCAAAGGCATTGGTTTATATCAGAGGTGCTCAGCTGGGCGCCCGTTGAGGCTAGTCCAGTGCGGCCGGGCTGGTTTGACGTAAATGCGGGCAATTTACGTAGCAAGCATACGTCACAATGAAGCGAAGGAGCGAACGCACTTTGCACGAAGGGAGCAGTGACGTTCGATTGGTATTACCACTGGAATTACAAAGCCCTCCTCCACTACTCAGCGAAATGCTGAACGGGGTAAAGTATTTCTGAAAAACCGCTATAACCGCTAGAAAACCGACCTTTTCAAGATATTCCTATTTGATTTATACTGCGCTCGAATGTAAACAGCCAGTTTTATTTTCTTATACTTGTACATTCAAAGAAAACTAACGTTATAATTTCTGTTTTACAATTAAAAAAGGTACATGGTTTAAGCGTACAAGCTACGATTTACAATTCCTTGGATGGGAATGACAGTATTTCCATTCCTTAAAAAGTAAAATTTCTGTTATTCATTCAGCAAGAAGCAATATATTTACATAATTCAACTAGTGTACTGCTTTCATTTTGCACAATGTAGTTGCATTGTTTGAATGTCCCTTTTCACTGAATTTGACAATAGTATTTAAAACTTATTAAGCGCCCGATGATAACAGCTAGCCTCTAAAAAGCGAGGGAGTTTCATATATCCAGTGGGGGCATAGATATATACTGTCTGTCTGTCTGTTAGGTCATCAGCCCAGAGGCTGGTTGGATCCTCAAATAGCACCACCAAAGGTTATGCGGTTATAAGAAAACCCAAAAAACCAATGGCAGCACCAAAATGAGGCATACTAGGCAAGATGAGGAGTGAGGTAGTTTGCCATTGCTTTCCTCACTGGGTCAGAAAGTACTATTCAGCACGACTAACCCTATGAGCAGCACCTTTCATAACACTCAGATGCACTAGTCATGCTCTGAATGTCATTACTTGGCACTACCCATACCCCAGCAACTTCCATATTGTCACAGCCATGGATGAGACTGGGACTTCGGTGGAAGCTACACTTTACTCTGGCCTGTGCCAAGAGATGGATGCAAAAGTACTGTATCCATCAAGAAATGACAGCAGGCAGAGATATATACTATCCAAGATTAAAGAAAAACAACAATGTCAATGTACGTATCTACAAGATAGATGTAGAGTAAGTCTTCAAATAAATAACCTAACTTATGTTATTCCTGGTAAGCATGATTGGATTGTTGGTGAGTTTATCAGATAATTTAAACCCAAGCAACCACAAGCCGCCACAGCTTATACACCTTAACTCTGTATCATATTAGAAATGCTTCTAAAGCACCTCTTAAAATGTAATAGTGAAAATTGTAATTCATTACCTACATTACAAAAATACATCTTCATTGTATCCGGTCAAAATACATAAACTGCAATGAACATAAATTACTTATTTCTTACAATGTAAACTGAAAATGGTGTGGAATTCTGCTCTCTTTCTTTCATTATTTTCTGCCTCCACTTCAAAGTCGTGTATCGCCGCAGTGATCGAGAGTGATTGGGAGAACTTCGCCCAACCTTCACGACTTGTGACGTAACCACATCACTGAGCATACGCTCATCACCTGCCAGCCCGCCCACTTACTCATCAACTCCCAATAAATGGCAAAACAGACAAGCGAAAAAGACCACCAAACCTTCAAAGAAATATCGAACAATAAACATCCAGTCTGTCCAATCCCTTCGCCATGAACGAGCTGGAAAACGCTATAAAAATGAGCAAAACTGGCAAGGCAGCCGATCTAAACGACATGCGTATGGAGCAGATTCAACACTTTGGAAATGCTACCAAACAATGGATCCTACAGCTTTTCAATAGGAACGATGTCAAATTCCTAAAATCTGGAGGACCGGGCGAGTTGGCCGTGCGCGTAGAGGCGCGCGGCTGTGAGCTTGCATCCGGGAGATAGTAGGTTCGAATCCCACTATCGGCAGCCCTGAAGATGGTTTTCCGTGGTTTCCCATTTTCACACCAGGCAAATGCTGGGGCTGTACCTTAATTAAGGCCACGGCCGCTTCCTTCCAACTCCTAGGCCTTTCCTATCCCATCGTCGCCATAAGACCTATCTGTGTCGGTGCAACGTAAAGCCCCTAGCAAAAAAAAAAAAAAAAAATCTGGAGGAAGACTAAGGTGGTTACAATCCTGGAACCTGGTAAGCAGCCTACGGATCCAAAAAAAAAATAGACCAATATCACTCCTGTACCATGTATATAAATTTTTTGAAAGAATGCTTCAGAACCGGATAAAGCCAGTGATCGAACCTCTTCAAATACCAGAGCAGGCTGGATTTAGACCAGGAAGGAACTGCTGTACGCAGCACACAGAAGATGGATTTCAGCGTGGTGAGAGTACTGGAGTGGCCTTTGCTAATCTCTCTTCAGCATATGACACTGTACAACACCAGATAGTTCTAAGGAAATTTTACCATCTTACTATGGATTTCAGGCTCACAACGATTACTGCCACACTGTTGCAGAACCAACGTTTCTTTGCTGAATTCCAAGGACAGCGGAGTAGATGGAGAATACAGGAGTGTCTCCCACAAGGTAGTGTCCTAGCACCAATGCTATTTAATACCGACGACCAACCTCTTCCACCTCACACAAGGAACTTCCTATACGCAGATAACCTGGCCCTGGCAACTCAGAGTAAAAACTTCAAGCCAGTGGAACAAAACCTTACTGCTGCTTTGAAGATGCTCTCAGATTATTATCAGGAAAATCACCTCAAGCCAAACCCATCAAAGACTAATGTGTGCGCCTTTCATTTAAAGAACAAAGAAGCCCGGCGGAACCTGCGTGTGAATTGGAAAGGACTGGAGCTGAAATACAGCAATACTCCAGTTTACCTTAGTGTTATCCTGGATCGTTCGCTGACCTTCACCACACTGCACCAAACTCAAGGCAAAAGTTTCATCACGACACTGCCTACTGCGCAAGGTAACTGGTTCTGGATGGGGTGCCCATCCCCAGACAGTAAGGACAACTGCCCTAGCACTCTGCTACTAAATATGCTAGTCCCGTGTGGTACAAATCAGCTCACGCAAAGAAAGTCGACATTGCCTTGAATGAAACCTGCAGGCTAATCACAGGCTGTTTAGAACCAACACCCACACAGAAATTGTATTCACTTGCAGGTATAGCCCCACCTGATATTAGACGTGAGGTGGCCGCTAATATTGAGAGACAAAAGGTTTGCAGCATCTCAGCCCGTCCCCTTTATGAACATCAGCCACCACCATCTCGATTGAAGTCCAGGAAGAGTTTTCTACAGTCTTCTGCTCCGCTTGATTCTGACCCAAAAAAAGGCCAGGGTTAAGCTATGGAAACAAAGGTATCCAGTCATCCGGAACGTGTTGAAATTGAAGAAAAGTTGCCACCTGGTCACGAAGAGGGATGGTGTATAGAGAAGTCCTTAAACAGACTGCGCACCGGCGTTGCAAGATCTAAGGACAATCTCATGAAATGGGGCATCGTGCATGGTGGGGACTCATTGTGAGAATGAGGAGATGAAGAGACTTCTAGGCAACTCCTGACTGTCGTCTATGCCCAGATTCATGTACAGGGCTGGAACTGGCACTGGCTGGAAACAATGCCATCAATGTAGCCAAATACGGGTCACAACTTGTGTAAATATTGTATATATAGTGTAGATATTTTCATGACTTGCTTGTGTATGTTGGTATCTCCGATACGAATAAAATACCGTGAAGAAATTGTGATTGTACAAGTAGTTTGAGTTGCTCAGAATATGTTATCATGTAGAATTAAATGTGTTTATACGTCACCGTTATACATACACAGTTGTGCCTTGTGTCCACTATCCGTAACCTCGGCATCGATCGAGTGGTTAGCTTTAAGCCCTCAGGAATTAACCTGGTACTCACGTTTGATGTAAGCTGAGTGAACCTCAGAGCCATCTGGCGCTCCAGAAGTGGATATGTATCTTATCTTAAATGTTCGTACTTCCAGGCGGAAAACTGAACCCAAGTGCGTCCGGGTGAGCCGAGCACGTCTTACCGCCTCTGCTAGGCAGCCTCCGACATGGATGTCCTCTAGATGTAATTTTCTGTCAGGCTTAAATGCACTGTAGATTTCATCACCTTGCGGCGGTGCAGTAGGCTATTATTCGAATATGGTCTTGCTAGGCAAAAAAAAAAAAAAAAAAAAGGCGTCATTCATTTAAGAAACAATATTCTCTATTCTTCCCTTTACGTAAGTCGTTCGAAGCACCAATGCAGCCCTGCAGTCTTCGATTGCTTCATCAATATAAGCCTATGGAGAGCGATGTGCACGATAAGCCGTCGCGAAAGGAACTGAGTAACTTGTTACTTGTTCGCAAATACAGTATTGTGCTAATGTAGCAGATGAAGCAGATGAAGCCGAGCACTATTTGCACAACAGCTGGAGAGTAACGAGAAATTTTACTGTATTCCCTAGAATAAGGGCCGCTGGGGCATTTAGCACATGAGATCTGAAGGCGACTTTATTTCTCACCAAGTAAACTCCATGAATAGGTCCATTGTGCTCCTATAAACATGTGAAGTCATAGAAGTGCAGCTCAACTGTAAGCAATTAGTTCCCTTAAGGAATTCCCATCTAAATTGAAGCGACTAATAAGGAGAGTAGAAATACTTGCGGCGGAACGATCCTATTCCTATTACCGTATTTCTCTTTTCCGTATTTGCGTATATCCAAGTGGTTTTTTTTAAGAGTAAAATGAGGTGGAACCCCGGGAGGAACAGGAGCTAGCAGGTAAGATAACATAGGTTGTAGCGTTTTCATACTTTTTAATGAGCTTTCTGAACAAGACTTTCAAAAGACAGCAGAATTCAGAAGTTTTAAAAAACATTTTAAAAATCGTTATCTCCACGTTGTAAGATGTCAGTGTGTAAAAGTTCTTTGGTGAGTTACGGTATTTATACGACGTAGTTTTTCAACTCATTCGTACACCTTTCAACAGATTCCTTTCTCTGCCACCTGGTGGAGCAGTAAACGAAATAATTTAAAATTTACCCACTGACAAAGATGGATATGTAGAGGAATTTAAAGTAATCAGTGCATCTGATTCGCAAATACCTTACCTATATAAATAAAATTATACTTATGTATGCACACTTCAAATGTTGGTCTCAAATTTCCTATTTGTCTCGTATCAGGTATACAGAAGTCAGTTCTTAATTCTTGTCTGTCTGGATATCTAGATATTTGGACATAACGGAAAAACGACTCTGCAGAATCTCTGGTATTTAAGTTTCGGGATATCCAGAGAATGCTCTAGGCTATAAGTTATTTAATTAGTATACAAAGGTATAGCTATATAAAGGGGGTTAAAATATGAAATGCCATATTCCTCCGTTAACAGATAACAGAGGAGTGTGTTGCTATACCGTGGCCGATCGGAAGAAGACATAATACCCACTGCTTCTCTCCGTGAAACCCGAACAGAAGTCTTCCATACCTTCGCAGTTCCTTTTATCGTTCTCAGCTTATTTGGGAGAGGGATGACCTGCATATAAAAACTCTCAATCCATTATAATCTATTTCTTTCAATAACACTTCGATAACAGCCTGCACACTGAGTGGACAATGCAGTGTAAATACGCCTGCACATCACTTCTCACTTGTGCACAAAAACAAACATTTTTTATTGATTTCTGGCAAATATGACAACCACAAATTCTTATTTCACAACTGACCTTTGTATACACATAGCCAAGATGCATAAATACCTATCACCAGCTACCTTAAACTCCCGCTGTGAGTGGGGGCGGTAAAATACATCCACGGTATCCCCCGCCAGTAGTAAGAGGCGACTGAAAGGGATACCACGGGCTCTCAGCTTGGGAGCGTGGGTCAGCGACAATGGTTTCCCTTAATGAGTCTGGCACCACTTCCACTTACATCAAGCTCATTACTTTAACCTTTCATATCTAACGTTCCTTATTAACTCGTTCTTTTCCTACCTCAACGGTACTGGGTTTGCGAAGATTAGCGAGTCTTTCATTTTCACGCTCTTCGTGACCCTTCCCCGATGCCTTAATTCTTTTTTCTTTATCCCCCCTTCTGATTAGAGTTAAGAGAGGATGGTCGACCAGCTGTAGGCCTACTTCTTAAACCAGTAATCACCGCCACCACCTCTGCCTTAAACCAAACACCTCATGGCGCTAAAGGCCTGATAGGCGTGGCTTACCAAACGACCGCTGTTCAGATGCAAGGCTTGTATATTACTAAGAGACACATAGTGCGGCAAATCCTGTCGATCGTTCTTGGCTTTCTAGACTGCCTTTTTCTTCCATCCTCATCACAATTATCAGGAAATACAGCTCCAAAATTCGAAGCAATTTTCCTTCGCACACTAAACTACATCATCCGTACCAACCGTGCAGAGAAACGGCATTCACAAAATATTTGTTTGCTCTGAACACACAGTAAATCTGAAGGTATGGACTTCCTGTGAGAGTAAGACCATCCCAATCAAATCAGTTAGGAATAGAATAGAATAGAATAGAATAGAATAGAATAGAATAGAATAGAATTCAAAAGAAATTTGTAGTTGACATACTGGCTTTAGACCATCTGCAGAAATATAAGGGACACCGCTTTTATTGTCGGGTCGACGGTCTGACAGAGAAACGCATTCAATGTCTCGCTACCTGCTGTTTAGAAGCTTATAAATGATATTCCCGTTCCTTGCGACCACTTTAAATTGTACTTGCCGTGCTGACGAATGCATCGCGGCGTTGCAGCTCGTGTTATAATACACCGTAACATCTCAATTAGCTTATCTCAAAGCGAATGCAGTTCGAACCATGGCCAATGTACATTTTTCGAAATTTCGCGGTGGTTTAGACCCTTTGTAAAACAGAGTAATAATGCTATTGGTTTTACGTCCCACTAACTGTTTTTACGATTTTCGGAGACGCCGACGTGCCAGAATTTTCTCCCACAGAAGTTATTTTACATGCCGGTAAATCGATCGGCACAAGGCTGCCGTATTCGACAACTTTCAGTTATCAACGGACTGAGCCGGCATCAAACGCGTGAACTTGGGTCTGAAGGCCAGTGCTCTTCCGTCTGAGCCTCTCTGACCGGCTTGTAAAATAGAGGCAGGTCTTTTCGGTTACGACCACGAGATTTAGTCACGTGAAAGTAAAATTAGTTGTTTGTTTGCAGGAATGTTCAACAGTCTCCTCGCATTCAACCAGGCCTCCGGACGAGTTACTGCACAAGCAGTACATCTCGATACAACTCCTTTTCACACTAGGCAAATGCTGGGGCTGTTTCTTAATTAAGACCACGGCCGCTTCCTTCCCATTCCTAGCCTCTTCCTGCCCCATCGTCGCCATAAGACCTATCTGTGTCGGTGCGACGTAAAGCAACTTGTGAAAAAGATACAACTCCTATCAGCATACCACACACAATACATATCTCTGCTTATTCTGTATCAACGAGAGGTGACTGAAAGGTAAGGCAATATTTTCTTTAATTTAGGGCTAGAAAAACCTCGGGCCAAAAAATATTGTTTCATCTACTATTTTACAAAAGCGGAAATGGATATTCAAGACGACACTGGTATGGAACTAAATACCCCCTCCCCGCTTCACAGACCAGAGGATAGTTGCTTAGTTGTACTTCCTTTTAAAACTACCGGTAATCATCACCACCAGTTTGCAGATCACTCTCAATGACTGACCTACGTCAATAAAATCACAGAAACCCCATGAATCCGAACAGACGACTTCAGAACTTGGAACAGAATGTAGAGCGGACCGCCTAGCCAATACAATACTCAACAGCTGTGAGTCTGAAATAATTGCCAGGAAGTGAAAAGTATTATTTTCCACAAACTCATTAACAGGCAGGGTAGCAGCCAGGCTTTCAGCACTGCCGCACTCAAAATTGGCTGTGTAAATGTGGAACTGGAAATTGACACCGCAAAAATATTATTGCGTAAAATATATATATATATATATATTGCTAGTGGCTCTACGTCGCACCGACAGATAGGTCTTATGGCAACGATGGGATAGGAAAGGCCTAGGAGTTGGAAGGAAGCGGCCGTGGCCTTAATTAAGGTACAGCCCCGCATTTGCCTGGTGTGAAAATGGGAAACCACGGAAAACCACCTGCAGGGCTGCCGACAGTGGGATTCGAACCCACTATCTCCCGGACGCAAGCTCACAGACGCGAGCCCCTAACCGCACGGCCAACTCGCCAGGTTATTGCGTAAAATAATTTTACAAAATGTTTATGGTATCTATCCGAAGGCCATCTCATTCACTAAAACTGGCTGTGAAAAGTTATTTAAGGGGTGGTCCGTTGCCACAACAGAAGCGTGTATTCGGGGAGTACCCGAACCGCTGGCAATGTTCCCCGGTTCCAAATCCGTCCTTCAATTTGGCAGCTCTCACCGCCCGAATACCATGTATTACAGCGTTCAGCAGCTTCAGTCTCGACTTGGAGCTCTGAAAACTAGTCTATGGAAAATTAAAAAGACGTAGTTTGTCATTTCTGTTGACTGGTTTTAGGAGCTTGGGGCAACTTCGGACATCAGTTATGTACCCGTGTGTATGTATCAGTAAATATTCGGAAATGAGGTTGCAATAGTGGTGATAATTACTGTTTTAAGACGAAGTACAACTGGGCAACTATCCTATCTTATACTAATCGGAAGGAACATGGAAAAAGTCCGTTTAATCGAAGAATGAAAGTATTGACAAAGGAAAGACAAGGGCTATGAAAGACGTGAAAACGAAAGAGTCCCTAGGCCTCGCAGATACTGTAATACCGTTGGGACCGGAAAACAATACGAGCTGACCAAAGAAGGCCCGACGAGAAAGATACAAGCGAGGAGACTTACACAAGTAAGTGAAGGCAATGCCAGTTGCAGCTAAGGGAACCATGGTCGCCAACCATGCATCGAAGCTGAAGAGTCCCTGGTTCCCCTTCATTTTTTTTACAAGTTGTTTTACGTCCCACCGACACAGATAATAGGTCTTATGGCGACGAAGAGACAGGAAAGGGCTAGGAATGGGAAGGAAGCGCCGTGGCCTCAATTAAGGCACAGCCCCAGCATTTGCCTGGTGTGAAAATGGGAAGCCATGGAAAACCATCTTCAGGGCTGCCGACAGTGGGGTTCGAGCCCACTATCTCCCGAATACTGGATACTGGCCGCACTTAAGCGACTGCAGCTATCGAGCTCCGTGGTTCTTCTTCTAGTCGCCTCTTACGACAGGCGGGAGATAACGTAGATATATTCTACTGCCCCATCCACTGGCGGGTGAGGTTGAAATAGGTGCTCCGGAACTTGAATGAAGGTAAGAAGTATAACACCGAATTTTAGGAGTTAAAGTGCAAACTATTATACATTCAAGATAAGACGCCGCCGACGCTAAGATTCGAGCCTTGGATCTCCGAACGATGCTGTTTTCAAGTTAAATTATTACTTTGAAGAGGGAATTCATGTGCTCCATTACGAAGTTAGGTCATGGAAAAGACAACAGAAGGATAAATAATAATAATAATAATAATAATAATAATAATAATAATAATGTAAAAGAACAACATTTCCATTAATAACCTGAGAGTGTCCCGGTGATTCGTGAAAAGAATAAATAAAAAGAAATACAGTACATTACGATGACTGCTGTAAAGGTGGCACCACAGCGTTCGCGTCAGAATCGTACAACTAGAGGTAAACAAATGTTATTGCACCCAGAAGAGAGTTATTTATCAAAATAAAAATAAATTGGCTTTCAATTATTTTTCTAACCTTCCATAAGAAGGTACGCTGTGGAAATGCGGACAAAGGCCAATCCAAAAACACATCTAGTAACAAAATTGGAAATGAATATTCAGGCTCATAAAAAAGTCGTGCAATTACAGGCATATTTAAATTCTGATTAATGATCACGCTACAGGCAGGTGTGCAAAATGTGTGCATTGTACTGAGAGTTTCCTAACTGTCTGACTAACTTTTGAAACATATAAATCTGAATTTAACTTGAAAAATCTGAATATCTGCATTTAAAAAGGAAATTATTAAAATTAACATTCATTAAATAAAATACACACTCGTCGAACCTTGTACTCACACTTACTTGTTACCTGCTTACTTACACATACGTTATTTGAAGGGCGCCAGCTGTCACTCAGTACAGCAATAATAGAATGAGACTCTTGACCATCTCTAAGGTGTGGGGTAATAAGCTTACTTTTGACAACATACCATATAAGTTCTGGGAAAAGGAGATTGGCGTTCGGTTTCCCCATTAATTTTGAGGTTAAGATATTTTACTGTCAATGAAATGAAACTATAAATTCGTTTGATAGAACAATATATATTCTTTAAATAATATATCAAAAAAATAGTGAGTTTTGTTGCGATAAAACAGATGAGAATATGAAATTATGACATTGCAACTAAAAGAAACTAGGCATGAATTTGAATTCTTCTTGACCGGACATTTAACAATTTATACGAAATATTTCCCTCACTGATTCACTTGACTGTACCTTTAACACTTTGAGTGTAATTACGACGTAATCCATTGCTCTGGTGTTTACTGTAGATGTGTCACGCCTAACGTGGTGATACATCCTTGCGACTGCTTCTTCTCCATATCATCTGACTTCTTTGTAAGTCAATATGGTATGACCTCTTGGCAGGTCCAGGGTTGCCCTCTCTGACTCCTTGGTAAGCCTTGCGTCCGCGTCTTCCACTAAGTGACGGACCAACCATTTGGTCTCACTCTCTCAATGACCAATAATTAATGGCTCACTGAGTCTTCTCCATCTCTCGTTCACACTCGTTGGCTGACCACCTAAGGCCTCTTGATCTAGTAGACTACTTCACTGTACTGCATCCGTATAAGTAATGACTGACGCTACAATGTGCACCCACCTTATATAGACGTTGGTTGACACAGCTACGTAATCTCCAAAAATAACAATGACATACTCCCACCTACGCGACAGATATTACATACAGTGGTGAAATAGCCCCGCGGCGATTGAGTCGATGCGCGCATATCTAAATAAATACGATGACATAGCCAAGGCGCGGCGATGACTTGGCAGAATCGCCAGTGGTGTCGCAATATAACAACGTCACTTCCAATCTCTGATATATACAACAATTCTCACTGTACAGGTATTGAGTGTTATACTACACATACGTATATATGCATACATCTAAGTGCAATCTTGCAAGCAACAGGCAATTGCAAAATTGAATAAAACGGATAATTACAATAATAGTACAATATCACAGATAACATAATAAGAATACTGACATAATAATAATAATAATAATAATAATAATAATAATAATAATAATAATAATAATATACAGATAAAATCATACAATAATAAAAATACAGATATCATCTTGTAACGGGATTTGAACCGTTACAATTCGCCTCCCTCATAAATAAATCGAAGAACAAAGAATCGATTGATTTATGAACAAAATTATATATATAACACTGACACAGATAAACACTTTAAATGAGTATACAACAATAATTTTCTTTTTCAACATCCATACATTTTATAAAATATCACAAATATGAGAATTCTTCTCGCACATTGCCATCGTAGATAACTGTCCAGTGTCCCATTCTCTCTCTTTCTCTCATACAAATCACAAGAGTATAGCACTTGATTTAACACACACAAATAATTTTCAATCAATATACAACATTCTTCTCCTTTTTTTTAACATATCAAAATATTTTGTGAAATATCACTTATATGAGAACTTTTCTCGCATATGGTTATCGCATATAACTGTCCAATGTCCTGTTCTCAGTTTTGTCACACAGAACATGACAATGTAGCACTTATTCTTCCAATGCACCAATACGACACTTGGTTCACACGCTAATTCATGTATGTTAATTTTATTTTGCCAGTTTCTTACAAAAATTTAATCATCTTACTCTTATTTCAACAAATCTCACGTGAAATACTCCTTTACATATATAATACTACAAATACCGACAATATCCCCTTCCTGATCTTTTAAGGAATATGCACACTTCCCGATACGGTTCACAATAGTGAAATACCCCTGATACAAAATAATAACTTCAACATATTTCCCGCCTCTGCAGATGATGAAATGGAACTCTGAGTAGCACTCTGTCACTCAAACTGAATCAATTTTGCCCTCATTAACTTACAAATCAATAAATCACATCCTCCCTGGCAACAATAATTAAAGAATCAATACTATGGCTACAAGATGGTTCAATTATTCCGTAATCCAGCATAATGTTTATTTGTTCTTAGACGTCACTAGCATTTTTAAGTTGAATGGGGTACTTACCTCCCACAAACGATCTATGGTCATGTACTACAAATTTATGTTCATATACGTGTTCTTCCTCACTTACCACTAAATACATCTCGATGCTTACCTAACATCGACCACAATTACTCCTCCTGTAATTCACTCAAATTACCTCACGTCACTGCCTCATACCGACGATCCCTCGGATACTGGTCGTACAGGCACGTAACACACCCAACAAAACATTTCCTCTCACTAGGAACAACTTCACTTACCTCCCATATATTTCAAAGAACACACGTCACCAACACACTTACCTCAGACCATCATAATTAACACGCACTTCTTTTCTAGTTTCCTCATACAACAAACACACATTACCTAAATTAAAGTCTATTCTACTTCCATGATTTGCAACCAAGTTAGCCCCTAAAATAACTGAATACACAAGTTCTGGTACAACACGGCATGGCTGAAACTTACAATTATCTTTACTTATGATCGGTACCGCTGTCATTTTATTTACTCACTTTGACTCACCCAACAGCTGTTATAATATCTAATAGTGCCTTCACTTACCTTCTTCATATCACAATTTCCATCATCGGAGTTACTACCTCACTACTTACGTCATATTCTCGGCATTACAAGTACTTACATCACTTGACAGGACACTTCTTAGGTCTAACTTACTGCTACCATTAATTACTGCCTGATCTACGACTACGTCATTACTTAAATATCTCACTTAACATTACTTAGGTCACAATCACACTATTCTTAAATTTACTTTCACTACATAACTACTTATACTAAATACCTGTTCATTTTCTACCTTCAGCCTGTCCACTTACCGGTAACTTACCCGATTCCCTGTGAATCTGAAATACTCTGACTCGATAACGACACCTGGATAACATTCATATTAAGACTATCATAGTCTCTCTGATAACTCAAATCCGTACGCCTCCCATCTCCCGATTCTCTCTGATTACTCCTCTGACCTTCTCTCTCATAACTCAAATACATACGCCTCCCATCTTCCGATTCTCTCTGATTACTCTTCTGACCTTCTCTCACATAACTCAAATATATACGCCTCCCATCTTCCGATTCTCTCTGATTACTCTTCTGATCTTCTCTCTCATAACTCAAATTCATACGCCTCCCATCTTCCGATTCTCTCTGATTACTCTTCTGACCCCTACCACCATCAACACAACTATTAATCCTCTGCGGATCATGACCACCCCCTCTCCTCTGATACACGGCTAACATTTTTCCCTCTCCCTCTACTATAGTACTTTCCTCAGCTATCATGCGCTCTCTCTCTCTCGCGCGCCCTTGCACACATTCTTTCCAAAGCCTGTCAATGAACTTGTCTTTCAATTCTCCTAAATTAGACATATTATCCCAGTATACTCGAAACCATATTCTACTTTCGCCGACAAAAACATTGGACAAAATCTCCAACACATATTCCCATTCAATAATATTATTCCTCAACTTACTTGCAAATCTTTTCTCAACTACTTTTACAAATTCTACAGAACTGAACTGTTTTCCAGAAAACTTGGTTAAATCACGATCCCTACTGAACAACCCACTCGCTATTACCACTTCTCTAGCCATCTCACCTGTACCTTCTTGCCGTATCACTTCCTGGCAACTCAAAATTTCTTCTTCTTCTTCTGCTTCCGCTGCTCTCTCAGAATTCTCTTCCACTATTCTCACGTCTTCCTGCAATTCTTCCTCTCTCTCTCTCACCTGCTGTGATAGCATTTCCTGTTCGTTCCGTAGTTCTCTGACTTCCACAAGTTTGCTTTCAATTTGTTTAATTCTACTAATCTGTTCCCCCATCTCTTCCCCAATTACATTGCAAATCTTGTCCAACCTTTTCTCGACTACCTCATGAATTTCTTCCCGATTACTAGACATTTCTGACAACTTAATAATTACCGGTACGATCTTGTTACTGTCCTCTGTACATATTTCTTTGACTTGCTCGGTCTGAATATGAAGACTGCTCCGATTCAACTTCATTTCACCTTCTCTACGGTCAACACACTCTTTGTTTAACTTATTTTCTAACTTAGATATTTGACTAGTTACCTCTACTATCTTAGTATCTATTTTATAATTTAGTGATTCACTTAAAGCATCTATTTTCTCATTGGTCATATTAAAATTTTCTTTACAACTACCAATCATTTCTTCCATTTGTTTCTTATTATTTTCATTACTAATATCAATCATTTGTTCCATTTTATTACTTAAAGAGTTAATCTGTTTATTACAATTTTCATTATTAGTACTAATTAATTCTTTCATCTCTTCCTTACTATTTTCGTTACTACTAATTATTTGTTCCATTTTATTACTTAGAGAGTTAATCTGTTTATTACAATTTTCATTATTAGTACTAATTAATTCTTTTATCTCTTTATTATTTTCACTACTACTACCACTAAAAAATTCTTTCATCTCTTTCTTATTATTTTCACTATTAGTATCAATCTTTTCCTCCATTCTTTTTTGACTCTTTTCACTATTAGTATCAATCTTTTCACTGAGCTTCTTATTTTCATTACTGAGCTCGGTAAGTCTGGCCATCAGCAAATTTAGAATATCTTGGTTCATTCCCCCCGCGATTTCTTTTTGAGTTTCAGTATGCTTCTCAATTTCTGCACTTTCCTGAATTATCTCAGCACCTTCCATCGTGCTCACCTGCTCCCTATTTTCAATCTCACCTTGGATGTCCGCAGAAGCAATGACCTCGTCGTCACATGACTTGTTATTGTCTTCCTTGTCCATCTTTGGTTCACTAGTGATAGTACGCGATCTCAAATTAATTTCCCTCTTCAAATCCCTTGACATATCCCCAAAATACAAATATATATCACAAAATTATAGTCCTGAAATTTACCGGTAATAATTTCCGTTGGCTTAAATGCGCATACTCCTCCCAAAATGAACCTATGATATGCTGTCATTCAGAACAAATTCTGAATTTATTCGAGCACCACGTTGCGGGGCCAAAATGAGAGTTTCCTAACTGTCTGACTAACTTTTGAAACATATAAATCTGAATTTAACTTGAAAAATCTGAATATCTGCATTTAAAAAGGAAATTATTAAAATTAACATTCATTAAATAAAATACACACTCGTCGAACCTTGTACTCACACTTACTTGTTACCTGCTTACTTACACATACGTTATTTGAAGGGCGCCAGCTGTCACTCAGTACAGCAATAATAGAATGAGACTCTTGACCATCTCTAAGGTGTGGGGTAATAAGCTTACTTTTGACAACATACCATATAAGTTCTGGGAAAAGGAGATTGGCGTTCGGTTTCCCCATTAATTTTGAGGTTAAGATATTTTACTGTCAATGAAATGAAACTATAAATTCGTTTGATAGAACAATATATATTCTTTAAATAATATATCAAAAAAATAGTGAGTTTTGTTGCGATAAAACAGATGAGAATATGAAATTATGACATTGCAACTAAAAGAAACTAGGCATGAATTTGAATTCTTCTTGACCGGACATTTAACAATTTATACGAAATATTTCCCTCACTGATTCACTTGACTGTACCTTTAACACTTTGAGTGTAATTACGACGTAATCCATTGCTCTGGTGTTTACTGTAGATGTGTCACGCCTAACGTGGTGATACATCCTTGCGACTGCTTCTTCTCCATATCATCTGACTTCTTTGTAAGTCAATATGGTATGACCTCTTGGCAGGTCCAGGGTTGCCCTCTCTGACTCCTTGGTAAGCCTTGCGTCCGCGTCTTCCACTAAGTGACGGACCAACCATTTGGTCTCACTCTCTCAATGACCAATAATTAATGGCTCACTGAGTCTTCTCCATCTCTCGTTCACACTCGTTGGCTGACCACCTAAGGCCTCTTGATCTAGTAGACTACTTCACTGTACTGCATCCGTATAAGTAATGACTGACGCTACAATGTGCACCCACCTTATATAGACGTTGGTTGACACAGCTACGTAATCTCCAAAAATAACAATGACATACTCCCACCTACGCGACAGATATTACATACAGTGGTGAAATAGCCCCGCGGCGATTGAGTCGATGCGCGCATATCTAAATAAATACGATGACATAGCCAAGGCGCGGCGATGACTTGGCAGAATCGCCAGTGGTGTCGCAATATAACAACGTCACTTCCAATCTCTGATATATACAACAATTCTCACTGTACAGGTATTGAGTGTTATACTACACATACGTATATATGCATACATCTAAGTGCAATCTTGCAAGCAACAGGCAATTGCAAAATTGAATAAAACGGATAATTACAATAATAGTACAATATCACAGATAACATAATAAGAATACTGACATAATAATAATAATAATAATAATAATAATAATAATAATAATAATAATATACAGATAAAATCATACAATAATAAAAATACAGATATCATCTTGTAACGGGATTTGAACCGTTACAGTACGTAAGACGACGTCTATTTAGCAACTCCAATGAAGAAAAACACATACGCGCTAAAAAAGGAAAATATTAATCAAGAATCTTTTAGCAAACTCTTCTTTAACTAAATTAAGTGATAATAATAATTCTGGGTTATAATATGTAACCTGCTTCAATTATCGTTCGCCATCCTATTCTTTCAAAGTGATTTCCCCATTTTATTCCGTACGCCTAATGTTGGATTTTATCTTTCAATTCATGTGCATTCAGGCTTTGTCTGAGGCATGTCTTTATTTTTTAGTAGCCTACGTAGTCTAGTGCAACCTTTAATTTCGCACTTAAAAAAACATTTCCGTTGCCCTTATTCCAGATTTATCTTTGAAAGACGGTACTTAATTTTCACCATCGTACTGTATTGTTTTGAAGAAGCTTATCGAAATATCCTTTCTGGTTTTGTTCTGTCTAAACATTTGAAAATCCAAAATCACATGGAGCAAATGTATTATTAACAACGTATTACCTCAGGAAAACCAATACCAGATCGTAATGAAGCACTGCTCCCGTTCGAATTGACGTTTCAGTGTTACATGTCCGGCTCCATGGCTAAATGGTTAGCGTGGTGACCTTTGGTCAAAGGGGTTCCGGGTTCGATTCCCGGCAGGATCGGGAATTTTAACCATCATTGGTTAATTTCTCTGGCACGGGGACTGGGTGTATGTGTCGTCTTTATCATAATTTCATCCTCCTCATGACGCGCAGGTCACCTAAGGGAGTCAAATCGAAAGACCTGCACCTGGCGAGCCGAACATGTCTCTGGATACTCCCGGCACTAAAAGCCATACGCCATTTCATTTCATTTGAGTGTTATATGAATTGATGACTTTCTGATGACTTTTGCGGCTGTACAAGAGGACATTGTATATCCTCCATTCCTTTCTTTTCAGTGTGGTGCTAGTACAATTTTACATTATTTATTCAGAACCAGTCATGTCTGGCTCGTCGGTTGAATGACCAATGTAGTGGTCTCCGTTTCATTTCCCGGTTGGGCTGGGGAGTTTCACCGTAGCGTTATTCTTCTAGCTCGGGGGATGGGTTTTTGTGTTCGTCTTAACTAAACTGAGAATATTTAGATATTAATCATCCTGTTTTCGGCAGACTAAACAGGCATTGAAAAGAAGGTATTGAAAATAGGCACTCAAAATTTGTATGAACTTGCATTAACCTGATAGCGCGAATCCTTTCGGTTGTTATTCTTGGCCTGCTAGATCGGGGCGCCATCTCACTATCAGACAGCTCCTCATTTGTAATAAACTAGGCTAAGCGGACCTCAGGTCCAGGTAAAAAATACCTGATCTGTCCGAGAATCGAACCCGGTGCCTCCGGGTAAGAGGCTGCCCGTAGAACTGGGGCGGGCTTATATTAATTACTCCGGGTTGAGTGGCTCAGACGGTTGAGGCGCTGGCCTCCTGACCCCAACTTGGCAGGTATGATCCTGGCTCAGTCCGGTGGTATTTTAAGGTGCTCAAATACGTCAGCCTCGTTTCGGTAGATTTACTGGCACTTAAAAGAAAAACTGTGGGACTAAATTCCGACACCATGGCATCTCCGAAAACCGTAAAAGTAATTAGTGGGGCGTAAAAACCAATATTATTATATTAATTACTTAACTATTACAAATTTGAGTCATCTCCTTAACAACGCTAAATAGGGAGATAGTGGGTTCGAGCCCTGAAGATGGTTTTCCGTGGTTTCCCATTTTCACACAAGGCAAATTCCGGGGCTGTACCTTAATTAAGGCCACGGCCGCTTCCTTCCGATTCCTAGGCCTTTCCTATCCCATCGTCGCCACAAGACCTATCTGTGTCGGTGCGACGTAAAGCAAATAGAAAAAAAAACAAAAAAAAGGGTTTTTATTGCATTTGGAAGTGCTAGTTTGTTATTGATCTTAAATCTGTGAAGACACAGCGAAACTTCCGTTTCCTAATGGTCGCACTAACACATCGAAGGTTTTCGACGACGAAAGAATGGAAAAGGTCTAGGATTGGGAAGGTAGCGGCCATGGCCTTAATTAAGGTGCGGCATAAAAATGGGAAACCACAAAAAACCATCTCCAGGGTTGCCGACGATGGGATTCCAGTCCAAATGCAAGCTTACGGTTACGCGACCCTAACTGCACGGCTAACTCGCTCTGTCAGTGAAAATGTACTGAAACAACTTACTCTCCACCTATATTACATTGACTACTGTGTATTTTGCAAAGCTTTCTGATGTAGATGTATGCCTCGTTTCAGTTGGGATATTTCTAAATCAAATAATGTCCTCTCAACGTACATCTCTGCCCACCAATACACAGTATTATATCGAAGCACAAAAAAATGGACAGAAATTAAAAAAATAATTATAACCTCTATTATTTTTAAATTAATCTGATTTAGGCCATTAAATAGGCATTTATCGAAAAGGGGGAAATGCGCTGTCAAATTAGGCATTCATAAGCGTCTTAATTTGACTTTTAACGGATTTTTAACTTTACCCTGCACGTTTAGCTCATATAGAAAAAAAATAGGCATTTACCCTCAGCTTAGTCGTAACACATCTTCATTTAAATATAACACAAATCACACTACAAACCATCACAGAAACACGCTATAGTGAATAGAGCCCTCTCCGTAGGGATGACGTCAGAAAGGCATTCCGTCGTAAAACTGGGCTAAATTCATTCGTAGTACCAAACACAACCAACTGAATCGAAGACTCTTAATATGCACGAATCATACCCTGAAAACTCACACAGACCATAAGGCATCAAGTCTATATGGTCTGATACCGCGATTACCCGGTTCGAGTCCCGTTGGTGGGGAAAAATTCACCATCAGAATGTTGGTCGGCAAGGTTGCGGTTGTACACAATTTCTAATCACTAGACTGCGTGCCAAAAGCCTTTATTCCATTCCATACCTCTCCGCTACACTCATATGGAGTGAGGGCATATGACGCTGTTGATGGCGATTCGTCCGGCGGATGGAGAAGTAAAGCCTTGAGCAGATCCCTAGATGCAATTCGAAAGGAGTAGTATATGTGTCGGCATCGCGTTTTACCTCTCCCTTCCTTCGATCATATATCACGTCATTCATTTCATCTCCTTAACTCCTCTGTTGAAGTTGGCGTCAGGAAGGGCATCCGGTCGTAAAACTCGCTACGAAGATTCATCTCACTTCATACTCGACTCCCCCCTCCCCGAGTAACGGGACAAAAGTTGGATATACACTAAAAGTTAATGCTTCCTCGAATATGAGAGAGATATAAAGAATATTGCCGTCAACCAACTTGCGGGAGTTATACTGCTCTTCTCAACCAGCAAGGCGCCATGTAAATTACGTGTTATCTCGGCGTAGCATAATCTCCTACTAAAGCCTGTACATTCTGCGTGGTATTTTATTCTTAACACAAGAAAGATTCAGTTTCAAAAGCCCATGCTTGAAGTCCAAGATGAAGCAGAGGCAGACAAAACAAGCATCTTTATTCTCAAACAAGAGGTCGGACTCGAACCTGGTAGGCGATGATTACGTTCGGGGCGCTACGCCGTATGAAACACATCCTACCCCTACATAGGGAGAGCCGTTCCCTGCACATCACTGTCAGGATCGGAATTTGAGTCGAATTGTTGAACGGTGCAGTTTCGGAGAACAATCGTCGGGGGCTGCTCAACGGCTTGGATAGAAAGAAAAATAGGCTCTGAAATGTATGCCATTAATTATATCGTTGGCAATAAAGTTACAGATGCGGGTTGGTCTCTCCTGATCAGTCAACTATCATTAAAACACACAGGGGATTGATACCTCTAGGCTATGTTAATGACGGGCTGTGTGGTGTTCTTATTTGGACATACACTTCAACGCTGAAGACTGTAGAATCGGCAGTTAAGGAAGCTCAAACATCGAGGCACGCACATCCCTAACTTACCGGCAGATTTTTCAGAATGAAGACTCTGCTCAAGATTTCATAACATTTTTCCTTCCCTTGCAATCCGTTTATGAAAGAAACGCTGCGTATGTTCGTATTTTCATGAATGCTCATCCCTTTTACAGGTTTTCAATTATTGCTCAATCATGTTCCCTGTTCCAGTACAGACTAATGGCCTGACGGGAAAAAGAGAAAAAGGAAAATGTTGTAATTTTAGATGGACAATAGAGCAAGTATAAACGAACGAATTCCTCAACATGACCTTCGTCTAATTTCCTCTTGAAGCAACTTCTGCTTATAGAATTATTTATTTGTCGCCATTTATCTCTCGCCATTTTAGAAATACTTCGCATCCAACGGTATTATTTGTCGTCAACGAGTTCTTCTTCTTCTTATTCTCCTCCTCCTTCTGATGCAGTCTCCCGCCGAAGGTTGGCGATCCAATTGGTTATCATTGTTACTCGCTGAACAGCAGCTCTAAAAATTTCAGATGATGTTAGTCCAAATCAACGGCACAGGTGCTTGAGTGAGGAATTCCTCCATCTTCCCACCGATCTTCTTCCTTCGATTTTTCCCGTCGATAATGAGTTCGTCTCTCATGATGTTTCCAGTATACTAGAGCTCCCTCTTTGATGACTGTTAGAAACATAGGTACTCATCCCGCCCCCAAGCCCAAGACACGTGCCTTACGTGTTCCATTCTACATGTGCTGTCAATTACGTAAAAACAGAATATCGCAATCTCATATTTTGCAAATGCTGCTTGTATTCATATTTGCTCTACGATAGTGACACTGATATGTCTCGGTTATGAACTATAACTCATCCTATTTTGCGTACAAATTACCTGTCTTCATACACGTTGGGTGATAGGCCCTATCATATGCTGCTTCCACTGTAAGCTGGAGCAGACACACAACGGGTAAAGCGCGCCATATTTTAACGAAATATGATCTTGCTCCCTCTCCTTGTAGCGAACAGATCTGACGCCCAATCCAGTGGAATATATTCTATGATGGCAGACCCAAGATTGCAGCAAGCATTCCAGCTAGTGGTGACATTAGGTACGCGTATGTTGGGTGCACCTTTACCGACATTCAGGATGAAGATAAACTTCCTTGGAGACCACTATTTAATTCGCCAGTTCGTTTCATTTGCACTTATTTCTTCATTAGCTCCAAGACGACTTGGGTCAACTCTTCCGCGCAGAGTTCGCCGTACGTAATGACTCCGCCAAATCCACCGTTTGAGGACTTCACCGTAGACCTGGCAAGAGGCCCTAACAAGGTGCTACTAGCCGAGTCAGATGGACTAAGAACTTTTAAAAAGGTATTCCTCCACAATACTGACAAATCTGTATTTCTTCTCCGACGCTTTCAGAATGACATTTCAACGAAAAGAAATTCATCCAAACTGAAATTAGGAGAAGAAGCAGAAGAATGTAAGATTCTAGAAAAGGAGAGTCGAGCCCTTCCACCTAAAACTGTAACTCGCATGACTTACGATCATATTAGTAGTCAAATATAGTAAGACCTTAAGGTCTTCGACGAGACTCTTATTCGCGAAGAATCTGATAAGCGGGGTCGTATATTCATCGAATCTTGAAGCTATCAGTCATCAACAATAAGTTTATAGAACAGTAAGCGAGTTACAACTACTTAATAGGTTTCTAAGTATTAAAATTTCACACCAGTGTATCCTGAACCAATGCAAGAGCAGCAGTTAACACAAACCCGAGTTGTATAAATCAACACGGCTAATCAAGATGCAAAATAACAAAACTACCCGAAGCAGTTGGCAAGGAACACGGGAATATAGCCTATTCCCAGGCGTAAGTTCTTCCAACAGGGAGAACGCAAGAGATATAGTGCAGAATGGAGAAGTTTTATTTCACGGGTTCCAGAAAATAAGCAACAAAAATTCAAGTTACAGCTTCCTACAGTCTAGAACAGCTCTAAAAGACGCGTGGTCTAAACCAAAATATGAGAGGCTTACTATGAACCTAGTACTAGAAATATGCATAGCATCTGTCAATGGCACACACGCTGCTGACGCAGGCGGAAAAACTTGGCGACGGGCGGGAACATCTGTGGTAGAACCGAAACTATGAATCACCTATCATATCTCAACAGTTCTCTTGAAGAAGAACAATATGGGCCCGTTACAGCAAATGCAAAGCAGGCATATTATTTCTCATCGACTTGGAGCTGTCGTTGCAACGATTCTGAAGAAGATTACTTTAGTCTTAAAGTTTGACCTAAATCGGAATTTTATTTAAGAACACTAACAACGTTAGCTAGTGCTATTTCTGATTTCACATGCCACGAGCAGATTCAAGCAAGCAAGAGCCCAAGGCGCTATTATAAATACACAATACCGGTATGTTTGGCAAACGATGTCTAAACAAACTCTCGTATAAAATCTAGTTGACGTTGTTTAATGTTGTTATTTTATTGTTGTGTCTTGCAACATCATAGTCTTTGGTTCTCACCGCATATCTGATAACCTAATCCGATCTGCTATTAGGGCCAGAGGTTGAGGAAAGGAGGCAGAGAGAAACAATCGAAACCTCGCAAACGCTTTTCTAGTGCGCCATTATAGCCAAACGATCCGCTCATGTCACGTCCAATAATAATAATAATAATAATAATAATAATAATAATAATAATAATAATAATAATAATAATAATAATAATAATAATAATAATAATAATAATTTTACGTCCCACTACTAACCTCGTAGTTTTCGGAGAAGCCTACACACCAGAAATAATGTCCCGCATGAGTTGTCCTACTTATAGCTAAATCCACCAGTAGGAGGCTAGCGTATGATCCAGGATCGAACCCGTCAACTTGGGCTCATAAAGCAAGAGCCACTCACTCCGAAGTGAAATTCAATTTGATATGGACTTCTTTTAGAACATGACGGTCTAGTCAGATAAGAGAAAGAGGGGAATATCCTAGACTAATTATTCTCAACTTCGGGAAAACTCCGATTCAAATGTCGACTGCCCCCAGTAGGATATTGTAAAAGCTTGGCAATGAATTAAAATTCTTAACGACCGAGCAAGTGGCTGCATGGTTTGCGTCACGTACTGCGGCTACTGGCTTGCATTCGGGGGACAGTGGGTTCGAACCCCACTGTCGGCAGCTCTGAAGATGGTTTTACGTGGCTTCCCACTCCAAGGTCTTTCCTACCTCATCGCAGCCATGGGACCTACCAGTATCGGTGCGACGTAAAGCAAATTGAAAACTAACTTCCAAATGGACTGATTCAGTTTCATCCGAATGTAATTAAAGTACGGAACTTGCCGGTATTTCACCACTGTATTTGAAAATTGCAACTGTGAAGCAATAACAAACTTTAGTTGCAATATTCTTGATGACTTGTAAAGAAATGGAGTACGGAAACAATATCCGCTCGTATTTTTATTAGTCTACACAAGGCATGGTAAATTGAACCATAGTTCGCATTGGTAACAGCCATGGCCAGAATATTCTACCGTGGTTGGATGAAAGTAATCTCGTCCGTACCCAACACTACGCAGTAAAAGGTGGGTCGAGGGGGGGTGGTGATTGCTGCGTTTATATCAACGCAAAACCAAATATTCAAAGACTGTGGAGTCAAAACAAACTACAGTATACCATACGAGGAAAATCACAATGCATTCAGGAGTGAAGTTAGATTAGTTCTCTCAATCATAAAATGACAAAAACCGCATTTAAAACAGTGCTGAGGATTCACAATACAATAAACAAATGCAGTTTGTATCAGCAAAAAAATAAAATATTTTGTTATCGGTTTTCGGAATCTAATCCCATCCCCAGTAAAACGCTTGATGTTAACATTTTTAAATTTTCCACATAAAAAATAGATCGTTGAATAAAACATTGGTGACCAGTTCGGTTTAGTCTGACGACAGTTAAGACTGGTCGGACATGTCAAAATCAGTCAATAATTGTTATGGCTACCGCCTTGACTGACAGTGCCTCTTCGGAGGAACTTCACAAAGCTACAACACGACCGCCGGGCAAAATATGGTGCATACATTACAGCATTACGACTAATGAGGGCGCTGGATGCATATCATGTCACAGGCCGAGACGTGCTGGCTGGAACATTGCTTCTCCATAACTGTGAGGTTAAGATATAATATGCATGATTATGGAAACAGAACACGTCACGCTAACCATCAAACGTATTCTTGTAGAAAACTGACATTCGGAACGCTGTTATAATCGCAAATATTCCACAAACCTCCACGATAATTCGGAAGTTATTACTGAAACAATGCCCAATGATAAAAATATAAAATTAATACACTCTAGCAACGAAGTAATGAAAAGAATAAAGTAATTAAAACGCTCGTATAAACGCTCATTATTTTAAGAATTCTAGTCTCAGTTATATTTATCATACAAGTCTGTGTGGAACAGGATACAGAAACTCAATACATAGCGGCTCCAAAATTACAGTATTACAGATTCCACAGATCGATCAAATCAGAAATACCGATCTAAATAAAGAAGTACCTAAGACGTATAAATTAATTTTACAAAAAAGCACGCAAAAATGTATATCACGCGTGGAAAAATACAGGCTTTCCAAGTTTGTTTTGCAAAAAGAATGTAAAGAAAATGTGTTGTTGGAGTACAAAGTCAGGCAACAAAATCTGCATGTCTATAAGACATTAAAATGTTGAGATGTGGTTGATAGTAGTTACTTCCTACTGAAAGGGTATCAAATCCATTTCTCTGATGGGCCTTGCCTACCAAGAGACCGCTGCTCAATCGGAAGGCCTAGAGATTACGAGATGACAAGAGCCGTTAGGGCTGGTTTACACGGTTTACTCGCGAGGCGAGTAGAGTGGAGTGGATAGTAGAGCTACTAGAGTAGAACGCAGCCCGGAAGGCGGTTTCGTTGCGCAGAGAGAGACAGCAGTATGAGGTGCGGTGATGCCAATGTGGCTACTCATAACAGCATGTATGTCTAAACAATTTTTCATCCAGTTATATCTTTCATTCCAAAGCGATGACCTATGTCTTTTTTTTTTTTTTTTTTTTTTTGGGCTTAAAAGTTTCCTGAAAATCCAAATTAATTTTAACATCAAACCCCGAGAAAGTGTTGAGGGTAATTATCGAGATATTAAAGAAGTTAAATGGAAGTTGAGAGAAATGAAGGCGAAGTACAGAGAGCATAACAGCATGAATGTGTAAACATTTTTTCATCCTGTTATATCTTGAATTCCAAAGCGAGGACCTATATTTTTCGTGGGCTTAAAAGTTTCCTAAAAGTCCAAATTAATTTTTGATATCAAATCCCGTGAAAGCGTTGAGGAAAATTTTCGAGATATTAAGGAAGGTAAATGTAAGGTGAGAGAAATGAAAGGCGAAGGGCAGAGAGCATAACAACATGAATGTGTAAACTTTTTTTCTTCCAGTTATATCTTGAATTCCAAAGCGATGACCTATATTTTTGTGGGCTTAAACGTTTTCTAAAAGTCCAAATTAATTTTTAACATCAAACCCCGCGAAGGTGTTGAGGAAAATTTTCGAGATATTAAGGAAGGTAAATGGACAGTCCAGTTTCAATGCCGTAGGGTATTCGCCGTTTTTATACATATCAAATATTGTTGTACGCAGAACATTTTTAATGAAATCGAGGACCGTCACTGGCTTCTTCCTCTAAGGCGACCTGAACACCGCATTATTTTTATTTCCGAAGCTTGTTTTATCCTCTGTACTGTTTGCAGGCCGATACCACACGCGAGTGCTGTCTTCTTTTGAAGCGTGGCAACATGGCGTTCCTCACCTTCTCCGCCTATGAACGCCTGCTGCTTCATGCTTACCAAATACAAACACACTTTAAATACTATTTCCCCCGCCTGTCGACGGAATACTTGTCTTTTTGCTCTTCCTGGATCTATCGTACACACGCAAATAGTTCCCTAAACTCGTTGATGATATTTACACATAAAACTCGAAACATTCACTCGTGACCCGCACAAACAGGCACCTCTTACTGAAATGATTCTATTGGCTCAGCGGAAAACACGTCATACTACAAAGCGCGCGAATGTTACTGCGCAACCCTCTTCAAACCGCTTTCCGGGCTGCGTTCTACTCTAACATCGTGTAAACGATTGGGATAGTAACAAGTAGAGCAGAGTAGCTACAGTAGTACGCAGTAGAGAGCAAGTATAGTAATTTCCACGTAAGGAAATACCCCAGAAAGTAAATATCGCCACCCGATGCTCTTCTTTTCTCTTTTTTGTAATGGCTGATCACTGCTGCCAACCTGCCTGGTTACATATTAAAATCACCAGACATAACCATAACAAACTAACTTCAATGTAGGAAACACCGATAATCAATGTTTCCCTACCCTAGTAAATGATAAAAGATAAGATCAAATAAATCAAGATAATTATGAATATCTCGTCGATTTCCACGCTCAATGAGGAATTAAGGAAATAAACACACTTTCTCACTCAAATTATCCGTCTTTATTTTGATATACACTAGGCGTACTATAACCATATTCTTGACAAGAGGGGCGTGTTAAACGATGCAATTTATTTAATAAGTCTTTGCAGTGTGATTTTCGAAAGTTCCAGACATCCAATGACTTCCCTTTCTTTTGCGCGAACATTTCCTTCTCTCTTCAACACCGGTAACCAGTAAGGAGAGAAATTATTGGGCATATTTTCAGCCTGCAGGCTGGTTATATCTTCAAGCTTATCAGGAAACATATAGGAATACTAATGTGCCAAGCTCCGTGAACGGAAATTAGGTCAGGTTTCAAGTTCACTGCGTATTTGAAAATAATAATGTTATAAGTTCTACTGCCAAAATTTCGTCCCGCAAGAGTTATTTCGTGTACCGGTAGATCTAAACATGAGACTGACGTACTTGAGCACTTTAATCATTTCACGCAAACAATGTTAATAAATGCATTATCCGAACATGCCACAATTCTACTTACTTGGTATTAACCAAATAGATTTACAATCCCACAGAAAAAGAAAATATGCTTTAAATATTCTCGCAAATGTATCACTAGTGACTTTAACGGCGATGCGGTGGCAACACGCAATTCATGCTAGAACAGTGATTGAACGTTGCCAACGTGCCAGATTAACGGTTAATGTAAGACGTCGTATCGGCAAGTAGGGTCCCTAAACTGTATGGTTACCGACACTGAAAAAGACCTGCAAAATACCCAACAGCAAGAAAAGTAACTATAAATCGATACCTTAATATTACAGGGGAGAAAGGGTAAGGTTGCACCCTTAGGGTACGTCCTTACACGGAGAGGACTATAGAGTAGAGTAACTACAGTAGTAGGCGGTAGAGTAGAGTGGGTTTCCGCTGTGATAAAGTAACTCTACCACTATCCTACCCCCTCCAGAGGAACCGAGCTCCGAGAGCTGGCGAAGAAGGCCGAGGACGCTCGATTTTTCAGTTGGCGCGTCATTCGCCTATTCCATGTGTGTACTGACGGTATTCCGTTGAGTAAACTGAGCATTTTTGTGCGTTTATTTGGTGGCAAAATCAAGTGTACGGAAGAAGAAACATGTAAATTTGTAGAACTGACAGTGAAAAAAGAATGTTTATGTAACATAAACAGCATTATTTACAGAAACTAAAATATGAGACGGGCGGGGAAAGAGGACTTTATTACGAAAATGGGTAAAGAGGGTTTTGGTTTTATGGAACTTAAACATTTTTTTTTTTTTTAAATACGGTGTACCTACAACCAAGAACTGACGAAAATTCGTAAATTCAAGAAGTCTGGAGGTGGTGCCGCCGACATATACACTCCCTCTCTTAAGTGGTTTAGTAAAGTATAATTTGCAAGGTAATACTGAAAGCCGTCCGCCTCTGTGGTGTGGTTAGTGTGATTAGCTGCCACCCCCGGAGGCCCGGGTTCGATTTCCGACTCTGCCACGAAATTTGAAAAGTAGTACGAGGGCTGGAACGGGGTCCACTCAGCCTCGGGAGGTCAACTCAGTAGAGGTGGGTTCGATTCCCACCTCAGCCATCCTGGAAGTGGTTTTCCGTGGTTTCACGCTTCTCCTCCAGGCAAATGCCGAGATGGTACCTATCTTAAGGCCACGGCCTCTTCCTTCCCTCTTCCTTGTCTATCCCTTCCAATCTTCCCATCCCCCACCAGGGCCCCTGCTCAGCATAGCAGATGACACCGCCTGGGCGAGGTACTGGTCATCCTCACCAGTTGTATCCCCCGATCCAATGTCTCATGCTCCAGGACACTGCCCTTGAGGCGGTAGAGGTGGGTCCCTCGCTGAGTCCGAGGGGAAAATCAACCCTGGAGGGTGAGCAGATTAATAAAGAAAGAAGAATATTAAAAGCCACAACGTAACATTATAGCTCCGTGATATTAAGGGGAGGTGCACCTTTGGAGGTCAAACAAATGCAGGTGTATTGTCCTATAATGGAGAACAGACCTCCCTCATTTCGATGGAAGGAGGATTTAAAAAATACCTAAACCTATAATAGTTTCGAAGATGCAACAACAAATATAAACAAGTGTCAGCTGGATTGTCCCTTTAGATGAAGGTTCCTCAAGTTTCAGTGTTACACACCGTGTTCATCATGTGTCTCGACGTATTTAAGTTAGACAATGATGCAGGACTGTGTACTTTAATCATATTAATAACATACATAGGGATCTTCTACCTCGTATCACTTGACAATGCCATTAATTTTAAGCAATAACAGTAATGTCCACAACAAACAGAATAATTTTCATATTTTGTTTAGAATATCCAAAATAATTATTGTTTACAGTACAATGTCAGGTCTTGAAACTTAATCTCTACACCTGGACCGTACAAGCAACGAACAAACGAATTATATAAATAGATCAGTAATTGGGGTATTTATGGCAAAGAAGCTACTACAAATTGGGCCTACGCCAGCATGATTTACAGTGTACTGATGGCTGTTATCATTGGCCAAGAACTTCAGTCACTTCAAGCTTAAATCTCGGTGTTATTGCATTTCTCATCACTGTGTTGTGTCTTTGAATTTGCGGTGTTATAGCATCTAACAGTGTCTGGAAGTTATCAGGCTTCGATCTCATACACTTTCTGTATTCTTCTTTATCTTGATGCCCCGAGAGTGTCTCTCCTAAGCCAGCCTCTTACCCATTCCCTTCTTCCCTCATTTGCTTCTTCTAATGCTTCACTAACCTCTTGCATTAATATGTTTGCAAATGTCTTTAAACTCTTCGTTACGATGTGCTTGCGTCTTGACATGGTGCTACTACTCTACTCTACTGTATGACTACTCCCGTATGAACGATACAAGTGTCAACTCTACCAGACAGTGGTACAGTAGAGTAACGTGGCTACTCTACTATCTACTCTACTCGCCTCGCTACTCTACCCGTGTAAACCAGCCCTAATACTCTTTAGCTTTCTAGATCGGGCCCGCTATCTCATCATCGGTGGCGTGCTAGATGCGACCGTGCCGCATGCGACCCGTGCCACTAGCGACCGCATAATCTGTAACCGTGCCGGATGCGACCGGCGTTGACAAACAAATTATCATTTGATAAGTTGTGTCATCACCCAAGATAAGGTAAGCTAAACGAAGTGCAATGCCATTTCAATAAGTCCTATAAGCAGCTACTACCCCTACTTTACATAACACTTCTGGGGGAAACTCGTTTTACAACACGAAACATGGTGATGCGTTTACGTCTTTTCCCACCGGGCGAGTTGGCCATGCGGTTAGAGGCGCGCGGCCCTGAGCTTGCATCCGGGAGATAGTGGGTTCGAATCCCACTGTCGGCAGCCCTGAAGTTGGTTTTCCGTGGTTTCCCATTTTCACACCAGGCAAATGCTGGGGCTGTACTTTAATTAAGACCAGGGCCGCTTCCTTCCCATTCCCATTCCTTGCCTGGTGCAGGTCTTTCTACCTGACCCCCTTGGGCGGCCTGCGCGTCTGGATGTGGGATTATGACAATGAAGCAGGGAGAGATGAAACCTGGTTTCGGCACGTAGCCTACTCCTCTCTAATAATACCAAGGGGTCTGCTTAATGCTTTACGTCGCCATCCGACGGCCGAATCACCGTCAACAGCATCATATCCCCTCACTCCATTTGAACAATGCGAAAAGGTTTGGATTTGAATCCAGGCTTTTGGCATGCAATCTAGTGATTAGAAACTGTCTACCACCAACTTTCCTACCCTGCCAACATTCTGATGGTGATTTTTTTTTTCATCCAGGCTAAGTGGCTCAGACGGTTGAGATGCTGGTCTTCCGACTCCAACTTGGCAGGTTCGATCCTGGCTCAGTCCGGTGGTATTTGAACGCGCTCAAATACGTCAGCTTTCTGTCGGTGGATTTACTGGCACGTGAATTAAGTCCTTCGGGACTAAATTCCGGCACCTCGGCGTCTCCTTAAACCATGAAAGTAATTACTGGTAAAGCCAGCAACATTATTATATTTTTCTTTCGACCAACGGCACTCGAACCTGCTAACAATGGTGTCAGACCTTTATTTTAGAAAAGACCAAGTTAGCTACTTATAAGCAATCTGCCACGTGTTACAGCCCTTAATGCAGGTCAATTGTAAGTGATTGATGGGTCGCATGCGGCACGATGCTTATCCGCTCGGTCGCTATTGGCACGATAATGGCCGGGTCGCATCCGGCACGGTCGCATCTGGCACGTAACCATCTCATTGTCAGAGGCTGAGTGCAACTCGAACCAGTCCCCAGATCCAGGTAAAAATCTCTAACCTTGCCGGGAATGGGCCATGAAGTGAGAAGCTGACACGTAACTCCTAGACAGTATGGTCGGCTGAAAGGGTACCAAGAGAAGATAAAACTCGGTATTTCAAAATATCATATGCATTGGCTGGGATTCGAACAGCTACTGTTTAGGTGAAAAGCTAGTGACAATGCCAATCACCTGTCCACTCTCTCTTTACAATGTCACCCAATTTTAAAACTTCCAGCGCTAGATGGTAAACAAACAGCGTCATATCCAGAATTTAAGAAAGTAACGACACTTTCTAATCTCACATCATGTTTCTAAAATAAATACGCCTCTAATAACCGTGAACCACAAAAGCCAAGCACTAAGATGAGCCTAATACTTTCCTCGCTAGCTGCTAAATTGAGCGAAACCCAATGCTGCGTTTACGTTCGGCAGAGGATGCTGGTGCCTGTCTTCCAGAGATTTGTGAATCGTCAACGCGGAAACCGGCGACAACATGAAAGAAATCTCACTTCCTGCCTGTTTGTGATACTACCGGATTTCCGCCTATTTGCTCGCGCTACAATTTCGTTTCGTTTCTACGACTTCAGGTGTCAACGAAAGAGAAATGAAAGAAATGATTAAAACATGACAATCTGATAACCAGGCACTCCTCCACTAACTTTAACTGGTAAAATTATTCCGTACGAAAACTAAGAAATCTTGGTGTAATTATAAACGAGAATCTTAACTTGGGAGAGCACATTACAAATGTCTGTAGAAAAGTGTACGCCTCCCTTCACCCACTAAAATATCATCAAAATATGCTGCCACTAAACATGAGAATTAGGCTTATAAATACTCTTATCCTCCCTGTATTTTTCTACCGTGACGTAGTACTAATTGATGCAACGAAAGAACAACTAAACCTACACGTGGCAGTATTAATCTTTCGAGTATTAAACGAGAATATCCCATACTACTTATCTTCACAACTCAATTTCCTATCCTCTTTCCACCAGCATAACACACGCTACGGCAGTACACTTGCTATCCCTCTCAGCAGGTCAGCAGCATTTAGCCGTTCCTTTCTTGAGAATTGACTAGAATATGGAATTCTCTCCCCTACAACATTAGAGCCATAAAATCCTTAAATCCCTTTAAGTCATCTTACCGTGAGCATCTCCTCGATGTGTGCCACCGGGCTGAATGAATGAATGAATGAATGAATGAATGAATGAATGAATGAATGAATGAATGTGTCTGAGAATGTACGTTTACTGTGCTTGTTGTTTTGTGACATTCAACTTTTAATTTGTAACGATAGTTTTAAGATATGACTAAGAATATTTATAGTGCTTATGTTATTTTGTTTCTAGTTTGTAATGGCAGTTTTAAGATAAGATTCTGAATGTTATTCTCAGATGTACACTGTTAATGAAGTGTGGTTAAGTGTAAGAGAAGACCATGAGTCCTAACTTCGCCACTACAAATAAAGGCAATAATAATAATAATAATAATAATAATAATGATAATAATAATAATAATAATAATAATGTCTATCACCGACAAAATGAATTCCACATTTTCCTTTCCGTTACCGCGCCAGAAGGAGTAGCACCTTTGGTATGTCCTTAACAGACTGTCTCCAATGGTAGAATTTATAGACTATGGAGAACAGGAATTACCTGAGTAGTTCACTTTTCCTCACCATCCTTTACATAATGACCAGGAGATCATATCGTAGGAAGCGATCAAATAATCACATATTTTATATTAAAGGCTGTTAAAAGACAACATAATGCTTAAGCGAGAAATGTATTCATCATGATTAAATTTTGATTAATCCAGTCCAGGATAGCAAATGTAAACGTGAAAACTATCACACAGTACTAAAATACTTACAAGGGATGGTGGTGTTCATATTGGGGTCCAGCGTCACTTCCTGGAGCTGGCTTGGGCTCGTGCTGGAACAAAACGAGAAAAAAAATACAAATAATTCTATACACCAGGTAAGGCATAGAGAAAAAATCTATAAATATCATTAGTTTGCACACTTCAAAGTTTTGTCTCATACCGGTACTTCGTTTCCATCTCGGATAAGGTATACAAAAGTCGAAAGGAGATTCATATCAACTTCGTTTGACGTTTGTTTGCTTGTATCCAGGGGCGTAATGTTAGGGCCTGCAACGCAGGCGAGCCCGGGGCTATAAGGGCCCCTGAGACTTCTTGCAAGAAATAATATACGCTAGCCTAATGTCGCTCTACAAGGAAATTGTCTGGGCGGTTTTGTAAAATAAGTCGAAATAGATGTTTTTTATTTTCAATTTGTACGTAGAGGAATTGCCACTTGGTTGCATCAAGCAGCAGTTTATTGTGTTGAGTGTAACACAGCACAGCTGTAAAATGTACTCGACATTGCCGTCTCTCGCAACACCGCGCCACGCTCTTTAGAAAAGACCTGCACCAAAACATATAAACATAATTACAGCAATGAAATTTGATACCAAAATATTGCATTTTAGTTACGAAATTATACATTCTTAATATAGTATTTATGCACCTGAGATAGCATTATGCACAATTTTTGCTGAACATTTTAACTTGGTCACACATTTATTCGACAACAGTGTAGGCTATGTCAAGAAGAAATTGTAGTAACAATCAGTCAACTCGGTTTCCAACGAGCTCTCTTTGCGTGAAGTCAATGTGCGGTTTTATACTTTTCAAACTTTTATTTCAACAGTTTTTTATTTAATTTTGTTCGTTTATTTTTCTGTGTTGTAAACGAATAAATTATTGTAACCGAGACTTCGGTATCGATTACAGAGTACTGTTCTGTAGTTCCTGATAAATCAAACCAATTAAATTTAATTACGAAATTCTAAATGGCTCACGATTGACAGTTCAGAAGCTTAGCCGTTAAACCATGGAGGCAGTCAAATAAAACCTGTTACTCATTACTTTTAATAATCCTACAATTGCAAATACTCCTTTTGTTCATATAACTTGACAGTATAATGCATTCTTTATGCATGCTGTAATTCAATTTATATTTTAAGTTATTCATAGGTTTTACTTTTATTTGAGGGGCCCGAATTTTTATTTTCGCAGGCGGGGCCATATCATATTCTTTATGCCTCTGCTTGTATCGATATCGCAGGAAAATGGCTCAACAGAATTTGTGGAAACTCGGTGTTTAAGTTCAGGAATAGCCGGGGTGTGCATTAGGCTATATATGATTTGATTATTATTGTGGGGTATGCCTTTGCTGGTGAGACCTAGTGTTTACAGTGCACTATGTCTTCTGATATGGGCTAGAACAATTTTGTTACTTTCATTGATATGTCTCAGTCTTATCTTTGGTTTTGTCGATATAAAAGTAGCTGAGGTATGAGCGATGCTAGTAATGTCATTCCTTATGCAGCCAGTCCCTGCTATGAATGGAATGAAAATGTTGCTCAAGGGGTCGGTTGGTGCATGCATTTCAGTGGGCTTGACAGACTGATATGTAATAGCAACTTCTGGTCCAGTGAGGAAAGCAACGGGAAACTATCTCACGCCGCATTTCCCTAGTAAGCCTCTTCAGCGATGCCTAGGCCATCTGTGACAGCTAATAGTGGAGCTGTTGAGAATCCAGCCAACCTTCGAGCTGAGGACTGTAAATACATACAGATACTCGAAAAAGTATTCGTACACTTTTTTTGCTAGGGGCTTTACGTCGCACCGACATAGATAGGTCTTATGGCGACGATGGGATAGGAAAGGCCTAGGAGTTGGAAGGAAGCGGCCGTGGCCTTAATTAAGGTACAGCCCCAGCATATTCGTACACTTGAAAATGCTGAATATTTATACATTCATGGAGTCTCTGGATAAATATACTGATATGCGCGGGGACTGTATTGATTAATACAGAACGAGACCTAATGCCCGAACGTCCTTTGCGCCATTTCATTGCATCAAGAGGTCTAGATCTTTGATTGTACAGCTTGAGTATGACATTACGCACCTGATAAAAGTATTCGTACAGCAAGAAAGAGGTCTTTGTAGTCACATGCAGGGCCCTTCCCAGGCCCGTGTATTGTCGCGAACCTTTTCTTGATACCTGAGCTCCCTAGTACTGAATCGGTAGACCTCGGTTATCTTCGAGATTCGTATTGGCAACCTTTGAAACACAAACTATGAATCGCTTATGCATTGCCGTGGGACATCTGGCGTACACTGTACGTACTAGTACTGTTCTTTACACAGCAAAGCCAAACTATAGAATTCATGCTAGGAACAAGATTCTTATCGAGAAATGTTATTTGTGTGTGTGGCACAGTTGTTGGCATAAGATAATAAAGGTTTAGAACATTCATATCGATCGATCATACTATCGATTCAATTCAGATTTCATATCCATTCAGTTGGCACTATAACCGGAACCGGGAGAGCTCCCTCCTTACTCATCCCCCGCGTAAAACTTGGTATCAAGAAAAGGTTCGCGTACTGTACATGCAGTGGCACGCGAATACTGCAGTCCACGTACAATGACTGTGTACGCCTGCAGTTGACGGCAGGTCCAAACAAGCGCAATGGGGCAAAAAGGACACGAAACAACACAAGAGGAACGGAAAACAATTATCAAACTTCACAACGAAACGAAGTCCCTGTCTGAGATTTCACGAATAATCAATCGACCTCGGTCGACAGTTCAGTCCGTCATTGACAGGTACTGTGTGGCTAAAAGTGTACGGAACAGGCCCAGAATCGCTCCCCCCCCCCCCCCCACGTACTGTCTCAGAGGGATAAGGCGTTTATTGTTCGAACTGTGAAAAAGGATCCGAAAACTAGTGCCCCTCAGATTGCTGCCAAGTTGGAGAAGCGGGGCGTTAAGGAATGTACGGATAGTGTGCGAAATACCTTGAAATCAGCAGAATATAATGGTCGAGTGTCTACGAGAATTTTTTTGTAATTGCAAGGAACCGCAAGAACCGCCCAGAATTTATTTTAAAACGTGGATAAGACGGGCGAATTTTGGAAGCGTGTGATTTTCATCGATGAAAGTAAATACAACGTATTTGGTTCCGTTGGGAGAAGATTGGTGTGGCGAAAATGACACAGAAACTGGACCCCAGAGTTTCACTGCTACAGTCAAACATGGAGAGGGCTCCATTCTTGTCTGGGGGGGGGGGGGGGTCATGAGTGCTGCCGGTGTTCGAAATTTGTGATTTATAGATGGAACCATGGAACCCAAATGCTACATAAATATTCTCAAAACGTATTTGTACTAGGAAACTTGGTTTGGAACATTATTTCATGTTCATGCAGAACAATTATCCAAAATACACCGCTTTAAAACAAAGATGTAGATATTTTACAATGTGCCCAAGCAACTTCCTACACCCCCTCAGTCCCCCGACATCAATCCGATAGAGCAAGTATGGGAGATATTGGACAGAAAATTACGATCCAGGGTAATCTCCAACAGGAATACTGGAAGAATGGAACAACATTGCGACATCGATTACCGAGAACTTGGTTGCTTCCATCGCACGACGACTGCATGCAATAAAGGCAAAGGGGAACCCGATGAAGTATCGAAAAGTGAACAAACGTCTAGGACTGGATATGTTGTACGAATACTTTTTCCGTGTGTATTTCTTTAGAGGGAATGCGGTTGTCTTGTTCGTTTCAGACGTACCTTCACATTGTAAGCAATTCTTGATGGTGATAAATAACTAACATTCCAAACTATGCAATCCGTGTTTTATTTGTATTCCCTTTAGATATTTGCCCCTAAATCTACGCGCATGTACGTTCCGTTCTCGCATAATGTGACGTGTACGAATACTTTTTCGAGTACCTGTACATACATATATTAGTGGGGTATCAATCTTCTTAATCTTCCTTTTCTTCTACGCATTATCCCGTTGGCACAGGGTCCGCTGTATGGATAAATGAACACCACTTTCTTTTAAGGATGGTTATCTTCCGGGCATAGGCTTCAGGTCACTACTGATAGTGTCCAACCACCGCAACTTTGGTCGTCCAAATCGCATCAGGCATCATATTGTCAGCGTAGAGCAAAACAAAATGCAAAATGTACCCGTTAATATTAGCTGTATCGAAGAACAGTACAGAGTTGTGCAATATATAATTTCCGATATTTTATGTTTCAATCAATAACAGGTATATTCGCAATGATTATATTTTTCAGGAATTTTCAAATATTTCCATAATTATTGGTAATGTCTCAAAAAAAAAAAAAAAGTAACAAACGCTATATACTGGCGGGAAAAAATCCAAGCATGAAATAAGGAATGCAGAATACGGAAATTCTGGCAAGGTATTTATCGAGGTAACATATTTAATTGATTAAAGGTACAAGACTACAGGTTAACATCCGCGCGAGAAAAGCCATCGCAAATTTGACATGCTGGTCCATTAATAACAGGTGTAATCGCCTGACTGTTCAATGCAGACATGCATACGTGTATGCATTGTGTCGTACAAGTGCCGGATGTCAGCTTGTGGATGGAGTCCCATATCTGTTGCACTTGGTCGGTCAATACAGGGACGGTTAATGCCGGTTGCGGATGACGCTGGAGTTGTCGTCCAATGATACCCTATACGTGCTCGATTGGGGATAGATCGGGGATTGAGCAGACCCAGGCAAATTGTCGACACTCTGTAGAGCACGTTGGGTTACAACAGCGGCATGGGGGCATGCATTATCTCGTTGGAAATCACCCCCGGGAATGGTGTTCATGAATGGCAGCACAACAGGTAGAATCACCAGACGGACATACACATCTGCAGTCAGGGTGCGTGGGATAACGAGAGTGCTTCTGCTGTCGTAGGAAATCACTCCCAGACCAGATCTCCCGATGTAGGTCCAGTGTGTCGACGCCGCAGACAGGTGGAATGCAGGCGCTCTACTGACCTCCTCCTAACCGACACACGGCCACCACTGGCACCAAGGCAGAACCGGCTTTCGTCGGAAAACACAACGGACCTCCAATCCATCCTCCAATGAGCTCTCGCTTGACATCACTGAAGTCGCAGACGGCGATGGTTTGGGGTAAGGGGAATGCACAGCGCAAGGTGCCGCGCTCGGATCTGCCCTTCAAGTATCCGATTACCAACAGATCGTTGCGTCACTGTGGTGCCAACTGCCGCTCAAATTGCTGCTGCGGACGCAGTCCGTTGCGCCACAGCCATACGCCGAATACGGCGTCGGGGACGTCTGGAACCCGGTCTGCTTGCGAGCGTACCTTCGCGTGACCACTACTACCAGCACGCATGCACAGTGCAGACATTCATGCCAAGTCATTCTGTAATAGCGCTGAAGGAAAATCCACCTTCACGTAGCCGTATTATACGGCCTCGTTTAACCGCTGTTGATACTGGCCTCTTCGTCGTCGTAAAGGCATTCATGACCCACTCAGTCACTACTACTACTAAAAATGTTTCCATTCCTCCCCCGAAGGAGGAGGCGGGGTCTGTTTGACGGTGACGCCGTCTCTCAGACCGGGAGATTTGTTACGATGAAGGAGATGCTCGTAGAAGGTGAGGAGGTTCGCAGCCGTGGCCTATACTAGGAGCTGTCCAAGCATTCGCCTTAGTGCAGGAGAATGGAAAACCACGCAAAACCACTCTAAGGACAGCCGACGGTTGGGGCCAGCCGTGAGGTCCCGCCCTGTCCCGTCTCCCGAATGCACAGCCGTACAGCCGTCACCACCCCTCCTCCGCTCGGTTGACCGGTCAGAGTGCAGAGCTGTTGGACCACGTACCAGCCGTGGCCACGTATGGACAGAGACCCACTTTCCATCTACCGACCTCACAGTCACTCCGTCCAGTCTTATAGGTAACTAACGCTCTCACACCGTACAGCCTGTATTTAAAGCAAACCTGATGTGCAACTTCATGGGGCCACTACTAGCACCATGCTAATGTGATTTGCGGGAAATTTGAATCAACGTCATCTTTCAGATGCATAAACACAACTAATCAACGTTCGTTAATATAACACAACCCCTTCTTGGTGCTTGGATATATTTTCCGCCATTGTATAAACTACAATTTCCGATCATTTATATCCAACAGGAGCTGTGATAACAGGGACATTCACAAATTTAGATTTTTACTGCAGAGTTCATGAGACGCCGAGTGTCGCTGTCACGAGAGTATAACTCAACCGTTATAGTAACGAGTTCGCTACAGATTGTGGTGATTTATTTTATTTTTATTTTTATTTTATTTATTGTATGCGAATATACAGGCGTTAGCCCAATTACAATATTTGCTCATAAGTTCTAATCGTATAAAATATAACTTAAAAATACGAGAAATAAGATAATCACAAAATAGAGTATGAAATAAAGAGTTGCCTAACTACAGTACAATAGCAGTGATAAAGATAAATACAATAAAAGGAAAAATAAGAACAAAAAAAAGAGGAAATATGGCATCATTCATCTAGCTAATTATCTGCAATAAATGCTTACAAGATTTCAAAAATTCTGATTTCTTATTTTGAAATACATCTATATTCAGAGGACGTAATTTATTATACAGTGACATCATTCTGTATAGGGGTGAATTTACATGTTTGTTTGTGTTAACTCTTGGCAAGAAAAAATTCCTAAATTTACCTGCTGGTTTTCTAGGTGTAGACAGTAGGAGATGACAAGTTAAATCAGTACTGTCTATTTCATTGTTAACCAACTTATAGAGAAACATCATCGACTGATACTTTCTTCTGATATCTAGCCTTTCAAAATCAAACATTTCAATCATCTTATGATATGATAAATATTTAGGATATTCTCCGCTTTGCCTGAAGTATATATATTTCAAGAACTTTTTTTTGGATCCTTTCTATCAAATCTGTGTGAACTTTTGTTGACTGATTCCAAATAATAGAGGCATATTCCAAATTTGATCGAACTAATGAAAAATACAAACAAAATATTCATTACTTAGGCTATACGAATGTCTCATTATAAACCCAAGGCTCCTGTATGCCTTATTCACAACATTTTCAATATGAGCAGTGAAACTTAAATCACTAGTTAATATTACTCCTAAGTCATTAATTTCATTTACTTGTTGCAATTTGGCATCATTAATCGAGTATGTAAAATTTATCTTTTTTTTTTTTCATTGAAAAAGTGACCTTCCTGCATTTATTAATACTGAAGGGTAATTTGTTAAATTTGCTCCATTCAGACAAGATATTTAAGTCAACTTGCAGTTCTAAACAATCATGCACACTTAATATTGATTTATATAATTTAATATCGTCAGCAAATAATAATACCTTTGAGAACCGAATTTTGGTAGGAATATAGTTTACAAACAACAGAAACAGCAAAGGACCCAAATTAGAGCCTTGTGGTACTCTGATTTTGCAATGTAATTGTAAGAAAACACGTTTCTGTAACTTACAAACTGACTTCTATGCTTCAAATATGAAACTAGAAGAGACATAAGAGACTAATCTAAATTATAATCCGCCGGGCTGAGTGGCTCAGACGGTTAAGGCGCTGGCCTTCTGACCCCAACTAGGCAGGTTCGATCCTGGCTCAGTCCGGTGGTATTTGAAGGTGCTCAAATACGTCAGCCTCGTGTCGGTAGATTTACTGGCACGTAAAAAGAACTCCTGCGGGACTAAATTCCGGCACCTCGGCGTCTCCGAAAACCGTAAAAGAGTAGTTAGTGAGACGTAAAACAAATAACATTATTATTAAATTATAATCCATTAATTTATTGATTAAACAATCGTGATCTACTTTGTCAAAGGCCTTTTGGAAATCGGTATAAATAGCATCTACTTGGGAGCGATTATCAATCTCATTAGATACATACTGTACAAAGTTACATAAATTGGTTACTGTGGATTTCTTTGGCATAAAACCATGTTGATTGCATGGGATAATTAATTTGACATGATTAAAAATGTGAACATATAGAATACTTTCAAATATTTTAGCTGGGGACGATAGAACTGTAACTGGTCTGTAGTTATCTATTAAATGTTTCTTCCCAGATTTATAAATTGGCGTAACTTTGGCATATTTCCGGTGTTTGGGGAAAGTAGAACTAGTTAAGATAAGATAGAATAATATCTAGAGAGGTTCAATTAATATTTCCCTACAAGCTTTAAATATGTAAGGAGGTATTCCGTCGGGTCCCGCAGCCCTTTTAGGTTTCAGATTTTTTATAGCTCTATCTATTTCTTCGGCCTTTACACATTTGATCTGTAAATTATTTTGAATATTTGATTCTGTACCTCTATTTTTATCCACTGAGTAACAAGCTTCATCTTTTGTATATACTGACTGAAAATAATATGCAAAGGCATTTGCTATATCTTGATTTTTAATATACTTTTTCCCATTATATTCCATTTGCACATTGTATACATTCTGCTTTCTTTTATTTTTTACGAAATTCCAAAAGTTGCTCGCATTGCTATTTATTTCAACGTCAATATGATTAATATATTCATTAAACGCGATCTTTATATCATGTTTGATTTTCGACCTAAGCGCTTTAAACTGAGTCAAGTTGTATTCCGATGGTTGTGATTATTCTATAAATTACGAACCACGTGATCAGCAGCCCATATTGACCCGGTAGATAATGAAGACGACCGTCGAAATGAAATGCAACACGTGAAGAGGGAACATAAAAGAAATCATGGCCTTGGACGTTTGGATGCCGAGCCGGAAAAGGATGTGATGGCCTACAATGTCTTAACCCATAAAACTGATCAACACCATCATCATTACAATGACTGTTGTTAGTTAAGGTGAGCTTAGTCTTCTTCTAACGCCCATCTCCGCTAGTACTACTTCAATTGAGTAACAATTATCACGTCAATGACGCGTTACAATAGCTAGTAACAAATAATTGTATAAAACGAATACGATAATAGATAAGGCTAACAATCAAAGAAACAAAATAAACTACAATTTCCGATCATTTATATCCAACACGAGCTGTGATAACAGGGACATTCACAAATTTAGATTTTTACTGCAGAGTTCATAAGATGCCGAGTATCGCTGCCACGAGAATGTAGCTCAACCGGTATGGTAACGAGTGGCACTGCAGATCTGGAAAAGGCACTTGATAACACTGGGTGGTCCAAGCTCTTTGAGATTATCAAGGTAATCGGGGGAAAATACCGTGAAAGGATGGTTATCAACAATATGTACAAATATCAAACTCGAGTGATAAAAATAGAGGAATATGAAAGACGAGCAACTTTCGAGAAAGGAGTAAGGATGGTTTGCAGTTTGTTTCCAGTCCTTTGTAATGGCTTCAGAACAGGTGCCTTGGTCGATAAATGGGATTCGAACCAAGAACGTGCGCACAATTGCCTCTATTTCAAACATACCAACGATTCCAATTTCAATGGCCAATAGGCCAACTGTCATTCTTTTTCGACCCCAATGATGTTAAAGTCTTGGAGGTGGGGTGGGGGAGTTTTTATATTCACTCACTTTTCTGATCGATATCCTCATTCTACGATATGTCAACTCTCATTCTTATTTTCAGTTATGGAAATGGTAACCTCGATGTCGAAGTTCCTTACAAAAATCAATAACGATTTTAATAAGGAGATAATAAACCATAATATAATTTGTAATGGTTTTGACACAGAAATATGAATATAATGTGTTCTAAGGTTAAATAACTCTAAGTGACTAAGAGCGACAAACTCTAAGGTATACAGTAAAAGCATTATTATGTATCAGTATAGTGGCTACCAAGCCGAGGCAGTAAAGGCGCGCTCGGTTCACTCGGAAAGACATGGGAAGCCGAAACATAAAAGAAACGCGATTTCCACTTTTGAGCAGCACTTGATCCTGAAGTTCATTCAGTCTATATCATAGATGTGCCAGGTTAATTCCTGGGGGCACGGGATGGGCATAGGGCTAAACGCACTATCCCTTTTAGTGCATGGTTAAGATAAGTGGAAGCCTTTACCTTCCACTCCTCCAAGGGCTTCCATGGCCTGTAGGAAGATGGCTTGGCTTTGCTTTGCGATATCAGTATTGAATTTCACCGAACAATCTACCTTAATGTACCAACACTGAAGGACATTCAAAAACGGCTCCATAAAGGTCCTTGAGACATGAGTGAAAAAGTGCGCGTAAAAAATTACTAATGAGAACTGATATAAAGGTTGTCCATCGATGTGTATTTCATAATCTCTTCGAGTAATTAGTTATTGCTAATAATAATAATAATAATAATAATAATAATAATATTCGACATATTCAAGCACCTTCAAATACTACCGGACTGAGCAAGGATCGAACCTGTCAATTTAAACTAAGAGGACCGGCGCTGTACCGCCTGAGCTACAAAGTCCGCGCCCGAGCAGTAATATATGCCTGCACTCTTTGGCAAACAGAATCAGAAACAATCGTGTCTTAAACCCAGCTGCAACAGAAAGGTTGGAGAAGGTTCGCGACGCTATTGCTAATGCAATAGGCCTATGTATGAGGTAGTCGTGTCTAGAGTACGAGCTGGGGGAATCAGAATCAAGACCATGGATGTAAATAGGTTTCTTCTGCTAATCATTGCTGCTAATATAGAAATATCGTTGACACTTCGCCACTAATGCGCTCCATCGATCATCCCCTTCGACATTACACAAAAGGCGTATGCCTTCATCACTTTAACGTGATTAATTGAGCAAAATGTCAGGGACACTAATGCAATGATAACTACGAGTATGTTCTAGTCTGTTCACTTTTAATGCTCCACCGCCCGATGACTACTGCTTCCCCACAAGGTTGCTTATTGTTATAATATAATACCGTACTCTCGTATCACCTTGCGCGCGCTTCTTATCGCATTTTAAAACTTACAGCTAAACTATATCAATTTTCAATCATTTCATTCTTTCGGTCAGAATGTATTTATTTTTCACAATTTTATTTACGTCTCATCGACATAGATAGGTCTTATGGCGACGATGGGATAGGAAAGGGCTAAGAGTGGGAAGGCCTTAATTAAGGTACAGCCTTAACATTTGCCGGGTGCAAAAATGGGAAACCACGGAAAACCATCTTCAGAACTGACGACAGTGGGGTTCGAACCCGTATCTCCCGAATGCAAGCTTACATCTGTGCGACCCTAACCGCACGGCCAAATCGCTCGGGCATTTATTTAATATTCTACGAAATGTATAGGCGGACCATACATACAGGTGTTCTCAAACATGTTGGAAGGGTGGATAGTTCGTACATACCACAACAACGCAAAACGTCAAGTGACCGAGGTATAAGCGATGCTGGTAATGTAAGTACTTATGCAGCGAGTCCCTGTTACGAATTGTGTGAAAATGTCGCTCATATGCTCGGTTGGTGAGAGCACCTCAATGGGCTTAGCAGACTGACATGCAAGAGAAACGTCTGACTCTGTGAGGAAAACAACGGAAAATTACCCCACTCTTAATTTCCTTAGTATGCCTCTTCAGTGACGCCTGGGCCATCAATGACAGCAGATAGCCGAGCTGTAGGGGATCAAACCGGGCTTCAGGTTGAGTACTCATATTCCCTTTTGATAATATTCAGGTTGGTCTCAAAATGTACTCTTCTTGCTTCACGCCTAAGTCAACAGGACGTAATTAATCTGCCGTCGTACTCAGAATCGTATTACTTTTCATGTCTGCAAGGACCAATCTGGTGGAAATGGTTCTAAAATAATGTTATTTGTTTTACGTCCCACTAACTACTCTTTTACGGTTTTCGGAGACGCCGAGGTGCCGGAATTTAGTCCCGCAGGAGTTCTTTTACGTGTCAGTAAATCTACCGACACGAGGCTGACGTATTTGAGCACCTTCAAATACCACCGGACTGAGCCAGGATCGAACCTGCCAAGTTGGGGTCAGAAGGCCAGCGCCTTAACCGCCTGAGCCACTTAGCCCGGCTGGTTCTAAACTAGTTCGTCTGGTCCTTAAATAACGCTCATGGGTTTTCGACGCCCCGAAGAAAATATGTTTATTAATTGTCCCCTATCATCAACAATAATTCTGAGATCGACAAATCACGGATAGTAGAAGACAAAATTATAGATAGTAGGCCTACTAGGAAACGAAATAAGCAATCTCCTCAAATAATTCGTAAAACAAACACTGTCGGAAGAATGAATATGTTAGCTTCTTGCTTTAATAGTCGGAGCTATTTTTACAAAATTAGATGAAGCTGCACTCAGGCGGCTTCCTGTCTGTCGAGACAAACCTACCAGCAACAAATGAAAAACAAGACATCACTGAATTACCGGCAAGGAAGAAAACAAGGGGAGAAGTGAGACATAAGATGACAGGATACAGAGTACATGCCGTGAGCACAACAGGAGACGCAGGAACTCGACAACTAATGAACTCACTTCCCCTATATTTACTGCTTAGGGCAGTGATCGAACAAACAGGGTAAGCCAAATTTAAAATAGAAAAACCGAGAACAACTTCCACAGGATACTGCTAAAGTAGAAAACGCCCGACTCCTTCGCTGAATCGTCAGCGTTGAGGCCTTCGGTTCACAGTGTCCCGGGTTCGATAATCGAGCGGATCGGGGATTTTAATCGCGTCTGATTAACTCTTCTGGCTCGGGGACTGTGTCTGTGTTCCGACGCTTTCCTCTTCATATTCACACAACACACTACACTACCAACTACCACAGAAACACGCAACTGGCGGTGGGGCGTCGAAGTTTGAAAACGCTTCGGATATAGTGATTAGTGTTGGCTACTAAGTCTATGCTTCGAAGCAGTGTATCGATTCATTGACCCCCCTGAGCCCCAACGTCCTTTTGAAAGCCCGTTTGGTTTTCATCTGAAAAATGCCAAAGTCCTTTCAAAAGGACGTTCAGTATTTATTTTTTATTATTAAAAGTAACAGGCATTTCCTTTCAGAATTTTCCAATATAGTTAGTTAAGGACTTACTATTTTTGCAATAAACAGCCTCATTTATTTCCCAGGCCAATGTTTCAGTATATCAGTCCAATCAACGGGCATATTTATTGGCGCAGCAACAACACTATCAGACTCGCTGTGCACCTTGCCCGCTCTATGTGTAGTTGCTTTCGATCTTTTACTTGTTCATTTATTGCTGTGAAAATGATTATATCCATCGTGCTTGACAAAACGTAAGTGTGTTTGAGAGGTCTTGGAAAATATACTTGTACTGAATGTGATTATTATTATTATTATTATTAACTGTATTATGTCATGTAAGTGTTATGTAAAAGAAGTGTGTACCGTATTTCGCAAGTATTGACATATAAACTAAACGAATGTAATTAGACTTTTATTTTTGGCTCATTTGGATATTTATATTAATATTTTTTTCTACAGATTGATACAACATGAATGAAATTTTCAATATAGCTTCATAATAGGTTGTACTATTCAATAAATATGCTCGCGATGTATTAAAAATAGTTCTACCTAAATTTTATTGCTAAACTTTGTTTTATTTTTAATTGATACTTTTGAGTTTTGGCTGCCAAATGTTTAATAATGGTCATAAATGAACTGAGTAAGGCTTTATTCGTATAGGCAATAATACTGGTAAAAAAAAACAAAACGAAAATTTCAAGTGTCTATCTACAATAATAGCTGAACTGTGAGTGATCAAACAAACGCTTGCAAAAAAAAAAAAAAACGGAAACTGGCCTTGGCGCTCAGCGGTAGGAAAACTAATAGCACGCGGCGCTCAAAGGGTTGAACTGTCCCAGTGAACTGAATGAACCATAGCAACTGCAAGCTCACGGAGCACGAGTTAGCTGACAGTGCTGACTGGCGCGTGCACACAAGGAACCTAGACATTGGCGGGGAGCCTAACTTCTGCTGCGAGCGAGACATCAAGAACCATGGCTCACTGAAAGAATCGTACGCTTGTGGCTTTCTTACGATTTCCGCTTTCAGTTCATTTGAAAATAATACAGTCACTTGCATTTCCACTAACAGGTTTAAATAATACTTTTACAGTGTTACAAAAGTAGCGGTAGTTAAATTATAATTCCAAAATATATAGTACGTAAATAGGCTAATTACAGGTTGTTCTATCTATTAGTTTAATGAATCTTTGTATTAACACTTAGGTGACATTCGACAATTGATTCAACTCAACTCTTTAGCCTACACTATGAGTCATACTCACTACCACTCAGATTTTTTTTTTTTTTTTTTTTGGAAGAACTGCTTAGCATTCCCTCGATTTGCATATCGCATCATTGTACACAGTGGCGAAGCGCGAACTAAGTAAGGGGGTAGACAGAGATTTCTTTTATTTAAACTTTAATCATATTATTATATGGAATTTTGTTTTCGACGCATACATCTGTATTCAGTATTATATTAATGACTCTGAAAATAAGACAAACCCTATAACAACCCTATCACCCTACGTGCACTTGCTTTATTTTTAAATATAGACGAAATAGGACGCGGGGGTTGTGAAATAACAACATACTTTTAGAATAAAAGTAGCAATATATTTCATTGTTATGTAGATTTAATAAGATAAATAAATAAATAGTTGCTCGTACAAGTCACCTTAAACAAAATTCTTGTAAATGAGTTTAATCCGCCTGTCCTTCATTTCGGCAAATACTGTATATCTATTACTCTCGTCTTGAAGTCAGGCGTCTTGCTAAAATTCCACAGAAATTTCTTCTCTATAGCTAGAGTTCCCAAGTTAGACAGTCTCTGGTTGGTCATCCAATTCCTTAACTACGTTTTAATTCATTTGATTGCACTCATACCGCGTTCACTAGAAACTGGCTTTAACTGAATATACAGCATCAAGTTAAGCAATTTTTTCCGTATGCGTACTCTGGAGTAGCTTATTAAGACTGGAAGCCAATAGTTGTTGGGGTTATAATACCGCAACTAATATTGGCGGGCAAGAAAATGCACGTACTTGAAGGGTTTTGATGCTAACATTCATTTATTACGTGTAAGTTTACTCTACTTCGTATTTAAATATTATTAATTTATTTTTAGACGTGTCTTATAATAAAGTAAATTTAAATTAATAACATTAAAAGCATGTCTAAGATGGTAGCCAATAAGAGCACCTTTATCAGAGAGATCCAAATACTAGCCAATGAGAGCAAGAAGAGACGCTGGTGAGTCTGTCTACTGGGCGGAGACAACTCGCTATAGGAAAGTCATAGTTCCACAGTCAGCACCTACAGATAGCGTTAGTGTTGGAAAATAAGAAAAGCGGGGAATACAATAATGTCACGAATCTGGAAATAATTAATGTTCTAAAAAGTAATTGAATTAACTAGACAATATTTATTTCACAAAATGTTAAGGGTACACGCTGTCTACGCTGTCTCCCCTGATGCTTCGCCCCTGATTGTACAAGTCTTCAATCATCGAACGAGGAGATCACCGGTTGCACGCGGACAGATATTTCTACATAGAATTATATATAATTTAATGGAGTTATCACCGTGGGGAAAGGCTTTGGTAACATCAAATCTTGATGCGAAGAGGTGGCTGCAGGAGAAACCTGAACCGGAAGACTGGATGAAATGCATAGGAAAACAGTACACAGAATAAAGATCAGATGGAAGCAATGAGCATTGAATGATGCTGTTGTTACCTACCAGTACATGCGGATGTAATCGGAACGGAGACTTCTAATGTGCCGTGTATCAGATCACTGGATCAGTTCAGTAACGTGAACGGAATTAAATGAACTGATTCAATATAATGAATAGAATATCCCACAGAGGTGATGGGCTTGCGCTCTACATCGTGTTAAGGAATCTTTACCAACCCAATCCGAGCATCACAACGTGTATTAAATTACATAAAAATCGCCGACCTCCAACACTGGCGCACATGGTCAAAGACGGTGCTGTCTGGGTATTATCAAGGGCACGGTGTACGAGACTCCTGCATCATCAAGAAAGGTCAAAATGACGTAACTTAAATTCAATATATGAAATTGATGCAAAGATAAATTGAGATTTCTCTGAATTTGCTCAATGATTACAGGGCGAGGAATCATGTTCCTGTACATTATTTTGCAATTTCGTTACATCAATGAGACCGGTCCGACTCCTTGGCTGAATGGTCAGCATTGAGGTCTTTGGTTCAGAGGGTCCCGAGTTCGATTCCCGGCCGGATAGGGGATTTTAATCGCGTCTGATTAATTCTGGGTGTTTGTGTTTGTCCGAACACTTTCCGCTTCATATTCAGACAGCACACTACCAACCACTACACAAATACGCAACAGTGATTACATCCCTCCATATAGCGTATGGTTGCGTCAGGAAGGGCATCCGGCTGTGAAACAGGGCCAAATCCACATGTGCTACACAGTTCGCACCCGCGACCCCATAGGTGTGGTCGAAGCAGAAGAAGAGGAAGAAGAAGAAGAAACATCAATGAGACTCCCTATGACTTCCTGTGGAATTCATTTCACATTTATATTATGTACTCAAATGTCAGTCACTGAACATAAACCATTGTCTGTGAAGAAATTCCAGTCGTAACATCATGTTCCACAAATGCTCAAAAAATATTCAAGTACAGATAACTGAAGTGCCATTAGAGAAGCAGGATAATTAAGCTTAAGATGCATGACATATGACACATTTATTGATAACTGTTGTACCGGGAGAGTTGGCCGTGCGGTTAGGCGCGCGCGGCTGTGAGCTTGCATCTGGGAGATAGTGGGTTCGAATACCACTGTCGGCAGCCCTGAAGATGGTTTTCCGTGGTTTCCCCATTTTCACACCAGGCAAATGCTGGGACTGTACCTTAATTAAGGCCACGGCCGCTTCCTTCCAACTCCTAGCCTTTCCTATCCTATCGTCGCCATAAGACCTAACCGTGTCGGTGCGACGTAAAGCCACTAGCAAAAAAAAATTATAACTGTAGCATAATCATGCCACCATTTTTATCACCACCACCTACATCTTCACAAAGTTAGATTGTACCTTCTTTCAGCTTAGCCCATGGACTCCTGTGCGACGGTAACTTCGGCCGAGGCTAGCAAGCCTAGAGTTTTACGTGGAATTCGAACCACAGGGACGTGACTTTTCATTTCAGAAATCTCACAGTAGTACCACATCCCAATAAACATTCATTTTATAAGGTTTTGAGATCATCTAATTACGATATGTTTATGCTCTGAGATCAAGTACTATCGGCAATAAGAGATGTCAGATGAAATTTTACCCTTAAAAGGTACAAAGACGAGCTTCTAACCAACTGAGCTACGCAGCCAGCTCCTAATGTAAGACAGCTGAGGGGACTGACGTGGCTTACCGATAAGGCGGCCTGAGTCATGACTTACAAAGTCACAAAATGTGACCCGCTTTGGTTAAAATATCTTGCATATTAATTGGGAAGAATTATTTAAGTTCAATTTTTTCCCAGTGCGTCAGGATCTGATAACGCTACTGCTTCAAACACAATCACCACCACCTCTCAACACACAATAACAAGTGAAAGAGGAACTACAGACTGATTCCATCAACATGTCACAGCTTTTACGTCACGCGGTCTGGACTGGTTTCGAGAACCAATCACATTCTCTTTCTCTCCCATAACATTCAAGAATCACTCTAAATGACAGTCGCATATTGAGCAAAAAAAATCCTCCAAGAGTGCTTTTAATGCCGCTGTGGAACCTGAACCAAACTTCGAAGTGTAGCGAGTGGCATTTTCACTAAGCTGGGAAAGGATTATGACATCCAATAATAATTTGCTGTCTACTTCCTAAAAAACTTTCAGGATTACGACGTGTTGTTGTAAGAATCTAGCATATAAACATGATAATCGAATCACTAGAAAAGAAGTTGCGTTTTATTAAATAGCTTTGGAAATTGAACCCATTAAGCCTGCATTGTTTCAGGAAGACAGATACACTATATTTGTCTCGGGCAGCCTACTGTATAATCCCAGTACACTGAACCGCTCAGTATAATAAAGCAGAATGCTTGACTGTGCTCTCGCGGAAACTGTATAGCAAATTATATTTTGTATTATTCTGGTTTACTTGGAGACTCCGCTCGTGCGTTGCACCTCAGCTGGGAAAAAGTGCAGTCCCTCAGTTGGCACGAGGACCATCGAGATGGAAATCTGGCTGGCATGTTGTCAGCGAGGATGTCAAAGAGCAAGCGGCCAGATTTAGCCCAACAAGGCAGATCACCTGCCCAGGAGTTCTTTATAAACAGCTGTCCGTATGCTGCGTCGAGCGAGACCCCTGTCTGAAGTCTGGCAAGCACTTTATACAGCAGCTGTTAAGAATTAACCTTGGCTTCCTTCTAGATAAAATGTAGCCAAATTCTGACAAGTGTTGCGCTATGAAGATATGAATACTGTTTAACTTCAATAGCCTGGAACATGGTGGTCAACAGCTACTTGTATTTAGTGCTAGTGAAGTCGGCCAGATAACCCGTTCTACTTGTGCCTATACAATTACCTAATAATTGCAACTAGAATTTGTAATTAAAACAGCCTTGGCCCGCATGTAGAGTAACATCCTGGCATTCGCTTGGAGGAACTCAAAGAAACCACTTCTATGATAACAAAGAGCGCGGTTTGAACCTATTTCACTTCATCGTGATAATAATAATAATAATAATTATTATTATTATTATTATTTACTGAAGATGCTATTATTTGAAATCGCTCGAGTTCAATCACTCCAGATTCACTTTCTCGCATTCAACTACAATGCTTTTATCGCTTGTACAAAATACAAAACCGCTGGCTAATTGTCAAGGATATCACGTTCCCAGATGAGTTCCGACACACAATTCATTCACTGCAATATTTTATAAGGCAAGCAGAATCACTAGAAAGACTATGTTTACATACAACAATGCAGCGTACAGCGGGTGTTTCATGTTCCACAAGATAGACTATACCCTATACCGTGTAAGTGATGTCAAATCTGAGTGAAGGTAAAAAGTTTGGAGCGTCCCGTCTTAAGTGAGTAAGTTAGTACACGAGAATTTAGGTTTTAAAACTGGTGGCTTGACGGATCTAACTAATTGTGTTAGCTTTAAAAATACCATATTTACATAATATTAAAAATCGCATATGTAGTGACATATTCAATTCTGCAACAACAATGAAAAATCATTTTCGGTAGTTTCCATACGCGAAGAGAATATGTCTACGTGCAGCAGCACACGATGTCTGTATAGCCAACAAACGAACAGTCAGTCCTCCCTATTAGAGCGACATCCTCATCAGCGTCACCACAGCGACTCACTCTCGCTATCGCCATATGGAACACTATGCGTGTTCCCTTGAAGGGGCCCCTTCCAAGTACAGCGCTTATAAAGTTAGGCACTTCTTTCCATTTACATCTCACAATTCTTTTCAGCTCTATTTTAAATAAACAAACTTATAACCTAAGAAGACATACCCCACATCTATCTGAGATCGTTTACAAAGTGCAGTCAGTACAGGGATCACTTTTGAAAGACACAACAATACAATTGCCTAAGTAGCACAGTGTGTACCGAATTACAAGTTTGAGTTTATTCTAGATAATATTCCGTCCCAAATTTTTGTCGAAGGTGTGAAGAAGTTAGGACTCTACAATAGTACTTTAAGTGTGGATTTTAGGTCAAGAAATATATGAAATCATTCCATCCTGGAAGGAATACACTACGGGTATTGAGATCAAGCAAGAGCTTAGACCAAATTACATGCTTCAAGATGTCCAGCCCTGGAAGTTTCTTTACAGTAGTTACTATCTTTCCGCAGTCAAGACGGTCGTGATGTTCTAGAAGTTTGTAGTTTGATGCAGGAGTTGTTCAGTTCAGGATAGATATCTAATAGAATAGGTGATACATATTTGCGCAGGATTTTTTTTTACAATTTGCTTTAAGCCACTTCGACACAGAGAGGTATTATGGAGACGATGGGATAGGAAAGTGCTAGAAGTGGGAAGGAAGCGGCCGTGGCCTTTTTTAAGGGACAATCGCAGCATCTACCTGATGCGGAAATGGAAAACCACGGAAAACCATCTCCAGAGCTGCCGACAGTGGAGTTCGAACCCACTATCTCCAGAATGCAAGCTCACAGCTGCGCAACCCTAACCTTGCAGCCAACTCGCTTCGTGTGTAGGAACTCTCAGCACGTAATTACAGTATATACCCCAAATATCATATTTAATTTAACTGTTTACTTGAATATGTTAATTACTACAAATAAGTATAGCTGTTATATATTTATATCAATACAGAATATACAAGGTGTACCAAAACTCGACGGCAAAAATTTTGGAATAGATTCCTCACATAGAGAGAAGGGAAAAAGGTTATGGCAACATGGGTCCGGAAACGTGTACTTACGGATTTATTCAAACTTTGTGACACAAATTAATGCTAGTAATAATTTACATGTCCTGTTTGCTGCAAACAAATTCGAGACACCGGTTACAATAGTCACTTAAGTGATAATGTTGTGAATGAATCTGATTTGAGTCTTAAAATACCTTAGCTCTCACACATTTGGAGACTGCTACGAGAAAACCTGGTGTTTCCGTATCTGGAGCGTGTACAAGCCTTCTCTCCTGCGGATTATCCTGCAAGAGTAACGTTCTGCCGGTGGTTCCTACAACAATGCGGCATGACGCCTAACTTCGCAGCTTCTGGTTGTTCACAGATGAAGCGACATTCCCAAGAGACGGAATACAGAATTTCCATAATCAACACGTGTGGAGTGATACACATCCTCATGCAATCATCCAATATTCTTATCAACACAGGTTCGCCATTAACATCTGGGCAGGCATTGTTGGTGATTCCTTGCTGAGACCATAGTTCTTCCGAATAGGTTTACTGGACAGAACTACACGAATTTCTTGCGTACTGCATTGCCAGATTACTTGGAAGATATGCCACTTGCATCCCGTCGACAATGTTTTTCATGCATGATGGTGCTCCAGCACATTTCAGTCTATCTTCCCGCAGGTACCTGAACACCCACTTTCCTAAGCACTGGATAGGCAGAGGAGGACCGATTGCTCGCCCCCCACGCTCTCCTGACTTGAACTCGCTGGACTTTTACCGGTGAGGATATGTTAAATCTCTCGTGTATGCGACTCCTGTTCCTGATGAAGCAACTTTACGTGAGCACATTGTTACAACCTGTCAGGCAATATGCACTACATCAAGCATTTTTGATCGCGTAACTCCATGCGACGAGTGGAGGTCTGTATTCAATCTAAAGGTCGTCACTGAAAATTTCCTCTGATACATGCTCGAAGTGTTTCAGCTGCCGTTACAGACGTACGGTGTAAATGTACAAAAGTTTGAATAAATCTGTAAGTATACGTTTCCGGACCCATATTGTCATAAACTTTTTTTTCTTCTCTCTATGTGAAGAATCCATTCCTAAATTCTTGCCGTCGAGTTTTGGTACACCCTGTATAATGATGAAATTAACAGCACCCCCCCCCCCCCCGCTCCTCCCACACCCTCAACTAATAGTGGTAGAATGTTGGCATACGGATCCCAAGATCTAGGATTCAAACCCAGCAGAGGTAGTCGAAGTCTTGAAGGGTGGAAGAAAACCCATTCACCACTAGAGGTCATACATTGTCGGAATGTAAAGATCTCTGGTAACGCATTTGGTGTTATGTGTTTACCCAACAAAGCTAATAAAAAATCTGCCATTCGTTACTCAAAAGAATTCCTCGGACCGGAATTGGGTCCTGGGTGCTATTTCTGAATAATCAGATCTACAAATCGCATCGACACAGGTCAAATGGCAACGATGAGCTAAGGCAGGGAAGGAAGCGACCATGACCTTAATTAAGGTACAGCCCCAGCACTTGGCTGAAGTAAAAATGGGAAACCACGGAAACCCATCCTCATGGCTGCCGACAGTGGAGTTTGAACCCATGATCTCTCTAATGCGAGCTCAGAGCTACACGAGAGCGTAGCCAACGCACTCGGGTATTATTATTATTATTATTATTATTATTATTATTATTTCCGTCCTATTTCTCTAAGTTTTAGATCATTTGACCTTTCAGTCGGTCAAAGAATACGAATTCCTTCTTACTTTTGACGTGAGAACAATATGAACAATGTAAAAATACTAATTAGAAATTGCATGCAAGCTCTGGAAAGCATTCTATGATTATATTAGATACGTTTGCGAAATTACTAACTGGTTTGATAAAAGGCAGTTCGAGCTTAGGAAAGGTTCTTCCTGTTAGGCTCAACTTGTAGGATTCCAGCAAGATATAGCAGATATTTTAAATTCAGGAGGTCAAATGGACTGTATCGCTATTGACCTATCCAAGGCCTTCGACAGCGTAAATCATGGAAGATTATCTGACGGAAATATGGGCTACTGGACTAGAAAAAAGAGTGACTGAATGGGTGGCTACATTTCTAGAAAATGTAACTCAGAGAATTAGAGGAGGAGAAACACTATTTGATCCTGTAATGAGTAAGAGGAGGAATCTCGCGAGACAATATTATTAAACCTCTGTGTTTTCTTACACAGACTATATAAATGATACGAGTAGAGAACTGGGATCAAAGACAAGGCGTTTTTCGGATGATGCCATACTGTGTGGAGTAATAAATAAGTTACATGATTGTAAGCGACTGTAAAAAGAAAAAAAAAGCGTATGGCTTTTAGTGCCGGGAGTGTCCGAGGACGTGTTCGGCTCGCCAGGTGCCGATCTTTTGATTTGACTCCCGTAGGCGACCTGCGCGTCGTGATGAGGATGAAATTATGAATACGACACATACACCCAGCCCCCGTGCCAGCGGAATTAACCAATGATGGTTAAAATTCCTGACCCTGCCGGGAATCGAACCCGGGACCACTGTGGCCACAGGACAGCACGCTCACCATTTCGCCATGGAGCCGGACAGCGACTGTAAAAAGACTTTGACAAAGTTGTGAGATGGACAGCAGATAATGGTGCGATGGTAAACGCGGTGAAAAGTCAGGAAAAGTCAGGTTGTAAGTTTCACCAAGAGAAGAGCTCTCGGTTTTAATTATTGTGTTGATTGGATGACAGTAACTCGTGGGTATCACAGTAAGGTGGGAATATAAGGAAAGATCTTCATTAGGGTAATCATTTCCGTCAATAATCTTACATTATCTACTCACTCAAAGGCCTTGGATAGGTCAATAGCGATACAGTCCACTTGACCTCCTGAATCTAAAATATATGCTACACCTTGTGTAAGTAAGTAAAGGTTACAGATTTCATCACATGGTTATCAGGGTATTTAGGGATTGTAGTAAGGATGTAAAGGAAAATGCGTGTATGTCACTGGTAAGACCCCGATTAGAGTATGGTTCTAGTAGGCCCTACATGGGACCCTCATGAGGATTACTTGATTCAAGAACTGGAAAAGATCCAAAGACAAGCAGTATGATTCGCTCTGGGCGATTTCATACAAACGCGTAGTGTTATGGAAATGTTGCACACTTTGGGCTGGGAAGACTTGAGAGTAAGGAGAGAAGAACAGTTCAACTAAGCGGAATGTTCCAAGATGTCAGAGGAGAGATGGCTTGGAATCATATTAATAGACGAATAACCTTGAGTGGATTTTTTAAAAGTAGAAAATACCATAAAGATAAAGTTGGAATTCAAAAGGACAAATTGGGACAAATGCTCTATAGGAAGGGAATTAGGGACTGGAATAGTTTATCAAGGGAGATGCTGATAAATTTCCAACTTCCTTGAAATCATTTAAGAAAAGACTAGGTAAACAACTGATAGGAAGTCTGCCCTACATACAAATTAGTGATAATTGACTGATAAAAACAAACATTAATGACGATTATTTAAATAACCGACAAGAATTATAACGAAAGGTAAAGACAGGAAATAAGCGACATGAAGTAATGGGCATCTGGAACAGAAATACATATTAGACAGGGCATAAACAATACTATGTCAGGAGCGGAGGGAGGCGGTTTAATGGTTTCGACCGTCAAGTATTTCAAAATTTAGTTATAAAAGAACCCATAAAATAATTATTTACAGTACGTTTTGCAACGGAGTTAATAAATATACATTAAACCATATGCCTTTGCTGGCGAGATGTAGTGTTTACAGTGCACTATGTCTTCTGGTATAGGCTAGAAAAAATGTGTTGCTTTCATTGACCTGTCTCAGTCTCATCCTTGGCTTTGACAATATGAAAGTGACTGAGGAATGAGTGATGCTAATAATACTATTCCTTATGCAGCCAGCCCCTGCTATGAATGGTGTGAAAATATCCCTCATAGGGTCGGTTGGTGCATGCATTTCAGTGAGTTTGATGATGATGATGATGATGATGATGCTTGTTGTTTAAAGGGGCCTAACATCGAGGTCATCGGCCCCTAATGGTACGAAATGAAACGACAAAGTAAAAGTTCAAAATTATCCACTGACCAAAATAAAAAAATGCCATGAAGAATGAATGAACGAATGAATGAATGAATGAACATGAATTTAAAACAATCAGTGGATCCGACTCAAAAAACTATCATAGTTAATAGTATTACTGACCAAGGGACCACTTCCAAGGCAAATCGAGGATGCTTGGTGTCTAAATGGGTCCAAAATACAAGTCAAAGGCCCCTCAGAATGGTACTTATCGCTAGTAATGTAGAACCATGGTATCTGTCCTGTTGCGGTACTAATCAATGGTAGCAGAGACTTGCGGTATTCCACACATTATTGTACTACTCAAAGCTTATGAAATTCGACATTAATACAGACCTATGTTTTTCTCACTCTGCGGCGCCATTCACAGGCAACGCAAACCTATGATGTTCATCACATAAGAGTACTAACCACAGGGACCTCTCCCTATCCCGTGGTGTTCCTCATATAGTGGGTACTAATCACAGGTAAGGCAGGTCCATGGTAGCTATCATCCCATGGTCCCGCTCATATGGTGGTACTAATCACAGGTACTGCAAAAGCCGACCGCGCGGTGCTCCTGTGTGCTACTAATCACAAACCTATTTCGTACCTAATATAGTGGTACTACGCACAAGTAAAAGCGACCCTTGGTGTTCTCCGCGTGGTGGTACTAATCACATGTAGTTGCATGGTTCGAATACAACCATCCCTTGGTCGCCCCTTTTAGTCGGCTCTCACGACAGGCAGGGGATACCGTGGGTGTATTACTCGTCTGCCTCCCCCACCCACAGGGGGTGTGTGTTTGGTCCGCGAGAGGTATTTTATTTCCCTCAAGTCCGCCGGCAAGCCGGTTAGGACCCCCCTATCCGCCACCTGGGAGTATCACCTCTCCCCCTGCTACGCCTGCGTAGCAGGTTCGTGGTTCAGTGAGTTTGGCAGACTGATATGTAATAGCAACTTCTGGCTCGGTGAGGAAAGCAACGGGAAACTACCTCACTCCACATTTCCCTAGTACGCCTCTTCAGTGACGCCTAGGCTATTTATGACAGCTGTTGGCGGAGCTGTGGAGGATCAAAGCAGCCTTCGGGCTGAATACCCAACATACATACATACATACATACATACATACATACATACATACATACATACATACATACATACATACATACATACATACATACATACATACATACATACATAGTAACCATTACAATTAACGTGTCCCATAATTTCGTAAAACTAGGTTGACTTCGAAAGTCGCGAACTGACTTCCCCATTTGTGTGTCACTAGTTCTCTCTTGAATCTCCTACCTAAATTCCCCTGAGTTTTAATAACTCAAATTTTATAAGCAACATTAATCGAACGTCACGGGTAAGCTAGATATTTCTTTCATTGCCAAAACAGTGCTCAGTCCGAGGGGAATTAGGAGAAAACCCTTGGTTATGGTGTGGTATTTCCTATTTTAAGGAGTAATATAAGATCATCAACCTTTACTAGCTGCCTCTGTGGACCAGCGGTAGAGTGTCGGCCTCCGGATCCCAAGATAGCGGGTTCAAACCCGGCAGAGGTAGTCGGATTTTTGAAGGGCGGAAAAAAGTCCATTCGACACTCCATGTCGTACAATGTCGGCATGTAAAAGATCTCTGGTGACACATTTGGTGTTTACCCGACAAAATTCATTAAATCTCAGCCATAGACGCCCAAGAGAGTTTCGGTTTACTCGGTCTGCCATCTAGTGGGGGCCTAGAGTAAAACGGAACGTCGAAATTGACGAGCAGACAGCCAGATGGCGTCAAATTGAAATGTCTGCACACGGTAGCTGAGGCCATACGATTATTATTATTATTATTATTATTATTATTATTATTATTATTATTATTATTATTATTATTATTATTATCAACCTTTACTAACATTAACCGAAAGAGAGAAGGGAAAATGTTCAGCTCCTCGATGAATGGGAGTGAACTATCCTCTATATATCGCTAAATTAATAACGCTCAGGTAAACAACAGATAAGATGACAGGTGTCGCGTACAAGTGGAAGCAATGCCAGAATCAACTCGGATTACGTGATTACGCATGCTTCACAGGATATAAACTGCAGACCATTACGATGACAACTATCTGAAGACAAGAAATAGCTCGAGTTGTTTATTCACACATTCAGGTTTACTCAAAACAATACCATGAACTCAAAGACAAGAACTTGTAACACGAGAGCGAATGTTTAGACGTCAGTCAGCTGGATTATGTAGACAAATTCCGCTATGCAAAACGGGGCAGGAGCCATAAATAGCTCGCTTCTCTCTCCTTTCCCCACCGCAATGTCGAGAGTTTTCAGCAATGGATAACCGCGCTCTGCATTCTAGGTTACCTCTCGAACCTTGTCACAAGCAATATTTAAATTAATATTTACAGTTTACTTGGGTTAAATATGCATCATGGAACGAACTGTGAATGATACCCAATTAATTTAAATGATAAAAGAGAGAGAAATTCAAATGACTCTGGAATAAACCACTCAAGATTACATATCGGGAATGTACAATCCAAACTGTGTGCTTCAAGACTTCCAGCTCACAGGTTGGTAGTAGTAGTAGTAGTAGTAGTAGTAGTAGTATGTAAAGAGACATCGTGTTTTAATGTGAAGCCTGAGAACCTGTGAGACTGTAGAGCAGTAATAGTGAGGTATCTTTAAACTGATATGAGATTAGGAATCCAGTTCACTTCTCGGTTATGTTTCTGGGACATAAATTTGCGACAGAGCCGGAAGTAGAACGCAGATAACACAAGGATAAAGAAGAAAAGACACAACAAACAATATTACTTACCATCAAACACACTTACCATCAAACACAATGTGCTTGCAGCGAAACAGTAAATATCAAGATCTAGGATTAGGGGTAGGTACCCCAGGACTTGAAAAAGGTACTATTCAGGCATTTCTCTAGAATGGCTGAGAAAAGGGGAGAAAACCACAAGATACTGACAAATTCGAGTCCTGGATAATCGAACGTCGCCGTTCTCAGTCCCACAAAAAAAGATCCCTCACTCCAACACGGTACGCAGCAGCGATGCGATACAGCGGTACGACATAATGTACTAGATGCGTCTGACAAAAAGTCGCGACAGTCTGTAGGTACGGCACGAGTAACAGATACTATACTCATTACAAGAATTAACCAGTGCCATGATTAAACTGTTCGTTATGCAGTACTTATCATAAATATGTAACTAAAGCACAAATGCTCTACTAATTTGAAACTTTACAACAGCGCCTCAATTCGCAAGAGTCACCACGGACGGAATAGATGTTTATAGCTAGGCCTTCCGACTTGACACAGGCGCATGCGCCGCAGACATGCTCACTCGTCGCACGCTTACCGCGCATCCGAACAACTTCTCGTCAGACGACCATAGTACACCGAGTAGAGTAGACTTCGGCTTAACCGCGGCTATAAAAAATAGTTTTACTAGCCTTGCAGCTCCTTGGTCAGAGAGAGGGCGTAACCCTCTAGGCGGTCCACCCCACCCCTTCAGGGTGGGGAATGTAAACTTTTGATGTTGATGTTGCTGCAGGTCTACATTCGCAAGGCGGAAGGGCTAGACCCCACCGTCGGCTGTCCTGAGAATGGTTTTCCGTAGTTTTCCTTTCTCCTACACTAAGGCGAACGCCGGGAAAGTTCCTACTTTAGGCCACGACCGCACCCACCATATCTTCTCCGCTAATCACATCACCGATAAAAATGTCCCTGGCCTGACAGACGGCTTTACCGTCTACCGAGAGAATGCCCGTCATACCCTGCCCAGATATGGAATGAAAACTTGAACCCTACCCCATATTGTACTGTATACAAATATATAAAAGGGGGTACAGACTGGAGCGGCAATACCGCTACACTCAACGAGTATTGCAGCAATATAGTTTGCCGCGGCGGCACTAACGCTGTTTGCATACCGGTAGTTGATCGCGTGTCCCACCTGTCATTTCGACTGTGTTCTGAAGTAGTTCTGTTACTACTGGGAATGGTCGAGACGAAGATAGAGAAAAGAAGGTAAATGCTCACCATGCTACCCTACTTATCCTCACTACTACCCTAAAATAAAATGACAAATAGCAATGATTGTTAATATAATCGGTTTTACGTCCCACAAACTACTTTTACGGTCTTCGGAGACGCCGACGTGCCGGTACTTTGTCCCACAGGAGACCTTTTACGCGCCAGTAAATCTACCGACACGAGGCTAAAGTATTTGAGCACCTTCAAAAATATCACCGGAATGAGCCGCAGGGATCGAATCCACTAACATGAGCTCATGAGACCAACGCTCTTACCGTCTGTGCTACTGAACCCGTCCATATGACTTCTAAAGGTGTAGGTAAATAAATACCAACTGTAAAACCCGAAATGCATTTTATATAGTAGTCTTCTATTTATTTTCTTCGGCAAAAGCAGCATATGGGTCCGCGAAATAAACGCAAGGGAAGATTGAGAATTATATACTCTGATTCTTGAGCTACTTAATGATTAAAAGCAACCTTACATATGAAATGTCCATTGCCTGCTACGATGAGATTACAAATATAAGGGACGACATTTCTACGAAGATGAACTTTCGCAGGCCTATACCTCCTGAAGAACGACTTGCAGTTATTCCACCAATTTCCTTCCTAATCTCGTTTTTCTTTCAATTATTTTTGTAATAACAACTGTTCGTACAATGAAGCTTCGCAAGTTCCATAATCCACTTTATATCTGAGAAGTAGCTGCCAAGGTTCAAATCACCGCGTTGCCTCATATAGGTTTCGTCTACCGTCTTGGGGTGTGCGATCCTTGAAGTAGATTTAACCACTTTGCGATGAAGATATGTTACTCCCAGGTCCAAAAAGCTTGTAGTTTTATGTGACTGTTCATATGATCCTAGCCTCGGGACCTCCGAACCACAGGCACATGCCATTTCAAACAATCCCTAATGAACTAACCGGGACTCCCAGATCCTTGACATCCAACATTCAGATTTGCAAATGACGGGGACTTTCTTCAATGCACGTTTGATTAGATTGAGATTTTTGTTTTTAATTCACCATGTTCTATTTGAGCATTAACCAATTCGTGCAGTGTGTCAGGGCACAATATCCCGCTGAAAGATTACTATAAAAAATATCTATCGAACACCGGTGATATTAAGAGTAGGCCTACGCACAGTATTTCATCCACAATACTCGAAGAGACGGTCTATAAAGCGACCACACGAATCCTATTCCAAAAAGAGTTGTCCGAAGAAATTCTCAGCGTCATTTATGTGGGAAAACACACATTTATTTCCATAACTTTTAATCGACTTTTCCGACAGATTTAAAGTGTCCGAAAAGTACTTGGAGACGCATAGATCATTCATATGTTTTTTGAAAGCGCTGAAAAAACGTTCAAAGAATTCTGCAGACAACGGAACGGAATGGCATCCTGCAGACAGCGGAACGGCAAAGAAAGTCGAACGGAGCAATGTCCGGTCAATATGGCGCGCGCGCGCGCGTGTGTGTGTGTTATACACAAAGCATAATCTACTGTGTGTGCGTTTGGTGGTTCGACAGACTGCCCCCATGGAATTTTACACACTAAGCTTATCAAATATCACATATAACTCACTTTTAATCCCAATTCACAATTTTTTTAAAATAGTTCTCTTAGGTTACTATTTGGGGGCATATCGCAAGAAGAATATCAACCGAAGCAGTTTTTCATCCGACAGAGCGTGTGAGACTAAAACATCACAATACGTGAAACAAGACTTCACTCGATGTATTTCACGGAATTTTCAGTCTCTAGTATATTCGTACCTGTATCTGATTGCTATAAACAAATAAAAATAAATAAATAAATAAATAAATAAATATGAGTCGTTGCCAGCCATCTGCAACATAACATATTGGATTCGGCAAGAGAATCCAACTAGCCTCTTTCACTCCAACTCCAACACGTAACCTGCACGAGGTGTCCCTGCTAAACTGAGCAACCCAGTGGAGGTTGGATAACCAATCCCAGCGGAAACTGCGTCAGTGAACCGATCAGTGCTGGGGGCTTCAGGGCTTACAACCCTGATAGTTAACAACTCGTTACCTTCGGGTGACCTAACCTAATCACTTGTGTGATAGACTGTTTCAAACATGAAGTACAAACTTAATGAACATAATACCTCAGGTGGTAGACAATCCACAAGTAGGTCAATGGATTCTGGGGGACCTACACCTTTATGTGACCCAGTCGGATCTAAACGAAACTTGAAACGAAATATTGCGTATCTAGCCACAATCAATATAAACTCCTTGATCAAGACCGGAAAGCTTAAGCATACACTAGATGTACTGAATGACAAGAACATAAGTATAGCAGCTCTCCAAGAGGCTAGGTTTCCGGATGAAGAAACCATAGAGTCTCAAGGATATAGAATATATAAAGGGAAACCTGGTAATAGAGTAATGGAAAATGAACCATTCCTTGAGACTGGGTTTGCAGTACACCATCGACTGGTTAAAAGCATACTTGGCTTTTCATCACCAAACGATAGAACATCGGTGCTTTCCTTCAGATGCAAGAATAGGGGATACTCTATGATTAACTTCCACGCTCCTACCAATGAGTCTAACAGGAAAAACCCCGAAATGGCAAACCAGTACTGGGATGCCCTTGAGGAAACCCTAGACAAAGTACCAAATCACCATACGACTATATTGTTAGATTTCAATGCCCAGATCGGTAGAGAACAGAAATACCGGAAGATTATCGGAAGATATCCTGCCCATAAGAGAACCAACACCAATGGGGAACGCTTAATCAGTGTCTGCACCAAGTATGGATTACTTTTGATGTCTACAGCTTTCGAACACCTTCCCAGAAAGGCAATGACATAGCGATGCCCAAATAGCATGATGGGTGAATTCCAAATCGACCACGTAGCAATAGACAAGCTGCACCACAGGGATATTATGAATGTCAAGGTGATACGAGGAGCCAACATTGACTCTGATCACTACCTGTCTCCGGTTAAAACGAACCTGAAACCACTAATAAAGAGCACGGGTATGTTAGCAAAAACCACGAAGATCCCTAGGTTTGATATCACCAAACTCAAAGAAGACAGCACTAGTTACGAAGAGAGACTGATACCAACAGGATTAACACATCTACAAAATGGGATCAACTCAGGGATGCCATAACAGTAGCGGCTCAGGAAACAATCCCAAATAGACCAAAAGGGAACAAGCATCCGTGGTGGTCCAGCGAATGTGATAAAGCTATAGAAGCTAGGCGGCTAGCGTGGATCAAATGGAATGTACATAAGAACGAAGCTAATTTACAAGCCTTTATTGCACAAAGGAAAACTACGTCGAGCATCATAAGAGGGGCCAAGAGGAAGCACAACGAGGAACTGATTAAGCAAGCAGAGGAGGATTTTGTAAGGAACAATAGAGATCTATACAAGGGCCTAAAGCAACAAACAACCCAATTCGCTTCCCCTGCCTTACATCTCCAGAGAACAGATGGATCCCTGTGTCTTAATGACAGCGACTGTACCAAGACCCTAGCTAACTACTTCAAAGAACTGTCAAATGCAGAAGAACCTACTGAACGGCTCCAGGTTACAGAACCAACTAACCCTAATACTGAGTTTATCCCTCCTCCAACCTATGAAGAAGTCAGAGATATAATTGAACTACTCAAGAATAATAAAGCTTCTGGGGAAGACGATTTGTAGTAGCAGAAATGCTAAAACATGCCGGAGAACACACCTTCAGGAGCATGCATGAAGTAATTCTGGACATATGGACTAGTGCGAGGCTCCCAGATGATTGGACGTCAGCCATTATCCATCCAATCCACAAGAAGGGAAGCAAAACAGATCCCAGTAACTACAGAGGAATATCACTCCTTGCTGTTACCTATAAGATATTTTCCAAGATTCTGGAACGCCACGTAACAAGACAGTTGGATAAAGAGTTAGGAGAATATCAAGCAGGGTACGGAACATCGAGGTCCTGTACCGAGCAGATACAAAATCTGAAGACCATCCTTCAATACAGCAAGTCAAGAGCCCGACAATGGGTAGCTATATTTGTCGACTTCCAGAAAGCATACGACACAGTAGACAGAATTACTCTTTATAAGACATTAAGAGAACTAGGACTTAACGACAAGATCAATAGGCTGGTGCAAGCCACCTTGCATAATAGCACAGCCTGAATAAAGTTTAGAGGACAACTCTCGGAGAGTTTCGCCATTAAAACAGGGGTGAGACAAGGAGAGGGCATCTCATGTATATTATTTAATTGCGTTCTGGTAAAGATAATTAGAGAGTGGATGAGATTCCTTCCAGAGAACAATGGTTTACGGATGGGGATTAAAGCCGACAACCTAAGGATACCATGCCTAGCCTTTGTAGACGATCTGACTTTATTGGCAAATGACATACAGGAGGCTACTACTCAGCTCCAAACACTGCACTCAACAGCGGCTAAAACGGGTCTTTTGATCAACATAGGAAAGACAGAGTTTGTTACTAACATCAAAGATGCCCCTGGAAAGATGAGTCAGTGATAATATCTACATCAAGAGAGTCAAAAGTGTAAAGTACCTTGGGGAATGGTTCTCAGAGGACCTCAGCGAAACAATGGCTCTTGAACACAGGAGACTCAAACTAGATAAGGCTTACCATGCCTGTAGAAAGCTATATGCTTCAAAAAGTCTGTCAATGAATGTCAAACTAAGAAGACCCCACTAAGAGCCCTCGAGGTACAAGAAAGAAAGTTCCTGAGACGGATAGTGGGACCAAGAATTTTACCAGATGGAAGCCGACGGTATCAACCAAATCGTGAGCTATATAAACACTAAGAAAATATCATAGATGCCATCAGAAGAAGGCGACTGACTTTTTACGGACACCTAACCAGAATGGACTCAAATAGGTTATCCCATAGGATCTTCAAGGCTGCTAACAAGAGCAAAGCTACTGGATTCGTGTGGATGAAGCAAGTGGAGAAGGACCTTTCGGAACTCCATATAAATCAAAACGACATAGCTGATCGGAGTAACTATCATACAACTCTTAAAACTAAATCCTTTGTAACATCCCTCACAGAAGTTACCCACAGACCAAAAGACGAGACCAGGAAATGGTCTGAGGAACGTAAGATTGAATTTAGCCGGAAAATGAAGGACTACTGGACCATCAGAAAAGCTCGAGGTACCAACAAGAAAGCAGCTGCCAAACCAACCGCTAAGAACACCAATTGTGGCAAACAACGACGATGACATTAAGAAACAGCTAAAACACAAGCACCGTGGTCCATAGATGGCCCTAACGAAATAAAAATAAATAAATAAATAAATAAATAAATAAATAAATAAATAAATAAATAAATAAATAAATAAATAAATAAATAAATATACCGCAAGACCCAAATTACTATCTAGGAGAAAGATAACTCCTAGAGTTTATCTGAACAGCGTAGCTGAAAAAGTGAAAGCTTCCTGCATCTCCACCGGAAAGTCCCTCACACCAAGTTTTCTTCATACAATAGTTGCCCGTACTTCGTTTCAACAACAGTAATGCGTCTTCAATCAAAACAGAAAATCATATTATTATAACCATTAATATTATTATTGCAAAATAACAAAGTTCATATTTACTTTTAACCAAATAGCCAGTAGATCGAAACAAAACTAGCATACTCTCTAAAATGAAGAAAACCGATAGCTGGGAGTTAAAACATAATTCCAGCTCAAAAAAACATGTAGGCATACTTAAAGCTTTGTTAACACCAGTTATAACCGAGGACAAGTCTGACAGTCTATTCGTCTGGAACGTCTTTCAGCGGAAGCTATAATCAGAATACAAGCAGTGAACGACCACGCACAGGTGAAAAATATCCGAAGTTCCTTAAAAAACAATAAACAAAAAGACGCCATTATAAACATACAAGCGTATATCGCAAATATTTAAATACAATTCTTCGCACTCTCTAAATATAGGCCAATATGTTATAAATATCAACATCACAGTCGTAGGTCTATATGATTAATTTCCCTTGAAGTAATTAAGTCACTTCAATGCATGCTCACCATACTGTCTATTAACAATGAACCAACGTCCCTTTAACATTACAGTCTATCACTCACAAAGGAAGTCTCCCAGATGTTGCTCTCCCACTTCGATCAAATTTTGCTGAGCTAGAGTGCATTCCAAAAGTGAAAACCGTTTGTGCCCAGATTAAAAATGAATGACTTATTTACGTTGACAGTTGTGAAAATGCATGCAGAGACACGGCGTGTAGTAGCGAGCGGCCAAGGTAAGACGAGAGGGATGTGGCACTGTCATGCAGTTGAATGTTGGAGAGGTATTTATTAGCGTCGGTGGATGCAGAGAAGATCTCGGCCTATGAGTGGCAACGGCTAGTCCGTGGTCCAACAGCTCTGCACTCCCCCCGGCCAACCGAGCAGAGAAACGGTGGCCACGGCTCTACTGTGGCTCTACGCCTCTGCATTCGTGAGACGGGACAGGGTTGGACCTCATGGCTGGCCCCAACCGTCGGCTGTCCTGAGAATGGTTTTCCGTGGTTTTCCATTCTCCTGCACTAAGACGAATGTCGGGACAGGCAACGGCCGCCAACCCCTTCACCTTCTCCGTGCATCTCCTTCACCGCAACAAATCTCCCGGCCTGAGAGACGGCGTTACCGTCTAAGCGGCCCGTCTTTTCCTTCAGGGGAGGAATGTAAACGATTTTAGCAGTAGTAGTAGTTGATTGGAGCCAGTCTTCAACTTCCAAATATGGTCCTCCTCTGTTTCCAGATCATCATACTGTCTATAATGTAAGGATCAATAAAGGCCAAAGTACCTTCATTTTGAAAGTCGAAGGTGTTTGTCGTTGATATGGTTCACAATTGGACATGAATGAACTCGTGTCCTCATCCTGAGGTGATGCAACTCTTTTCAGGCACACCCGCATTGGACGGGGCCTGCACGTACCATTTCAAACACATACCAACCATTCTGCCATTCTTAAATTTCTGGCAGTACTGGGAATCGAACTCTGGCCTCACTAACCGTTACGCTACGGGAGCGGACGCAATTGGACATGTAACAAGCAGATTAAACCAACACCACCTAGATATAAGGCCTGAGCACGAAACCAAGATGGCTGACAATAGAGGCAATCATCATAATGTCACTATGGCATCTTACCATATGTTTTAATTGATCTGGCTACTTAAACCTCAAAATAATTACCCCAAACCCTCATTCTTTCAGATAAAAGTCACTTACACCTTCAAGAAACTATTTCTGAAAAAATTAGGGATAGTTGATACACAAGGTTTCTAAATAATGCTGAAACTCAAGTGAGGTTCAAGAATTAAGGGAATAGCAGAATACCGAAATTCATAATAAATGTTTTATTTTGTCCCCCCACCCACAAAAGAAATTGAAAGCAACAACACACTTATTTACATAAATGCAGATTTGCATGAATTTCAGTCCTGTTGACAAATAACACGTTTCTTCCTTGTCAATACATTCTTTGACATGGAACTTTTTTTCTTACAATAATTATTCAAAAGAATGTTTGTTGAAGTCCACACCGGTTTTCTACAAACACATTCTGATGTATGTCTGTTATTGCACATATCTGGCTCCCACAAAAGTTCTTTATCATGAATAATTTTCATTGTACTCTCACATGCAACCTCCCTATGATCATTTACTAAAAGAAACTCTGTTTCAAAATCTGTACATAATTTTGTTACTACCAGATAATTATGTATTATTACATTGATAACAAACATTTCAGGGAACAAAAGCCTACCCCTACTCTTATTTCTAATTAGATTATATGCCTCATCATCAGCATCAATGAAGTCCTCAGTAACAAGAATTCCTTTACAGTGTTCACATTTCAAATATTTTGAGACACTATAGCAACAATAACCTGCTAAATAGACTAAAATTGGCATGTCATTGTTACAGTTTTCAATATCGTGTAAACTTATATGTACATCTATGCTCTTACACAATGAATTATCAAAATCCAAAAAGGCAGAGGATTCAGGAGGCGGGTCAGAGAACTCATCTACTTCAATCTCCCCAAATGCGTTTGATCTTATCTTTAGAGTCAGTGATGACAGTAACCTTAACTTCTTTTCAACTTCAAACAACTGCCTCACAGAAATATTGTACTGCCCTCCTGCAAGCTGCCTATATTTCCCAAACCTGTCTTCTAATATGTCTGTTTGAAATTTTCCTAATAGGACATATGCAAAATTAAGTTTTGACAAACAATATTCTATCAACATCAACAATCCTTCAGTTGTCAATATCAAAGCAGCCATTGTTTCAGATGATAATGAACCTTTTACACCTAGATCTCTCCACTTTACTAGCCATTGTAGGAATTTCTTCAAATATTGAAGCCCTTCCCCTGAATTCGAAGAGACTGGACACATTAAGCTGTTGTTGAGCCTTACCCCTTTACCTGGTGTTTTGACATTGACAACAGCCCACCAATCTATTATTATTTTGATATATGAGGCTGTTTCTTTATAATATGGTAGCTTACACTTTTCACCTAACACTTTCAGCCCTTCTATAACATTGTCATTGAAAACTTGCAGAGCTAATTTTACATTCTGCCTTTCAAATGATGAAGGACTTAATGCTTTGAGAGACAGACCATAACCATATTTTATGAACTTTTCATGCTCAAGATCATATAATTTCTTAATTGTAAGAAAAGAAGCACACTGCACTGCACTGTTATCTTCAAAATCAGGGAAGTTCATGCACATATTCTCATCCTTTCGATTTAACCAGTTATTGCGAACACATTTGAGCAAGTGAACACTATCAAACACAAAGAAAAGTGGTCTGCTCTCATCAGCAGGGTGCGGGTAAACACATTTCAATTCATTTTCAGGTGAAAATATTTGCATGCATTTTCTGTTTACAGAACTATTATCACTAACAACACAAACAACTTTAAACCCTATTTCCTCTAATCCTACAATAACTTTTCTTAGTACACCATGCAAATATTCTCCAGTAATTGATTTTACAGGTAATATGTGAGCTACTTCCTTAAAATCAGATAACAAACTTGAAACCATAAAACAATAAGCACCTGTTGCTAACTGCTCATCATTGAATGCTTTTCCAACAACATTACCACCTTTATAGTCCATTAATGGTTTAACATGAATTTCATCCATCATAAGCACAATGAACTTATCACTATCATTGCCAGAAAATTTATCCCTTATATACTTCAGGAAATTGTTATCGTGCTGTTCTATTCTAGGATCTACTTTTAAAGAAGAAGAAAGCCTCCTGATGGTACATGGATGAGGCAGATACAATAAATTGAGATGTCTGAGGTATGCATAGCAATGGGGTGAAATGGACTGCAATATTGAAGATAAAATCAGAAAAGATGGACTATAACTCCTCCTCTCGTGTGACCAAAGTGCAATCTGTTCAATCATGAATTCAAGTTGTCCTTTTAGTCTCGGTTCTAACATGCTGACTTGTTTCAAAAGGTATGCTGCTAAACCTAAAATGTCATTAGTGCTGTTTGCACTGTGAACCTCAGAACTTAACGTGTCAACTTTTTCAAGAAGCACTGAAATTTCATCCAAGTCCTTTACAGACTGTGGGAAATGAAAGTTACCAATACTGTCTAATTTTATGTTCTTATAGTATACACTTAACTCCAAAATTTCATTGATAACTATAGAACTAATTATTTCAGGTTCAGGGTTCAACACAATTTTAACTATTACTATATTTACACCTCTGTGAAGTATGTCCCATGATTCACCTACATTCAGATTATTTAACTTCTCTTTCAGGTCAGTGAAATTAGAAAATGTTATTCTATTCTTGTGTAAATTATATTCTACTTCACTCTCCTCGATTGCTGCCTGGATATTTTCATTTTCTCTTCTTCTTCTCTTCTCTTCAGGACCTTCTCGATATGTTTTTGAACTACTCAAATACGCTGGGCAATTTGGCAAAAGTGAAGGAACAGCACTGGGGATAAGTCGTGGAACCTTCAGTGGTAGAGTTATAAGCTGTCCATCCTCACAGTGGAACTCAGTATGTTTCCTTATTTCGGACGGATTAAAATGTAATTCACAAACCTGCAATTACAGACAATCAGTTAACCTAACCTGAACGAATTTCACCATACATGTTAGAGGTTAGATCCCGTCTAACCTAATAGCCATTTTTTCAGATATATTATACTACCATCTCTTGATTATATTAATATATGAACACACTATGAAATAAAACATTTGCGAATAAAAAATGCATAACCTAGTATCTAGTTACTTACCACTGAATACTTCGTTGGAACGAAATTCTCGCGCTTTATTGCACATATCCATTTCTTTTTTAGATCTTCATCTTTCGGAAATCTAAAAATCTGTACTTTGCTATTGGCACTGTAGTTTCCCCTACAATTAGGCACACAACACTTGTAGACCATTATTGTATTTTGTATGACAAAATTACGGATCACTTTCACAAGGCATTGCCTCAACAGTCCGCCATTTTCCTTTTAATCTCGACACCATGCACAGGCCTTATATCTAGGTGGTGTTGATTAAACACACGATTACACCACGTCCCAACCACTTAATTCTGACAGGCTCTTTCTACGATCATCATTAATACAGGGTGCGCACAAATGATTTGAGCGGGTTCAAAAAAATCCTGTTTGTTTATTATTTGTTGTAAAATTACAAAATTATATAGACAGACAGAAAAACTCACGGAGTTTTTTATGAGCCTACAAGTGCTCGATACCTGTTCCATGAGTGACTCTACATACATCAACTCTAATATATATATATAGCTGTCAATTTGACCAAAGGCGCTGTTGATGCGGGCCCGCAGTTCTGTTAGATCAGCCGGTAATGGTGGCGTAAAAACTGCGTCTTTCACATAACCCCATACGAAGAAGGCGCAAGGGGTGAAATCAGGAGAGCGTGGTGGCCATGACATGAGGGCGTGATCTTTATTTACGATACGACCGATCCATCTTTCTGGAAGTCTGTTGTTCAGAAAGTCACGAACATCAACATTGAAATTAGGTGGAGCACCATCCTGTTGGTAGATGAAGTTCATGCTATCGGTCTCCAACTGTGACATGAGCCAATTCTCCAGCATATTCAGGTAGATGTGCCCTGTAATTGATTTTTCAGTGAAGAAGAAGGGACCGTAAACTTTAAATTTCGAGATGGCACACGCTCAACAGTTCCTTTCAGGCACACTAGGCCGGCCTGATGATTTTTTCTTGCACACACATCCCGTAGTTTTGAACTGTTGATACCATCGGCGAATGGAGTTGGTGCTCCACCTCATTTCCGGGTCAGGAATGGAATGAATGAAGCCCCCATCTAGCAGCGAGGTAGGAATTGTGCCGGCTGCCGAAGCCTGTCGCACTCTTCTCGGGCAATAATGAATGAATGATAGATGAAATGAAATGATATTGGAGTGTGTTGCTGGAATAAATTATGACAGGGAAAACCGGAGTACCCGGAGAAAAACCTGTCCCGCCTCCGCTTTGTTCAGCATATATCTCACATGGAGTGACCGGGATTTGAAACGCGGAACCAGCGGTAAGAGGCCGGCGCGCTGCCGCCTGAGCCACGGAGGCTTGCTATACATCTACATAATTATGTAAAATAAAGAGTTTTGTCTGTACATTGCTCGGAATTTAAAAATAACGATATTTCAGTATCGTTCGTGTCCACAGTAACAAGGAAATACACTTTTTTTAAAAAAAAGAAATCATCTCTTTCTGTCCGCGCAACACGAAAAAAATGGCTGAAGAGAATTTAATGAAACTCGGCATGTCAAGTCGGGGAATGAGGCACTGCAATCCAGGCCATAAATAATATTTTATTTAAGCTGAGTGAAATGGTAGTTTAAGGGAAGGCCTAAAATTTAATTCTTAAATATTTATGTTATTAGTGGTCATATCGATAAGTACTACATAACTAAAGTTACATGGAATTATATTTCCGATCATTCATGTCATTCTTACCGTACGGGCTATGATAAATATTCATGAATTTGTATTTATATTGCTAAGTCAATATTCAAGCCGAGCCACGAGAAAATGGGTGAAGAGAATTTAACAAAAATCGGTATGTAAGTCTGGGAATAATGTAATACAACCTAGGCTATAAATAATTTTATTCACGCTGGATGAAATGGTAGTTTAGGAGAAGGCGCCTAAAATGTACTTTTCTAATTAGTTATGCTACTGGTCCTATAGAAAAGTACTACACAACAAAAGTTATAGAGAATTCAATTTCCGATCATTGACGTCACACAGTTTTACCATACCGACTATGACAATAGAACTTATGAATTTATACTTTAGTTGCTTAGTCCATATCATCGCCGAACATTGTTAACATGGAAATACCGAGCTCGATAGCTGCAGTCGCTTAAGTGTGGCCAGTATCCAGTATTCGGGAAATAGTGGGTTCGAACCCCACTGCCGGCAGCCCCGAAGATGGTTTTCCGTGGTTTTCCATTTTCACACCCTGGGGTTGTACCTTAATTAAGGCCACGGCTGCTTCCTTCCTACTCCTAGCCCCTTCTTGTCCCATCGTCGCCGGTGTCGGTGCGACGTAAAGCAACTTGAACAAAAAAACATGGAAATAATGTTCAATCACGTTAAATGGGGATGATTTTCCTCGAGACTGCATTAAGGTGTAAAAACTCGTGGTCATCGGTTGATATGGACACGGAAAACTGTGAAAATGATTTAGAAAAATTAGGAAAATATGTAAAGAAACGATCGCTTGAAGAATAAGACAAGAGGGAGTCATGAAAGGCGGAAGGACTCCCTTTACCAACATTACATGCCCTAGTATCACCGAGTTGGAAGAAAAAATGTGAAGGCCTCAGTACCAAAAGCTCATAAAATAGATCAACAATAACATTACAATGACCAATTTTTATTATGTGGTCTCTTCTGCTGCCACTCATCTCGGATAGATGGGATTACTGCTGCATCCCGAGTAAAACAGCGTACCTGAATATTGGCGGAAAGTAGCCAGGGAGTTAGATAACCTTGCACATGCTATATAATTGCCCCGTCAACGACGGGTACTAGCTAATACAGTATATTTTTTTAAGTTTTTTAATGATAAATAGGGTTCCAGAGTGCAAGAGTTCTGTCGAGAGGAACAATACATAATCACAACATTGGCGGATTAAGGTCTAAGGTCTAAAAGTGAAAGAGTAATAATAGTATCTTCAGTGCATAATCCATCAAATACTGGATGTGATTTTGTTATTCTGACAAATTTAGTAAAACGAAATCAAGATCACTGGTTCAAAATGGCCTTCTTACAGAATAGAATAGAATAGAATAGAATAGAATAGAACAAATAATTCTAGCTTATCTTTAAGTATACTTATTTATTTATATTTATTTATGTAGAGGAGCTAAGTTAGTTAATTCAATGTGCATGATATTCCAGGAAGTAGGCCTACTATATTTCTTAAATACATCTTGTAAATGGTTAAACAGATTGCAACCTACCTATACACAAAAGTAGGCGGACGTATTTTGGGCAAAACAAAGGTTATATTTAAACAAATGAAAGGCTCTACTAATGTAGCGCATTATATCTGCTAACCAGCGAAACTCAACTCTAAATATACGGTAGATGTATGCCAATATAGAAAATATGAAGACATTTGTCTTGAAGTAAAGACCCATTGTGAAAGAAGGAAGAATTTGACTGTCCTCATTTGTTAGTGAGCAAATTATTTAAGAAAATCTGTTCCAATTTAGCCATCAGCAGTATAATTATGAACTAGCTGTAGTACCCGGCTCTGCTCAGGTATTTTTTTAAATTTGTTAATGTTTACTTTTTGGAATTTCATTACCTTTTTGTAGTGAAATTTTGTAGATTTTTTTGATAGTACGAACTATTTTGTAGATTTAGAAATATTATGTGTATTTTATTTCTGAGATAATTAACTTTCGCGTTAAACGGTTTCCTTGTGACACCCCAAATTGCTTGGGAAGTAGCTGGTCCTTTCAAACAAAAAGTAAGTTTAACTACAGTATATGTGTTTATGCCTCGCGCTATTGATAAGATGTGCACGATTCCAACTGTCACTCAGACTGTCACCAATCAGCCTAAGGATCACGAAAACTATGGAAAAACACTCCTCTCGGTCAGTTTGTACATTTTCTCTTTCATCGCTTCTGAATTCCTAAGCTCAACTTGGATTTAAACCGCACCCAGAGTGTCACAATTCATCTCAGCGACCCCATAAACTATGGACCCGACACTAATATCGGTCGTTTTCGATTATTTTTGCATCCCCTCCCCTAGGGGTGCTGGGGATGTCTTACCCCCCAGTACTTTTCCGGATAGTAAGTCATATGTGTACCAAGTTTGAGAGCTATGTTGAAACATCCATCCACAATCTCGGTTATTTTGGATATTTTCTTTTTTACCCCTTCCCACTCCCCATGAGGATGGAGGCTGAACTTGGACTTATAATATAGGTATACAGAATCCCATTATTCTTCTCAGCGACCCCAAAAACTATGGATTGTTCGTTAATATGGGTCGTTTTCTACTCGAATTATTTTTATATTTCATCTCCTTTCCACTCACGACCCTGTGGCGGTCAGGAGTGGCTCCCCCACTACACACAGTATTCTTTGCCATATAATAAGGCATATGTGTAACAAGTTCGGTTGAGAGCTATGCGGGAACATACACACATTCATCCATAATTCCTGCCATCTTGGACATACTTTTTCATCTCTTCCCAATTGCTATGCTGATGGGGGCTGAAATTATATGTAAACGGCATTCAAAGTACCACAATTGATCACAGCAACCCAGAAAAATACGAACTACGGATTCGACACTAATATTGGTCGTTTTTTATTATTTGTACATGTCACCCCTTCCTCACCCCACCGCATGGGATGCTACGGGCTTATTATCACTACAGGTGGTGATGGGGTTTTTTTTGTTTTTTTTTTGTTTTTTTTTTCAAGATAGTAATATGTGTACCAAGTTCGGTTAAGAGGTATACTGAAACACACATCCATCCATAATCTCGGCCAATTTGGACGTTCTCTTTCACCCCTTCTCGACCTCCAATCCGAGTGGGGCAGAACTATGACTTAAACGGCATCCAGACTGTCACAGTTCATCTCGGCGACCCCAAAAAACGATGGACTCGACACTAACACCGGTCATTTTCAGTAACTTTTTTACATTTCATCCCCTTCCCAGGGCTGCTGGGAGTGCCTTGCCCCCACAGTTGTTTTTGCAGATAGTAAGTCATGTGTGTGCCAAGTTTGGTTGAGAGCTATGCTGGAAAACACACACACACACACACACACACACACACACACACACACACACACACACACACACACACACACACACACATCCGATACAGCACTATTTTCGATTATTTTTATATGCCACCCATTCCCCACCTCCACAGTGCTTTTTTTTTCCCCAGACAGTAAGCCATATGTATAGCAGAACCTCTCCTTGGTCTTGCCTACATTCACGCATGTGCCTCCTTCGAACTCCAGGCCTGTATTCTAAAATAAAATCCTCGAACTGACGTTACGGCCGGTCATTTCTTCATTCGATTCCTAGAGCGGGGGTAGTGTGGTGCCAATATATCTCCATAACGGTTGGTTTTAGGGCCTTAAAACATGGTTTTCGTCCCTTAACGAGCCTTGTTCTTCGCGCCGTGAGGCATAAAATGAGCTTTGTTTCGTCCTTGCACGACAAATTCGACATCTCGCCTTTGTGTTAATGGGCCTACGTGCCTAAATCTAGGGAACGTAGAGGACTGTAAAATTTCTTACAGACAGGGTTACTCGCAGGGTCCTAAAAGGCACGTACGCAAACTATGGCTCAGATTGGTGGAACGGTATGGATTTGTATCAGGAACAGACGGACAGACATTTTGCTTTATATACACAGTATAGAATAGAATGATATAGATAATGAAACTCAGGCGCCATAAGAAGACAGTCAATTAGGGCAATATTTAAAACAAGAAACTACTGACAAGATGGTATTCTGAACCGCCTGTAATTGGTATTACGTTATCAGAACATTAAGTTTATAAACCTTGGCATTATTGTGAATATACATAATTTTGAGTCCCAAAGTCAAATTTATCCTAAAGTTTTAGAGATCATTATTTGCAGTTTACCAATAACCAGGCACCATTAGTCTCGTGACGTTCTTGGCAAGCAGCTACCGAACACCTGAGCGTGTTTACTGTGTACACGCACACACTATGAGCCTGAACTTATTTATAAATTTGGTCCGGTGTTTAAAGGGTCAAGGTAAAACCACAGCATCGCCTTGGCCACAGTAAAGGCATAATATGACGCGGTAAATCATTCTGAAAATAGCAAGACTTGAGATTGAGTGTTAAGTTCCACCCTTACTCACATGACCACAACTGAACGTTGTTTTAAGACTACTTGTTTCGAATAGCAACAGTAATTGGTGAAAGCGCAAAAAACAGAACTGCTTAAGAGATATCATACGATAAGGTTCGGCATCATACAATGGACTACTGTTGCAGATTTGCGGGACCTGGGCGAAAGTATACTAAGGGGCCAATGGTGGAGGTAATTATTTCGCAACAGCGGTGATATTATAATACCCATAATAGTGATATCCCACTAATGTAAAACAAGGAGAAATAATAATAATAATAATAATAATAATAATAATAATAATAATAATAATAATAATAATGTTGCTGTTGTTTGAGTTATCAGTATATAGAGGGGTTTGATGTAGCTCTCCATGCCACTGTATACTGTGCTAACCTTTCCATTTCTATGTACTACTACATCCTACATCTGCTCTAATCTGCTTGTCATATTCATACCTTGGTCTAACTCTTCTGTTCCTACCGCCTAAACTTCCCTCAAAAACCAACTGAACAAGTCCTGGCTATCTTAAGATGTTTCTTCTGTTATCTCTTCTCGTCAAATTTAGCCAAATTGATTTCCTCGCACCAATTGCATTCAGTATATTTTCGTTCATGATTCGATCTACCCATCCCACCTTCAGCATTCTTCTGTAACACCACATTTCAAAGCTTCCATTCTCCTTCTGTCTGAGCTAGTTATCGTCTACATTTCACTTCCATACAATGCCACGCTCCAAACAAAAGTCCTAAAAAACATTTTTTAATTCCTATATCAATGTTTGAGAACGGTCTTCCTTGTATGTTCTAGTTCGCATTTCATGTCCTCCTTACTTCTGCCACCGCTCGGCAAGATAGTTCTCTAAATGTTATTGATACACTGAAATACCAGCATATTCATGATCATTGTGGAATATCCCAGAGAATGCATACATATTTTGGATCATTCTAAAAACGTTTAAACCATTCTGCAAAACTGTAGATGATTCTAGAAACTTCTGGAATATTTAGGATTATTCTAGAAAAATTCTGGAGCATTCTAGGTCATTTCGACCACTCGTCCATTTTTAACAAATCTGAAACATTCTAGCGTATAGACAATTCAAGAAAATTCTTCACAAAACTTCAATCCATGCTATGTTACGTAGCTTGATTTTCTAGAAATTACTTTCGGAACATGAAAATCTATATGAACTAACAGTAGGTAATTTTAATTTGCGCAACTTTCAGGAAGTTCATACCTTCCTTATCAACGTGATCGTTGGCACCATCATACAACGTACATGTACAGATCACCTATAAATACTGTGACGTATCCGCTCTTGCACCACGGATGTATTCTATGTTACGAGCCGGGTCACCTTAATTTTAATATAAATAAATACTCGCTCATTTCCCTCTCCATAAAAACATCCCTAGGGTGCCAGCCTTCAAACTTATGGCTTGAAGACGATAGTTGATGACAATAATACGTAATGAGACTCTTAAATACTCCCAGAGGTGGGGTGACAGGACACTAACACACTAAATAGGAAACTCAGGATCATTAGTACGAATTTATGAAAGTGCCAATTAAAATAACTATTTATTAGGATGATAAACGTGACGGCGTATTTACGAAAACTGAACTTACGGAAACAAAAGAAAAACTGAATTAAATAAAATTTAATAAAATGAACTGTTGCGCGGAGACATGCAGTAATTTATGCATTATCTCACCATTTGTAGATTCTGGTATCTGGGCACGTTCGATGTAGGAGCTGATATTTGATGGTCCTCTCGTACAGGCTTGTCACCTCTCGTAAGTACCAGTCCTATTTCTGATTAGTGCATTGCCCACTAATTGGACAACGACTTTCATGACTTAACACTTCTTATAATACTCATTACATAATACGGTGATGGGCCCTAAATACAATCTCAAAACCACCTTGGGTTACGTTCATGGAGAGAATACATTTGTATTCTTCCGTTTTACAGAAATGTAGCGTAACTCAATACATAACAAAATAGCTCCTATCCTAGGTAAGTCAAAACCGGTCTCTCGTTAACTTTATGCGACGAGAACTTGTAACTTACACGGATAACTTCCTCTTCTTATCTGCCCTGTCTTCTCTCGTATAATCAGAAGGATGAGAAAGACCTTCTTCCTCGATCATCATGACCATCAGACGCTAAGACGTTCAGAAGCTGAGATGTTAAGATGTTCTCGTATTAAGACCTTCCGACGTAAATACGCTCTCGATGTTAAAATGTTAAGAAGCTTAAGACCTTCAGCAGTTATGCTATTCAGCTATCGGTACTCCTTCCAACTCTTCTCGCTGACGTATATAGGCTCCAAAATCTCCCTCTATCTACCATATCGCATGGTGCAGTAAGATCTCTTTTTCTATCCCTTCTTCTTTCCATCGCTGTATATCCAGCAATCTTATTTCGTACCGTTCATTTACATAGGTTAAAATATCGCGGGCTTTCAAAGCGTCATGTAACAAAGTTCGAAAAGTAGGAGTTAACAAGTTCTAACTTCCTTCAGAACATGGAGGGGTACTAAGCAACTTTTGCAAACTCTATCATGTCCGTTTCGTGGTAAAGGGCTAAAATTATCATGATGTGTCCGGTCGCCTGCCCTCGGGCTACTGGAAATTTACTGCAAGCTATTAATACGGGTGATGTAATACCTTAATACCTTACTCAAGACTCAAATCGTTCAGAATTCGTTATTGCAGTAATACAAATAAATGAGATGATAATGTGAAATAGATGACTAAAAACCCTAATTTAGAATGACCTACCACAAATTAAATATGCGCATCTTCCCAATCAATTCCACAGTTTGATAATTATATACATGCTATGATGTTCAAAACACAATACATCCAAACCTGTCAGAAAGTAGCTTTGCTGTGATGAGAGAAAGAGTACATCTCTATTTAATCGAGCATTTACCTTTTAATATAAGCCTGCTGTAATCTACTGGTTTAAATGTTGTGCTCAAAATTCGATCTAAGGAATCTTCATGAGATTTAAGCTTGTCTGTTATCTTCGAAGAGACTCCTCGTCAACTCATATGGTTGTGAAACGAATACTGGGAAGTACCGTACATGGCAAATCAAATTACATATTATGTTGCAGAAGAAATCTGGATCATCCTCATACGTCATGCATTACTGTAATCGGGCTGCCTCATCCCTTTCTGTTAGAAGCTAAGCAACTTTAATGCGGTATGCGAATCCACCTAGCTCTTTAAACAACCGCCGAACAGACCTATCACCCAAACCGAGTTTCAGCAATGTTTGTCGTTGACTACTCTTTGGAGACTGGAACACCTGTTGGAGGACACGTGTGATTCTCGTTTGTGGTGACGGTTCTTGGGTGTCCGGTTGTCCCCTTTCGTTGACATACGACAGATTCCGTAAATGAATTCACAATATGTCGAACTATTATACACAATAAATAAATACTTCGTTGATAGGGAAATGTGAATAGCAGTTGGACATAATTTCAATGTCTTTTTTTTCTTTTTTTCTTTTTTTTTCCGACGGGAAAACTTCTCGGAAGAAGATTCGCTTGAAGTACTGCGTGCACCATCTCACAGGAAGTCTCGTATTAGAGAACTGGGAACTGTGTAGACTTATCTCGCATATGTCTTTAGTATTAAAGATGGTTTTATCCTCATCAATCTTCAATGGCTACTAGTTTGCACTGCAGAAGACTGTTTAAATCACCCTTACGTACTGAAGCCGACAGCTGAACATAACACACATGAAATGTTTTCCCATTCTCATACCTTCCTCCTCTTTAACTTATATGCCTCGCACAGGCTATGAAAAGCATATCATCCTGTTACGGTGAATCTGAGAAATTGTTAATGCGGTCGGATGGGGTCGGAAATATCCACAAGCCTCACACACAATGAGATTCAGACCCACAAATAGTGTATTTACCCAAACGTAACCTACAAACTGAACAGCGTCACTATTTTGAAACAATATACGGTACAAACATTATTCCAGACAGGTAAATTAAAACGGACATTAGATGAAATGTAGAAGCAGGACATTTTGATAATTGCACTAAAAGAGACACGTTTCCAAGACTCAGATACGTTTGATTCAAGAAATTGTAGAATATTCAAAGGAAAACATGGGCGGAGAATCGGACGAAACCTGCAACAGCTCGGTACAGCTTTCTGTGTAAACAAGCGAATAGCTGACTCGATAACATATTTCAGTCCCCCCTCCCCCTTCTGACAGATTATCCACACTAACTCTGAAGAGTGCAAACAAACAATACACACTATTCAATGCAAGTGTTCCCATAAATGAAGACAACCGAAAAAAACCTGAAAAGATGGAATTGCTTTAGGACTAACTTGGGAACGAATTGCATTAAACCCCATATAACAATGTCAACATTTTAATGGACGATTTTAATGCTCAAGTCGGAAAGGAACGACAATTTTGGAAGATAATGGGCTATTATCCTGTCCATAATAGAACAAACAAAAATGGTGTGAAACTTTTGATCTTAAACTTATGTCTACATACTTCAAAAATTTTCCCAGGAAAAAGAAAACATAGCGCTCTCCTCGGAATAACCTCTGAATTTCAGCTAGATCATATTCCAATCTCGCAGAGGAATATTAGGAAAATTATGAATGCAGAAGTACGGAAAGGAGCCAACCTTGACCCGGACCACTTCTTAACTCGCATACAATTTAGGCGTCTTCCATTAAATAGGAGAAGATTAAACCAACAGAATATAACAAAGCTTGACCATGAAAAGCTAATAAAAATGAATGTAGTTTTCAAGAACTTTTACAAGAAAAAAAGAAAGAAAAATAGGGACCTGGGTGGAAATCTAGAAAAATGTAGCTGATACTGCAAAGGAAATAGCACCGTTATGACAAGCACGCAAACACTGAAGGTGGTCAAGAAGCGGCGACTCAAGTTCTATTGCCACCTATTTAGAATGGATGATAAGCGGTTGACTAAGAACATGTTTACATACTCGTTGAGTTCATTTTCCTACGCATTTGTGTAAAGGAAACTGAACCTTACTGTATCGTACTATAGGGATGTATGTTTGCATGCCATATTTACCCACTGTACAGTATGATGTATTTAAGGTTCATTTTCCTTCACACACGCACATAAGAAAATTAACTCAACGAAAACTGTTCTGATGGACTGAATATCCGTATGTGGCTGGGAGGCGTTACCAGTCTTAAGAGAAATAATTGATTGGAAAAGCATTGTCACATTCGTGGTTTTGGCACAGGAGCGACGACAAGTGATAAATGGTTCAGAGAGATCAGGAAGAATCTGGAAACAATGCACTAAATCGTGAAGACATTGTCAACAAAACCGAGTACCGACACGAGATCAATAACCGTAAGGGTCTTCGTGAAGAATAACAGCAAAACAGGGGGTGTACAGCAGAAAGAAGCCAGGCTGCCAGAAAGAGAATGCAACGATACTGGGCTGCAAAGAAAGCTCTTAAAACGTGTAAATGTACCTCACTGTGGCCTGTAATGGTCGTAAACGTATAATAATAATAATAATAATAATAATAATAATAATAATAATAATAATAATAATAATAATAATAATAATGTGTAGCGTCCGAAGAGGCCTAATGCAGGTCTTTCGAATTGACGCCGAACAGACTACCTGCGCGTCTTTGAGGATTTTATAAAGCTGTTGTATAATATGGTTTGGCATAATAGCAGGCTTCATAGCCTGAGCCCCGCCATATAAGAAAGGCAATAAACTAGCTAAGATATTGCTGAAGACCGCACAAACGCCCAGCCCCAAGCCACTGGCGTAGCCAACGGAGGGAGGGAAGGGACCCCCCCCCCCCCCCACATAAAATGTTTCCTGAAACTAGAGCGTTATTTTACGTACGGTACGAAGTTAAAAACTTACGCCGAACTGTTAATTTAACGTAGCGACAATGAATCTACTAGCAAGGCTCAGTAGGGCCATACATAATTCTCCATATTTGTACTGCTTGAATGAAAGGAAAACACTTAAGGATTGCAATGCGCGGGTATATTTCCCTGTAGAGGCCTCAGTGTTGGGAATATAACCGTATGCTGACAAATGTCAAGAGATGAGAAAAAAGAAAATTAGCAAGGGATTACTCGGTAGGGGGCCGGAACGTGACCACCAAGATAACGGGGGCCACAGCCAAAAACAGTTACAACATCGTGTCAGCTTTTGCACATTGGTTCCAGGAAGCAACAATGGCCTGGGGATCCTGTGATTGTATCGTGGTTGAGAGATGTGCTGTGTTTAAGGCCGCGTGCACACCGAGCGCGCTTCGCATAGTGTGTCGCGTGTTGCTCAACGCTAAGCGTCACGCTAAGCATAACCAGTGCTTTGTTCGTAATCTAGGTGTTCACACCGCCCGCGCTCTGCTGCGCTTAACGCCTATCTTACAGCTAAGCGAAGCGCCAGACAACGCGCAGTGTTGGTTAATTGCTTAGCGTTACCTAGCTGGTTCTGAATCTATGAAAGAAGAAATTATTCGTGCAGGGTTTCAAAGAGAAGAAATACGGAACCCAAGACACAAAAACTATAAAAATGTATCTGTTTTGAAAAATAAGTGGACTTAAGTATCTACAACAGTTGTATCGCATTTCTACAGTAAACATATACAGTAATATTACTTCTACTGTCACACTTTACTGGGCTTAACATTGTGACAGGATGAAATTGGGTATGGATTTTAGTGTCGGAAGTGTCCGAGGAGAAGTTCGGCTTGCCAGGTGCAGGTCTTTTGAATTGACGCCCGTAGATGACCTGCATCATGATGAGGATGAAATGATTATAAACATACACCCAGTCCCCGTGCCAATGCAATTTACTAATTATGATTACAATTCCCGACTCTGCCGGGAATCGAAACCGGGACTCTGTGTCCAAAGGCCAGTACGGTAACCATTTAGTCATGTAGCTGGACACTTTGTGAGTGCATAGAATCTCCCAGACTCTGTCATATCGGTTTATAATTTTGCCAATGGAGGGTGATAACATGAAGAATATCACTCTACAGGCTAGTAGTGGGCTTGGAAGTAAATATTTCTGTTTATTAATTGCATTTGTCACACATTTACTCCACTTTTGTTACGATGATTAATTGTGTATGCTAATTGTAACAATATTGCAAAATACTATTTATAATTATTATATAAAGAGCGTGATTTAGCCGGAAATTTAATTTTTACGTGTTTGCTGCACGGTGCTCTTAGATAATTCGGAAAATTGAATTTCTCCCAATACTTCTCTGCTACTTGACGCCACATTTCAGTTGCAGGGTTTGGAAGGTCAAAGTTATTTTTTGTCATTCTTAAGTAATCATAAAATTTATCGCGATAAAGTTTTGCATCTCTGTGCAAACGATGGAATTCTCTTAAAGTACCGTAATTCGTTCTTCATTAAATTCATGAACCCACTTTCGATTCTTTTTTTCTAATTTTCAATTTTAGGTAACTGTTATCCATCAGTAAACTGTTTCTAGTGTACTTGGATAACGGCATTAGTTTGTGACCACCCTAAAACGCCTCGCACCAAACTAAGCTGAGAGCACGGCGTATTTTCGGTGTGAACAGCAAGCACGCCTTGCGCTATGCATAGCATTTCACGCTACACGCGACACACTATGCGAAGCGCGCTCGGTGTGCACGCGGCCTAAGTTGCAGCGTTGAGAAGACTGACAGGATTGTGAGCTGCAAGTTAGTTCCTCATTTTGAGCCATATAAGTAAATTTTTTTGAAGATGGACAGTTTTGTCATAAAGAAGTCAAAACTATGTGCATCCTAGGCAAATTACGAATTTTTTTTTTTTTTTTTAATTCTAACAGTAGCTAGACAGATCGCGGATACGAGCCTATGTTCTATAGGTAGGCCTATATATTTAGTCAAATGCTCGGAGAACCGATTGGAACCTCAAATGGCACCATCAAAAGTGCGGGTAACTATTTTGTAATTAGCGGACGTGATAACTCAGTTCCAATGGTTCTATCTTCTCATCAAGACGGCCGAGGCTTGAATCACAGTCGATGCATGAAACATTTTTAAAATGGGAAGTCACGTTCTATTGATTCGGATTCTACTTCTACTTAAAACACTTACATTTCTTTAGTACTTTTGAGCCATAACCGCATAATTTATGGTGGTGTATTATAAATATCAAAACATTCATCGGGCTTACCTTGTACCTTAAATGGCAAGTGGATGCAGTGGAGTACCCACAAAATAATGTCAGTGGGTGGGGTATAAGTCCAAGCCAGTAGCGTGGATACAACTTTTCCTTGGAAGGGTTCGTGAAAAGATTTTTTTTTTGGTACAGCCCCAGCATTTGCCTGGTGTGAAAATGGAAAATCACGGAAAACCATCTTTAGGCTGCCGACAGTGGGGTTCGAACCCACTATCTCCCGGATGCAAGCTCACAGCTGTGCGCCCCCTAACACACGGTTAACTCGCCCGGTGGATATGAAAAGAAAACCGGTCCTACCGAGTGCGGTGACGGATTTTCAGTACACATTGATGGTTTTGATTGTTACCGTGCACTTATACCCAACAATTAAAATCATAGCTTGTGAAATCTTAACATAAACCGGTTGCATTACTGAAACTGCTTGTAAAATTGATAATATCGTTCTTCGTTTGTGAGGAAGTGGAATCTTCGATGAGTCTTCTTAAAATAATAATAATAATAATAATAATAATAATAATAATAATAATAATAATAATAATAATAATAATAATAATAATAATAATAATAATAATAATAACCACTTTGGTACTAGGCCCTGTGAAGGTTATTACCTTCCAGGTCGTAGAGATTTCGATTGCGCGAGACTCAGGCCAACTCTAATGCACCCACAACCAAGGCTGTATCTTCCCCCATCCCATGCCTTTCTTAAATCTTGTCAGTGCTGGGAATCGAATGAAGGATGCTTTAAATCAAATTCTAAAATAAGGAGACCTGAAACTAAACAGCCGGACCCGCAGTGTAGGAGTAGCGTGCCTGCCTTACCGGAGGTCCCGGTTCCAGGACAGGTTTTTTTTACCTGGATCTGAGGGCTATTTCGTGGTACACTCAGCCCACGTGCTTATAATTGAGGAGCTATCTAACGGTGAGATGGCGGCCCCCGTCTAGAAAGCAAAGAATACCGGTGGACTGGATTAGTCGTGCTGACCACACGACACCTCGTAATCTGCAGGCCTTCGGGCTGTACAGCGGTCGCTTAGCAGGCAATGGCCCTTCGGGGCTATTACGCCATGGAGTTTGGTTTGGAAAAGGCTTTTTAGCTAGTTCTTCGCCCTGTGTCGTGCATTTAGGACAGTACGCCTTAACAAATGTTCCTCATAAAACCTTTGTAAAAATAAAATACTAACTGCATCTATTCATAACAATGATCACAAACGCCTCCTTTTCATGTGGCTCAGTTGGTTAAGTTGCTGACCTTTTGAGTCCGAGTTCGCAGGTTCAAATCCTGGCTTGGGTCGGTGGCCCTTAAAACGGTGTTGAAATGGCAACAGCTCCATGTCGTTGGTTTCTGGGACGTTCATAAAAATTATACATACGAATATTAGCGTCACAAAACTGTAACCTTATACTACTACTAGCTGATGTACCCGTGCTTCGCTACGGAATTCTACATTGTATGCAAAATTCTAGGTTAGGTAGAGTACACGTTGTGAGCAAGATTGTATTAAATTGCATAGCTCTTAACATTACCCTAGAAACGCGACGGGAAAGTCACCAAACGTCTCTTCTCATATGAAAACTGGGTTAGTAAATTTTCATTGTAACTGTAGGCCCGCTTGTCTACTATCAATCACAATCAAATTGGGGAATTTTCATTATAATTTGTAGGCATTCAACCTCCACCTGCCTTTTTTGCATCCTCAAAGACTTTCCTAGTAGTTTTCCCAACTGAAATGAACATAGGTCATTACGTCATTACAATGGCGTCAGTAGGAATGGCACGATTAAAAGGAATCCTTTCATATGAAATACTCGATCAAATGAAAAACCACACATTTTCTCTCTTTGAAAGAAAAGTACTACGCTGCTGATCTAACAGTCCAAATTTCCAGAGCTGGAATGACCAAGCAGCAGACAGCCGTGATCCGTGAAAACTCTTCATCTTTCTTCTGCGGCGGGGGTCGAATAGTGGAGAGTCCCAGGCAAAAAACTATGTTCTTTTGCTAATCTGTTTCGTAAGAGTACCCAATGAATCGGAAAAACTCAATTCACTACACGGCGGCGGAAAGAACTGTCTGACTTGGAGGCAAATTCTCCCACCTAGTCAGAGGAGAAACCCCCTCTTAAGAAGCAGGTCTTTTCAGGGTTGGATTTTAAGTTATTTAGTGAATTGTGGTGCTATAATTTGGAATAGGCCTAAATTATAATACTGCTCATTCAAAACAGCGCGTCAGAGTAGGGATCGAATGGCTGGAATACTATGATGAACCAGTGTGTTACGTACCAGCAGTATCAGAAAATGTATGAACCAAAGGAATGGCATGCTAAAGAAGAAAGTTTTCTAACTCCCCAACTATTTCCTGCAAATAGTCAGTCAGGCTGTTATAGTAGGTACACAGCAGTAATCCCATCTATCGGAGTTGAGTGGCAGCATAAGAGACAAAGAACATCACAACAAACAATGGTCAATATAATGTTATAATTTTAAGAGCTTTCGATATTGTAGGCCTTCACATTTAGTTTTCTAGCGACTCTGAAATACCACTCTTATCATAGTTGGTACGGTAAAACTAAATGAAACAAAATGATCGGAAATTGTATTCTCTCTAACTTTTGTTATGTAGTAGTTTTCGATAGGACCAATAATATAGGTACTTAAAAATTAAATATTTGATGCCTTCCCCTAAACTACAATTTCATCCTGGGTGAATAACATTGTTTATAGCTTAGTAGTTTCTTATTCCCCGACTCTATATACCGATTTTCATTAAGTTCTGCTCACCCATTTTCTCGTGGCTTGGCGCTGATATGGACTTAGCAACAAATATACAAATTCATGAATATTTCTGTTATCATAGCCGATACGGTAAAAATGTATAAGAAATAAATGATCGGAAATTCAATTTTATATAACTTTAGTTATGGTTCATGGTTCATGTTTTTTGGTTACTGTAGTCACGTCCTAGTTCGTGAACCATGGGCAACGGCTGAGTGGCCTAGTAAGTGGTCCTGAGAGTCGGGATACCAGTTGCTATGGAATGGGAGTGGGCATCTCGGACATATTCTGAGTCGTGGCCCTCCTTGTGCTCAGGCGGCCAGGACTACACAATTCACCGCTGGTCCATAACCCGTTAGAGGAGAGATCCTCACTTGGACTATGTGCAAGTAGGGCAGCATCCTGCTTCATGAATTTACCGAGCTCAGAACACTTTAAGCAAGCCTCGGACCTATGGGAGTAATGGAGTCCCACTCCCATTTGACAGGCGAGGGACTCCTTGGAAACAACTTGGCGAACGAAATGGAATTCGATGGGGAGCTATCAATATTAATGGGGCTTATGGAAGAAAGAAGGTAGAACTTGCTGAGTCAGCAAAGAGGATGCATCTGGATGTGCTAGGAGTAAGTGATATTCGGGTAAGGGGAGATAAGGAGGAAGAGATAGGAGATTATAAAGTGTACTTGACGGGTGTTAGAAAGGGAAGGACAGAGTCTGGGGTAGGGCTCTTTATCAGGAATACCATTGCACGCAACATAGTTTCTGTTAGGCACGTAAGTGAGCGAATTATGTGGGTAGATTTGTCAGTGGGAGGAATTAGGACAAGAATTGTGTCCGTGTATTCACCATGTGAGGGTGGAGATGAGGATGAAGTTGACAAGTTTTATGAAGCATTGAGTGACATCGTGGTCAGGGTCAACAGCAAGGATAGAATAGTGCTAATGGGCGATTTCAATGCGAGAGTTGGGAATAGAACTGAAGGATACGAAAGGGTGATTGGTAAATGTGGGGAAGATATGGAAGCTAATGGGAATGGGAAGCGTTTGCTGGACTTCTGTGCTAGTATGGGTTTAGCTGTTACAAATACATTCTTCAAGCATAAGGCTATTCACCGCTACACATGGGAGGCTAGGGGTACCAGATCCATAATAGACTATATCTTAACAGACTTTGAATTCAGGAAATCTTTTAGGAATGTACGAGTTTTTCGGGGATTTTTCGATGATACAGACCATTATCTGATCTGTAGTGAACTAAGTATCTCTAGGCCTAGAGTAGAGAAAGTGAAATCTGTCTGCAAAACAAATAACGGTAGAAAATCTCCCGGACGAGAAAATTAGACAGAAGTACATGGATATGATTAGTGAGAAGTTTCGAACAGTAGACAGTAAGCAGGTTCAGGATATAGAAATTGAATGGGTGGCATACAGGGATGCTGTAGTAGAAACAGCAAGGGAATGCCTAGGAACAACTGTGTGTAAAGATGGGAAAAGGCGAACATCTTGGTGGAATGATGAAGTGAGAGCAGCCTGTAAACGTAAAAAGAAGGCTTACCAGAAATGGCTCCAAACAAGGGCCGAGGCAGACAGGGATTTGTACGTAGATGAAAGAAACAGAGCGAAACAAATAGTTGTTGAATCCAAAAAGAAGTCATGGGAAGATTTTGGTAATAACCTGGAAAGGCTAGGTCAAGCAGCAGGGAAACCTTTCTGGACAGTAATAAAGAATCTTAGGAAGGGAGGGAAAAAGGAAATGAACAGTGTTTTGAGTAATTCAGGTGAACTCATAACAGATCCCAGGGAATCACTGGAGAGGTGGAGGGAATATTTTGAACATCTTCTCAATGTAAAAGGAAATCATCATGGTGGTGTTGCAAACAGTCAAGCTCATGGGGAGGAGGAAAATGATGTTGGTGAAATTATGCTGGAGGAACTGGAAAGGATAGTAAATAAACTCCATTGTCATAAGGCAGCAGGAATAGATGAAATTAGACCTGAAATGGTGAAGTATAGTGGGAAGGCAGGGATGACATGGCTTCATAGAGTAGTCAAATTAGCGTGGAGTGTTGGTAAGGTACCTTCAGATTGGACAAAAGCAGTAATTGCACCTATCTATAAGCAGGGGAACAGGAAGAATTGCAACAACTATCGAGATATCTCATTGATTAGTATACCAGGCAAAGTATTCACAGGCATCTTGGAAGGGAGGGTGCGATCAGTCGTTGAGAGGAAGTTGGATGAAAACCAGTGTGGTTTCAGACCACAGAGAGGCTGTCAGGATCAGATTTTCAGTATGCGCCAGGTAATTGAAAAATGCTACGAGAGGAATAGGCAGTTGTGTTTATGTTTCGTAGATCTAGAGAAAGCATATGACAGGGTACCGAGGGAAAAGATGTTCGCTATACTGGGGGACTATGGAATTAAAGGTAGATTATTAAAATCAATCAAAGGCATTTATGTTGACAATTGGGCTTCAGTGAGAATTGATGGTAGAATGAGTTCTTGGTTCAGGGTACTTACAGGAGTTAGACAAGGCTGTAATCTTTCACCTTTGCTGTTTGTAGTTTAGATGGATCATATGCTGAAAGGTATAAAATTGCAGGAAGGGATTCAGTTAGGTGGAAATGTAGTAAGCAGTCTGGCCTATGCTGACGACTTGGTCTTAATGGCAGACTGTGCCGAAAGCCTACAGTCTAACATCTTGGAACTTGAAAATAGGTGCAATGAGTATGGTATGAAAATTAGCCTCTCGAAGACTAAATTGATGTCAGTAGGTAAGAAATTCAACAGAATTGAATGTCAGATTGGTGATACAAAGCTAGAACAGGTCGATAATTTCAAGTATTTAGGTTGTGTGTTTTCCCAGGATGGTAATATAGTAAGTGAGATTGAATCAAGGTGTAGTAAAGCTAATGCAGTGAGCTCGCAGTTGCGATCAGCAGTATTCTGTAAGAAGGAAGTCAGCTCCCAGACAAAACTATCTTTATATCGGTCTGTTTTCAGACCTACTTTGCTTTATGGGAGCGAAAGCTGGGTGGACTCAGGATATCTTATTCATAAGTTACAAGTAACAGACATGAAAGTAGCAAGAATGATTGCTGGTACAAACAGGTGGGAACAATGGCAGGAGGGAACTCGGAATGAGGAGATAAAGGCTAATTTAGGAATGAACTCGATGGATGAAGCTGTACGCATAAACCGGCTTCGGTGGTGGGGACATGTGAGGCGAATGGAGGAGGATAGGTTACCTAGGAGAATAATGGACTCTGTTATGGAGGGTAAGAGAAGTAGAGGTAGACCAAGACGACGATGGTTAGACTCTGTTTCTAACGATTTAAAGATAAGAGGTATAGAACTAAATGAGGCCACAACACTGGTTGCAAATCGAGGATTGTGGCGACGTTTAGTAAATTCTCAAAGGCTTGCAGACTGAACGCTGAAAGGCATAACAGTCTATAATGATAATGTGTGTATGTTAGTTATGTTATCTTTATCGATAGGACCACTAATAATATAAATATTTGAGAATTAAATTTCAGGCCTACCCCTAAACTACCATTTCACTCAGCAGGAACAAAATAATTTATAGCCTAGATTGTAGTGGTTCATCCCCCGACTTTACATACCGATTTTCATTAAATTCCCTTCTGCCGTTTTCTCGTGATGCGTGTACATACATACATACATACATACATACATACAGACACAGACAGACAGAAATTACATGACCGATACAGAAATACCATTCTTTTCAAATTCTGAGCAATGTACAGACAAAACTCTTATTTTATATATATAGATATTCTGTATCCCAGGCTTGCAACGGAAACTAATAGGACAAGGTAAACCCTATCTAGCATACGTTGTGATGTGTATTTTTCTTTACCAACTAACAAAATATCTATACCCATACCCCTTACATTCTCTCTCTCTCTCTCTCTCTCTCTGTGTGTGTGTGTGTGTGTGTTTTTCTTCATCGCATTATTTGTATAAAATGTCCCTTCTTTATAGCTTATCACACGACCATTATAATAAAATGACCGTATTTATTCTAAACCAGAATATTACATCTTTACTCAAACTGTTTAATCTTGCAATTGTTTCACTTGTACTCGGAATATATGAAATGCTGCAGTTATGTTGGGATGGGAATAACAGAGGTTGGCCAGTGGAGGGGGGGGGGTGTCGTCCAAAGAGTTCATACACCCCAGGAGCTTTAACGAATGTATTTTTATTAAGCCTTTTATATATAATGTATAGTATTATTAGCTTCCGGAATCCGCACGAATTCACCACTTTCTCATTTTCTTTTTAGGTATTCTATACCAAGTAAACTCTGGAAGTTTGGACACCTATCAAAATAAAATTCTGGATAAAGAACTACCTTAATGTCCCCATCGCCCACCACCAACACCACCACCACACCACCACCACCACCACCAAATGAAATCCTAGCTACGCTACTGCCCCGAGCCACAGGAACTAATTAAAGTTAAAATCCCCGATCCGGTCGAGAATCAAATCCGGGATCCCTTGGACCAAAGGCTAGCATGCTAACCATTTAGCCATGAAGCCAAAAATATACGACTGGTGACTGATGGTTAAGGGAGGCCCGGATTAATCAGGAGGGCATAGTGCAGATCTGCTAGGTGAAGTTGAGCAGGCATTTCACTGCCGTTCTCTATTAAATTCATCCTAGGAGGAGCCCGACTCGTTGGCTGAATGGTCAGCGTACTGGCCTTCGGTTCAGAGGGTCCCAGGTTCGATTCCCGGCCAGGTCGAGGATTTTAACCATCATTGGTTAATTCCTATGGCCCGGGGCTGAGTGTTTGTGCTGATCCCAACGACCCTGCAACGCACACACCACACATAACACTATCCTCCACCACAAAAACACGCGGTTACCTACACATGACAGATGCCACCCATCCTCATCGGAGGGTCTGCCTTACAAGGGCTGCACTCGGCTAGAAATAGCCACACAAAATTAAATCCTAGAAGGAAGCAAAATGCTTAATGTAAAAAGAGAGAAAAACGTTGTTCTTGTAAACGTACCCTACCTAACAGATCATCGATAACGCTTACCTAGAAGAGCGAATAAATAATCTATTCTACTTGAAATTTTCGTAGAACTGATCACGTCTTCATCTGAAATACGATAAACTTGAAACTACAACCGTTGATCCTTCATCAAACCATCACTCCAAACCCGATGCTCAACAAATTATTCGCGATTTCTCTAAATTCAAAAACAGAGAGGTTTTGTTGTTCTTTGCCCCCCTCACCCCCCCCCCTCCAATTGGCCGACATGGAAGGAGAGGTGGTGGCACACAATTTCTAATCATTAAATCGCGAGCCAAAGCTTGGATTCAATTTCAAACCTCTCCGCTGAGGTCATATGGAGTGAGGGCATATTACAATGTTGATGGTGATTCGTCCGTTAGAAGGGGCGTTAAGCCTTGAGCAGATTTTATGGTGTTATCCGGCAGGAGTAGGCTACTTGCTATGCTGGGTTTCACCTTATCTCTATATCATAATCATCATATCACATCTAGACACGTAGGTTGTCCACGGGCGTCAAACAGAGACCTGCACCAGGTGAGTTGAACATGGTCTCGTGCACTCCCGGCACTAAAAATCATATGCTAAATAAATAAATAAATAAATAAATAAATAAATAAATAAATAAATACGTAATGATATGCGCAGCTATTCTTTCCGGGAAAGCATTATTTCACTCCTGTTTGTACGCGGCTGAGCTGGAGTATGAAATACGTTCCATTTCTGGACCCCATCGATCTAACAAGATGAAGACTACAGGCGGCTGGGATATGGGTATCGCAGTCAGTGGTTCTTCGACTCGGGAAGGAATGAAAAATGAACGTTCCAGATATAAGAGGAATCACACATAATTTACCATCAAAACATGGGCCATGGGTCGCTACTAGTTTATTTCGGTACAAGACAGTAGAGAAATGGCACAATGCCCAGACTGTTCAAAGAGGGCGCGCTTCCCGCCGCCCTCGTGGCGTTCCAACATTAAACTGGCGTTCAGTCAAAATCAAAAGTCTCAAGCTGTGCACCAGAAAGACGCCACTTCATCCATGTCGTGTGATAATTAACAAGCAGAAAGCTTGTAACAACCGGATCTTTCACATCCGCTACCAAACATAAGCTGCAGATTCTTCAACAACAGAATGATTATACTAAGTTATTTTTCCGAACGTATATTACAATTCCTGGAACTCAATTCTGAATATACAGATTTCTAGCCAGTCGAGCTAGCCACAGCACCACGCTAGTGGCTACCATGGAAAGTTGCATTTTAAAGTGAAATTGTCAATACCGTGAGTCGCAGCGACTTTCATGAACTAATTCAAGCGCGATCTATCAGCGTTACATATCACAACAAAACCAACTTGAGTGAAAATATGAGACCTTCGTGTGCCAGCTACCATTCACTTGAAAATAATAACCAAATAATGACAACCACTTTTAGGGTCTTCTAGATAGCCCCGAGTATGGGCTTCCGTGTTTCCCATTTCCATACAACGAAAATCAGGGAATGTACCGGAATTACAGCCACGACTGCTTCGTTCTTTCTCCCACAGCGTCGCCGAAAACGCATGAATGCGTTAGTGAGACGTTAAGCGGCCAGCAAAACACAGAAGAATTGTGTGCGTTGAACATTTGCAGTAAATATTAGTCTAATATAAAACCAATTTCTAAGAAGAGCAGCACCTAGTATATTTATATTCCAAGCCTATTCAGTATCTTGGGTGGAATGGTGTCGTGCAATTTTTAGCTTATAGATTCGATTGGCTCCAAGCGTGTCACTGGGTTTTTGTAACTGCCCTTTTTGCTAGCGATTTTAGCCTACGATATTCTTGCTTGTCGGAAGACGCTTGTGAGGTAAGTCACTTCTTAAATGATGCTGATAATCTATGTGAGTAAAATTATAACTGTGTCTGTATACTTCTAAGTTTCCCCCTTATGTTTATTTTTTATCTAGGATTACGCAAGCTATACCAGAGTCTAAAGAAGGCTCAGTTCAATTTTTGACCGTTTGTTTCAACATTACGCGAACATGGCCAAATAGAATTTAACGAAACTACGTATTGAATTACAGGAAGAGCAAGCGCGTGCACTAGACCTACTGGTTTATTTGATTAGTATACGGCGGTATAGCAGTATTAAGGGGACCAAGACAAGAAATTTCAAATGTATCCGTTAATATTAGCTGTTCAGAAAAACAGTATATAACAAAAGTTGTGGAAAATATAGTTTCCGATATGTTATGCTGCATGCCTTTTACCCTACGATGAATAATGACGGAGGTATTTGCGATTTGTAAGCTCTTCAGAATCCTCCAATAATGTATGGAAATGTTAACCCTGTCTAGGTGTACATAACGAAAATGATCGAAAAACCCATTTCCATTCCTTTATACCTCATACATTTGTTACCCTACGAGCTACAGTACAAAAATGCAGATATTCATGAATTTGATTTTTGTTGCCAGTCTATCAACGATAAGCATCGCTCATGTGGAAAAATTGTTCAGTCGTCATTGTTACGAAACAACTGGGTGGTTGCTGTAACTGTTTTTATAAGCTGCAAAACTATGTAGTTATCAGCTCCTAATGATCAGGAAAATAATGAACATGACTATCGAAATGAGAAGAAAAGCGGTCACTCAAAAAAAAAAAAAAAAATCAGTTTGCTTTACATCGCACCAACACAGATGACAAAAGAAAGGTCTAGCAGTAGGAAAGAAGAAGCTGTGGCCTTAAAGTACAGCCCCAGCATTTGCCTGGTGTGAAAATGGGGAAACTACGGAAAACCATCTTCCGGGCTGCCGACAACTCGAAAAATTTAGGGGAAAAGGATTCATGAGAGAAAAGACAAGCCCTAGTAACACCGAACCTTAAAGTTATCTGATGATGATGATGCTTGTTGTTTTAAGGGGCCTAACATCGAAGGTCATCGGCCCCTCTTAAAGTTATCAAATATAACATTACACGGGGTATTTTTGTTAATTCAGGTGAGCTTCGTGTCTTCTGCTGTCACTTATCTCCGTTAGATAGCATTACTACCGCAAATACAAAACCTCCATCAATGATGGGTACACAAGAGCCAGGACCACATAGAAAGGCTACGAATAACAAATCTCAAAGTTCGCACGTAATGTGTCCATATCCTTACGCTGATCCCTACACGACAACCAAGGTGGTGGTGGTGATTATTATTTTTATGGCGAAGTACAACTAGATAACCATCTCTTCGCAATAATAACCCCGTGTGAATGTCTAATCAGATGGTCACCGCATTGACTTTAGCTCAGGGGAGAGAGGGGCAATGGGACGAGTCGGATAATGGGACGCACCCCACTAAATCCCCTTCCCTGGTAGCAAGCATTCTGTAATCTGCGTCAGTCTAATGAGGAGAAGCCATAATGTTGATGCGAGCCGAGTGTCAACCTGAGTTGCGTATGTTTCTTGTGTTGTGCAGAAATATTCGTTTTGTTACATCATCTTACATCAGAAGAGTTGAATTTATATTAGAGTACGCACTAAATTATCCACTTTTTTCTCGGAAGTCTTTAGTTTTCTCAATGTGAAATGCAATATCTTGTGATACACACATGATTTCCATTTTTCCTTCATCGGTTATAAAATGACAGGACAGAAGGTGTCTAGAGGGTTAATCGTACGCGCTCTGCGTCTCATTACCCCTTCAGTGCGTACAATTACCCCCTCTAAACAAAATGGATTTTGTTTGACCAGAGATGTGTGTGAATGATACGCCTACACTACTAGCGAAATTAAGTATATGCGCATATACTGTAATTAAAACTAAGAATTGTAATTTCAGACGGTTCGGGACCATATGAGGGCTACAGATAAGGCTTCTTGGTCTGAAAAAAAGTTAGTTGCTGCTGTTAGAAATGGACGTAAAGTGCGTGAGGTTAGGCGTCAGTTTGGTATTCATGAGGCAACTTTAAGGTAACGTTTGAAATGTGGAGGACCGAAAATGGGGAGGAAAACTGTCTTTACTGAACATAAAGAAAAGGAACTCTGTTCTCACCTTCTTCAGTTGGCTAGGCTATTTTACGGCATGACGATCATTTGAACTACGTCGTGTGGCCTATGTATTTGCGGACAGGAATAATCTTTAACAATTTTAACAAAACTACTAAATTAGCTGGCAAGGACTGGGCGCAAGGTTTCTTGAAGAGAAACCCAGAACTCAAGTCTGTGGAAACCCGAAGCAACTAGCGTAAGCAGAATGTTATCCCTTAATAAAGCAGAAGTTGAGACTTTTATCATTATCTCCTGACTCAGTGAAAAGTTTCGTCCGTCACGTATTTATAACGTTGAAACCAGCATTTCGACCGTCGAGAAGCCACCACCAATAATTGCCCACAAATGTCAAAAGCAAGTAAGGACAGCGACCAGCTTAGAACGAGGAACAAATATTACTGTATGTTGCGCCACGAGTCCTACGGGTAATTACATACCACCCATCTTTATACTGTATATTCTGGTATGAGGACGTGCACTGCAATAACACGTGAAGGCCCTCCAGGAAGCATTTACGTATGCTCCAAGTCAGGATGGATGAATGAATGAATGAATGAATGAATGAAGACTTGTTCCTAACGTAGCCCAAGCATTTTGCTGCACACACGCAACCATCCACAGAAGAATCCAGCTCTTCTTTTAATGGACAACCATTCCCACTTTCCTCCTTTAATTTCTGCAAGGAGAACGGAATTGTTGCTGCATCAATTCCTTTCCTATCCCTATCAGTGCATCAGTATCTTGTGAGAATACACGAAGATCTAGGCCTAAGTAGCACTCTGAAAATCAATATTAGAGGAGTTGGAAAAGAAGAGAGAGAAACGAGTAAACAATGGTCAAGAAGACTCGAGTTGCAAATTCAAGAAAATGAAGAAGACAAAGAAGGCATTTTTCCAAGACAACAACAGTTCGCCAGATGAAATATGTGATGAACTTTGTCAAGATGATGATTACACGGAAGAAGTGGCGTCTGAGTTGCCACAGAGGAATGCCACCAACGATGTTTAACTCTTCTGTGGTGAAATAAGTACATGCGTGCCATTGCCCCACATGGATGGGTAATGGTTCGAAAAACCAATTTCCATATTTTGATAGAAGGCTCGGGAACTCAAATACTTGCATACTTGTATTCCACGCTCCACATTCCTAAATAACTTCCTATCATACTGAAGTACTGTACACATTTTGGATCCAACACAGATGTTTTGCCTTAGATGCGCGCAATTGCCCCTCTCTCCCCTACATTGCATCACTAAAACAGAAATTAATACAATATTCGGAAGTAGACCATTTTGATCGCAGCTGTCCCAGAGTCCAGACAGGTATCTTCAAATTTCACCCATCTAAGAGGGCCTAGCTGAAGAGATAGCGGCTCTGGTCTACAACAATCGGGAATAGCAGAGGTAGTTTGTATAATAGCCAGGTGCTTCGACACGCACATAGTTAGCTCTGATCAGTGAGACAACTACTGATAGACTCGGGAAACAGATGGATTTGTATGTCCTAGCGTTTACCATCCTTGGAATATTTTTTTCCCTAATTATTTCAAATAGATGAGAAATCCATTCTTTCACAATCCTCACCGCTTAAAAACGCAAATAACCTTCGTAAAATCGAACATCACGCCAACCGGTTACAGACAAAACTCATTTACAACACAGGAAGTATATACGACTGTTAAACACAAAGACTGAAGTTCCTAACAAATTAAATGCTACCATAAATTTCCTGATTTTTTTGTTCATAAGAAAATTTGTCATCATTAATCGAACCTCACTATGCGAAAGGAAGCAGGAGGGATTTCATCTGCCAGTGTTTTACTTAGCATTAACAAGCAGAAGAATGGATAATTTTTTTGTTTGCGTCCCACTAAATGAATGATGATATTGGTTTTACGTCCCACGAACTACTTGTTACGATTTTCAGAGCCGTGAGTTGCCGGAATTTTTGTCCCGCATGAATTATCTACGTGCCAGTAAATCTACCCACACAAGACAGACGTTTCTGAGTATCTTCAAATATTCAAATACTACCGGACTGACCCGTGATCGAACCCGCCAACTTGGGCTCAGAAAGTCAGCGCTCTACCGTCTGAGCTCCTCAGCCCGAGAGAAAGGTGGAAATCAATGAAACAAAATCAGAGATTTTGACAAGGAGTTATTTGTCTTCTCGCAAGCTGGTGTAGGTCATACGTTAGTCTTCCTAACATTTTACTTGGAGGTAAGATGACCACCTCTGGTGCTGATCACCACTATGTTTAACAAACAGAATGACACTCCTTCGCATTAAGTATTTAATGTTACCACTACATCAACACAATTAAGAAATGATAGGGATGGAGCATCATTTTTTGCGCTAAGCCTGGCAAACAGAAATATAATATGTGTATTAAATTAGCATAGTTTCACAACCGGAAGGGTGGCGCCTATACTTGCAGACCAGAACCCGATGAACAATAAGAAAGCTCTCTTCACCAACACCCTGATAATATCTACACTAACGTGAGTTATTCAGAGGAACAAATTTCATTACTGCAGAGTAACTGAATTGCTTGGTATTTTCTGATACGAGACTATACACAAACTTGCATATTTACAACGATCTAGCGACGCTAGCGGATCAAAATTAGGCTAAATGAATAGCGATCATGAACTTTTCAATTTGCTTTACGTCGCACAGACCAGATAGGTCTTATGGCAAGGATTGGATAGGAAAGGGCTAGGCGTGGGAGGGAAGCGACCGTGGCCGTGATCATAAACTCATTCCATACATAAACGAGGTGTAATTAATATTAGAGCAAGTGGAGATCTTTACACCGAGCGAGTTGGTCGTGCGGTTAGGGTCGTGAGCTTGCATTCGCTGTCGGCAGCGCTGAAAATGATTTTCCGTGGTTTCCCCATTTTTACACCAGGCTGGGGTCGTACCTTAATTAGGGCCACGGTCACTTCCTTCCCATTCCCATCCCATCGTCACCGTAAGACCTATATGTGTCGGTGTGACGTAAAGCAAAATCGTAAAAAAAAAAAAATAAATAAATTAAAAAAAATGCAGAAATAAATGTCGTAGGATATTACTTTCACATCATACTGCTGCCTTCTTCCACCTCGATCGGATTTCTCTCTCTCTCCAATATCACCGTTTGTATGCATATTAATTTTATGTACGGTAGTTTATGTTTATAGTGTTTATGTGTATGCTACTCAATTTTCAAACTTCATATTTTAATGTTTCTCTCTCTCTCTTTCTGTAATAATAATTGTTCTGTGTATTATTTTCAATATAGATGCTACAGAACAGGGCTCGGTGGCAAATTCTAACCAATAAATTAAGATTTTCTCTCTCCGATGGTGGCGATTGTTATTTAATGAGGAAATCAATGGGATTAACACCTCACCCCTTCTCTCGCTAACATGTTTTTGGAACAATTCTCTAATCCCTCTAGGTATGAGTTAACATCTTATGACCAAAACTTGGCATTCTGCTGACGATTGTGTGCCGCTTAAAGTAGGTGCATAAATGGTGATAACTCCATTGTTCCAACTCTCCAAGAGTAAAAATAATACTTTATATCTTGGGATAGTCAGGTGAAGAAAACGGGGGCAAAAGAGATATATAAAAATGAGAGTAGAGATGCTATGAAAAAGTTATTACAGAAAGTTACAAATTATCATACGTCTCGTCATGAAATAATTCTCGAATGCACCAACAGTTAAATCCTATGGACTAAGTCTGCTTTATGAAGAGTGCGCCTGCAGCCAATGAATAGCATACAGTTCCTAACAGGACATGCGCAAATTTTCAATTTCTTTCTACATTTTGAAAAATAACTCACCTCTCGATTTTACGGCGAGTTATACTTCCTATATAGACAGTATTGTGATGGTGGCAGATTACTTGAGCTGGGTATGCAGAGACACTCTTTACTGTGGAGATGAATACGGAACCTCGGTGCTAGAATCAGGCGAACAAACAATTCAACAAGGCTAAGTTTGGTGTTCCTTAATTCATGATCTCTCTTGACTATCCGTGTTTACATTACTGTAAAACGGAGTTCAACCAATCGGAGACGATCTGTAATAAAGTAGTACGGAAAGCGATTAGAGTACGGCAAAGTATCATTTTCCGTATGCTTGAGTACAAAACGGGTAATTTGAAAAAAAAACCCGGCAGATTTCGATTTAAACATAAATACATAGCATTCAGTATTTTTTAAATCAAAGTAGTCACCGTCAACAGCTACACACCTCTCCACAGCGATTAACAAGCGATCTAAAACAGTCCAGAAGAAATGATCGGAATGCACCTCTGCCCCTCGTGGCTGACTATCATGTTTCTAGATGAAATGATAAAGAGAGGAGAAATGGGATACAATTTGTGGGAACTGAGTAATAACAGAAGGGCGGATGTTATACGGTTTCGTGCTTCGATATTTTTTTTTTTTTTTTTTTTTTTTCCCTTGTCATTCTTCACATTTGTGGTTACAGTATCACGAAGGACAGAGTCTTCCTTTCACCGGTTCCTAAACCACAATATCTCCGTAAGTCAACTGAAGTCTATAACATCCTGAACTGTGCAGTCTATTGCAGGGTCTACTAAACGATCGAGGAAATCAACTTTGGTTTTGAATGCTCCTTCACAGGTTGACCACAGACCACCCATGTGCAGATCGGTTACAATTTTACAGTATACTATACATTCGAAAATCAACCCTTATTTACCGAACGCGGCCACTTAGCAGCCAAAATTCAAAACGACGGGGAATGTTATTGAATATATCAAATCACTCTCTCTCTCTTTTTTTTTCTATTTGCTTTACGTCGCACCGACACAGATATGTCTTATAGCGACGATGGGAGAGGAAAGGCCTAAGAAGTGGAAGGAAGCGGCCGTGGCCTTAATTAAGGTACAGCCCCGGCATTTGCATGGTGTGAAAATGGGATACCACGGAAAACAATCTCAAGAGCTGCCGACAGTGGGGCTCGAACCCACTACCTCCCGATTACTGGATACTGGCCGCACTTAAGCGACTGCAGCTATCGAGCTCGGTATATATAAAATCAGTGTAGTATAAGATGCTTTCATAGCTCCTGCACACTTAACCAATTATTGAAGAGGTGTTCAATAAATTAAAACACCCACACACGTTAAATTTTTGAGCCTTCTAGCGGAGGCCCGGGGTTTTGCGTCCATAGATACAATAACATCGTGACTATCTATAGAGGTCGTCCTATAACTCATGTCTCCTGAATGGAATTTCTAAAATCTTCCACTGTATATAAAAACGCTGCCTCACTGCCCCTGTACTATGTCTACATTATAATAGTTTTGTTTCAACCAGGACTGAAGAGCTCTTGGGACCCCATTTAGTCGGCTCTTACGACAGGCAGGGGATACTGTGGGTGTTATTCTACCGACGCCACCCATAGGGGAAAAAGAGAGAAAGTCTACAATTCACGCCTTCAATAACTGCAAACTATTAATAGCTGGTCAAATCCACTATGCAATCCTTCAAGGACTTTATACAAATTGTGCTTAATGGGCTAACGCATAGTAAATTATAGCTCGTTAAAAGCAGGGCATGTATAGACGTTCATGCTCGCCTTCTGTCGTATAACCGTAGCAATCTCCAATAAAAATCATCTGTTGACAGAATAACATGCCAATAGTGGTGAGAGAACTTCTTGTCGTGGCAATTGCGAAAACAAACAAGCCGGAGCTAAGTTTAGAGATACAGCACAAAAACAGCGCTGCTGCATTTGCTACGCAGTCAGTTCAGAGCTGTTGGAACAGAGGAGGATATATAACACTGTAAACAATAATTATCCAGCCTGAAAACACGACCATGTTCCTTATCTTCACCGAGCAATGAAACTGAAAATACAGTATCAAGTAAGAATATGAACTAAAATAAAGATATTAATCCGTGGAATTATCATGTTTCTAGCCAGGATTAAATACACTGCAGTGCCGTTCGCAGCTTCGTTTTTCCAACTGTGGAATGTTTCGTAAACCAATATTTGAATGTTAAGGAAATTAGATCCTTCCTAATACAGTATTATATGTTATGCCAGTCACCTTGTTCCAGGGGTCGACTGATCATAACAGGGAATTCAAATTCATTTCCTTGTTGTAGCCATAAGATTAGAAGCAATGAGCCAACTCCGTAATAAAACAAACTGACTTGTCAAAATGAAGACTAACCGGGTGGTAATTAGAAACCTGTACAAACCAGTGGAAGTTCGCTACAAATCCAGTGTTGTGCACTTCATTAGCAAGTGAAGGCCTCCAAGGGCTGTAGAACAGATTCAATTTCCCTTTCAATGACAAGCATTCAAACCGGCCTCCACACACGAGGAACTAGGCAATAATGTTATTTGTTGAACATCCATTCATTTAGTACTGACATATGTTGTGTGTAGAAATTTCAACCCAAATGAGTTCTTTAACGTGTCGGAAAACAACACCAAAGCAGGAATCAAATATCTTGTATTGAGAACAGGACAACGAATAAGACTAAACTACAAAGCTCAGGAGGAACTAGGCAGTACTACAGGATGTCCTCTTCATGCTTGGGTATACCTTCCAACTCCTAGGCCTTTCCTATCGCATCGTCGCCATAAGACCTATCTGTGTCGGTGCGACGTAAAGCCACTAGCAAAGAAAGAAAAAATATCTCTTTTTTGCTAGTGGCTTTACGTCACACAGACACAGATAGGTCTTATGGCGACGGTGGGATAGGAAAGGCCTAGGAGTTGGAAGGAAGCGGCCGTGGCCTTAATTAAGGCACAGCCCCAGCATTTGCCTGGTGTGAAAATGGGAAACGACGGAAAACCATCTTCAAGGCTGCCGAAAGTGGGATTCGAACCCACTATCTCCCGGATGCAAGCTCACAGCAGCGCACCCCTAACCGCACGGCCAACTCGCCCGGTAGAGATAATTTGAACTCGACATTAACTGAATATGCTCTCGAAGGTTTTCGGCGACAGAAGGATTGGATAGGGCTAGGACTGGGGAGATAGCGGCCGTGGCCTTAAGATACAGCCCAGCAGTTGCAAGTGTGAAAATGAGAAACCACGCCATCTTCAGGGCCGCCGACGGTGGGTTTTGAACCCACCCCCTCCCGAATGCAAGCTCACAGTTTGCGCGACCCTAACCGCACGGCCAACTCGGCCGGTCATCCGAGAACTGACTTCTTTCCTACAGAATACTGCCAATCGCAATTGCGAGCTTACTGCATTACTTAGTATTACTTCACTATCCTTGGAGAATGCACATCCTGAGTACTTCAAATAATCAGTCTGTTCCAGTTTTGTATTCCCTGTCTGGCATTCAGTCTTCTTAGGTTTCCACGCTTACTGACATCACTTTAGCCTTGGAAAGGCCAAATTCCCTATCATACTCATGGTACCTTTTTTTCAAGGTCCAAGATATTAGATTGCAGACTTTCGGCACAGTCTGCCATTAAGACCAAGTCGTCGGCATAGGCCAAACTGCTTACTACTTTTCTAACTTACTTAATCACTCCCTGACATTTTATACCTTTCAAACCGAGCTCGATAGCTGCAGTCGCTTAAGTGCGGCCACTGTCCAGTATTCGAGAGATAGTAGGTTCGAACCCCACTGTCGGCAGCCCTGAAAATGGTTTTCCGTGGTTTCCCATTTTCACACCAGGCAAATGCTGGGGCTGTACCTTAATTAAGGCCACGGCCGCTTCCTTCCCCCTCCTAGCCCTTCCCTGCTCCATCGTCGCCATAAGACCTATCTGTGTCGGTGCGACGTAAAGCAACTACAAAAAAAAAAAATATATATATATATATATACCTTTCAACAGATGATCCATGCAAATAAAATATGAACAACAAAGGTGAAATATTACAGTCGTACTTTCACTGTAAGTACCTTGAACCAAGAACTCATTCTGCAATCAATATTCACTGCAGCCTAATTGTCAACATACATGCCTTTGATTGCTTTTAATAATCAACCCTTAATCCTATAATCCCCCAGTACGGCTACCATATTTTATCTTGGTACTCTGTCACATGGCTTCTCTCGATCTACGAAACATAACTGTCTATTCCTCTCACAACATTTTTCAATAACCTGACGCATTCTGAAAACCGCATCCTGGTAGTCACTTAGTGGTCTGAAACTACACTGGTTTTCATCCAACTTGCTCCAAATCACAGATCGTATCCTCCATTCCAAAATGCAAGTGAATACCAACAACAAAATAAAATACCACGTAAATACTTCAATTATTTAAAATAAATATTTGGATAATAATGTTTCTTTTGGGGAAATGCTGATGGAAGTTCAGAAAAGAGCGTTCGACAATGTTTAAGAAGTGGATGTTGAATAAAATGCGTGAAATAAAGATTCGGATAAAGTAAAAAATGCATGGATGGATAATCGAACCTGAAATGTGCTCGTGAAGCTGGAACGCTACTGCCTCAGTACCCGACGGGTTGGGTGGAAAACATATTTCTTTTTTTTTTTTTTTTTTTTTTGCTAGGGGCTTTACGTCGCACCGACACAGATAGGTCTTATGGCGACGATGGGATAGGAAAGGCCTAGGAGTTGGAAGGAAGCGGCCGTGGCCTTAATTAAGGTACAGCCCCAGCATTTGCCTGGTGTGAAAATGGGAAACCACGGAAAACCATTTTCAGGGCTGCCGATAGTGGGATTCGAACCTACTATCTCCCGGATGCAAGCTCACAGCCGCGCCCCTCGAAAAAAAGGGGCGCGGCTGTGAGCTTGCATCCGGGAGATAGTAGGTTCGAAACATATTTCAAACTGCTGTGAATACGTCGGAGTGTTTGTTTCGAGACTGGCTAGGCAGTGCCCCTTAATATTTTAACATATTAAAGCCTTAAGGGTACACCACCGCCACCACCGCATGAAGCCTGTTCACAAAGTCAATTTCCCCACAGAGCGCCGTCCCCTTGCGACATTTCAACCACTAACAAGAAAATAAAAACATAGAAAAAGACGTATGTTTAAAACTCGTACGAAGAGGATCTAAAAACTAAATAAAGGGAAGAAACAAAAGAGGGACACAGAGAATCCACCCAAAGTCGTTTAGGAAAGGAATAGCTAGATTCAGAGAGATCCGTATGTCGAAAGTTTGTACTTGAGATATTTCTTAACCTGTAACGAAAAAGGGTCGTGGCGATTATTGTTTTAAGAGGAACTACAACTGGGTAATCATCCTCTCTTAACACCAATCAGAAGAGAAAACATGAAGGGGTCCAATGTTTCAAAGGATGGAAATATCGACAAAAGAAAGGGAAGGACCATGAGGGTATGAAATCGAAAGACTCCCTAGGCCTTGTAAACCTAATACCATCAATGTCGGAAGAAAATAAGAGCTGACCAAGTGAGGCGAGATGGGAAAGGTGAAAGTGAGAAGCTGGCTCAAGTACGTGAAAGCAACGCCAGCCTCAGTTAGGGGCCCCGTGGTTGCCAACCCACGCTCTGATCTTCTGGGGGTACTTTAGTCATCTCTTACGACAGGCTGGAGATACCGTGGATGTGTTCTACTGCCCCCATCCACAGGGAACTATAAAACCGACAGATCAGTCTCAATTAAGCGCTTTTAATCGTGTAAAAATTGTATACACTCCTGCACTGTAAAAATGACTCCTACATGCTAAACAGCATGCAAGACAACAGCCACTAACCACAAGACGTTTGTATTGCCACCACAATTTCCTTCAGTTGACAGCCGAAGCAGCTTGAAAAATAGCTCAGCTCTTCTTGACGTTATTCACATCTGCACAAAGAGAGCTCCTGTTTCCCTTCTAATTCATAAATATTAAATCCATTTTCCCAGTGTGTCGTTAGTATATCAATGAACAGGGATGATGAGATGCAGTTCACACAAAGGCCTCCCTAACAACATGGGTCAGGCAGACGAGTGTACATAGAAGATTACATCCAGTTCAGGGGTCAACAGTGACGAATGAATCCGCTGTCTTAATGATAATATGGATGAGGAAACAAGTCATTTCGTTGTGTACTTATACGCAGAAGAGAAGTATAAGTAATCACAAAACACGGCCGCAGAAGGGCCAGAAGCTGATACTGCTGTTGCTTCATTTAAGAGCCTTGGGGCATCGCTCTGTAAATTCAATGTGAGCGAAATTTTGTCTGATAACTTGCGTCGATAGCCTTGGCTGAATAATAGGTATACTCCTTCGGTTCAAAGGGCCCTGGGTTCGATTTCCAGCCGGGCCGGAGATTTGAACTGTGTACGGTTAATTCCTCTGGCTCGGAGACTAGCGTTTTACATTCATCTTAATACCTTTCTCTTCATCTACATGCAACACGTCACACTATCAATCGCCACAGAAACACTCACTAGTGAATACATCCCTCCACATAGGAATGGTGTCAGAAAGGGCAAGCAGTCATAAAATTGGACCATATCAGTGCCGACCCCAATAAACTGTGGGAAAGACAGGAGAAGAATAACTTGTGTTGATATGGAAGTACAAATGCGCGTAACAGTAATTAAATAGAACAAAGATTGGGAAATTTGGGATAGCGTCTTATTGGAAACTATATTCCATTAGTTCCTCACCGTATCTTGCGTTCCTTTCTTCCTATGGTATATTTTCAACGTGTACATCTTGTTGCCGACCACGTTTGGCTTCCGTAGTGTTGGTTAGACACGTATCTTAGCGTTTCAAATTTGAGTTTTCAATATAACTTTTTGCCGAGGACACAAAGAGCCGCCATCAGTCAGAAGTAGAAACGGGGAGATCACATCGCGAGGATGCTGGACGACAGATAGACATACATGACCATCATGCCATGTTGAAACACAGGTCACAGACAGATCAAGACGAAGACGGGGAAACTTCTACAGAGTGCAAGTAGGTACGCAGTGGTCCAGCATTGCAAGAAACAGAAGCACGTGGAAAACCATAGAAAGTAGACTTCAAAGTATATGAAGGGGGGGGGGGAATTAATGACTATATTCTGTATAAAGAAGTCTAAAGGAAGATCTTAAAGTGTAATGAAAATAACTTACAGACCATACATTATAAAAATAGAAGAATTAGTAAGTGAAAAGATACCTAACACTCAAAGCAACCCTAAAGCTAACAGCTCACCGCATTAGAGAAATACGAGCTACCCTCTAGTAAAAGGCCTCTGCCTTCCAGAGAAAAATAAATAAATAAATAAATAAATAAATAAATAAATAAATAAATAAATAAATAAATAAATAAATAAATAAATAAATAAGATTGGGAGGAATGACCGAGACCCATAGTACACTTGTGTCCAAACGTTAGGCATAATCACTAAAAGAGGCCACACCGCCTAATACGAATGTCAAGACGGATTGCTGAACAAACGGAAGGTGACACACTCCATATGTCACACACCTTGTTCAAAAAAACAGCGTCAGAAAGGTTCTGATAGCTAAGGTACACCTTTGACAACAAGTAACAAAACTTGGCAATGTCTTCCACAACAAAATATGCTATTAATAGGGTGTATGGTTACCCCTAACGGTCACACATGCTTCGCAGCGACGTGACATGCCCTCTATCAGATGACCCAAGAAGCTCTTGTGGCAGTCTATCCCATTCCTCCGAAAGGGCAATGCGAAAGTCTTGGAGGGTCCTTGGTGGAGGCTGATGGGATGCAAGTCGCCTCCCCAATGCATCCCGTGATGTAAGTATAATGGTGTCAGTGCGCATCGAGTCTACCGCAGTGACGTAACGCTGGTAGCAAAGCAAGGAAGGCGGTAACATTTCTCGCTCTGTGAAAAGAGCGCATCGTTCAAAATGTATTCGTTCTGTTAGTTTATCAAATATCTAGGGTACCCGAAAAGGTAGTTACCGTGAAGATCATTCAATTCTTTCTCCAGTATATTTGTAACTTTCAGTAACTCGTAACTGGGTCTCATTAAATTACCCCTTGAGACACATTGGAGCCAGTTTGTTTGTTTGTTTGTTTGTTTGTTTGTGGCTGCCGAACAGTTGTACCTTTCTTTCTTTCTTTCTTTCTTTCTTTCTTAATCTGTTTACTCTCCAGGGTTCGTTTTTCCCTCGGACTCAGCGAGGGATCCCACCTCTATTGCCTTATCCTGGAGCGTGAGACATTGGGTCGGGGATACAACTGGGGAGAATGACCAGTAACTCGGCAAGGCGGCCTCACCTGCTATGCTGAACAGGGGCCTTGTGAGGGAATGGGGAGATTGGAAGCGATAGACAAGGAAGAGGGAAGGATGCGGCCGTGGCCTTTAAGTTAGATACCATCCCGGCATTTAGCCTGGAGGAGAAGTGGGAAACCACGGAAAACCACTTCCAGGATGGCTGAGGTGGAAATCGAACCCACCTCTACTCATTTGACCTCCCGAAACTGAGTGGACCCCGTTCCAGCCCTCGTACCACTTGGCAAATTTCGTGGCAGAGCCGGGAATCCAACCCGGACCTCGGGGGGTGGCGGGCAGCTAATCACACTAAATACTACACCACAGAGGCGGACTTGATTTTATTTTCACGGTTAATTCAGACTTTTATTTGCTCTGGAGAAAAAAAATAAGCCCGAACATTGAAGTAATTATCTCAGAAATGTAATTTGCCTTTTTTAGTTGTTGTTGTGATTCCCATTCATTCTTCAATAGCTGTTCATATTTTTCCTTAAGTCACTAGTTTATCTTTCCAACAGTAGGATCTTTCTTCTCAAATCATCCAACTCGTTAGTTCCATTTTCTCCGTTATAGCCCACCTTTTCTTCTGTTTCATCTTCCCTAAAATTAACATAGACAAGTTATTTATTCTTTCATTTGAAAAAATGGAATGTTATATAACATTTAAACTTGTATTTATTGTGTTTCGTCACTCACCTGTTGAAATTAGCAGCCGGCGATCTTAGAAGTTCAGCTACATCCTTATGTCGTTTTCTCTGTTTTTCCCTCTCAACCCTCTTGCCACTATTAGGAGTTAATATATTTCCTCCTAGTGGTATATTCTCATTCATCCGATTTTAATTCACGGCTGCTTTTATTCCGATAATTTAGAAGTTGTTCTCTTAAAGGGATTTCAAAGCACGTCATAGCGAAAAAAAAGCGAGTAACAAGCGTTTTCCCACAATCTGGCAAGATCTTCATTTTTCAGGAATGAAAAATACTTTGTGTATGATCCTTTGGTTTTCCTGTAGTAGCTTACAGAGCCTGTTACTGTACAGCCCGGCATTTTCAAAAGTGTAGTCCGTGCAGATTAATGAGGAGAATAAAAGAGCTTCAAATTATGTACGTCACGTATTGAGTACATAACGCATGTTTAAAACATTAAAAATACAACAGCGACAAGCCATGCAGCCGCGGAGCCAGTTTCTCGCTGTGCTCCCCGCGTGACGTCACCTGCGCAGAAGCAACGCGTTTTCGTCTCTCTTACTGACACACCAATTATACTCACATCACGATGCATCCCAGGCTTGTTCTATAGGATTCAGATCCGAAGACCTCACTGGCCGGTCCATGCGATGAATGTCTTCCCTAGCCAGAAATTCATCCACCAGAGCAGCACAGTGCGGTCGGGCATTATCGTCCATTAAGAGGAAGTCTGGACCAACCGCACCTCTGTGAAGAGTCGAACATGTGGTCTCAGTACCTCATCCCTGTATCTCCGAGCCTTAACAGATGCAGATCCGTACGGCCATTCAACATAATGCCGCCCCACACCATGACACCACCATACTGGTCCCGTTCCACAATGTTCCTGTGGTTGTATCGGCTACCCGGTTCTCTCCAGATTAATGTGCGACGGGAATAGTTCTGCAAACTGAAGTGGGATTCATCTGTGAAGAGCACATGCCTCCATTTATCCACGGTCCAATTTCGATGTTGACGTCTCCAAAGTAAACGGCTCCGTCTCTGTGCTGGAGTGAGCGGGACGCACGCCGCTGGACGTCGGGGAAACAGCCCTGCTGTTCTGAGCCTCCGGTACACAGTTTGCCGGGAAACGGCAACCCCTGAGACGGCTGCAAGCTCCGCCGACAATTGTCTTGCAGGTGCACTCCGATTTCGTCGGGCGGTTAAGGCCAGATATCGGTCCTGCTGTGGGGTGGTTACCCTTGGTCGACCTGATACTGGCCTACGACTAACATTTCCTGCGTCTCGAAAGCGTCTCCAACGCCTGAAAATGACACTTTGTGGCACATTCAAGGATACGGTGACTTCGGTCTGTGTCTGGCCTGCTTCCCGGCGGCCGAGTATTCTACCCTGCAAAACGGGGTCCAAATGGCGTCGTTGTGTCATTATGTTGTCACGTTCACCACGAGGCTACAGTCCGCACACTATAACAGGGCGAACACAAATGAGGGAATACGGGACGCAGGCACTGTCTTTGTTTACCTTGCGGTTACGCCGCTAGTCAAAGCAGGGAACACTCCTTTCCTATACAGAGCGAACACGTGATGTCGTGAGATCTGCGGTCTATTTCCTGTTGACCTGCTTACTCGTAACGGGAATACTGCTTAACTTTGGACACTAGTGTACTAGGTACCAACTCGGTATTCTCCTTGAGCTGAAAAAGCAAAACACAGAAACATACTTCCAAGATAGCCGAGAATTGCATTTTAACCAACTTCTCTACATAATCATCTTACCCGGGGAAAATTTGAAACTCAAATGATTAAACAAATTAATTTTACAGCAAACTTGTGTCATCGCCCCGAGGTGTTGCAGCACTTTTCAGCGCTCCCCATGGAGGTGAAGTGCATGCGCCATTTTAACCACATACAAGCCTTCCTGCTATTCTTAAATCGCTAGCAGTACCGGGAATCGAACCCGGGCCTCCGTGGATGGCAGCCAGTAACGCTAACCGTTACGTTACGGAAACGGATATTCATCATCCAATATCACTGATTCATTAATAGGATGAAGAGAATTAATATTACCACGGAGTCTGCAAGGATGAAAGTGTCTACTGGAATTTACCCTTATGTATTAAATAATTCCGTTTTTCAAAATCCGGAAGGAAAAAAATAAGTTTACAGACAGCAGATGAAAGTATCATTCCCGGTAGTTTTTTAAACTGCTTTAGGTAACGCATAGAAGAGACCTATTTAGTAGGCTAAACGGATTTAACTAGACTATTCAACGACAAAAGACTTGCCCTATCAGGGGTACCGTAGGCGATTTCGAGCCCCCGCCCTTGGAGACGAATTAGGACGTTTCCTAAAATAAGAGTGCCAGTAACAATACTGAGACCATGCAAAGAAGAGGCGCCGTACTGCCGTCATAGACAGTTCTGTGCCAGGGAAAGAACAGAAAATTAGTTCTCTCTTCTTCTTGTTCTTTCTCCATCACCTGGGGTCGGCAATGGTTTCCTGAAGCCAACCCTATGTGGAGGGATGCAATTACTATTGCATGTTTCTGTGGTGGTTTGTAATGTAATGTGATGTGATGTATGTAAATGGCGATATGTATTAAGAAGAACACACCCTGTCCCCAAACTAAAGGACTTAACCAAAGTCAAAACCCCACACGGAAATCTAATCCGGAGTCCTCTGAAATACAGGCAAATACGCTGTTCATTCGCCAAAATTGAATATTGCTCTTGGTTTTACGTTCCACTAACTACTTTTACGATTTTAGGAGACGCCGGGGTGCCGGAATTTACTCTCGCAGGAGTTATTTTACATGCCAGTAAATCTACCGACACGGAGCTGAAGTATTTGAGCACCTGCATATACAACCGAATTGAACTAGGATCGAACCTGATAATTTGTGCTCAGAAAGCTAACGCCTTAACAGTCTGAGCCACTTCGCCCGGCATTTCCAATATTGAGTATAACTCATGAATCTCATAATAAACCACGAAAACTAGTTTTACAAGTAGTCTTCACAACACGAATGAGCCTGCACTCAGTCGTATGCCGTTGGTGGAGTCCAAATACAGTATCTCTGTGAAGAAATAGGTAACATTACCGAACTGTATGCATACACACATCAGAAGGATGAAGCCCTTTCCGTTTTGTAAGGGAAGCAAGCCAGCTTACAGTTTTACATTATAGTTTTCATTAATCACATTTAACAAGAACTGCAGTTTGAAGACCAAAGAACATGAATAAGACTGTTTAATTATAAAAAACCCGAATTATCTAGGTCAGGATTCGATCTGCGAACGACTTGATGGAAAGTTATTGGCGATGTACCACCCCACCCTGAAGAGTAATAATAATTGTATTATTTTCCTTTCCCTTTCATAATGACCTCTGCTGGGCAGTGAGTATTCAGTTGCTTCCTCCGTGAGCGTTGGATGTCATCTCTCCATCTGGCAGGTGGTCTGCAAATACTCCTCAACTCCCCTTCGTCAATTTTTTTTCTGGATTGCCCTGGTCCATTTTGAATTGTTCGCAACGTGGCCAACCCACCGCCACAAGTACTGCCACTGTCTCCATCACGTTGGCGATTCAAATAGTCCTCCTGATCTCGTTTCGGACTCGCTCTCTCTGGCTGATTATTATTTAACATCACTAACTACTTTCTGAAGACTCTTCAGGTTGGAATTTTCACCTTAAAATTTACGTGGCGTCGCGAAGGCCATCCGGTCTTAAACCCCCAATCAAAACCCAAAATCAGCCGAAGTGGCAAAAGCGGCTCAAGAAATATTTGGGATAAACTGAAGAAAATTTTCAGCGGTAACGAAGTGAATACCGAAATGTTGTGGTTGTAGTGTACATCTCTTCAGAAAACTCCATATAGGCTATTATCTTTTCCAATAATACAAAGTCTTTGATGAACGAAGCAAGTCAAAATAGAAGTTCCGAGATCCACCTAAAGTCACGTAGTGGTTAAAAATCTCCACGATAACTTAAATTTGTGATTTAGCCAAATAGAAACATTTCTATACAATTCAGACACATTTCTTAGAAACCATTATTTTTCACAGAGTAAGTTGTGACTATTTAAAAACAAGAGAGGGTAACTTGAAATAGCTCTACACAATCTCATGAAACACAGCAGAATGAACCTCGGACCTGACCTATGGTAAATAACTCATTGCCCGCAATTTGCATGTAATTACATCGCGTGCGCAGAGAATCAGAAAGAGCATTGGCGAGGGTGAGAGAAGGCACCGGTTCCTCCGCAGATTATTAGCAAGTCTTCAAAGTACAGCTAAAACCAAATAACTTCGCGCGATTCACGGAGAATGCTGAAGGATTCATTTGGTAAAATAATAATAATAATAATAATAATAATAATAATAATAATAATAATAATAACAATCGTATGGCCTCAGCTACCGTTTGCAGACATTTCGATTTGACGCCATCTGGCTGTCTGCTCGTCAATTTCGACGTTCCGGTTTACTCTGTCTGCCATCTAGTGGACCTAGAGTAAACCGGATCTCTCTTGGGCGTCTATGGCTGAGATTTAATTAATTTTGTCGGGTAAATACCGAATGTATCACCAGAGATCTTTTACATGCCGACATCGTACGACATGGAGTGTCGATTGGACTTTTTTCCGCCCTTCAAAAATCCGACTACCTCAGCCGGGTTTCAAAGCAATGATTTAAACACAGCCATAAAATTTCACAAACCATTAACCTTCGTCCGTCCGTCCGTCGGATGCCCTTCTTCACGTAAGCTCTATGTGGAGGGATGTATTCACTATTGCGTGTTTCTAGGGTGATTGGTAATGTGACGTACTGTATGTAAATGAAGCCCGCGAACTACAAGAATAAATTTAACGCGGCTAAAATCCCCGGCCAGATCGGCTATAGAACGCGGGGTTCTACGAACCCAAGGCCTAAACGCTGACCATTCAGCATATGAGTCTGTTTTTTTATCACACACCGGCCATGTTATGAAGAATTCCAAGTACGCAGGCTGTTTTCTTTGTAGTGTTTTTAAACAAGTCTCTTATAAGATTAGAAATTATTACGCAAAATCTGACGTTCCAAAAATGCATGTTTTACATTCATCGCCCCCGAGTACAGAATATATCAATAACATTAGAGACGAGGTCAGCTTATCTCAGCACGAAAACGCATGGTCTGACTGTACAGAGAGCCGCAACAGCATGCTGCAGTGGCATTGAAACTACTAACTTGCATGCAAACGGTCAAGTGCAGCAACTTGCCGACCGACCGACCGACTTTCAGTAATACAACGCATTCCACCAAGTTTCAGAAATGTGCCCATGGTCTGAAATTTCTATAGGCTACATGTTGGAAAAGAAATTTACAGACTGAGGTTTTTCTTTATTAACAATTTCATTAACATTTAACACTGCTCTCCACCGTAAGAAATAAACCTAACAATCCTATCTGTTCACAGCCCAGAACGACGGATACACAGATATATGTGACTCACACACTCGACGTCACAGTCCAGACACACATTTGAAGGAGAGTGACAAACTGCATTACTTTCCACAGAACACACTACGTCCATTACTCTTGAAGTGATTGTCATCATTAGCTTCTATAAAACATTGTGGTCGTCATCCCATGTACTTCCAACATTACAATATTACAGCTGTTTGACAAAATGTATTAATTAGCCTTGTATTCAAGTTCTTGAGGTTTAAATATAAGCCACGATTCATCCCAACTTCACTAGTTGAATTAACTGATTTTATGAGTAAAAAGAAAAAATAAGTAATAGTGTACGGTCGAAACAGCTATAGCTTCATTAAAATCTGATTTGCAATGGCAACGTTAACTCGAAGTACCACGTTTCAATTTCCATGGTTAATGTGTGTTGGTGGTGATTATTGTTTTAAGGGGAAATGCGACTAGATAACCAAAACAAAACAAAACAAAACAGATCCCATGGCGCTACAGAATAGCCCTGATGCGTCCTCATTTACCAAGCGTCCGTTGCTCAGCCCGATTGTCTGCAGATTTTGAGGCGAGGTGTGGTCAGCGCAATGAATCCTCTCCGCTCTTTTTCTTTGCTTTCTAGACTGTGGCCGCTACCTTGTTGTCAGATAACTCCTCAATATTTTTCTCGCATAGGCTGAGTGGACCTCAAACTAGCCCTCAGATCTAGGTCAAATCACTGACCTGGCTGGGAATCGAACCCGTGGCCTCCCAGAAAGAGGCAGGCTCGCTATCCCTAGATAAAACTCTCCTGAAGAGAAAAAGAACGTCTGATTCCCGAAGAATGAATGTATAGGCAAAAGAACTTATAGGCAACGTGGGGCATGAGTATGAAATACTCCTCACGCCTCGCAAATTTAATACCGTCGCGGTCAGAAGAGACGAGAACTGACCGAGGGAGGTCAAATGGCAAAGAATAAAATGAGGAGCATGGTATAAGAGGAAGGAGAGTCAGACTCGGCTAGAGGCCGAGTGGTGGCCTCATTACTGTATGTTTCCGAGTGACTGCATTTATTCTAGTGCTATCTTCTCTGCTTTTTCATCAAGATCGCCGCTGTTCTAATTCCATCCAATGCACGTGGGATTTTTGAAATAAAAAGTCATGCCCTTGTAGTCCGGACTCTCACGTAAAACTGGAGTCCCCGTGATTTGGACCACGATATCAACCGTCAAGCTTGCTTGGCTGCCTGCTGTCATTTCTTGATGGATACAGTACTTTTGTATCCGTCACTTGGCATAGGCTAGAGCAAAGTGTAGTTTCCACCGAAGTCCCAGTCTCATCTATGGCTGTGACAATATGGAAGCTGCTGGGGTGTGGGTGGTGCTGAGTAATGACATTCAGACATTCAGAGTACAACCAGTGTGTCTGAGTGTCATGAAAGGTGTTGCTCATAGGGTTAGTTGTGCTGTCTGGCCCAATGAGGAAAGCAATGGCAAACTACCTCACGCCTCGTCTTGCCTAGTACGCCTCATTTTGGTACTGCCATTGGTTTTTGTGGTTTCTCTATAACTGTATAGCCTTTAGTGGTGCTGTTTGAGGATCCAATCAGCCTCTGGGCTGATGACCTAACAGACAGAAGCTTACTTGCTTCTTTTCATCGACAAAGTTCAGAAGACTGCCCTTCAAACAAGGTCAAAGTCAGACGATGTCTCCCAATCCAGTCCCATTAATGTACTCGAGCATTCAGTAAGTCAGCCTGGACCTTATTATTCTGACCGTGTCGGAGACTGACTGTCATTAAATTGGACGAGATTATTTGCAGGCCAGCTGCAGCGCCTGTTGCCAACACTGGTTAGGACATTACTCGCGGTCAGAACGATTAAGATCGCGTAAACTAAACGATCTGCAAAGACGAAACAGCTTTTGAAATGAACATCAATGCTCCGTTGTGCTGTTTGATATTGGTAAAAAGCATCAGACCTTCTACAATAAGCTAATAGAGCAAAATATATGGTATCGAGGTACCGTGAAATGCTAAATAAGCGTAAGAGTTCTATCAGTAGAAGAAACTATTAACGTTGTTGTTGTTGTTGTTGATCAATTTTAGTAACTGCGGTCATATTTAGTCATTCAACCCGAGCATTTGGGTGTGTTGAGATCATTCAGTGAGTGAACACTGGTGAGCATGTGCGAGTGGTACTTTTATTTTTGTTCATTATATTTACCGGTTCCGGGTATATAAATAACATTTCAATCCCGTTCTGCAGCACTTAATAATAATAATAATAATAATAATAAGAAGAAGAAGAATACAAACAAGAAGAAAAAGAAGCTGTGCTTATGTCATTTCAACTGCTGTCGGATTCAAAAGATGTCAGTATGTTAGAATAGTGCCATGAAAGAGATCTCATAAAATGCCAGTACATCTGACACAACCCTCTTTAACGGCAACCGACTACGCCAGAATTAGATCCTGCACCCTTGTGCATGGCGAGCACCTACCCATAACTTAAAGCCCTACGCAGGCGGGTGACAATATTGCCTTCTTCCATCACTAATAGATGTATAAAATTACCTGCATTCAACATTCAGTGTATTTTTTTAGCGTCCCAAAAACATCAGTAATTGGCACAAACTTTAGAACGTCGATTAAATAAATTCCACTATCGACAAATTTTGGTGTAAGGCAGAGAGAGTGGGGATGGTGAACACTAATTACAGTGCTAAAAAGTAATATTTGTCAACTATGAATGCTTTGCTAACCTCGAGAAATGTCATAGCAATAGTAAAATTAAAACTTAAGATCTTCAGCAGCATATGCTTACCGAAGATATTACATTATAAAGAACTACAGTATATAAAGATTTTTGTTTTACTATATATAATTTAATGAAAAATGAATAATAAATAATAATAATAATAATAATAATAATAATAATAATAATAATAATAATAATAATAATAATAATACATTGTAACAGTACATATATAACGCCCCCGTAGTGTATTTATTACAACGCATTATATTTATTAACGTGTTAGTTACAATAGATGCTACTGGAACCTCCATGTAATTTATTTTGTACGGTGGTTGGGAAATACAGAGCAAAAATATCATTGGAAACTGTATTAGTAGATCTATTTATATCACTGGAAATTGTATGAATCACGTCTGCGTCAATAACTCGACCACAAGTCCGGCCTCGCGGTGTAGGGGGCTACGCGTCCGCCTGTCACACGGTGGCCCCGGGTTCGATTCCTGGCCGGGTCAGGGGTTCTTAATTGTAATGATTAATATCCCTGGCCTGGGGACTGGGTGTTTGTGACGTCCTCAATCTTCCCTTCCTCACACACAATATTCCACGCTACCGCCATTCCAAATACACGCAGGTTCATACAACATTGGTGCCAGTAGGGGCAAAAGATCCACATGGGTCGACACCCCGAACAAACAGCATTTTTTTAAACTCGACCAGAAGGAGGACGTCAACGTTCTCAAAGATTGTGGCTTCGCGGGACTACTACGTTGGAGACTAAGCGCATGGCATATACTGTATAGGGTGTGTTTGGAGCTAGTCCAGTGTTCCATTTCCATTACTGATTAAGGGTTACTAGCAGAAGAATACCGTCATTGATATATCGTTGATACATGGTAGCCTAGTTCTCTCTGCATTTCGTCACATATCTTATTGTAGAAGATCATGAGCAATCTTCGAGAACTTTCTACAGCAGGCTTGCAGAGGTAGACAACAGTTTACCTATGGATAGCAATAACTACGTGGTCAAGGGTAAAAGTGATTGATAATTTATGGCACGGTTCCACGCCATAGATTAACAGCGTGTTGTTTGCTCAACTTAAAATATAATTAAACCAAGTGATAAAATCAGTGCATATAAAAAAGTAAAAATCTCATTTGTGATTATTTTAAGAAGAAGTGGTGATGATGCTAGTTGCCTAAAGGGGCCTAACATCTAGGCCATCGCCCCTTAAGAGGAAGTACAACTATACTGCTAATAATAAGAGTTGGCATCTGACAGGTAAGGTTGGAGGGAGGAGCTCTGCACGTGCCATTTCACGATGTTGCCACATTCCAGCATTCCTTTCTACATACTCTTACCCCTCGCTTCCGGCTCACTTGTTCCCTCCTTCATTCTGGCCGCTGTGATCTGTTGTAGACTATCTGGCCAGTCGGTGTCGTCCCATTTGCGTTCACTCTTATACAAACAATCATGTTCTTATCAGTGACAGTGACAGGTTTGGCAACTCCTAGCAAAACGAGCTGCCCTGAAGTGTTATCTCCATGGCAACCGCAGTCGCCCCACCCTCGTTTCCATGGCAACCACACAGCCACTCCCTTTATCCCGCCTCAGCAGGCAGTAAACGGACCTCCCTCTAAGAAATGCCAGACGCCAACTCTTCTTATTAGCAGTATAGGTAGCCATCCTTGAAAAAGTACTGTATTAGGCTAAGTGAATTACTTCAACTCAGGATACCATGTATCAATGGTGAAATTCTGAAACTTGTGTTTATACACAAAACAAGTTAATGGCACCATGGTTTTCTTAATTTCATTCATCGTTCGTCTTCATACAAACGATAATTAATTTCTCGATGCATTCCCCAAATGTTTTTATTGCAGGACCATTTTGTTGTATATAGGGGAAATCTTCCAGCATTTGTTAATGTTTATACAATGTGTTTTAATTTTAGATGTACTGTGTCAATGAAGTGCTCATGTATGGATTATGGTTATATCGGAATTGTCGCTATTTTCAGATTAGTGTGGAAAAGTTATTGAAGACCCGACGTGCAGTTCCCATCCACTTAATCGTTTTTATTGGGGTAGGTAAGGAACGTAGCGGTTATACCAGCGCGCAGCCTCATTTACACGCAATGTGAGAGAAGAGGAAAATTATATGCTCAATCTAAATTCGAGGGATCCATTTGAGTGAATTACGGACATTAAAGTTAATAATTGTATCCATTAATCAATGCATTCGTTCATTTCAAGTTCAAGGCAAAGAAGAATAAGTAAAATTGCAAATAATGCCCAAGAACGGGGCAAGGATATTATAATATATTGATGGTACAACGTTTACTTACAAAATAATGTATTGTGTGTATTTCTGCATAAAAACGATTATTCCTACATGTTGACAAAACAGTGCTCGAAAGGTTTTGCATAATTATATTCTGATTCAAAGCACATTTTATTTTACGTTTATATTATACTTTACGATGGATATGTACAAAGAAAAAGAACATGCAGTCGGCTATGTAAAAGCAACAGAATCGCAATAAAAACACAATGTGAGATTTTGAATATAAACTTGTCCTTCATTAGGTGTCAGAGCAGTACAGTGTATAGCCACCTCGAGCTCTAAGGCTTGCATGAACTAGACAAGACACACAATCAGACTTGTTTTGGGACAGATTATCCCTCCCTTGGATAACAACTTCAGTCAGTTTCTGAATGTTAGCAGGAGGATTAGGACGGTGGGCAACTGCTCTCTTCAGTTCATGCCCGAAAAGAATGCCGGCCACACAATTCGCTGTATACCATGCGTCTTAATTGACCGACCACTCTGACTTGATTAGCACGAGCATTATCATCCACTACAGGAAGCCCTCGCCCACAGTGGCAGCATATCATCTACCTAGAGGCTGGAGGATGTTATCTCTGTATATCAAACCAGTCATGTTACCCCGGATAGGGGCCGATGGCATAAATGTAAGGCCCCTTTAAACAACATCATCATTACCCTGGATAGGAATTAAGAAGCGTACGTCGATCAAATGATCCCATCCCAAAATTTGACGGCACCCCGTTGCTGCTGACGACGTTCTATGATTAAGAAGGTTTCGTTCCATATCTCACCGGATCGTCTCCAGACTCCTATGTCCCTGTTGTATGCGGTGCAAGCTTATGGTGAGCTAATCAGAAAAGAGTATACCCTATCCACTATTCATAACGCCACGGGCTATGAGTTGTTGCCCATCTTACACGAGCTACTCTATGGTGTGGTTTAAAGGGAGCTTTGGACACAGTCGCTCTTGATATCAATCTTTCGCCGCGCAGCCGATTTTGCAGTCTCATCTGACACATTTACAACGGTGGCCGTCGGAAGATCCTAGCGGAACGGGGTGGCTGCAGTAGTGGGCTTACCACATGCTGAATGCGACAAATACCGCTGCTTCCTGCGAACTGCTTGCGTGGGCGTCCTGTCTGTTGTCGATCAGCAACCATTTGTGTTTCCTTGAACTTCCGAACTCTGGAGACATCACTTTGGTTTATTTCAACAAGAGCGGTGACACCCTCTTGCCGCCATTCCTCTTGCAGCAATGTCACAATTCGAATGCGGTCAGAAGCAGATATGGAGGTTTACCTCAGTTCTCCGCATCCTGTCTATATACCCCTGACCTTACAGTAGAACTGATTACGTAAAACTAACCGATACGATAAATTCCTTCAATTGCACAAATATCGAACCTGATTTCGATTTAGCGTCATCTCACACATAGTGCATACTGTGTAACATGTTTGAAGGATCGTGAATACATCAGTGGTATCTGTCCGTAGATAAGTACCACCGGAAGTGAGAGTTTTCTTTCAACTGAACAGACATTCAACCCCTCTTTAAATCTGCTGTTCGAATTCACCTTCATCCTCGATCTCCATTACTATTTATCTTCCCCTCTACAATAGTTTATTTGGTACACATACTATTAGTATGGGTCATATTCAACTAGCTTTTATTTTGCTTATTGCCTTCAATATGGGTGGCTGCACCAACCAAGAGTAAGTTCTACTTCTGTAGTAAAGTACTCCTGAAGTCAGCGTTCGGCGACTTCCATACGAGAGTAAATTACTTCCGAAGTATTTTAGTCCTTTCAGATATTCCTGGAGTAAATTACTACAAGAGTAAAATGTTGAAGAGCACCATCTTGTAGTATATTACTAAAGAAGTAAATAACGCACGAATATAGGTTAGAATTTATTCTCACGTCGTGCGTGGAGTAAGCTAGGATCAGACTTGTTGACTAATTGAATACCGTATCGTATACGAGAGGAAGACGTTTCAAACTTGGTTATGGATTACTTGGATTATATTGACGATCTCAACGAAGAAAACGACGGGAATATAATAGTGCGTACAGTGCGTGAAAGGCGAGATCCGTATGATATGTACACGGAGAGAGAGTTTAAGGAACGTTTTGGCCTTAGGAAGGAATCCTTTACCTTCCTTCTAAATCTACTTGTAGATAATTTACAACAAAATTCAGACAAATTCAGCTGTATCTCCCAAATTACAGTTGTTGTGTGCCCTGCGAGTGTTTCGTACTGGAACATTTCAGTTAGTTGCCGGTGATCTAATATACGTTCACCGCACGGCTGCTGGCCGCATCTTTCATCGCGTGGTTAGAGCAATAGTGAGGTTAAGAGGGAGGTACATACATATGCCTGCAAATGACGATGAATGTTCTCAAAATAAAAGGAAATTCTTCACGTTGGCAGGTTTCCCACACATCGTGGGTGCAATTGATTGTACGCATGTTCCCATTTTGTGCCCTCCCGGTGAAAACGGCGAACTTTTCAGAAATCGGAAGGGGTATTTTTCTATAATCACACAAGTTATTTGCGATGCAAGTATGAAGATCATGAATATTGTTTGCCGATGGCCTGGTTCTACGCACGATGCACGAATATGGGACAATAGTGCTGTTGCAGCGAACTTTGAGAATGGTTTATATAATGAATGCTAGTAGGAGATAAGGGTTATGCCTGTACGAAATTCCTCATGACACCACTCCTACAACCAAATACACCCGCTGAACACCGGTACAACACTGCTCATGCAAAAAACCCCAATGTTGTGGAACGCACTTTTGGAGTGTGGAAAAAAAAGATTCCAAATCCTTGAAAAGGAAATGCGCTTCACGCCTACAGCATGCGGCAACGCAATAGTAGCTACGGCAGTCCTCCACAATTTCGCTCTGGATGTAGGCGATATGTATGAAGAAAGAGACTTGTTCAATAACAACGAAAACATTCAATTTGTGAATCACGAAGAAAATATAGCAGGAAATGCCATTCGGCGAGCTATTGTAAATGATTACTTTTCATGAATGTGAAAACCAGTTAGGCCTAGTGCATTTTTCCATGTTCCCTTGTAAATAAAGACAGTATTATGAGAACATTTTGCTCTAAATTAAACTAAATAAAATGTGAGCTAAATAATATAATAATATTTAAACTGTAAATAAACATACTTTATATGAAATTACTGACAAAACTGGTAAACAATATAGGGTGAAAATATTTACACATTGTTCGAAATTTCAATCCGCCGTTTCAGATACTTCACATACTTCACTCGCGTGATCTAAGTCAGTCACAAAGTTGACTGAGTTTTCTGCGGGCATTGAGCATATTTTGTTCTTTAATACTTCTAAAACGTCTATTTTCATTTTGTGTACTTCCTCTTGCATTTCTCTCTCTCTCTCTTCATTATTGACATCTTCTCTTCGTGTTCTATGCGAAGGAAGTCCAGATGCATCTTATGTAGCTCTTCATGCCGCTTATGTATCTCGCTGTCCTGTCTGCTAGGGCGTCTTCTAATTCTCTCAGTACTTCCAAGATCTGTAATACAACAAAATACGGCATTTGTCTTTACCACAGGATAGCCATAAGAATGTCAGCACGTACACTTAAGAGGTTTATGAACAATTTCAACAATATTTTCATATCGAATAAGAGTTACCAACTTTCGGACTTCCAGCAGTATCAGTGATAGAAATTTCAACGTCATGATCCACCGGAATGTCTAGACTTGGGCCCTCTTCTTTATCATTATACATATAATCAGCGTAAGTGTCATCAGCTCCGTGTATAGGCTTGTCATTATTATTATTGTTGTCTTCCATGTGATTACCTGCTATCGCATCATCATCATCATGAACTGAATTAATACCACCGAAAACCTGTGGCATTATTTCAATAATTATTTTTGATATCATCAACGTGCATTGTTTGAGGACCACCACCAGTTTTAATTTTTTCCCGAGTGTCCGTGGCTTTCTGCTTCTTAGCCTTCGCTTTTAGGTCCTTCCACAGAATTTTAATTTGTTCTTCAGTGCGTTTACCGTCACTCGAAGCACTTAATTCTTCTGTCACGGCTTTCCATGCATTTCTTTTTTTATCCAGCATCTTTACATCGTGTTTCTTACACTCTACACCCTTCACATACATCCTCATTATCTCTACTAACAAGCATTTATCTTTTTCGCTTACGTTTTTCCCCCGTTTCCTATCGCACATAACCTTATCCATTTCGATTTCTTTAAAAAACACAACACTACTCCGCGAGTAACGAGCGCTACTTCTGTAGTAGTAACTAAAAGAGTAAATTGTACTTCAGCTCTCCGACGTTACTTCCGGAGTAAATAACTACCGTAGTAGTTTACTTCTGTAATATGGACTTCTTTAGTAGACGCTACTTCCGGAGTAATTTACTCTAAGATGGTGCACGCCACCCTATGTCTCTTTCTTCGTTAAACTTATTGAGAACGTCCTCATTCCTCGTCTTATTTGTCCATTATCTCCACCCTTCGCCACAGCCACATTTCAAATCTTATACATATACCGTATGAAATCACAATACGCAAAGCTTGTTTGAACACGATATATATATCATAATTCTATACATAAATTTTAACTCGACAATGACACTTCTATTCCGCCACGCACGTTAGCAGAATTGTCTACTCTCTGGACACATGAGACAAGCGGGAGGTTGCTAATGATGTCACAGACACTGAGAAGAGGATGATAGCCTATTGCAATAGCAGGCATGTTGTCAATGTCCTCGAGAGGGTGACCCTGTACCCTACCAAACAATCGTAAATTCTGAAGGAAAACTGGAATAGAGAACTGAAGCGGACTAAAATCGCCCCTTTAGCTCCAGCTTCGATCCCCAGCTTTACGAATTTAAGATTGGTTTCAAAGCTCGGAACGGGAATGACTCAGCTTCGTGAGGTTAACTGAAAAGGTATTAGTCCCGGGCAATTCTTTGCGAGATGAGACTGTAAAAACTGATAGAATTGGCTTTTGGTTCTACAACAGACCGATGGCAAAAAGGTAAGTAAATGTTATTCTAAAGGGCACCGCTGTATGTTACTGCTACGCGATTAAGTGACTATAAAAAGATACACGACATATCCCTTAGTTACCGTGAAACGGGGTGAATAGAAACAAAACTTCATATACATATAGCATCAAAATAAAACAGGAAGGGTGTGTTTTGTTTTACTTTTCACGAAATCAGCTCTGAGTATTTTCATATTTTTTTAGATTACGTTTTTAAAATGTTTGGGGTGAATAGAAACATAACAATTCTGGTGCCTACTCAGTTCAGGACAGCGATTAAGACCTGATTTTGTCCTCTCCAGATTCCTCTGATCAAGATGAAAATACTTATCTCCATAAGCGAAGGTGGTCAACGTATATGGAAGTGTATGGATAAACAAAAAACATATTTTAGATGTTATGTTTGCAAAGTTAGTTACCTTAATGACGATAGTTTTGTTGGAACACTTTTTAAGAAGAGTTCCTCAACTAAAAAGTTCACATTGACTGAAGAAGAATCTTTTGTCTCAAGAAGCGATATCGTCCGAAAACTGTCGTCGCCAGTTCTCAGTTCAAGTGTTCGTTCCAAAGACATGCTATGTTTTGAGGATGATATGTCTGAATTAACCACTTATTAATGATGCAGTACCAGGGTCATGGTAAAGAGTTATGTTCTGTTTACCTTAAGTTTGAATACATTAACCCTGTGACCTTTTTTTTTTATTTTTTTTTATTTTTACTTACTTCTTACATTAATAAACAATTATGTTGTGAAATCAATGTTTATCTATTTATTTCCTCATAGAAAAATGCATACTTCATAGTTTCTATTCACCTCTCTTTGGTTTTTAAAAGAAACAACCATGGTTTTATAACACTGTTTCTATTCACCCACATATGCGGGGTGATTAGGAACACCATGTTTATACTTTTTAAATTTTATTGAAATACAATAATTTAATAATATCATAAGCTGATATAGGGGCAATACAGACCTGAGTTTTAGGTAGTATTTTTAACTTAATAAACGATAAGTAAATGTTTACTCCAAAATTCAAATTTGTTTCTATTCACCCCGTTCCACGGTACGTGAAATGCCATAAACGCTGATTAATAAAATGTTTGTAGAAGCGCATACACATTAATGGTAATTCTGAAAACTAGGCGCCCTGGAAATACTACACTTTTTTCTGTCAAATCTTTTAGTACTTATAGCACTTACACGATGAGTTGTATATAATTACATGCGACAGTACTTGTTCCGGAAAGACTACGTGCCTAACATTGAACACAATCACGTACGTTGTTCAATAGCTAGATGCCGCTTTATAACAAAGGACGGCATAAAGACTATGGGGGAAAATTAAGACTGATATTTGGCCTGTCACCTCGGCAGCCGGCACAATTCCTATCCTCGCCGCAAGTTGGGGACTTCATTCATACCATCCCTGACCCGGTCATTGACTGGAAAACAGGTTGTAGGTTTTCATTTTCATTTGGCCTGTCACGAAACAAAGGCAAGAATAGCCAAAGTGTTTTAAAGAAACGTGTATCAGCCAGAGGGATACCTTATATTCTAGACATAGACCTACTATCTGCAGAAGTCAGCACGAGAAAGGATTGTATCAGAAGCATGTAATATGCTTCCCAGCCATACTTGGCCACAGAAGAGGGGCCATGTGATCTGATGCACTAAACTGAATTATTTGGAAACAGGAAACAAAAGGCCCTTCACTTCCTTTTCCTAGGACGAGGCACGGTTTAGTTTACCATTTTACCAGTAATTAATTTAGATAGCCCTGACAATATCCTACGTTGGTACACAATAGGGTGAATGGTGCCACGGTATAATGTAATTGTTTACATGCATGCACATCTGCCCAAAGGTTCGAAAGAGGAATTCTAAGGTTCTACCGCTGGGAAAGAACGACCCATTCCCTTGAATCAGAGCCTGTATTGTATAACATCCAAACAATTTAATGAAAATATTAATGGTGTTTTTTAACAACCGAATTATACTTTCGACCTGATCAGTAATAATTAGCAACGTACAATCCGTACAAAATTGACACTCAACACGTTTCTGTGCTATGATCGAGGATATTCACCCTAAAGGCCATTTGGGTGAAGTTCAGATTTAGAAACCATTTTTCTTCGCTCATCTTTTAGCAAAAACTAGCACGTGTAATATCAATAATCTATCTCCCTTGGTTCAAATAGCAACAAATAACATCTACAAGTTCAAATTTCTACCACAGCTTAAGGGACAATTTAATGGAAGATATTTCATCATAATTATTTACTAGCTGAGCTGATGCCCGTGCTTCGCTACGGAATGCTACATTGTATACAGAATTCTAGGTTAGGTAGTGTACACGTTGTGAGTAAGATTGTATTTAATTGCATAGCTCTTAACGTTACCCTAGAAACGCGATGGGGAAGCCACCAAACGTCTTTTCACGTATGAAAACTGGGTTAGGGAATTTTCATTGTAATGTTAGGCACTCTTGCCTACCATCGGTCACAAAGTTAGGGAATTTTCATTATAATGGCAGAGTCTCACTCTCCACCTGCATTCTTACATCCTCAGAAAGACTGCCTTAATGGTTTTCCTAACTGAAATCAACATAGGTCATTACAATGACGCCAGTAGGATAGTCGCGATTAAAACCAATGTTATCATATGAAATACTCGATCAAATGAAAAACCACATATTTTCTCACTTTTGATGAACAGTAGTGCGCTGCCGATTCAACAGTCCGAAGTTCCAGAGCTGGAATGACCAGGCCGCAGACAGCCGTGAGCCCTGAACACTCTTCGTCTTTTTTTCGGCGCGGGGGGGGGGCGAATAGTGGAGAGTACCAGGACAAAAACTATGCCCTTTTACTCTCTGTTTCCTATGAGTACCCGATGAGTTGGAAAATCTCAGTTCACTATACTGGCGGGGGGAAAATCTATCTGACTTGGAGGCAAAATGTTTCCTCCAAGCCAGAGGAGAAACCCCCTCTTAGCTGCTGATTGGGAATAAAATCAATGTGGAATTTAATAAAAGTGAAGAGAAAGAAGCTTTTCTTAAGAAAAGGCTCTTTTCAGAGTTGAATTATGAGTTATTTAGTGAACTGTGGTGCTATAATTTGGAAAAGGCCGAAATTAATTCTAGACCCGGTCATAAGTCAGCCTCTGCCATTATTCCGTTAATTGTGCACACTGATCAATCGAATCAGCGCGTCAGAGTAGGGACCGAATAGCTGGAAAAATATGATGAACCAGCGTGTTACGTACCAGCAGTATCAGAAAATTTATGAACCAGAGGAATAGTATGCTAGAGAAGAAAGTTACGTAACTCCCCTGCTATTTCCCGCAAACATTCAGGCAGGCTATTATACCCGGTACGCAGCAGCAATCCCATCTATCGGAGATGAGTGGCAGCATAACAAAGAACATCACAACAAACAATGGTCAACGTAATGTTATTGTTGATCAATTTTATGGGCCTTCCAAATTGGAGGCCTTCACATTTAGTTTTCTTCCGACTCTCAAATACGACTCTAATCATAGTCTGTATAAAACATAAATGATCAGAAATTGCATTCTCCATAAATTATGTAATGTAGTACTTTTCGAGAGGACCAATAATATAGGTATTTAAGAATTACATTTTAAACGCCTTCCCCTAAACTATCATTTCATCCAGCCTGAATAAAATTGTTAATAGCTCTTTTTTATTTTTTTATTTATTGATATTTGTTCGTGGCGTCGACCTCTGTAGATCTTTTGTCACTACTTTTACCATATGATAGGAACCTGCGTGTAAGTGGAATTGCTGAAGTGTAGTGTGTTGAATGTGAGGCAAGGAATGTTAAGGACGACACAAACACCTGGTCCCCAGGCCAGCGATATTAATAATTTACAATTAAAACCCCTGACCCGGCCGGAATCGAACCCGGGGCCGCACTGTGTATAGCTTAGACTGTAGTTTCTTATTCACAGACTCTATATACAGATTTTCATTAAATTCTGTTAAACATTTTTCTCGTGGCTCGGCGTGGACTTAGCAACAAAAATCCAAATTCATGAATACCTCTGTTATCATAGCCGGTACGGTAAAAATGTGTAAGACATAAATGATCGGAAATGTAATTCTATATACCTTTAGTTATGCAGTATTTATCGATAGGATCACTAATAACAAATATTTCAGAATTAAATTTGAGGCCTTCCCCTAAACTACCATTTCGCTCAACTTCAATAAAATGTTTATAGCCTAGATTGTAGTGGCTCTTTCCCCCCCGATTTTATACACCGATTTTCATTACCTTCACTTCGGCCGTTTTCTCGTGATGCGTGTACATACATATATACATACATACATACATACATACATACAGACAGACAGACAGACAGACAGACAGACAGACAGAAATTACGGAAAAGTAAAAAGTACATTTCCTTGTTACTGTGGGAACGACCGATACAGAATTACTCTTTTTTTTTTTTTTTAAACTTCTGAGCAATGTACAGACAAAACTCTTATTGTATATAATATGTAGATATGCAAGTTATTAACACTAGTACCGACGATGGAAGACAAAGTGTATCCTGTTAAAATGGGCTATCAAAAGGTACTTTTCCCCTCAAACATTTGGAAGTGGCTGGTGCCACAGTACTTATATTTTAGGGGAAAATATTATTTTTGCAAGTATTCCTTGTCGATTTAAGGCAATAAAAGATGTATACTGAGTGTGATTGCTTCTGCTTTTATAGTTCTGGATAAACATGTGAAACAATGTCGCTTTCGGGAATTTAATGTTAGCGGACAGCTGAGAGGAAGTGGCGGTGATGTCACCGTTTTTGAAGTCATTTAAAATATACTTTTTTTTTTTTTTCAAGAACATACACATATATTTTTCAGTTTGGAAAACCTTACTTTATTCAGAAGTGAAAGAACGAAATGTGATTTTTGATTACTTTGCACGTCCAGGTGCTGGTAAGTGTTGCAAATTTGATACCCCCGCCTAGTGACCACGATCGTTAATGCATCTAGTCTCTATTGTCTGACACCGTGGTTAGCCGGTTCGAGTCCCGTTGGTGGAAAAATTCGCTATCAGAATGTTGGTCTAGATGACGTGCTGTGCTAAAAACCTGGATACAATTCCAAACCTCTCCGAAGTGATCATATGAAGCGGGGACATGACCTTGTTGATGGTGAATCGTTCGTCGGATGGAGACGTTAAACCTCGAGCAGACCCCTTGGTGTTATTCGAAAGGAGTGGGCTATGTCACGACACTGATTTCACCTCCTTATCTCACTATCATTTTACATCCACGTGTGCAGGTCGCCCGTGAGTGTCAAGTAGAAAGACCTGCACCACGCGAGTCGACATGTCCTCGGACACTCTCGGTACTAAAATCATACCCTAAATAAATGAATAAAGAAAGAGAAAGGAATAAAGACTCTCGAAAGCATGGAACGAGGATAGATGATGTACTTGAAGAGGTCAGCCAAGTTCCTGGACTTCAGTAACGGTTGTCACAAGAGGTTCTGGACAATCACGTGCACACAACGCGGGCTGTAGTACTGCATGACATACGTTGCTGCAATGAGTCAGTTACACGTATTAGCAAGTCTTCGCTAAAATAGCGAATATGGCAAGAAATATGTCTGAATCGCTGTCTCAAGCAACTTTACTGGTCTCCTTGATTGTTAACACAATTATTGTCAAGATGATGGTGGGAGTTGCATTAAGGGGTAAAACAAGAATAACCCCTCATAAGATTGACGGCAGAAGGAAGAATTCCAACCCCTCGAAGAATGAAGATGTCTCCGGGGGGTCGGGGAAGTAGTGAAGGACCACGAACGGCTTCGAAAATCTAACACTATCGAGGTTGGAAATGATTCTCGACTCAGGCTTTCGAATCACCACAATATTGGATTGTTGTGCTCTTGACTTATCTGGTGAAATTTCAAATGCATACGTCGCAATGAGATACATTTCCAAACAGCCATAGGATCAGTTCGAATGGGAGCGATCCATTGGAGAGATTAAACCAAGGCATTCAACAAAAGAAGACAGAACGGGCGAACATACAAAGTGAGTGTGTTCCAGCTTCAAGTCGACTTATTTAAGTAGATGAATATATTCTACGCAAGAAAAATGCTGAGAATTTCCTGAAGAATCTAGCAGCATATACATAGCACGTTTATACAGAAAGCCGAAATGATTTGGCGGAGTCGGAAAGAGTATTCTAAACGAAAGATCACACATCGCACTCTTCACGGTAGTTCCTTCAGGAAATGTAACATGTTGTGGAACGATGAAAACTGGTGCTGGAAAAATAATTTCATATCATCACATATCATCACATATCAATCAATCAATCAATCAATCAATCAATCAATCAATCAATCAATCAATCACTACTGATCTGCACTTAGGCCAGTCGCCCAGGTGCCAGATTCCCTATCTGTTGTTTTCCTAGTCGTTTCTTAAATGATCGCAAAGAAATTGGAAATTTATTGAACATCTCCCTTGGTAAGTTATTACAATTCCTAACTCCCCTACCTATAAACGAATATTTGCCCTGATTTGTCCCCTTGAATTCAAGCTTTATCTTCATATTGTGATCTTTTCTACTTTTAAAGACATCACTCAAACATATTCGTCTACTGATGTCATTCCACTGTATCTCTCCACTGACAGCTCGGAACATAGTTAATAATTTAAGTGAAATTAATTTATTATTAAATAATCGAAATAAACGCCCTGTATAAAGTGACGGTGATGAACCTGGAAAGTAACATCATAAGTAGTTATTGAAATATTAAAATAAATTGCTCTCTTGGCGGTTACACGCGAAATCATCTTTCATCTAATGAACAGATACACATCAAAAATGGCATGCAGCAGAAAGTTGTGGATACCCATTCCACTTGAAAACAGATACATGTTTACGTAACTTGTGGTCACAACTCTCACATGTCCGTTCGCTTTTGCTGCGGTTGTTGCTACACACACTTGCAGATCAATTCTGAGGCCCAGAACATACTCCCGGTAAATGAAATACACTTCAGAAAATGGAAATTGCAACACCATGAAGGCATTGGTCGTTTGTGTTGATTTTCAAGATATGGAACGATGCAATGTACAGTGCATAACAGTCTTGTTTGTACACCAACTTATTGCAACGAAGTAACGGTTAAATTTTCATATACAATTATTGTGTTGTATTGTATTGCCAATATCGTAATAGATACACTAATAAACAATGTAAATAATAATAAAACAGATCTGTGATCTTACAGTTTAACACAAATACAAGCAATGCACGAAATCCGGGCGTTTTATCGTGCAACAATCTTGTTTGTACACTAACAGAAGAAAACGAAAATTTTACTCAAAAACACTTGTTGCCTTGCTTTTAATACCCCAATAAGTATCCTCTGGCCTTGCACCTTCGCTGCATGGAATGAACCAGTTTCTCACATCTTTTTGGGTAGGTTTTACCACATTCTTCGTTAACTATACTTCTTAACCACTCTAGTGATTGAGGTTTCCTTGCAGGAACCCTTCTTTTTAGATTGACCCACAAATGTTCTATGGGGTTCAAGTCAGGGGATTGGGCAGGAGTTCCAGTTGGGTTGGTACGTTCCATATCAGCCACTGCTTGCAAATATCAGCTGTGTACGTGGGGTCATTGTCTTTCTGAAAGTTGTGGCGAGACCCCAACACCATTTTTACTGCACTCTGTTTGACATTCGTCCTTAAAATGTTTAAATAGCCCCATCTGTCCATGATGCCATTGATGATTTCGACATTCTCCACTCCACAAGACGACATGTACCCCCAAATCATAATTGATCCACCTCCATGTTTTGCGGTGGGTAGCGTATTTGCAGGTTTATTGGCTGTATTTACTTTTCTCCATACATAACTGTTTCTATCCTAGCCGTATAGACATATTTTGGATTCATTTAACCAAATAACTTTGTTCCATAACGTACAATCCTTGTTTTCATACTCTCTGCAAAATTTAATTTTAGCTTGTCGATTTTCCTTAGTGACAAACGGCCTTTTCCGTGGTCGTCGACCGTGATACTCATATTTCCACTATACCCTACGAATTGTCTGACTTGACATTTTCTTCTTCGTACTTCCTTCCAGCATTACGCGGATCTTAGGCGCACTTAAGTGTGGATTCTGTTTTACTAGTTTCACAATATAACTTTCCTTTCGCTTATTCAGTATATTTTCTTTTGCTTTTCTTGGCAAATTCTTTGTGGCTACTCTATATCTGAATTTGTTCAACACATAGTGGAATGCGGTTTATTTACTTTGCGTCCAATTTCACGCAGAGAATACCCTTGCAATCTGAAAGATACAATTACATTTTTAGTTCGTCATTTAACTCTGTTCTTTTACTCATTATGTAACACACGGCCTCGTGCACTAACTGCGACACTATACTTACTAGCACAGCACAGATATACACCAGCTAACTAGAAGTGTTCCCGAGCAAATACGAGGTAGTGAACGCGTACAAACAAGACTGTTGCAAGCAAATAGGCCACTACACAACATATTTCACTCCTATTCTTTCAGAATGATGTACCGAGACTTTTTATCACTAACATCAAGTTTTCAACACCTTGTGCAAAAACTTATCCAAGTCTCGTGCATTGGTCATGTACTATTTAGAAATTATGAGGACATTATATCTGCTAAGTGGGGTGTACAAATAAGACTGTTATGCACTGTAGGTATGTAAACGATCAAAGTTTCAGACCCATTGGATTGTTGCTACAGGTCTCCCCACGTGATTGGTCGCGGAGGAATCAACTCCAGTATACGAACTCTGGTGTAGCGTAGTTGACTTGCAGTCTGTGCAGTGAAGTGTTCCCCGTCAAACATGCCTCGACGACAGAGAAGAGCACGCTATCAACAACTGTCGCCGTTTGAGAGGGCTCGGATAATTGGGCTGTGTGAGGTTGGATTATCGCTAAGGACTGTCGCTGCACGTGTTGGCTGAGAGGCATCTACGGTACAACGTGTATGGCAGCAGTGGTCAAATGAAGGTACCCGCAGTCGCAGACGTGGCACAAGCCCAGCGCGACAAACAACTGTGAGAGAGGATCGCCGCATCATTCGGATGGCCCGGATGGAACCCCATGCAACAGCAGCGCAAATTCGAGCAGCTCTAGCATCCCACGTTACACAACAAACAGTTGGTAATCGTCTGCGTGCAGCTGGCTTACGAGCCCGTATCCCTGCAGGTGTTCGATTGACCCCACTACAGCGACGTGTAAGGCTGGCCTGCTGTCGAGAAAGATCGACGTGGATCGACGAATGGCATAGGGTCGTCTTTAGTGATGAATCGCGCTTCTGTCTTGCCCGCAGTGATCGCCGGAATCGTGTGCGCCGACGTACCGGGGAGAGGGGCTGCCCAGATCTTATTGTCGAGAGGCACATAGGGCCAACACCAAGCATTATGGTCTGGGGAGCTATTGGCTTTAATGTGAAATCACAATTAGTGCTTGTTGAGGGCACTATGACTGCTCGACAGTACGTTGATAGGGTACTCAATCCAGTGGTTGTCCCTATGATGGCGAACATTGCTAATGGGATATTTCAGCAGGACAATGCCCCGGTCCACACTGCACGCATCTCCAGAGAAGCTCTCCACGACATCACAACCTTAGAATGGCCCGCCAGATCCCCGGACCTCAGTCCTATTGAGCATGTGTGGGACATGATGGGTCGACAACTGGCCAACCGTCCTCAGCCACCCACAACTCTAGACCAACTGACCCGTGCAGTGCAGCAAGCATGGGCCACAATTCCTCAGGAAGCGATCCAGGGCCTTATTGACTCCATGCCTCGACGAATTCATCAATGTATTGCAGCTCGTGGTGGGCACATCCTGTATTGATTGTTGTCCAAACTAGCTGTCAGAGGGACCTGAAAGTGTAATCATCGAAACACAACCGAACACTCTTCCTGCATGTTCAATTGCAGCAATGTAGCACCACACCTTCTGGGTGTTGCAATTTCCATTTTCTTCAGTGTATGTAATTAATTGTAATTTTGTTGGTTATCGTGGAGAATCCGATGATAATTACGTTCAACATTATCAGAATTTAATTTGAAGATCCAGGAATGCTATATATTACTGCATCAGGGGTACACCTTCCCATCCTGTTTGTTTTGTGCGCCTTTTCTACTATAGCCATCTCTGATAGCAACTAAGAACTTTGGAAATGTTGCAAAAAAATTTCCTCCGATCGTTGGATGGCTATAATGTATGTTGAAATTAACTCAGGAGGGCAAAGCCCTTGTGAGAAAGTTAGAATATTGAAGATGGTAAAACTACTGTTATGTTTATGTTATATTTTGTGTTTCCAAAGCTGTCAAAGCCACCTCCAATTCTACCAGCCTATCACAAGCCTCGAAAGTGGGACCTGTTTTGTAACTTGCAGCTGTCCAATCATATCCTTGGATTGTAAAATTCTAATGTTTATCCCATTCTCCCTTTATAAGAGGAGCGATTCTTGGGCTCCGGGTCTTATCTGGCTAGTGCGGTAGTGTGTGTATCATAGTGAAGGAGGATTGAAAGACACTCCCTCGGGAGCTAAGGAGGCAGGGGTTGAGGAGGGAGGGGGCGGCACGGCCTGAAGGAGCTTCAAACTACCAAGGTACGGCAGAATAAAATGAAATAAGTGACTGTTCCTGCGAGTGAAGTGAGGGGAAGACTTCAGCGGTGGTTTTTTTTTTTTTCATTCAGCATATAATAGTTAGGCCTTTCCCTTTTCTAGTAATATAGGGAGTTCTGCACAGTCATCGGACTTAAATCTGATTTCCTACTGGGAAGTTAATTAGATGTAAGGAGGCACGGGTGGTTACCCTCGGTATCCTCCCCTTCTATTAGAATTGATGGACTAAAATCTATTACCTTACAAATTTAAAATTCGTTCTTTGCCTTTTTTTTTTTCCTCAAGCCCGCTTAGGTTTTTCTTTCTTGAATATTTGAGAGTGCTTGTTTTTCCGCCTGCAATCGAATTTGAGATTCAAGCCATTTTTAACTTTTCCTTTGCTCACTTTTCGTGGCCGTGTAATATGGGCCATACGCCTCTGTACGTACTTATCTTTGGAGGGTAACCTTGACATTAAATAAGCTGTGTCACTATGACATTTCCCCAGGTAAATTTATATTGCCCAACATGGGCACATTTAGCGGTATGTCACCGGGTGGTGACATTTCAATTAAAAGTGTACCAAGAAACAGGCTCTTTCTTTTTTCAATAAGTATTTCCTTTAATTTGTGGTTAACCGATTTGCAATACGAATATGTACTCTGCTGGTTGTACCGGTACAGAGCTTATATGCTCACCTAGTATGTTAGAGAAAAATGGGAGTCCCTTCCCTGATTATTGTACCTGTCTGAAACTATACGCTCACTATTGTACCTGCTTCAGAGCTAATGAGGTCTCTGTCATTTATTCAGAGGTAACGAGCTGTAGTTGTATTAATGTTATCATTTTCTTGAGCACCTATGCTCTTTTGTTGGGTGTTTAAAATTTTAAAATTAATCAGAAAGTAAAGAAATACAATTTCTCGAATCTTATTAGAGTAATTTGTACTCTAATTTGTGCTCTGTCCAACCATTCACCCCACATGCTTCCTTGCCTCTGCTGACCACGGATATTCCCGGAACAATTATTACGACAGAATACGTGACGAAACATTACTTGAGTGACAAGACATCGAACCCCTTGTGTATGCATAGAACATTCAAAGCTACTGGCGCACATTTTAATATTTATTTTATTTTATTCATTTACTTATTTATATAATTATTAGATACAGTCGATGGAGGGTCATTTTACACTAATAGTATAACAAATTTAAATAAGTATAATACGATAACAATCGGTAGAAATAACAATATTAAGTATCAACAGTAAATTAACAACATTAACAATTTAACAAGAATGGCAACGGTAAGTGGCAAGGGTCGTTTAAAGAGTTAGCAAGAAAGATGGCAAGTCGGAAGAAAATGGAAACCAGTAAAGGACTTTGTATTTACAAACATTTAAATTAACCCGGAAGCGCTCGCGCTCTTAGTGCAACTCAATGCGGTCGCACGGGGTCATGGTGACCCTTCATTTATTGTGTATTTTAATCCTGCTTATTTATTTTATTTTTGAAATTTCTGTTCATGAAACAAAATGTCCTTTATTATGTACGTATTTCAATAGAATTATGAACTAATTACCTAGTACACATTTACTTAGTGTAATTACGCAATACCTATCCACAAAATGTACTTCCTTTGCAAGACGTAAACGTTTCTTTCGTTAACTTGCGGTATACTAACACGTTTAGGACATATTGCACCAGTAAGCTGCATCATACGTTTGAAATGAAAAATATATGATTCTTAACCTTTTGTAGACAAATTATGTAACTAAAAACAGACATAAGTAAATAGATCAATGTCACAGATTTTAAACACTTTCAAGACACGGCTCGAATGTAAGCTTTCCGTGATTCCCACAAATGTACTTCTGACACAGCGGGCAGGCATGGTAGGTCTTGTTTCCTGAATTTGGTGGACATTACTCACAGAGTTGGCGTTTTCTTGGAGCTTCAGCCGCGGTTGGTACTTCACGAACCAGTGGGCGGCGTTCTTGTCTCAAGATTGCAATGATATCAGCATTCAGCTTTCTCGGAAGTCCTGGGTTTTCTAGTCGAGAATTCATATTCTGTGACAAGTTCCTTTCCAAGCGTTTTCAAGAATTGTCTTCTCAGCAGTGGCTTCTGACGCTCATTGTCGTTGCTGGCTAATATAATTTAAGCATTGATTGCTGTAATGTCTAACAGGTGAAAAGAAAACAGTAAATGAAATGTCGTATGGCTTTTAGTGCCGGGATAGCCCAGGACGGGTTCGACTCGCCAGGTGCAGGTCTTTTTATTTCACTCCTGTAGGCGACCTGCGCGTCGTGATGAGGATGAAATGATGATGAAGACAACACATACACCCAGCCCCCGTGCCATTGGAATTAACCAATTAAGGTTTAAATCCCCGACCCGACCTGGAATCGAACCCGGGACCCTCTGAACCGAAGGCCAGTACGCTGACCATTCAGCCAGCGAGTCGGACAAGAAGACAGTGAGAGGCCATCTATTAGATTTTCTTGCTACTGTGTAGTTGGCTGACATCTCGTCCACAACGTCAACTCCTCCTTTAGTTCCGTTGTAGAACGTAATCATCTCAGGCTTCTTATCACCAGTCTCTGGCTCTGGATCAATGCTTTTACTATGATGCATTGTAGCTCCATGGCTAAATGGTTAGCGGGCTGGCCTTTGGCCACTGGGGTCCCGGGTTCGATTTCCGGCAGGGTCGAGAATTTTAACCATCATTGGTTAATTTCGCCGGCAGGGGGACTGGGTGTATGTGTCGTCTTCATTAATTCCATCCTCATTACGACGCGCAGGTCGCCTACCGGCGTCAAATCAAAAGACCTGCACCTGGCGAGCCGAACATGTCTTCGGACACTCCCGGCACTAAAAGCCATACGCCATTTCATTTTCATTGTAGAAAGTAGAATAACTACTTTCCCTTTCTTTGGAACATAGGAGACAATAGTTGTGTAACTTTTTCCGAAGCCAAGTAGAGAATATTTTACGTCTCGTCCTTTACTATTAATAGTTTTGAAGCAGGCAGGTAGTTCCGTCTTGTTTTTCCTCACTGTCCCCACTGTAGTAAGATTGTGGTGTAAGATTTCTGCAGCCAATGGGATGCTTGTAAACCAGTTATCATGTGTTACATTACGCCCACTGCCAGATATAGGAAGAATTTGCCTTTTTACAACTTCAGGTGGAATTTGTTGTATCTCAAAGGGACCCATAGGTTGCTTTCCAACATAAATTCCCATGTTAATATAGAAAGTTTTACCATCTACCAATGAAAACACTTTAATCCCGTATTTGGCAGGCTTACCACTCATATACTGTCTGAATGGACGTCCTCGAAATGCCCACAGCATTTAATCAATTGTACAGTATTCACTTACACTATAATGTTTTTGACAGTTTTTCACAAAATTCTCAATAATTTCTCGCACTGGAGCCAGTTTTTCAATAACAATCCTGATACCACTTTTGTACCTATCTCCCGACGCAAGATGATGAAAATATTGCTTTAACTGTTGTTTCATTCCTTCTGTCCCATTAGAGCTGCTGACTGGAAGCTGCTGAGGTATAGGTAGCAGAGCACAGGGTACGATAAACTCGATACTGTGAAAAGTGTTCATCGAGCCAATGGTGATGAAATCACATTTTCTCACTCTGTGATGAAAGCAATGAAAAACACCTTCATCTTACCAAATACATTTTATTATAGCACTGTCGTGAGGTTTACGAAGTTTCCATGTAACCACATAACCTTTGGATTTATTTATTCACAAAACGTAAGATATAGGTACGATGAGCATTGTTCACTCGCGTGCTCTGTTCACAGACGGAAGTAAACTTTGATAATAATATTTATCAAGCATAACAAATGAATAACAAGATCAGGTATGTATAACGGTCCAAAACAAAAACCCTGAGCATGTCTTATGTTCATATCCACGTCGTCGTCGGTCAAGATACCAGCAAACCACTTCAAATTAACTGATTTTTAAAAATAGATTATTTACTCTACTCTGGTATATACCTTTACTCGCGCACCTTGTTAATATTCCTAAAGAAGTTCGGAAAATGAATTTGAAGGGATTGTTGGATTCCTGTGTGCTGAGTATGAGGAATATGGAGAAGTTTTTAAGTTTTTTTTTTTTTTTTTTAACCTGGTGGACGATCCACTCAGTGTTCATGCTGGTGACTGAAATACACCCACAGTTATATGTATCAAATCGCTTCAAGATGTCTTCGTTTTTCTTCCATTAACTACTGTGATACTAATACCTTACTGTTCTGGAAGGTTCTTGACCATGCGATTAGAATTACAATGATCCGTTCCACTCTGCTTTCAGTAGAAATCATCCAACGCTTGGAAACCGATACGTCTCGAAAATGTTGCGACAGACCAAGCAGAGGGGGAACATTTACTTTCACACACCAAATGGTCCCCAACTGAAGAGATGAGCAGGGGGAGAGGGGAACGACAGCTGCTACAAGAGCGTCACACTAAAAAATTATGACTCCACTGTAGTCTGAAGTGCTCTTGCTATTACAGTTTTCAAGTACAAGAAACACTAGAGAAGAAATAAGCGCCTGAATCTAATGCAATCCCGGATTCAGGATCTAATTAACAGATTGTAGAAATTCAGTGCCAAGGAGGGAACTTCGTCGGAACACAGCCATACACCGACGTGTTAATAAATGGCACGATTGATTAAACAATACTGTGAACGTAGAAGTTGGAAATGGTTCGATTTCAGCTCTGTTAAAAGAAATAAAAGAGGGTGTACCCAATTTTCTGAGGATCAGTGAAGAAAGGAGAGGATCAGAGTCCCATTTCGGACATCACAGTCGTATAGTACCTTGTTTACACATTCAAAATACCTAATATACGACCAAGTACACAAAATAAATGGACATATCGTTCCTTTCGTCGTTAGTGACTGCGGAACTCGAACACGTCAGAAATGACCGTGTCAGACAACAGACGGGATTTGCACCAATTTTGGACAAGAAATGCGGGAAGCTGTAACAGGTGTCCAGTACAACCTCGGCCATCCGAAGAAACGGTGGCTTGATCGTCTGAAGACCTGAATATCAGGGTGTCAGACTTGGTGATGCCGTTCAGGACCAAATGAAGAATGGCGTGCAAAGTAGCGGACCTTGCAGTGTCGCGGGGAAAACGATAGGAAAAAGAAAATATTGCATCCTAAATACAATAATACCTGTGTAGACATGATTAATAATAATTACCGTACTATTATGTGTTTCATGTCATAAGTTAAGAAGCCAAGTAGGACTTGGAATAAGGTTTATTTAAACGGAAACCACAGATGAGTAGGTCTTCTACTACTAGTTCTACTTTTACTTTTAATAACAGTAACGATGATGTACGTTGAGTGATCAGCTCGGAGGTCGGTTTGATCCCCAACAGCTCCGTCATCAGCTGTCATCAATGGCCTAGGCGTCACTGAAGAGGCATACTAGTGAAATGAGGTAGTTACCCCGTTGCTTCCTCACTAACGACGATAATAATAACAGTAAGAGAAGAAGACCACCAGCAGTAGTTCTACGCCAATGTGAAATATTCGCAGCGGTGGTGGCGACGAAACCTTCGCCTCTGCTCTGGCAAACGAAAGTGGCGCGTTTATTTACACTGAAGCGTCAACTCTATTTTGCAGTCTCTTCAACACCATTTGGTGTTATTCGGTAGGAGTAACCTACGTGCCGACAACAGATTACACCCTCTCCCCACATCATGGGAGTCAAGGATCTACAGCAGGTGAGCTGAACATGCCCTAGGACATTCTCGGCACTAAAAGCTATAAGCTAAATAAATGAACACCATCATGTACTCCTCATCGGATGAAGAAGGCTTTTTCATTTCCTACCTTAGAACAGGAAGAGTGTAGGTTTGTAATTTTTTCAGACCTCGATATTATATTATCATTGGTATATGTCACTATCAAGATAGCCGTGCATTACTTTGGTTTTAAACTGAAGTTTCTTATTCAAATCTGTAGGTGGAACGTGTAGAATTATACACCTCCAGTTCGTATGTCAACCGTTTTTAGAGGAATTATTAATCATATTTCCGCATCAAACCCTCGTTTGAACCCAGTAGAATTGAAATTTTAAAACCTATTCTTAGTTAATATCCAGGATAAAGAAGCAACCATAATGTCAAATTTGAACTTCATACGTCGCACAGTTTTTGAGAAATGAATATATTTGTTTTCAAGGCTAAACCCCCATTTAACACCCTGAAGGGTGAAATTATTCCAAATATTGTTTTATTTAACATCTAGAACATTAGAAGCGACATATACATGACATTTTAACGTGTATCTCAAAAGTTTCAGAGGAATGCTTTTTTGTATTTCTTTCCTTCCCGAGCCAGTATCTAAAACATTCCTTAATGACATCTACTACATAAAAGGCGACCATCATGCGAAATTTCAACTTTGTACGTGGAAGATCTTCGGAATAACAATATTTCTGTTTCCAAAGCTTAATTCCACTAGAATCATTTACGGCTGAATTATTTTTAATATTTCATATTTCACACCTAGGTTATATGACAGCAACCATCGTGTGAAGTTTCGACTTGGTATTTCAAACGGTTTCGGAAGATGGAACTTTATTTTTGCTTTCTGAGCCAACCCCCATAGTGAGATATTTAAAAATTAGAGATCTTATTTAAAATATAGGGCATAGAAGCGATCATCAAATGTAATTTTAACTTCGTATGTCAAATGATTTTATAGAAATTATTTTTCTGATCAGTTCTATCCCCCATTCAAACCCCATAGGGGTGAAATGTTTTAAGGCGATTTCTTCTTTAATGTCAAAGACATACTAGATGGGAAATCGGTATGTGAAATTTCAACCACGAATTTCAAACAGTTTCAAGGAAAGACCTTTCGAAGTGAACTCCCTTTTAATATTTAAATATATTTCTTGAATAACTTCTAGAACAGAAACGAGCAACCATCACAGTATGAAATTTCACGAACGGTTTCAGAGAAATTAATATTTTGGTTTTCAGACTAACACCCCCGTTTCATCTTCTTACGGTTTTTTTTTTTCAAACCCTTTCTTAGTGACCAATAATTCTCATGTGATAACACAATATAAAACGGGATATTTTCTAACAATGTCACTTAATTGAGGCCATTCTCGTATATCGCAACGTGCGCTGAGTCGGAGCAAATTTCGTTCACCGTTGTGAATGTTCCGCAGTGGTGTAAGGAATATTTAGCTTCCGCGGTTTGATATCCCTCTCACCTCTTGCGAACAATCAACGACTTGTAGGTGAGGATTTATGCTTCGGAAAAGCAAGCAGCAGTGTTTAGCGCTGATATTCTTCTCATGGAGTTCTGAAAGGTTCCGAAAACGTTCGTATAGGTACATAGGGAAATGTAGGTTAAGGATTCGATGATTGATGATTGTTGTTTAAAGGGGCCTAACATCTAGGTCATCGGCCCCTAATGGTACAAAATGAGACGAAATGGAATGACATATTAAAAATCTAAAATTCTCCACTGACCAGAATTCAAAAACGTGAGAACAAAGAATGAATGGATGGACATGAATTTAAAACAATCAGTGGTTGCGACCCGCAATGTCTCACATTCACATAAACAGACGTGACAATATCGTATTACTGACCAAGGGACTACTGCTATAGCATAACACGCAATCGATTATGCCTGCAGTCAAAAGGGGGTCCTAAATCGCAGTTATCCGCCCCTCATAAAGGTACTGATCGCTATCAAAATAGAACCATGGTATTTGTTCTGTTGCGGTACTAATCAAAAGTGGCAGAGACTTGCGGCATTCCACACATTATTGTACTACTCAGAGCTTATGAAATTCGACATAATACAGACCTATGCTTTTCTCACTTTGCGGCGCCATTTACAGGCAACGCAAACCTATGGTGTTCATCACATAAGAGTACTAACCACAGGGACCTCTTCCTATCCCGTGGTGTTCCTCATATAGTGAGTACTAATCATAGGCAAGGCAGAACCATGGTAGCTATCATCCCATGGTCCTGCTCATATGGTGGTACTAATCACAGGTACTGCAAAAGCCGACCGCGCGGTGCTCCTGTGTGCTACTGATCACAAACCAATTTCGTACCTAATGTAGTGGTACTACGCACAAGTAAAAGCAACCCTTGGTGTTCTCCGCGTGGTGGTACTAATCACAAGTAATTTCATGGTTCTAATACAATCAACCCTTGGTCGCCCCTTTTAGTCGCCTCTCACGACAGGCAGGGGATACCGTGGGTGTATTATTCGTCAGCCTCCCCCACCCACAGGGGGTGTGTGTTTGGTCCGCGAGAGGTATTTTATTTCCCTCAAGTCCGCCGGCAAGCCGGTTAGGACCCCCCTATCCGCCACCTGGGACGCGCCACGTGGGAGTATCACCTCTCCCCCTGCTACCCCTGCGTAGCAGGTTCGTGGGGTTAAGGATTCAGTGCATTGCAATCGTAGTCCGTAGCGCACGCCGTATTCGAGGCAAAGCCAAAAAAGTCAATTAAGATTGGGTAGCGTTATCAAAGAATTTCAAATTACACATGAATCTTACACAGGCATTCTCTGAACGCATTGTAGTTTATCTCGGGAGTTCTATTTTAGCATTTTTGTAAACCACGTCACTTAAGACGAATAATTGGGGGAGAACGGAGGTTTTGAACAGTTTCTTCATTACACTGAATGGGAAAGTCAATTTGAAATTGTCTAATGTCTGTACCGTGGCCAAAGCTTGTCTATACACGGATACTGTCCAGTCAATAGTTATTCCCATGTTTTTAGGCTCTGGTAAAATGGCAAACCTTGGTTTTGAAGTTGTACGTCACGGAAGGAGATGCGATATTTATTAGAAAAGAGTCTTGGGTGAGTAACTGCAAGATTCTGCGATTTATCCGAGGTTAAAGGCAGTCAATGCTAGGAAGACCAGTTGCTTATGGTTTCAAGATCTATACTGACTTGTTCGATTGCTATCGAAAAGTCTGTTAATTTTGAGAGAATGTACAATTATACGCCGTCAGAGTAAATGTGCTTTTTACAGCAATGTGTCAATTTGGCTAAGTCATTGATACTCAAAAGAACAAACGAGCCAAGGTCGACTCTTGTGGGACACCTGCTTTAGCATGCTGCCATGATGAAAATGTTATCTCGATTGAGGACGCGTCGTTGACGTTCGCGTGAATCGGCTCACATCAATCTCAGAGTACCGTAAAAACAAACCTAGGCAATAAAGGAGCAACTCATAGTCTACAGAATCAAATGCTTTGCTGAAGTCCATTAGCACTAATTAGTATAGTCGCTTATCAATAGCCTGTTTTATGCTCTTTGCCATGCTTAGTAAAACAGAAGATGTACTGTAATAGCGTCAAAAACCGGAGTGATGTGCGTCTAGTACGTCGTGGTTGTTGAGAGATTGTGATTTGATTAGAATCATTTGGCTACTACTGGTGGTTTGCTGACGAGTCTGTAATTACTATTTAGTCTAGATTTAGTATTCAGTAAGGAATGCCACTGGGCCATTTTACAGACAGCGGGGAATACACTATTTTGAACGGAGAAGTTGTACAGGGTGCATCTGAAATACTTTTAACGGGTATCAGGATGGTCATCTTCGAAGGAACAGAAAAAACTGTGCAATCGGCACGCCTGGAAAGTATTTCGTTTCGAAGAAATACATGGCCGTAAAAGTGTTACTTCTTAAACAAAATGTGAGAATGTATATGGGTGCGACCTTAGTCGTCACGACAGCGAGCTCACGAGCGGCAGTGGAAGCTGAGTACGGGACTCTTACACAGAGATAAAACAGGCGTATGAGGTAGATTCATTTTCGGTCTGCTGTTACGATATCATACACACTTTGCTTCACACGGATACCAAACAGCAGCACGTATGACTTACTGCAGTCTGCGGTAACACTGGTCGTTTACAGCAGTTCGAAACAAGACTCATTTTTCACAGGCAATCAGATGCAGAAAACCACTCACATCACTAGCTGCCACAAGCTCAATTATCACGATTTACGAGCCATTGATAGAATTACAAACTGAGCTACTACAAAGCAACCGTGTTTACTAAAAACATAAAATATAGTATTTTGTGTTCATATTCATCGAATTTCTGCAACTGAAGCACGCTATAAAGAAATGGATCTGACGAACTGTGGCATCATTTTTTCGGCAAAGAGAAATCTCTTCGCACTGGTACAAAAAATGTGTCTATGTCCTTCAGCGATATCCATTCCGGTATTCGTCAAAAATATGCCAGATACAGCCAGGTTATTTTCTACGACATTACCCCAATGTTGTCTATCCCTGTGGCTTTAGTTCTAATTCGCGAGATGGCGGCTTTAATTTTCACTCTAAAATATGTTTTCTAACCAATTGGAGTAGTAATTTGCACTCGAAAGATTTTATTTTATTTCTTCGTTTAATGGTACACGCGAGGATAAGAAATGATGGGGTCAAGATAAATGTTCAGGTCGCCTTACCTTGTTGAGTTTATTCAGTGCAAATTTAAGTAGCAGGTCGTACGTCAAATTTTATAACGTTATGGACGTAGCGTAGTCGAGCGTTTGTTACTGTCCGAGTCGCTATATTACGTAGTCGTGTGTAGGAGATAAAGTTTATTTATCCATCTATCTATCTATCTATCTATCTTACAAGTTACGGGCAGTTCCTTCCCATACCTAGCTAAAGACGCCTAGAAAAAGAGACTGTAATCAGTATTGATTGTGAAGTATATTATCATTTCGTGAACGTGTATTTGATAAGGATGGTCTGTGAAGCAGATTTCTATGTTCCATCTTAAGTAAAGTTGTGTGTTTAAGAGAATATACTGAATTCGTCGTCCTCTTTAAAAATAGTCTACGTCATGAAGATTAAATCCAAACATTTGGCGAGCAGAGAAAGATGACTATCCGGAAGTATTAAGGGTATTGTAACGAACAAAGAATAGTGTTTTGAAATATAATCGCCCGCAGAACTCGCTTCCGGCCGAGAATGGTGCATTGAACTACCACGCTGCTACAAGCAAAACTGGAGGAAATGTCAGACTCGTTAGAGTCCCAAAATTGTAAAATGTGAACCTTGCAAGGGCGCCCATGCCCGGGAGCCGGGGTGGGTGTGTGGGTGTGGGTGTGTGTGTGTGTGTGGGTGTGGGTGGGTGTGGGTGTGTGTGTGGCGACAGCAAGGCCCCACTCTAGCTCTCAGGGAAAGGCAAAAATCTAATGTAGTCAAGTGTTTTTCTTTCAAGAAAATTATTTAAAAGTCGGTATTACGTAGAAGTGGTAGTACCGCCCCCCTCCAACAGGCAGGTGATACCGTGGGTGTTATTCTAGCGCGGAATACAAATCGCCATTCATCTTCCAAAATATTAAAAATACTACATACCCACAGGTCTAGCCCCCCCCCCCCCCCCCTCCTTTCCACTACAAACTGTCATATGGGCGCCCATGGAACCCTGCAAGACGTTTCAACAACCTGCCAACGTTTAAATACAACGGGGCAGTTTATCTCCGTTTCCCTAACCAATATTTGTTAACATACAAACAGAGCTGCATATTGTTTCTAGGACAAAGCTCAAATATTTATAAGTATTTTATTACATCACCCGTTCTATTTTTTCGATTTATTTATTTATTCTGTGCCATGTTTATTTAAAAACCACGATATGACACAATGAAGGATTCTGCTTTAAAATGTCCCAACTTGCAGATGAGTTAGTCAAAATCGTATTAAAAATCTCAAACTTCAACATTAATTTCTCTAAGCATGTAGCTGCCGAATAAATTTGTTCTTTTCAAAACATACTGAAACAGACAAATAAGAACAATGTTATTCTTAGACTGCAACAAACAAGAATATATCAAATTAACGTCCAGTTACATACACATAAATACTTATTTCCTACGTTGGGCTGAGTGGCTCAGACGGTAGAGCACTGGTCTTCTGACCTCTGTCGGCGAGTTCGATCCCAGCTCAGTCTGGTTGTAACTGAAGGTGATTAAATACCCTAGTCTCTTCTTGGTAGGTTTAACGACACGTAAACTCCTACGGGACAAAACTTCGACACCACGGATTCTCTGAAGAACCGTAAAAGTAGTTAGTGGGACGAATAATAATAATAATAATAATAATAATAATAATAATAATAATAATAATAATAATAATAATAAATGGCGTAGGGATGTGGCGACCCCATCGCCCAGTGGGTAACCACTGCAGTTAGCCACCCGAGTATTGGCGGGAAAACCATACGTATTTAAGGTAGGAGGAAATGCCTGCCTTTCGCCAGAAAACATCATGAGGCCCTCTAAGGCTAACAACCTTAGTTGTACAATGTTGGACTATGTCCAACCCCTAAAATGAACATTAATATCATGGAACAAGCTTCTTACGAATTAAATTACCCTGAAGACAAAATCAGGCTTTCGGATTCCAGGGTGCCTGACATTTTGAAGCTCGTGAGTGAATCGGAGCACCACAAGAACATTGCTAAATTCAAGAATAAGAGAAAATACTATTTTGGAACATTCAACATCAACTCCCTTATTCAGGTTGGAAAACTGAAACAGTTAACAGCGGAGCTACATAGACTCGATATCTCGATATTGGCCCTCCAGGAAACGCGGTACATGGATGAAGAACCTTTTGAATCAGATGGGTTCAGAATCTTCAAAGGAAATGCCGGAAGAAAGATCATGAAAAACGTCCCGCAACTGGGAACAGCCTTTGTAGTAAACAAAAAGTTTCTAAACACTATAGTCGACTTCAAGAGTGTAAACTCAAGACTATCACTCATGACGATCAAATCAGCGAATAAGAAATACACGCTGATAAATGCTCATGCACCAATAAATGAGGATAATAAAAAGAATCCCGATATGGTTGAAGAGTTTTGGGACAAACTGGGGGATGAAATACTAAAGATCCCAAAAAATAACATCAAAATTCTCCTGGGGGACTTCAATGCACAAGTGGGGCGGGAAAGGAAGTACATTGAAATAGTTGGAGAATATCCGGCACACAACAGGACGAATAAAAACGGAGAAAGACTGATCAATTTATGCAATATGAACAACTTCAAACTCATGTCTACCCATTTCAAAGCACGCCCCAACAAAAAGAAAACATGGGTATCACCAAACCCCTTGCTAGGCGAATTTCAACTGGACCATGTAGCGATATCCAAGAACAATTACAAGGAAATTCATAATGTCAAAGTTAGAAAAGCGGTTAATGTAACATCAGACCATTATTTATCACAGATTAAGATGAATTTCATACCCGGACGAAAAACACATATCTGTGGCAATAGAGTGCCAAAAATTGACCGTGAATTGCTCATCCAAGAAAAGAGGGAAGAATACAGGAAAAAGCTACAGGTGCCAAAAAATTGGAATGAAGTGACAAAAAATCTTCAGGAGCCAGCAGTTGAATTAGCGTCTACGAAACGTCGAAGCAAGCATGCATGGTGGAATGCAGAATGTGAAAATGCAATCAAAGAAAGATTTGAGGCATGGAAATCATGGAATGAGAATAAGACTGTGACAAATTTGGAAAAATCACGAGAAATAAGGAAACGAACCCACCAAACACTGAGAAGAGTCAGAAGAGAACACCTTAGGACAGAACTCACAGAAATGGATGAAAACTTCAAGAAAAACAATACCAGATTATTCCATAGGGCCTTTAAAAATAGAATCAAAGGCTATATAGCACCGAGCCTGCATTTCAAGAAAACGGACGGAACTCTTGCCCTCAACAATAAAGATAACTGTGAGATCCTTGCAAAGTACTTTGAAGACCTCCTTAACTGTGAATCACCACGAGAAAAATTGGAGATTGAGAAGGACACAATCCAGAACCCAGATTCTGAACCACCCGATGAGGAAGAAGTAAGGGAAGTAATAAACTCCCTAAAGAACAACAAAGCATCTGGTGAAGATGGAGTAATAGCAGAACTGTGGAAGATAGCCAATGACGCCTTTATCACTGAAGTGACAGAACTGTTCCGGAATATTTGGAGAGATGAGAAAATACCAGAAGACTGGCTAGTGGCATTAATACACCCACTACATAAAAAGGGACCGAAAACAGACGTCAACAACTACCGAGGAATATCACTTTTATCTGTCACGTATAAGATTTTTTCTAAACTCCTATTGAACAGACTGACACCGCAAATTGACCACAAGTTGGGAGAATATCAGGGTGGCTTCAGGAGAGGGCGCTCTTGTCAGGACCATATCCTAAGTCTAAAAATGATAATCAAATATTACAATGCGCGGCCAAAGAACATCTTCATCTCATTCGTTGATTTTAAAAAAGCATACGATTCAATAGATAGAGACACATTGATGGAAATTTTGAGAGAATATGGTATCGATCAAAAAACACTCAACTTACTTAGGTTAACACTAACAAACACCATATCCAAAGTGAAATTTCGAGGAGAGATCAGCAAACCCTTCCAGATAAAAACAGGTCTGAGACAGGGTGACAGCTTATCCCCAACACTCTTCAACGTGGTTCTAGATAAGGTCATGAAAACACTGTGGAAACATAATGACTCAGGTGCTATAATAGGTAGTAAAAATAAACATGTCAAACCCAAGTGTTTGGCCTTTGCTGATGATTTGGCACTCTTCGCTGAGACAGAACAGGAAGCAATAACACAGATAAATGAACTACAGGAGATAGCCGAGAAAACAGGTTTAAAAATCTCCTTCACGAAAACAGAGATGATGAGCACGGACAGGAATTATGTGAAGAGAACAATGAAGACGAAATATGGTGAAGTGAAGGTCACAAAGCAGTTTAAATACCTGGGAGAAATCATCAGCAGCAACGGGATGGATAAAGCGGCCATGGAAAATAGAAGACTTAAGTTGGAAAGGCTAAACATTGCCACCAAAGCCATTTACAACAAAAAGAATCTCTCCATCAATGCGAAACTAAGACATTATGATGCTGTGGTAAAACCAGTGATTCTGTATGGGGTGGAAACAGCAACACTAACGAACCTGGAAAAACTACTAAAGATTGAAAGGAGAATATTGAGGATGATTTACGGCCCAAGGGTGGTAGAGGGAAACTACAGATTACGCTCAAATAAGGAGATATACAAAATAACAGAAGACCTGGAAACAACAATAAGGAAAAGACGGTTGCGATTCTATGGACACATGGTCAGAATGGATCCAACAAGGTTAAATAAACAAATTTTTAATAAAATATACTACTTGAAGAGCCAGGGGGGATATGCCAAGCAGATGAAGGAAGAACTCAAGAGGTTAGGAATTGCAGATGAAGAATGTCGTGATAGAGACCAATTCAGGAAAAGACTTTCCAACATAAAAGTTCTGGTTGAAGAAAAGAAAGAGCGCAGAGGGGGAAGATGGACTGAAGAGAGAAGAGCACAACATTCTGAAAGAATGAAGGCACTGTGGAGAAAGAGGAAGGAAGAAGGGATGATTAGAAGGAAGTGAAGTGGTATTGGCGTGGTCCTAAGTTTGGCCGGTTCGCAAGAAAGAAAGAAAGAAAGAAAAAGAAAATGTCGTTTGAGTTATCAGTCTACAGAGTTGTTTGAAACAGTATTACACGCCTTTCTATCCTGTGCAACGCTACTAATTTCTATATAAATGCTGAAGGCAATATCCCACGTCGTGTGCGAGTCAGAATGCATAATATGCTGATTTAATCGGGATAATGCGCATTATGTATGTTACTGTACAGTACTCATTGATATGGGGGACTACAGGCTGGTTTGAAGGTGTTCGCACATGCTAAGTAACAATCATCATAGAGTGTTAGTCTTATTTTTGAAACAATCAAATATGTATTCCATATTTTTAAGCGTTCATCATCCCTACACTCAAGATAATGCGCCGAATATAGCAGTTCTAATCAGCTCCAAATCTGAGACGTAAGTCAATGTTACGAGTCTCAGCGGAGTATTGCAATCTGTTTATTTATAGTATATGAACAGAAGTTATTGTAAGAACACAATATTGTCTATGGCTTTTGCTGACTGGTTTGCCAAGAAGTGATCGAAGAACCTACGGCGCCTCAAAAGAGGAAGATCGCCAATAAGAAGGAACCTCTCACTTCACTGAACTTGGGAGCGTGGGTTGGCAACCACAGGCCCCTTAGCCGAGTCCTCATATTGCTTCCACTTACTTGTGCCGGACTCCACAGTTTCATCTGTCCTATCCGACCTCCCTTGGTCAACTCTTGTTCTTTTCTGACCCCAACGGTATCAGAGGTTTCGAGGCCTAGGGAGTCTTTCAGTTTTACGCCCTGGTGGCCCTTGTCTTCCTTTGGCCGATACCTTCATTTTTCGAAGTGTCGGACTCCTTTCATTTTTTCTCTCTGATTAGGCCTAGTGTTATACAGAGGATAGATGTCTAAGTGTACTTCTTTTAAACAATAGTCACCACCACCATTACCTCTCACTTCATCACAAGCCTAAAATGAAATACTATCTGAGCTATATAAGATACAAAATTGTCCGAAGAATCCAATTTAGCGAGAGAAAACTTTTCTATCTTGCATAATCTGCTGATTTAATCGGGATAATGCACATTACGTAAAGAAGGAAGCCACCCACGAATCAACCCACAGGTGACACATTAAAGCATTTAAAAAAAAAAAAGATATGCATCATTTCCTTGCAGCTATATTTCAGTGTCCTTGTCGCAGGTCGTACTTGCAACTATCATCTGGGAGTTGGATCATTTTTAAGATATGCTAGTTGAACATGAAGAAAAATATCACATACACATACTGAAAATAATAGCGAGTTGGTAACAGGCTACGGGTCGTGCAACAGCAAACTACATACAGGTAATGGCGAGTTCGAAATCCACTACCAGCAGCCCTGAAGTTCATTTTCTGTGGTTTCACACTTTCATACCAGGCAAATGTCAGGACTGTATCTTAATGGCAGGGCCACGGCTGCTTTCCCAGTCGCCCTTACCTATCCTAGTGTCACAGGAAACCTACAATGGTGGAAAATAAAATCCCAGCACCAACAAGGCGTTGTGCTGGACAAACTAAATTCGGAAGGCGTGTTTGCACATCTGAATGATGACGCATATTCAAATTTGCGCACTAGTGGGGTGAACAGTGAATCTACATGTACAGTGTGGCCAACGAGTACTTCATTCTGATTGGCTCCCCCACGTTTTAGCCAAATGTCCCGTCAGTTGATTTCAACGTATGTATTCCGCACAGGGTAAAATTACGCAATTTCAGCGAAGTACAGACTACCTGTTTTAACTTTAATACTACCCAAAATGTGTTTAAGTTAAACACGGGGGATTACCGTATTTAGTATTATTAGTTTCGAAATGTGTGTGAATTCACGTATATCTGAGGTCTGAGTTTTGAAGAAAATTACAGCACGCCAGGCTGTTGTGCTTATGGATGCAGAAAAAAGATTCGGAAGGGTTTTTAAAATGAAACTGGACAGTTGCTTTTTCTTTCAGCTATGAAAGTAGCACGTTTATAAGACGCTCACAGCAACGAGTACAGTTGTCTCATGTATTATAATGGTAACAATAATAACAAAATGAGTTAGTAATTTTATGAAGGGCATGGCAGTAGATGTCAGATTTGTCCGTTAATATTCGCCGTATCGAAAACCTATACATAACGAAAGTCGTTTAGAATGTAATCTCCGATCTTTTGCGTTTGTAATATTTTACCGTGTAAGGAAAAATAACAGATTTTCACGATTATATTATTTTTCACAAATTCCCAAATATCCCCCAAAATATCAGTTTTATCTAAAACCTGTACATAACAAAAGTTACAGAAGAGGCCACTCCCTATCATTTGTCTCATTCATTTTCACCGTATGAGATATCATCATGATTAATAAATTCTAATTCAAGCTTTCATGGGTATCCATCTCCTAAAGGATGTGGTTGTAAGTGCCGCCAAGCATCAAGTTAAGTTTTCTCATACATTATAATGACAACAATAATAGTCTGACTCCATGCCTGAATGGTCAGCGTACTGCCCTTCGGTTCAGAGGGTCCCGGGTTCGATTCCCTGCCGGTTCGGGTATTTTAATAGCTCGGACTTGGGGAGTGGATGCGTGTGTTTGTCCCAACACTCTCCTCCCCATATTCAGACAACACACCACACTACAAACCACCGCAGAAACAGTGGTGATTACATCCCTCCATACAGGATTGGCGTCAGGAAGGGCATCCGGTCGTTAAACAGGGACAAACACACATGCGTGACGCAATTCGCACCCACAACCCCACAGTTGTGGGAAGCGCGGTAGTAAAAGAAGAATTAATGATAACAGTAACAAAAATGTATTAGCAAACCGATAGCTGCAAATAGAATGTCTAAAATACAGCGGATATCTACCATTACTAACCGAACCGGGGCACAGAATTAGTCGCATAACACGGAGATCGAACCGCGGATGTTCGGTAACCGAGTCCTGGATTCAAGTACTCCGGGACCAGGATAACTGCTTGTTTTCATCGAGCAACAAGTAGTATTGTCTCAAACTATATCGTATAGTGATACCAATATATAATTACTCATTGCAGGAATCAACCCGCAGCCGAGCACTATGCACAACTACTCCGGAACCATGGCAGTTGCTTGTTTTCACCACTAAAGAGCTCCGACTCGTTGGCTGAATGGTCAGCGTACTGGCCTTCGGTTAAGAGGGTCCCGGGTTCGATTCCCGGCCGGGTCGGGAATTTTAACCTTCATTGGTTAATTCCAATGACCCGGGGGCTGGGTGTGTGTGTGTACTGTCCTCAACATCCCTGCAACTCACACATAACACTATCCTCCACCACAATAACACGCAGTTGCCTACAAATGGCAGATGCCACCCACTCTCATCGGAGGGTCTGCCTTACAAGGGCTGCACTCGGCTAGAAACAGCCACACGAAATTATTATACCACTAAAGAGTAGCAGGTTTTCGTTATTATTTATATTAGTACCACGGAGAGAATAGTACAGTATATTATGTTAATATAAATATGGAGCCAGGTAATACAATTTTGTCTACCCATTGGTTAACTAATGCCTTTTCTGGGAGGACCTAGTCTTTACAGGGCACTATGTCTTCTGGTACGGGCTAGAGCAATTTTGTTACTTTCATTGATATGTCTGTCTTATCCCTGGCTTTGACAATATGAAAGTGACTGCGGTATGAGCGATGCTAGCAATGCCATTCCTTCTACAGCCAGTCCCTGCTATGAATAGTGTGAAAATGTTGCTCATAGGGTCGGTTGGTGCATGCATTTCAGTGGGCTTGGCAGACTGGTATGTAATAGCAACTTCTGGCCCGGCGAGGAAAGCAACAACTCCTCACTTCCCTAGTACGCCTTTTCAGTGATGCCTAGGCCATCTGTGACAGCTGATGGCAGAGCTGTTGAGGATCCAACCAGCCTTAGGGCTGAAGACTGGACATACATCTTCAGCGTGTATTAAGATTATCTACATACCGATAACTCATATATAAAAAGTGCATTTCTATATATAGTTTGATGATTCTGTCTTGTATATTCTAGTATGTAAAGCCATGTACCTGGAATATGGCAATGTTAATTTTTATACATTTAAATGTAGGCTAACTTTACAGTCATCACATACATTATTTAAGACAATGACCATACTATTTTATGCCGCATTTATTATAATATAAATGTTATTATAGCTACCAGCAAATAATTCCTAACCTTTTAAATAACTGCGACTTTAATACCATGTATAAATCTCCATTTTTAAGTCTTACGTCAGGTCATCAGACTCTAAACATACACTGAAGAAAATGGAAATTGCAACACCCAGAAGGAGTGGTGCTACATAGCTGCAATTGAACATGCAGGAAGAGTGTTCGGTTGTGATTCGATGATCACACTTTCAGGTCCCTCTGACAGCAAGTTTGGACAACAATCAATACAGGATGTGCCCACCACGAGCTGCAATACATTGATGAATTCGTCGAGATATGGAGTCAATAAGGCCCTGGATCGCTTCCTGAGGAATTGTGGCCCATGCTTGCTGCACTGCACGGGTCAGTTGGTCCAGAGTTGTGGGTGGCTGAGGACGGTTGGCCAGTTGTCGACCCATCATGCCCCACACATGCTCAATAGGACTGAGGTCCGGGGATCTGGCGGGCCATTCTAAGGTTATGATGTCGTGGAGAGCTTCTCTGGAGATGCGTGCAGTGTGAACCGGGGCATTGTCCTGCTGAAACATCCCATTAGCAATGTTCGCCATCATAGGGACAACCACTGGATTGAGTACCCTATCAACGTACTGTCGAGCAGTCATAGTGCCCTCAACAAGCACTAATTGTGATTTCACATTAAAGCCAATAGCTCCCCAGATCATAATGCTTGGTGTTGGCCCTGTGTGACTCTCGACAATAAGGTCTGGGCGGCCCCTCTCCCCGGTACGTCGGCGCACACGATTCCGGCGATCACTGCGGGCAAGACAGAAGCGCGATTCATCACTAAAGACGACCCTATGCCATTCGTCGACCCACGTCGATCTTTCTCGACACTAGCCCAGTCTTACACGTCGCTGTTGTGGGGTCAATGGAACACCTTCTGCAGGGACACGGGCTCGTAAGCCAGCTGCACGCAGGCGATTACCAACTGTTTGTTATGTAACGTGGGGTGCCACAGCTGCTCGAATTTGCGCTGCTGTTGCATGGGGTTCCATCCGGGCCATCCTCTCTCACAGTTGTCTGTCGCGCTGGGCCTGTGCCAGGTCTACGAGTGTGGGTACCTTCATTTGACCACTGCTGCCATACACGTTGTACCGTACATGCCTGTCGGCCAACACGTGCAGCGACAGTCCTTAGCGATAATCCAGCCTCACACAGCCCAATTATCCGAGCCCTCTCAAACGGCGACAGTTGTTGATAGCGTGCTCTTCTCTGTCGTCGAGGCATGTTTGACGGGGAACACTTCACTGCACAGACTGCAAGTCAACTACGCTACACCAGAGTCCGTATACTGGAGTTGATTCTTCCGCGACCAATCACGTGGGGAGACCTGTAGCAACAATCCAATGGGTCTGAAACTTTGATCGTTTACATACCTACATGGCATCGTTCCATATCTTGAAAATCAACACAAACGACTACTGCCTTCATGGTGTTGCAATTTCCATTTTCTTAAGTGTAACAAATACTGATTGGCCTATACACACACAGCACAAATAAAATAAATAACATCTTAATACACCGAACTAGTCTATTCTTTATTGAAACAATAATAATATCACTCTCCATCTATCAGCTGGTTGAGTACTTGGCTAAAATATAGCGGCTGGATTGGACTTGGCCACACTGTACACATAGAGTCACTGTAGTGGGGTGGTGCTATTAGCGCCACTATGACCTTGCAATGCAAGTTTGCTTTAAATACGCACTGTACACTGAAGTAGGCTTCGGCATACAGTACAAGTGGCCACGGCTGGCCCGTGGTCCGACAGCACTGCACTCGGCGCCTCTGTATCCGGGAGATGAGGAGGGGCTGGTCATGAGAATGGTTTTCCGTGGTCCTCCACTAATGTGAATGCCGGGACAGTTCCTAGTATAGGCCACAGCCACCAACCCCCTCACCTTCGCCAACATCTCCTTCACCGTATCAAATCTCCCTGGCAGGAGAGACGGCGTTACCTTCTAGGAGGCCAGCTATTCCCTTCAAAGACGGAATGAATACTAGTAGTAGTAGTAGTAGTAGTAGTAGTAGTAGTGCGTGAGCGTTAGTCATCGTCCGGTGTTGACGTTGTGAGGGAGGTGTGAGTCAAACACGCCTTTAAAGAGACGAAGAAGGCAGTATCAACAGCTTACCGAGTTTGAACGAAGCCGTTTAATAGTGCTATGAGAAGGTGATGTTCTTTCTGCGATACTGTAGAAAGACTCGACAGGTATATATCCATAGTGCATCGCTGTTGGTAACAACGGTCACAAGGCTTTGTCTCAAGAAGACCCGCTGCACACGGGCCATTGCGGAGAGCGAAGACGCCATATTCGCCGCACAGCTGAGGTGTGACGTACTGCATCTGCAGCAGACATTAGAGCTGTTGACACCAGTGTGACAAATCGATTACTTGAAAGACAGCTCCAAGTCAGATGTCCTGTAGCGTTTATGCCACTAACTCCGAATCACTGCCATCTGCGACTTCAGATGTTTCAAGCCAGAGATCACTGGAGGGCGCAGTGGAGATCTGTTGTGTTCTCAGATGAGAGCCATTTCTGTCTTGGTGCCACTGATGGCCGTAAGTTGGTAAGGAGGCCAGGTGAGCGCTTGGAACCAAGCGGTCTGCGGCGTCTACACAATGACATACACCAGGAGTTTTGGTCTGGGAAGCGATTTCCTTTGACAGTAGGAGCACTCGCATCGTTATCCCAAGAACACTAAGAAGAGTATTTGTATTTCAGACTGGTTACTGAATCGGTTGTGCTGTCATTCTTCGCAGTATTCAAGAGGGTCCTTTCCAACAGGATAACGCTCGTCCTCATACAGCTGCTGTCACCCAATGTGCTCTACCGTGTGTCGACCAGTTGCCTTAGGCTGCGAGATCACCAGAGCTTTCGTCCATTGAGCACGTATGGGACATTATGGGGAAACTCCAGTGTCATCCGATACCAGCATTAACCGTTGTTGATTTGACCGATCAAGTGCAACAGACGTGGAACTCCATCCCACAAAATGACATACGGAATCTGTACGACACAATTCATGCATGTTTGCATTCAAAATTGCGGCGACTACAGCAGTTAACGTACCACCATGCCACATGTCTTCCCGCGCACACTTGAACCTGTGACCTGGAAATTGTAATTTACTAAATATGTTACCTAGACAATTGCTTAGCCTAAATTGCATTCCTCTAGACTAATGTATTCTTGGTGTTGGGATTTCATTTCCCGCTAGTGTATGTTAGAACGATGCTAAACTAGCAAAAATTAAAAAGCACCGAAACGTGCACCGTCACTGCTTACAGTCACCTGTCCATAGTTAACAGCGAAAAGCAGCATCGTTATAAGATGTGAAATTCAGATTGTTATTCTGGCAGAGTTTCGTTGCGTGTTTTTTTCCGCACTAATTACAAGAAAAAGTGTAGAACTGGATTTCAAGTCCCGAAGAATTTATGCTTACAATTAACACAATTCGCACCGACCATAGCAACGTGCTACCAGACTGTCTCTACATAGCCATACACGGAGGTATAGGCAAATAATGCCCTAGGACTTTGGTATGAATCAACTAGTCCACGACGCTAGTATGGACTTCGGGAGTGTAAATTCATTGTCTGAATATCTCTACCGTTCGTTACTATAACATGCCAAGGAAAATCGCAGTCATACCTACGACCTCCGAATAGTAGTGCCAATGGTGGTGGTTATGCTTCTATGAAGAGGTTGTGTAAGGATGGTTGCCTAGTGGTACTTCCTCTTAAAACAATAATCACCACCACCAACTTTCTAAACACATTTTCAGAAAAAAACTTAAGAAGTTTGACCCTTCGAAGAATGAGGGTATCGGCAAACGAAAGGCAATAGCCACGAAGAACGTGAAAAGACTCCCCATGTCTCAGAAACCTAATACTGTCGATGTTTGAAGAGAACACGAGTTGGCCAAGTGAGAAGACAGGTCGGATAGGAAAGCGGAACGTGAGGAGCATGACAGAAGTGAGCGGAAACAATGATAGACTCAGCTAGGGACCCCAAGGAAGCCAACCCATTCTCTTAAGTTTGAGAACCCGTCAGATAGGAGACACCGTTGATGTATTTATGTCCCCATCCTCAACCAAAGGGGGGTCTCCAAGCAGTGCAGGCACGCATTCAGAAACTTGTTTCAGGAAGGTGTCTGGAATCACTGGTCAATGAGTTGATATACTGTGTTCTAAAATTTGGATTTACCGGTACGTCATAGAGAGAAGACACAAATCGTCAATCGATAAACAATTTTTATTATTATTATTATTATTATTATTATTATTATTATTCCATAGTCGTAACGGATTTTAAAATAATGAATTGCAATTGCTCATCTAGTTTTGATTTCTTCATTGCAAATAGCTACTGCAGTACAATTAAAGTTGTCAGTGTAGTATGTTCTCTATCAGTCATCAGGTCCTCCTTACTGAGCTACATTCCTTACCATCCGGAGAAAAAAAAAAAAGCACCATTTAGTTCAAGTCCAACAGCCTCCCAACCGAATTTCAAGCAAAATTTCTAAATCCCTCTATAAATGAAATGTTCACTACGCATCGTCGTAAGATTACACAGACAGCGCCAATACCAAAGAATGTTGATCAGATAATAATAATAATAATAATAATAATAATAATAATAATAATAATAATATCTAAGCTACCGTGTTGCAGACATTTTCATTTGACGTCATGTACGCTGCCTGTACGTCAATTTTGACACTTCGGTTTACTCTACTAGGAGGTGGATAAACTCGAACTCATAAGCGATCAATGGTTATTTCTTTCTTTCTTTCTTTCTTTCTTTCTTTCTTTTCCGGATTGACACCAAATGTGTCACAAGAGATATTTTGCATGCCAATACCGTACGACATGGAGTGCCGAACAGACTTTCCTCTGCCTTTTTAAGAATCAGACCACCTCTGCCGGGGTTTGAGCCCGCGATTTTAGCGTCCTAGGGCCAACATTCAATATAAATCCAGCTTGCAACGTCAAGTATCTATTAAAAAAAATTAAAAATTGAACATTAGTAAAAGATACAGACATTTCAGAAAGGTTTTGGACTCCCGAACATCCCCCCCCCCCCCCACCCTCTAAATACGTCCTTAGCCCCGTGAAGTGATATAACTCGCTATGCTACGAATGAAGGGAAGCATAAACGTAAGTCCAACAGGCATGTGGTACTAACTCGCATGCAAAAAAGAGGTGTAATTTAAAAAAAAAAATTAGATTCCCAAGACCGCTGCAGGGAACGGAACTCTGAAGGACCGGTATGACAAGAAATGCGATCTCTACGTCAGCCAGAGAAAGTATTTAATCCATACAACTTCACCAATCGCCAGTGATTCTGGAATTTAGCGTACCTGTGTTGTATCCCAAGTAATGGAATAAAAACGTTTTGGTCAACGTATCCATTTATGAAAGCAACGGAAGATTTTCGGAATGTTAACACATCCAACTGATCAATGTTTTGAGAGGTAATCATAACGTCTGACAGAGAACTTGAAGTTTGAGTGAATGTTTCATTGAATGTCCTCGATAAAAATCAAGATATCACACGAATATTATGACTTTCTTAAAAGATCATTCCACTTACATCATCTAGCCTTAGCAATTCCCACGAATTATTGTGCATTGTATTTCCAATAGTTCTCCCTGACGAGTAGTAGCACAAACTTCAAACCCTGTTTGTACACACCTCAAAGCATACGTTTATCATGTAACTATCAGACAATGATTAAACAATGAAATGATTTTGACTTCAGGCTCAATCAAATGTAGAGCAAGATGGAATACGCTAAAAGGAGCGTTAATGCAGCAAAAGTAACGAGGAAAACTTATGACTGTAGAAGGGAAAGGTCCAGCTTGTCTACAAGAGACTCAATAAAGCAAAAACAAAGATCAAGAAAATATACTATATCTGAAAATTAATTGGTTACACATGATGCTGCACTCCCCCTCTCAGAACTTTACATAGTTCGGGAAGAATCGGTAAAACAAATTTCTCACTTGCAAAGAATACACAGCCGCATTCACTTCAGCACTTCAAAATAAGAATTATTCTTATTACGAAATACAGGGATTATAAACTCCTCCACTAGTGGAATAGTTTTGATTTACCTACATGACTGCATAAGTGGACTGAAATGCTTAATGATCATTCAGACCGTTATAACATTTAATCACAAATCATTATGGTTTAAGGAGAAAGGGAAGTACAGTTCAAAGAGCAAGGGCTGAAATAAAAAAAAAGCCCAGTCCCTGGAAAAGTCTCACTAATTACAAAGAATCGTCGTATTTATATCATAGGGACGTTTCGTAACAGTGAATTCTCAGAACACATAGAAGGCAGTTAACTTACACAAAATTCCTTAAAATAAAAGATCCCGGTTTAAAAAAAAATCACGATTAGCCACGCAAGATAAAGTACCGAAAAGCACTCCAGTATTTTGATTAACGCTCTTTGTACAGAACTGCAGTGCCTCACTATATTCTTTGTTATCAAAGGTCTCTACAGTTAATAGCATAAATCAAGACTTTCATAAGCATATTTTCGTATTTTTTTAGAAAACAACGCAAGCAAACTTATAATTGACAGTGATTGTAGATATCGTGATTACTGCCATGTAATATCCAGTTTAACACAGAATCCGAACTAAAGGACATGACTTTAAATTTTAATAATTCCAAAAGCATTACTCGGGATTCCAACCCTTGGCCACCACGGCGAGAAACCAGTCATAATATCAGCTACCACGCCGATTTTACTAAACTTGAACATCATTCAATTCATCCCTCTAATTCTTATTTCCTATAACGATTCATGTCGTAACAGTCCACTTATTAAATATTAATGGTCTAATACAAAGAGAAAATGTTACTATTATTTTGATATGCAGTGTAACGCATTTCTGTATTTGACAGGAATCATTACGGCAGCTCTACGCAAACACGAAGCTACCGGTACTGATTAACGTTTACACTGATGTCTTTCTTTCTGTCTTCTTTATGAGACGTGCTCACAGTAACACGTAGTAAACAATGTAAAAATAGAAATGTTTAGACCATAAGAAGTAGTACAAAATCTTCTCAATAGCATATACAGTGTATCAAAAAAAGTATTTGCACGCCCAGCATTTTATGTATAACTTCAAAAAAATACAATATTTATTTTACAAATTATATTCGGTCTTAGCTTATGATTATGACCAGAAAAGAAATAGTACGCAATTGCACGTTGTAACTAACAAACATTATAAAAAGTATCTGCATACTAGTTTCTATTCAGCAAAACGTTACCACGAAGGTGATATGACGTTCATTTTACTCCACTGTACTGCATGTCGAAGCACCAGCGGTCAGTGCACGTTTGTACCTAGAACGGTAGTGATGGGCTGCGAATGGACTCGCGAAGACTCGAGTCTGGGATCGTAAAACTCGAGGTACTCTACTCCGGACTCGAGGCCGAGGACGCTGGCAGCGTTATCTGCGAGCCGTGTATGGAAACAACACGATGCTTAATATTTTAGGTAGCCCAAGGACAAATATTGGGTCCGTTTCCAAATAATGCACAGTGATATAATGTTCAAACTGTTGTACATTATGCCGTATTTACATGAATGTATAGGCCTACACAACAAAACCGTATTGTAACGTAAACTAAGGAATGTGTGGACACAGGTGCTTATGAGCTACAGTCCGGCTCTATGGCTAAATGGTTAGCGTGCTGGCCTTTGGTCACAGGGGTCGCGGGTTTGATACGCGGCAGGGTCACGAATGTTAACCATCATTGCTTAATTTTGCCGACATGGGGGGTGGGTGTGTGTGTTGTCTTCATCATCATTTCATCCTCATTATGACGAGCAGGGCGCCTACCGGTGCCAAATCGAAAGACCTGAATCTGGCGAGCCGAACATGTCATCGGACACTCCCGGCATTAAAAGCCATACCGGTACGCCATTTCATTTTACCGGCACACAGTGTGAAATTGTAGAGATCAGGCAGGACAAACGTACATTTTCGACATTTTCTATTTGTGTTATAAAGGGCATTATTGTACGCTCGTGACTATACAAAGAATACCTGACCGCAAAGCTTTTAAAGCTGTGTGTGGTGTATCTGATCTCTACAATTGTGTGAACATTGCGCCCCTTACCGAACCTTGCATCTCGCACTGTAAATTGTCTGGAGTGTGTTCAGATGAATCTACGTAACTAGCGACTATGTTAAGATATTTTTAATGTGAAATAGGGATGGTCCGCCTCTGTGGTGTAGTTGTTAGCATGATTAGCTGCCACCCCCGGAGGTCCGGGTTCGATTTCCGGCTCTGCCACGAAATTTGAAAAGTGGTACGAGGGCTGGAACGGGGTCCACTCTGCCTCGGGAGGTCAACTGAGTAGAGGTGGGTTCGATTCCTACCTCAGCCATTCTGGAAGTGGTTTTCCGTTGTTTCCCCACTTCTCCTCCAGGCAAGTGCCTGGATGGTACCTAACTTAAGGCCACGGCCGATTCCTTCCCTCTTCCTTGCCTCTCCCTACCAATCTTCCCATCCCCCGCATAGGCCCCTGTTGAGCATAGCAGGTGAGGCTGCCTGGGCGAGGTACTGGTCATCCTCCCCAGTTGTATCCACCGACCCAGAGTCTGAAGCTCCAGGACACTGCCCTTGAGGCGGTAGAGGTGGGATCCCTCGCTGAGTCCGAGGGAAAAACCGAACCTGGAGGGTAAGCAGATTAAGAAGAAGAAGAAGAAAAAGGAGAAATAGGGATACAGCTAGATTGCTACCGAGCTCGATAGCTGCAGTCGCTTAAGTGCGGCCAGTATCCAGTAATCGGGAGATAGTGGGTTCGAACCCCACTGTCGGCAGCCCTGAAGATGGTTTCCCGTGGTTTCCTATTTTCACACCAGGCAAATGCTGGGGCTGTACCTTAAGGCCACGGCCGCTTTCTTCCCATTCCTAGGCCTTTCCTATCCCATCGTCGCCATAAGACCTATATGTATCAGTGCGACATAAAGCAAAATAGCAAAATAGCTAGATTGCTATATTTCTTTCTTAATCTGCTTACCCTCCAGGGTTGGTTTTTCCCTCGGATTCAGCCAGGGATCCCACCTCTACCGCCTCAAGGGCAGTGTCCTGGAGCGTGAGACAATGGGTCGGGGGATACAACTGGGGAGAATGACCAGTACCTTGCCCAGGCGGCCTCACCTGCTATGCCTAACAAGGGCCTTGGTGGGGGATGGGAAGATTGGGAGGGATAGACAAGGAAGAGGGAAGGAAGCCTACAATTAATAGTTAAATCATGTTCCTAATCTTTACTCCGTATCTCAAGTTACCAAAGGCTAATCTACTGGGCGATATAATGCAAATATGCAAACTCATATCCTCATCCCGAGGTGGCGCAGCTCCTTTCGGGAAAACCCACATTGCAGGTGAGCTGCATGTACCATTTCAATCACATACCAGCCTTCCGGACATTCTAAAATTTCTGGCGGTACCGGGAATCGAACCCAGGCTTCCAAGGATGGGAGTTAGTAACACTACCCGTTACGCTACAGAGGTGCTGTAATGAACGCGCCCAACTAAATATAGACGAAGGAGAAAAGGAAGAACATTGTGTGACAAACTAAACGAATGGCAATTCGAAACAAATAAGTTACGGTCATACACTCGCGTGTTTCACGTTATGGTCATCATTTACGTAGCTGTTGTAATAGTACGTAATGATTGGGGCATTTCTTCCGACTGCTCGGCAACAGGTCGCAGTTATGGATCGTGACGTCACAGTGGAGACTCGAGTACTTCGCACGGGTTACTCGGCGAGGCTTGGACTCGCCAGACTCGATTCTCGCGAGTCCAAGCGTCACTCGCGCACATCACTATTGAACGGTGAACATTCGGTAAACATGAGTCCCAAAACAGGAGAGCTTTCAAGATCTCTGCGCGATAGAATTGTATGGTTGCGTCAGTAAGGCAAAAGCTATCGTGAAATAGGGACCACTGTAAATATCAACTATTCCACAGTGCGTTACATTATTAAACGACATGCAGAAACCGGTGACACACTGAATACGCATCGATCAGGCAGTCCGCGAGCACTTAGTAATAGGGAGCGCCGGCAAATTATAAGGCAAGTGACAAAGAACCTCTTTACAAGTGCTCAAACATTAGCTTCACATATCGATACATCTGGTAAACGTATTAATTCGCAGACCAAAAGAAATGTATTGCACAGCGCATAACTGCGCGGTAGAACACCAAGGAATAACCATGAGCGAGGTTAATGGATAGACGTGCTTAGAATTCGCTAGAATCCATGTAAACAAGCCCATGGAGTTTTGGAAAACTCCGCAGAAAGTAAGTTCACTCTTTTCGGGTCTGATGGAAAGGGCTTCGTGTGGCGATAAGCAAATACTGAACTATTTTCAAAGAATCTGCAAGCTACTGTGAAACATATTGGTGGCAACGTCATGATTTGGGCATGCACGGCATACAATGGAGTTGGAAATATGACGTTTATTGATGAAAAAATGACTGCCAAGAAGTATATTGAGGTGCTGCGAGATCAATTAAAATTAAGTGCAACAATAGTGAACCTGAGTGATACATTTTATTTTCAACAGGATAATGACCAATACACGAATGAGGCTTCTGTACAAGTCCGTTGAAACTGCAGAACAAAAAGTTTTCTACTGAAAAGGTGATGATTTATGGCACTAGAGCTTACTTATATTAATGCTAGTACAAACGATCAGCTCACCATTACCTTGTTCTTGTTCTTATTCTGTGTCCGTAACTGCGGGAGGACCTGTGTTAATTCATTTTTTTGTTTTGTTTACAATTTGCTTTACGCCGCACCGACACAGATAGGTCTTATGACGACGATGGGACAGGAAAGGCCTGCGAGTGGGAAGAAAACGGCCGTGGCCTTAATTAAGGTACAGCCCCAGAATTTGCCTAGTGTGAAAATGGGAAACCACGGAAAACCCCCTTCAGGTCCAACAGTGGAGTTCAAACCCACTACCTTCCGGATGCAAGCTCACAGCTGCGCGGCCCTAACCGCACGGCCAATTCGCTCGATGTGTTAATTTCTACCGTCCCTAATTATTATCACGAACTCCTCAGCAGACCATGAAGTACAATTTGGGACAAATTCATGAAAAAATGGAACTTGTTAATGACTTGGAACACTCGCCAGTGTCAAAGGGAGCCAGGAGCATCTTCCTACGTGGATTATTCAGGTCGAGGTTACGTCCAGCTACACTGGTCCAAACAGGCCACTGCAATTCAAGAATTAAGGTCACTATCTATCTTCGCAAGTGCAGCTAAATATCAGCAGAAATATACCAACAAGAAACTGACCTCGCTATTATCCCTACAGACTAAAGGATTCTGCAATGCAATTAATCAGTAGCAAGTAACACAATGCACGGCAAGCCTTGCTCGATATCTTCATTTGAATATTTAAATTGTTCATCCAGAAAGGAAGATTTTTAAAACATTAAGTAGTAAATAATCATTAATGGTTGAAATAAGCATGGACAAAACACTTGCAAAAAAGAAAACTTCTAAAGTGAAATGTGGACCTCTTAAATGCAGATAGGCTACATGTATTATGTGCGCAAAATAAGAAAACTTCTAAAGTGAAATGTAGACCTCTTCAATGTAGATACATGTATTATGTGCAAGATTGTCATTATCTTGTAGCCAATTACCTCAATGTTTAGCCCCTTAAAACAGCAATCATCATCACTATATTAGCATGCGAAAAGCTCGGTGAACTCGATGGAAAATATACCGTAGAAATCTGTCCCATACATAAAAGAAAAATGAAGACCAAAATCAATCATAATCATGTGACGCTGAATAACTCTCTCAGCAAAGTACATAATTCGGAAAAGTTCAATAATCAGATATCCTACCAACATCACAGATGACATTTACCCTATCCAGAAACAGAAATATGGGCCAGGCAGGTCCATGCGGCAATGACTGCCACTACACCTGCGACCTGTTAAGTCCCTCCTTGCTGTGTCCAAGGTTAATGGATCAAATTCTGGCGCAGTCTAACACTGAATTATGTGTAAATGGGAGAGATTCATACTAAAATAACAGATACATAGCCACCTTAAGTAATCCCATTCCCAGGATATTAGTCTGCCACTATGGCGCCTCTTCAGATCTACAGCAATTGAAGAGCTGATGTTAACAACTATTATTATTATTATTATTATTATTATTATTATTATTATTATTATTATTATTATTATTATTATTATTATTATTATTATTATTATTAAGGAACCCGACTTTCATCCAACTAAATGTACACTTAGTTCCCCCGCTCAACATACGAGTAAACGTTCAAGCCAAGCAAGTTCGTAGTTTTACGCGACTCTTGATATCGTGATCATATCGAAATTTCTGTAAAACAAGTAAAAATGGGTGGATTATAGCCCTAACAGTGGCCGCTGATATCGTGATTATCAAAGTTTCTTCACTGCAATATATTAACGAAATATATTCATTAATTGGCAGGAGTTAATTCAGAGAGTAAATTTGCAAGGAAATGATAATGCTCAAATTCAGCCGCACAAAAAAATCTCTTCCAGTCTTGATTACCAAGCAAAAAATGACCGATAAAGAGCTTCGCAACTTTTTGCTAAAAATGTAATGCCAGTGCGTAATGAGAGTGAAACTATTTTCTGAGCTTCCGGGGCAAGAGCTAATGACTGCGTTTAGATAGGTCTTTCACCTACGAAAACCGCGCCAATTGACGAAATTAGACAATGGCTGAGTCAACCTGGGATCACTTGGAACAATGGAGGAAAGTTAGTAAATCCCGGCCACTTCGTGATTTAATTGGGAAATTAATACTGTATCTGTCAAGTCTCTTGAGGTTCTAGAACAAAGCTATGGAATCTACTAGATTACTTGTAAAACATACAATAGTCCATATATTAACTAACCACGTAGGTTCCGTAAAGAATTTTTAAATTAAAAAAAACTCTTTTCAGAAAAGAAATTAGCCTATACTGAGGGCTCTATAACCAAGTCTCGACTAAATCACTAATGATTAGTTATGGTTAACATTCTGTTATATTTTTCTACGTTTTTCTTTTACAGAGGCCTACATTTTACCGTAATGTAACCTGTATAGTCTACATCTCGAATGCCAGGTAGAAAACAAATAATGTTTATATTCACGTACTAGTAATGGGTTTTACGTCGCACCGACACAAGCAGGTCTTAAATAATGTTATTGGTTTTTACGTCTAATTACTTTTACCGTTTCCGGAGACGCCGACGTGCTGAAATTTTGTCCCGCGCGAGTTACTTTACGTACCAGTAAATCTACCGACACGAGGCTGACGTATTTGAGTACATTCATATACCACCGGACTGAGTTAAGATCGAACCTGCCAAGTTGGGCTCAGAAGGCCCTATCGCCTGTACTACTCAGCCCGGCAGGCAGGTCTTAATGGCGACGATGGAATAAGAAAGGACTAGAATAGGAAAGGAAGCAACTATGGCCTTAATTAAGAAACCGCCCCCGGCATTTGCCTGAAGTGAAAATGGGAAATTACGAAAATCATCTTCAGGGCTGCAGACAATGGTGTTCGCCTCCCGAATGCAAGCTCACAACACCTATGTAACCAAAACCGCTATGCCAACTCGCTCGGCATATTCATTTAATAGAAAAGGTCTTTTTAAATTTGATTTATTATCATTAATTTTACCGTTCAAGTGTATGACAAGCCTCCGTGGCTCAGACGGCCGCGTCGTGGTTCAAATCCCGGTCACTCCATGTGAGATTTGTGTTGGACAAAGCGGAGGCGAGACAGGTTTTTCTCCGGGTACTCCGGTTTTCCCTGTCATCTTTCATTCCAGCAACACTCTCCATTCAAATTTCATACCATCTATCAGCCATTAATAAATCACTTTGGGAGTGGCGACCCCATCGTACTAATAGCCTACATCTGCTTCATTCATTCCCATTCCTGACCCGGTCAATGACTGGAAAACAGGTTGTAGGTTTTTTCAAGTGTATGACAATCGTTTGGGTTCGTGGCATATAAAACGAGATATTGCCTGGAAATCTTGACGCTTGGAGAAAATTCCGCCGCTGTTTTTTCAGAAAAAAAAGTAAACGACTGTTTCGTCAGACCCACGTGGGCCTACTTACGAGGGTTCAAATTTTGATAAATACGTAAATCTCCACTCCCCGCATTGTATTTAAACATGTATAATAATATTACAAAACATTCAAACTTAAATGTTATTTACATTTGCAATCGATGAAATTAAAATAGGGTTTCCTTCTGGGAACTTAATTTTGACATTATGTCATTGTTCGTATGTAGTTCTTTTCTTTCTACTTTCGGAATTCCAGATACCACTGACGTTTTTCGTGTAAACGTTAGTGCTGGAAGGGTGCCGCTTTCAATCCTCCTCTTCCTGAGCCACATATGAAAATATTTTCCCCTAGAATTAGTACTCGTCACTGCTATGTAAATTATAACCTATCATTATTATCCCTATATTATGACCACGTAGAGAGGGATGCTTTTTATACGGGCGTATCATGGGTTCACTATTCAGTTCAAGCATGGCCGTCATTCATGTTCACTCTGTAATCGACTAGCGAAAGTCCAGCCCTGACCTAACAGAAAGAACATGCTGCTAAGCTGTCTGACGTCATACATATGCGAGGCCAAGTTGCAAAGACGAATAAAAAAAAAGACAAACGACATACTGATAACCGAAGTACTCGTGCAGCAATCGCCATTAATTTGATCAGAACAGAAGAAATGAATCTTCTGCACGTGCAAAACGTATTCCAAAGAAATTAAACTAATATAATTCCCGTTCGTATTTATCGATGATGTTGATGCTTGTTGTTTAAAGGGGCCTAACATCGAAGGTCATCGGCCCCTCGTATTTATCTGAGCTTAGGAACTGACTACGAACACTTCTTAAATAAAAGCGTCTCTGATTTACTGACTTCGTTCATAACTACACATAGAGTTTAAAGTACAGTAAATACAAGATTATTCAAAAGTTCGGAATAATACAAACCGCATCCGAAAACCAAAGATTTATTAAGTTCTTATTAAAACAAGCTAATCTAGAATTAATTCCATATTACTTATTCGTGCACCCTAAAGATAATGTTTAAAATAGAAAAAGGAACACACTGTTTTTTCCTGTCTTTGAAACAGGCTTTCTATACGGTGAGTTGTTAAAGAAATGCAGCTTTTATAAGAGCAATAAACCCTGCGCCACGTGACAATGTAGTACCGTATCATCAGTCATCAGCCTTGGGTCCCGGTGAAAATTGGATTAAGTCTCAATTTTCTGTTCTTAATGTATATGGACTTCAGTTATGTTTCGTCACTGCAGAAAAAACCGAAAATTGTGGCCTTCAGTTCTGTTTCGTCACTACAGAAAAAAACCGAAAATTGTTTGAACAATAAAATAAAAATAGGTTATGATTATGAAAAATGTTGAGAAGGGAGGGTTGGCTGCTGAGCTGGTGGCATATTATGGAACAGAAGTACAAACTGTTAGCGATTTTAAGAAAAACAAAGACACGCTGGAGGATTTTGTGCAGAACAGAGATAGCAGTACCCACCTTCAAAAAGTAAAACATAAAAGTTTATTTCACAGGATAAACTCCTTCTTGCTGTTGACAATACACTATTCTTTAAATTAGATTATACGTGTTTTTCGATTTTTCACACATGTATTTTTCTCAGCTCGAATAACCGGGTGTTTACAGGATTTTCTTTGGTTTCCTCATGGTTAAAGAGCAAAATAAAAGCTATCGACGACAAGGTCATGTAGGCCCTTTAGCGACATAGAACTCCGTAAGTGGAAGTCTCGTTTCTAAATTTTTCGACTTTCCTTCTGCGAAACGAATCCACGTTCTTCTCGGTGAACTGTTCACACCTTTCCCGCCTAGGCAGCCATCTTCTTTAGGGTCACAATCAAAGTACATCATTCTTTTCACATAAGCATCTTCAATATTAACAAAAAGTGAGAATAGATACCGTAAACAGTGTAGTCCTTTCAACACACCGCCCGTGTAAATGGAGATCATCCGTGACAGAAAGTAGGATGCACTGTCCTTCGTCTCCAATTTCTTCTTCCACAATGTCATATTAAAAAATTATTCCGGAGCTTAAAGGAAAATCTTAATACACATCTATACACTATAATAATAAAGACATCCTGCAGTGTTAAAATAAGTCAGATATGACGCAAACATTCAAAAATAAATGAATATTACATAAAAGAACAATAAACAAATAACACTTTTAAAGCTGTTCGGTTGTAAAGCCATCAGGAAGCAAAGTTGGAGGAGGTTGTGATTATTGTTTTAAGGGGAGGTTCAACTTGATAACCGCCCCCTCATGCAATGCTGTTGCTGATAGTGGAAGTTGCAAGTAGTTGACCTTTGTTCTGGAACATACTTCAGCACTACGCTGCAGGCAGCAAGCCTTGAACATCTAGGTGACCGGGCCGTGACGCCATGATATTAAACCAGTGTTGCCAATTTACATATTTTCTAGCTTCTTTTTGGAAAACTGCCTCGTGCAAATCTAAGCGCTTTTCTTTAACGTTCAGTGGACAGCCATAAAGACAAACAAAAAGCCATGAATGGAAATGTCCTAAGTATGGATGTCCAACTAAATATCTTTTTTGATGATGATGATGCTTGTGGTTTAAAGAAGCCTAACATCGAGGTCATCGGTCCCTAACGGTACGAAATGAAATGACAAATTAAAAGTTCAAAACCATTCACTGACCAAAATAAAAAATGTCATGAAGAATGAATGGATGGATATGAATTTAAAATATCAGTGGATCCGACTCAAAAAATCTATCATAAATAATAGTATTACTGACCAAGGGACCACTTCTAAAGCACAACCCTGAATGGAGGATGCTTGATGTCTAAAAGGGTCCAAAATCCTGGTCAAAGGCCCCTCAGAATGGTACTTACCGCTAGTAAAATAGAACCATGGTATTTGTCATGTTGGGGTAATGATCAAAAGTAGCGAAGACTCACGATGTTCCACACATTATGGTACTACTCACAAGTATTGTACGCCGTACAGGTAACGCAGACCTATGGTGTTCTCACATCATGGCGCCACTCATAGCCAACGCAAACCGATGGGGTTCCTCACCTAGATGTACTAATCATGGGCGCCGGTATTCCCGTGGTGTTCCTCACATAGTGGGTACTAATCACAGGCAACGCAGACCCACGGTGTCGCTCATATAGTGGTACTAAACACAGGCAACGCCCAGACCCGTGGTGTTGCTCACATGGGTACGACGCACGGGTACTGGAAACCCACAGTGACCCTCTCTCTGCTGCTACTAAGCACAAACCTATTGTGTACCTAACATAGTGGTACTACTCGCAAGTAAAGGCGACCCATGGTTTTTCCCGCGCGATGGTACTAATCAAAAGTAGTGTCATGGTTCTCATACAATCATCCCTTGGTCGCCCCTTTTAGTCGCCTCTCACGACAGAAAGGGGGATACCGTGGGTGTATTTTTTGTCTGCGTCCCCCACCCAGAGGGGGCAGAGGGAGAGAGAAAAAAAGAGAAGAAGGCATCCGTCACTTCGATAAATGAAGTAACGGACGAAGAAAGGCAAGGTCCACGAAGGGCGTGAAAATAAGACTCCCTAGGCCTCGAATGCTCTAATACCGTCGGGGTCGAAAAAGAACAAGAGTTGACAAAGGGAGATCGGACAGGATAGACGAAAGTGACAAGCCTGGCACAAGTAAGTGGAAGCAATGCCAAGACTCAGCTAAGGGCCCCGTGGTCGCCAATCCACACTCCCAAGTTGAGAGCCCCTTGGGCCCCTTTTAGTCGCCTCTTACGACCGGCAGGGGATATACCGCAGGTGCATTCTACATGTGGGTCCCCCCACCCGCAGGGGGTAGTGTGTTTGGTCCGCGAGAGGTATTTTATTTCCCTCAAGTCTGCCGGCAAGCCGGTTAGGATCCCCTATCCGCCACCTGGGATGCACCACGTGGGAGTATCACCTCTCCCCCTGCTACGCCAGCGTAGTAGGTTCGTGGTATCTTTTTTTGAAAGGAATCAATGCATGTTGACCCTCTTTTCTATCTTGGTGGATGTATATACACATTGATTACTGCACTGTTGATGAAGACAGTTGTTACACTGACGCATCTTGTGTCAGCTCGTATCAAGAGCTGGTTAAGTAGCAACATTTCGTTTTTCCTTGGTGTAATGCTCAAGAAGAATGGAAAAACAAGTTGAAGCTCAGTTGGGAGAAGATCAATTTGGCTTCAGAAGAAATGTAGGAACACGTGAAGCAATCCTGACTTTACGTCTGATCTTAGGATCGAATCACGAAGGACAAGCCCACATACATGGCATTCGTAGATCTAGAAAAGGCATTCGATAATGTTGATTGGACCAAGCTATTTATGATTCTGAAGATGATAGGGATCAGATACCGAGAACGAAGAATCATCTACAATCTGTATAAAAATCAGTCTGCAGTGATAAGAATCGAGGGCTTTAAAAAAGAAGCAGCAATCCAGGAAGTAGTGAGGCAAGGCTGCAGTTTGTCCCCTCTCCTTTTCAATGTTTACATAGAACAGGCAGTAAAGGAAATCAAAGAGAAATTTGGAAAGGGAATCACAGTCCAAGGAGAGGAAATCAAAACCTTGAGATTTGCCGATGATATTGTTATTTTATCTGAGACTGCAGAAGATCTCGAGAAGTTGCTGAATGGTATGGATGAAGTCTTGGGTAAGGAGTACCAGATGAAAATAAATAAGTCTAAAACAAAAGTAATGGAGTGCAGTCGAACGAAGGCAGGTGATGCAGGAAATATTAGATTAGGAAATGAAGTCTTAAAGGAAGTAGATGAATATTGTTACTTGGGTAGTAAAATAACTAACGATGGCAGAAGTAAGGCGGACATAAAATGCAGACTAGCACAAGCAAGGAAGAGCTTGCTTAAGAAAAGAAATTTGCTCACTTCAAACATTGATATCGGAATTAGAAAGATGTTTTTGACGATTTCGTGTGGAGCGTGGCATTGTATGGAAGTGAAACATGGACGATAACTAGCTCAGAAAGAAAGAGAATTGAAGCTTTTGAAATGTGGTGTTACAGAAGAATGCTGAAGGTGATATGGATAGATCGAATCACGAATGAACAGATACTGAATCGAATTGGTGAGAGGAGATCGATTTGGCTAAATTTGACGAGAAGAAGAGTTAGAATGATAGGACACATCTTAAGACACCCAGGACTTGTTCAGTTGGTTTTTGAAGGAAGTGTAGGTGGTAAGAACGGTAGGGGTAGACCAAGGTATGAATACGACAAGCAGATTAGAGCAGATGTAGGATGCAATAGTTACGTAGAAATGAAAAGGTTAGCACAGGATAGGGTAGCATGGAGAGCTGTATCAAACCAGTCTATGGACTGATGACTCAAACAACAAAAACAACAACAATGCTCAAGAGTAACATCGTAAAGTTAAAACTATGAACCCAGATGGGGACGGAAGTTTTTGCTGTTGTAGTTGTTATTCGCCATTCCGCCAGCTGATAGTGATGAAAGATAGGGACTGGTGCTACGTCTTCTCACCATGAGGCATATCATGTCCAGTGCTGCCAACTTAGCTTTTCCCCGCTAAATCTAGCTTATTTAATCCGATGTTTAGCGGAAAAGAACAATATTCCCGATGTAGCTTTCTCCCGCTAAATCTAGATTATTTCATCCAACGTGCCTCATGTGATGTGGCGTTGTGGATCCCCCAGTATGAACGAAGACTTTACTCTCTCTGTCTCCCCCCCCCCCCCCCATTCCACCTCCCTTGGTCAACTCTTGTTTTCTTTTCCGACCCCGCCGGTAATAGGTCACGAAGCCTAGAGAGTGTTTCACTTTCGCGCCCTTCGTGGATCTTGTCTTTCTTTGGCGATACTTTCATTTTTCGAAGTGTTGGACCCCTTCAATTTTCCCCTCTGAGTAGTGTTAATGGAGAATGGTTTCCCAGTTCTACTTCCTGTTAAAACAATAATCACCACGACCTCCACCTGTCAAGAATAGCTCAGTCTACATAATTAAATTCCAAGGTTTGCGGTTATAGTAGTTTGCTATGAATTTAGCAGAGCAAAGAATAATTTCATTCCCTACCCGATGAGCAGTGCTATAAATATCTGACTTATTTTTTTAACTTTTTCCAGTTTTCATTTAGCTTTTTCTAGCTCATACTGGATGATGATCTAGCTTATTAAATGAAAATGGGGTTGGCAACACTGATCATGGCATTACTACAAGGTGGGAAGGCCATGGAAGAAGAAGTTAGTCTGTGCAATTCTCACAATAAGGGCAGGTCTAGACCGTGTACACAAACCGTTGCAAGAATTATGAGAAATATCAGAGCTTTTGCGGGAAATAGCACCCTTGGTTGCGCACAGAAATGAATATGGGATAGGATAACAAAAACTCAGACAGCTCATAATCACAAGACTGTATTTCTGGATTAGAGGATCCAGAGGACTTGCTATGCTGAGTGAGTCATTCTTTCTTGCCAAGCTTCTGGCTTTCCATCCGAACGGCTGAGGTTCGAGTTCTGGTCGATCAAGAGTTGGAATGTTCATTTGAAATACGCATACGTCAGGGAAGAGTATCCTGCTTTACGTCCCCGGACAAAACCCGTAATGAGCCAAGTGGCTCCAGCTACCCCAGAAGGAAAAAATATTTCTAGCCAAGTAATAATCGCATGCTTGTTACAAAACTTCCCAGCAGAAGGAATCCAAACTTCAATATTAATATTGCTGTAAAAATAATAACTAATGACAATAAATCCTATTCCGAAATTATTTTTATTAAAATATCGCGGGTTGGAAAGCTGAATTCCATCAACCAGGGAACTTTACGAGAGACTAACTTGAGACATGTATTTAACGTTCATGCTGGTCATCACTCAACTTAGATCAAATAACCGACCGTGAGTGAAAATGCTGTTGTGGTTCTATCAATATGCGTCCTACTGTTATGTTGTGAGGAAAGTTAGTGATAGATTGCAATTCTTTATAGGAATTAATCCAGTAAAGCATTAAAAGTTAAAAATTAAATGATGCGTACTTTCAGGTTTGTTTAGACTGAAAAGGGTATATGGGATACACTTCACTTCGTCTCAATATTCACAATCATTTATAATTGACAGAACCATAAAGCAAGAAATATTTTCATCAAGTCTATGAAAGGTCAACCAGACAGACGACGACGACATGAACTGTTCCAGTTTCTGCTGTGGACTTGCCAAAACCACACCATTCCGGTCCGGTCCGAAGTACCATACCCACAGTGAGTTTTGAGGATTATCAGCTGCACAACAGCAAAAACACAGCACGAAAGGAGGGACAACGTATATATTAATAAAAATGCGTTTTCTTTAGCATGAGCTCCGTTGTTAAAAAAAACAAATCCCAATGACATTGCGTTTAGTTTATACAATGTCGACATTAAAGCGGTCGACTGAGGACTCGATTTCTTCTTTACATACCGATAATGTGGCATTTTTCTCCCTGCTGTATTTTGCTCCATATCTTAAGATATATTTGGCCCTCACTTTTCGATGGTAACTTACATATCTGATTTTATGCCTCACATCTCACAATTTTTAGAAATGCAGAACATGATTATCGTTTCCTGTTCCTTTAAAGAGCTATCATGGTCACTGAATTTGCACGTCGTTTTAAAGGTCTAAGCGCAACTCAGAAAAATATTCCATTCTGGGTAATGTGAAAAGAACAGCACTCTGTACAAATCTTCGGAAACACTTTCTGAAACCAATCTTTAAAGCAGCACTAGTTATTTGTACGTACGTACAGTGCTCAGCCCGAAGGCTCGTTGGGTCTTGAACAGCTCCGCCATTAGCTGTCATAAATGGCCTAGGCATCGCTGAAGAGGCGAACTCGTGAAATTAGAAGTGAGGTAGTTTCCCCGTTACTTTCCTCACTGAGCCAAAAGTTGCTATTACAATCACTGCCACGCCCACTGAAATGCATACAATAACCGACCCTTTGAACAAAATGTTCCACCATTCATAGCAGGGACTGGTTGCACAAGGAATGGCATTTCTAGCAACGCTCATTCCGCAGTCACTTTCATATTGTCAAAGCCCAAGATAAGAACAAGACAAATCAATGAAAGTAAAAAGAAAAATCCATCAAAATAATTTACGAAACTGACCAGTTATGTTTCATACACGGAAACGTACTGAAGGGTGGGGTTCCCAGGGATGCCATGAGGGAATTATTCCCAGAACATATGTGGAACCTGCCGGGCGAGTTGGCCGTGCGCTTAGAGGCGCGCGGCTGTGAGCTTGCATCCGGGAGATAGGGGGTTCGAATCGCACTGTCGGCAGCCCTGAAGATGGTTTTCCGTGGTTTCCCATTTTCACACCAGGCAAATGCTGGGGCTGTACCTTAATTAAGGCCACGGCCGCTTCCTTCCAACTCCTAGGCCATTCCTATCCCATCGTCGCCGTAAGACCTATCTGTGTCGGTGCGACGTAAAGCCCCTAGCAAAAAAAAAAAAAAAAAAAAATAAAAAAAAAAATATGTGGAACCAACTGAACATCAAATGTTATCTCGATCAGGTTAAACAGGCAATCGGGGAAATAATGATTCCCACTAATATATCTACACGAATTATTTATATACTTTTATACCGATATAAGTCCGACTCGTTGGCTGAATGGTCAGCGTACTGGCCTTCGGTTCAGAGGGTCCCGGGTTCGATTCCCGGCCGGGTCGGGGATTTTAACCTTCATTGGTTAATTCCAATGGCCCGGGGGCTGGGTGTTTGTGCTGTCCCCAACATCCCTGCAACTCACACACCATAACACTATCCTCCACCACAATAACACGCAGTTACCTACACATGGCAGATGCCGCCCACCCTCATCGGAGGGTCTGCCTTACAAGGGCTGCACTCGGCTAGTAATAGCCATACGAAATTAATTAAATACCGATATAAGCTGTCATTCAACGGACAACAAAAAATGAGAAATATACCATTGTAACCGACTAGATTTTTCTATAATGAAGATGATGATAATAATAATAATAATAATAATAATAATAATGATAATAATAATAGATTTTTTTTACAGTGATTATTCCGTAGTTTGGTCGGCACAATTACATCGATTATATCGTTAGGTTTATATTTCCTTTTTGTTTCGTGTTTCTGGATGATGGCAACGGATGAAATGCTTTTAACATACCACACATTACACAAATATCAAGCCCCTCCCCTTTCGTAAGTGTAGCGGGAGGCAGAAGAGAGACGGAATATTTTATAACGTGTCAAAAGGTCAAAGCTTTGAAAAACTTAAAATCAATCAACTTCCTCCCTTCTACTCATGCGAAGAATACAATGATTATTATTGTATTAAAAGAACAATCTACAGTTAAAGGAATGTTTAAAGTGAAACAGAAGAATTCTTTGCCAAATTATAAGCTATGGCACCAGTCTTAAAATTGTGCTTCCTGCAAATAATTTATAATTTTAGATTTGAAACTTACCAAAATGGACTTTGCTCTGATCCCTGGACAATGGGTCGTCTTGGAGGACTTTGAGCGGCTCCAAATCTGAATACTGACATGGTGGTTGACTAGATATACTACAGGTAACTAACTGGCTAATAATACAACTCCAACAAGACTAGCACAAGCAAACAATTATCACAGAAAACAATGGTATTGATTCTCGAGGGATTGTTGCCAAAGTAACTAAGAGTTTCTCAATAAATTTTCAACCGTAAATTAAACGGTACCGGAAAGTTTCTGAAATACTATAGGAGTTCCGAACTAAATGATTATATACAAACTGTTAGAAAAAAATTCTTATGATCGCTAATAATTTCCAAAACAATGTGCACAGTTCGCTTTAACATCTGTGGCCAAAAGTATTTATCTTCTGAAAACACTGCAAACTGGGCAATGATAAAAAGTAGCATACCGGTGTTTTTTCTTTCTCTTTTGCATTTTGGGTTTTGCACAAGGGAAAATGGCTATTCAGCCCTCGGATGAAAATGACAGGGTACACAATCAAGGGAATAGCCACAGGCAAAAAATTTTCGTCGCGTTCTCTTAAAACCATTGGAAAACCGATGTCGAAACTGTTCATGTTTGTTTCTTTTCATACCGATCCACCGCCAAGTTTCTTCGGTCCAGCGATCATCGTATGACATCTTCCGAAGATGTCGATAGCCATTGCGGCCAGTTCTTCAAACACAACAAATTCCAGTCGCTAATCCTGAAAGTGACACCACCATTTTCGCTAGGCTACACAGGAAAAATAAATGACCTAATTCGTTGCTTGCACACAGTGAGTCAGACGAAGAGGGGAGGTCAAACTGAACGGATGCTGCGTTACCAGGCAACCACACTCATCCTCGACTACGCATCTCCGCACTGGCTCCGGCTCGCTACTGCGCGCGAGGAGCATGCTTCTTTTGGGACGGGAGATCGATTCAATGGGTGGTGTGGGCTGGGTAGGGGAAGAGAAGGGAACACACTGGGCGCGGAGAGGGAGAGGCAGGGTAGTTAGAGTGAGGAGGGACGCGTCATTCTATATACACACAGGATGTAAGATAAGACTTATTCAAGCTACATCGACATCATTCGCAGAAACCCGAGTTGACAACGATACATTTCCTTGAGACACAAAGCTTGATCCGCCAAGAGCTTATGGCGGATGGCCACGTGAGAAATAACCAAGGGGTCTAAGGCCTAAACTGGAATTGTCAAGTAAGTCATTAACTTCCAGTTCGAAGTCTGCCAGTAAAAACTACTCAACAAACCCTGACGCTATTGTTTGGGTCATCAGTCCATAGACTGGTTTAATGCAGCACTCCCTCCATACTCCTCTCTCCTGTACTTATCTTTTCATGTCTACATAACGCCTACATCCACTTTAATTCGTTTGTCACATTCATGCCTTGGTCTACTCAACTATTCTTACTGGCTACACTCCCTTTAAAAACTAACTGAACAAGTGTCTCAAGATGTGTCCTATTAATATATCTCTTCTAGTCAAATTTCGCCTAATCGTTCCCCTCACCAGCCCGATTCATTACCTCTTCATCTGTAATCCGATCCACCCATTTGACCTTCAATATACTTCTGTAACGCCACATTTTAATACTCCCTTTTTCTGTACAAGTTACAGTCCATGTTTCACTTCCGTGTAAGGCCACGCTCCACACAAAGATCTTAAAACACGTGCCTAATTCACATATCTATGTTTGATGTGAGCCAATATCCTGAAGAAAGGCCTTCCTTGATAATGCTCGTCAGTATTTCACGTCCTCTTTACTTCTGCCATCGTCAGTTTCTACCAGGTAGCAATATTCATCTACCTCTTTTATTAAGACAATTTCCTAATCTCATATTCCCTGCATCACTTGATTTTATTCGATTTTACTTTAAGGATTGATTCACTTATTTATATTTTGTACTCCTCCTCAAGGACTGTGCCCGTGCAATACTGCAATTTCTCACATCAGAGAGCAATATAATCGGTAAATATCAGAGTTTAGATTGATATCGTCAAACAGAGATCCGGTTTACTCTGCCATCTACTAGGTAAAACAGAATGTCGAAATTGACACATAGGCAGTCTAGATGCCATCAAATCAAAATGTCTGCAGACGGTAGCCGAGAGCATATTATTATTATTATTATTATTATTATTATTATTATTATTATTACTTCAAACAACTCTGATCGTTTACATCTATGTAGAGATTGGATCACCGGCATTTTTGTCATAGCATCCAATCTACTATCACCTACGAGACCATAAGCAGATAGTCTACTTGTTTTCTGAAGATGGAATAACGAACATTATATAATTATTTTTATGAAAATAGGTCAAATAAACTTTGCTCAACAGTAACTTAAAAGACATAAAAATCAAAAGCAGATTGTCGGAAACTGTGTGAATGATGGTTTTTAACAAATGACACGATATTTCCAGCAAAGTTTGGCTTTCAATCCAACCACTCAGGCACACAAGGTCAGAAATTAAATTACTGTACTACACATGATATACAGTGAAGTACAGCTCCATTAAAAGATACAATGATAGTTTTCGATCTGTAGGTGTTTTTCTGCTAAGAGTCCTTTAAAAAAAGCAGTCGTTTGCGCAGAGAAGTGGATCCTACTACTTTATTAGAACGAACTACACGGTTACAAGCGTCACATTCCGAAATATTGACAAAAGAGAATCTGAGATAATGTAGAAACACGTGATCCAAGACAAATGAAGATAGAAATATAACCACTTTATTCTTCCTCATCCTCCTGGCCTTCCCTAATTAACTGGGGGCTGATTTACTGACATCTAGCGGAGATGAATGACAACAGAAGAGATACCGCACCCCATGACTAACAAGTCAGTGTAATCAGAGTGTAGATCAGTTTTACACGGTTACAACATTGTAAGCACCACATTTAGTTTTACTCGGCATGCAAGGAGAGACCAGACCCTACGTCCAACAGATTTCAACAAGCTTCAATGTACCTCTTGGGGACTGAGTGGGGGGGGGGGGGGTTACAACTTTGAGGGAGGACCAGTACCTCGCCCAGGCTGCCTCGTCTGCTATGCTGTATAGGGGCCTTGTGGGGGGGATGGGAAGATCGGAACGGATAGACAAGGAAGAGGGACGGAAGCGGCCCTTAGTCTTAAGTTCGGTACCATCATCGCATTTTCCTGGAGAAGTGGAGAAACCAAGGAAAACCACTTTGAGGATGGCTGAGGTGGGAATCGAATCCCCCTCTCTAAATGTTCAAGCTGTAAAATGGTGTAAACCATTGTAGAAATAAACAGGTCTATGTACTTATTTAAAAAATAATAATTAGGAAATCTTATTTTTGGGATTACAGTACCTTCGTACATACTGTAGTTTTTCGATACAGAAAATATTAACAAGGAAATGTGACACTTCCCATTTTGGCTCCCTTAATACTGCTATTTGAAAAAAATACTTTTTAAAACTGTTTTCTAGCGATGTTAACTCTCTCTCTCTCTCAAAACCTACTTTCGACTTGTGGTTCACCTAATCCTTGATATACCGAGCTCGATAGCTGCAGTCGCTTAAGTGCGGCCAGTGTCCAGTATTCGGGAGATAGTGGGTTCGAACCCCACTGTCGGCAGCCCTGAAGATGGTTTTCCGTGGTTTCCCATGTTCACACCAGGCAAATGCTGGGACTGTACCTTAGTTAAGGCCACGGCCGCTTCCTTCACACTCATAGCCCCTTCCTGTCCCATCGTCGCCATAAGTCGGTGCGACGTAAAGCAACTTGCAAAAAAAAAAAAAAAACAAAAAAAAATCCTTGATATAAAAAACATGACAAGAACTGAAGTGTACAGACGAATTTAAAATTGTTTTTATACAGTTATTATTATTATTATTATTATTATTATTATTATTATTATTATTATTATTTTACAGCGTTATGCCCATCTGTGGAGCGCGATACAACTTATTTAGCTAATGTTGATATTTTCTTCTCCCAATATTCATTTTTTTCCCCCTGTTTCTCTATGTCTTTAATAAGTTATCTGCCTCCAATGATTAAGGTTTCCGAGGTGTATAGTGCTTCAGGTGCTTCAGGTTTTATAACTGAGTTGTAATGTCTTAATTTTGCATTCCTGGATATTGATTTTTTGCTATATCTGTTCCAGGTGAGTCTATAGGCCTTCTGTAATTTTGAGATCCTCTCCTTATTCGCTCCACGATCCAAGCCTAATGACTGAATCAGTTCTCCTAGCTACCTGAACTTATTCACTTGATTAATTTTGCCGAATTTCGTTTTTAGAGGCTTCCCATCTAGATAACGAACGGATCCTTCCATATACTGAGTTTTTTCATACGATACTTGGAGCCAGTCTTAGCTGCAGTTCCATGCATTTTTCAAGGGCCTGAACTGCTTCTTGTATGTTGTAAGAAAGACTAGCTAGATCATCTGCGAAGGCCAAACACTGCAAATGATGATGGTTATTATTATTATTATTATTATTATTATTATTATTATTATTATTATTATTATTATTATTATTATTATTATTATTATGTCCGGCTCCATGGTTAAACGGTTAGCGCGCTGGCCTTTGGTCACAGGGGTACCGGGTTCGATTCCCGGCAGCGTCGGGAATTTTAACCATAAGTGGTTAATTCCGCTGGCAAAGGGGCTGGTTGTATGTGTCTTCTTCATCAACATTTCATCCTCATCACGACGCGCAGGTCGCCTACGGGTGTCAAATCAAAATACCCGCATCTAGCGAGCCGAACTTGTCCTTGGACACTCCCGGCACTAAAAGCCATACGTCATTTCATTATTATTATTATTATTATCATCATTATTATTATTATTATTATTATTATTATTATTATTATTATTAATTATGCAGCTCAATCATATCACTACTGTACAGCTACCGGAAGTAACCAGTCATGCTGCAGCTAAGATCGTTTAGATCCTTCCTCATTCCGAAAATATTCTGCATTCATTTGATCGGTTTCATTCAGAGTGTAGTTGGATGGAGCTATTTCATGATGGTGAGACCGGCTGCGTACCTCAGTTTCTTTTCTACTTGCATAACGTCGCACAAACACAGCGAAGGTTTTCGGCGACGGACGGATGGGAAAGGTAGCGGTCGTGGCCGTAATTAAGGTACAGCCTCCAGCCATTTGCCTGGTGCGAAAATGATAAACCACAAAAAGCCATCTACCGTCAGCGGAATTCGAACCCACTATCTTCCGAACGCAAGTTCACGGCTGCGCGAGCCTAACCGCACGGCCAACTCGTTCGCTGTAGCTCAGTTCGCCTCATGAAGTGAACGCTGCAGAGACGATTCCCGGCGCAATACGAGCCATGTCAGTCGATTTACTGAAACACTCCATCGAATATTAACACCGAGAAAAAATGGAACGTTGGACATACTGGAAAAAGACTCCGTAAGCTCCAGATTTCATCGTTCTTGTATTATATTTTTCAGCAAGAAATTTAATAATGAGTAATGACAATAAAATTCCAATCACATAAAATAGTTAATAACTACAAAACGCAATGCACGGCGTCAGGTTCGGGTGAAATTCACTGACTCTACAACGAAAAGGAATGGAAATATTTAACCCTGGCTAAATGCATTGCAGTCTGGGCATTCTAAACGCAACAATAGCGAGTCAATAATAATAATAATAATAATAATAATAATAATAATAATAATAATAATAATAATAATAATAATAATAATAATAACAATAATAATAACTTTATTGCTTTACGTCCCATTAATTGCTTTTACGGTTTTTCGGAGACGCTGAGGTGCCAGAATTTAGTCCCGCAGGAGTTCTTTTACGTGCCAATAAATCTACCGGCACGAGGCTGACGTATCTGAGCACCTTCTATTACGACCTGCTTGAGCCAGGATCAAACCTGCCAAGTTAGCGTCAAAAGGCCAGCGCCTCAACCTTTCATCCTATTGTTCACTTACCTTATTTAGGGATAGCAGGGAACGAGGTTTACAAATGCCGAGCTGTGCAGAAGAAACGAGAAATTACTTTTTTTTTAATATAGAAAAAGGTCGGGTTTGGTCTGGATAACCTCTCCGCTTTGGTCTAACTTAAGGATTGTTAGAAATATTGACCCTAAAAAACCCGTCTGACTAACCCAAATCATCACCTGTTGCTGCAGAAGAAATATGACTCATGTAAGTTTCCCTTTCCCCCTTTGGCTATGACACACACTTCACACCTTGATTTCAAATTGCATGATCTATGCGAAATTCAAGTCCTTATCGCACGAAACAAGTTATCTAATTCGAGCACAAACTATTATATCTAGGGTGGTTGTACTCTGAATTTAAAAAAACTAGGTCACTAACTATGGTTTGAATGACCAGACAATTTTATTGTTAGAATCAAATGTATTCTTGCAAATAATAAGAAAACATTATTTATACCCAAAACAAGTAATTTATTTAAGTATAATAATAATAATAATAATAATAATAATAATAATAATAATAATAATAATAATAAAGTTTCGGACATTCCTGAGCTCATTTTACCAGAAATCTGAAAAATAATTCAGTGATGGTTCCCTGACCCATTTTACACCAATTCTGTATTGCTTGTAAATGTACTCGTAAATTTCGGCCGTTTTCATTATTTCGGTCATATTTTGGGCGTGTTTGCTTAAACTGAGGCGGTTTAACTAAGTACATGTTATCTGGGTCCTGTTTCGAACACAGGATTTCCAAATACTGTAGTAGACATTCTTTTCTTTCTTTTCCCGAAAAAGACCTGATTCCGAGAAAGAGCTGCTGCATGGACGTCTCACTGAGGAGGATGTCGCTTTCTTATTGAGCGAGTTGGCCGTGCGGTTAGGGTCGCGTAGTTGTAGCTTGCATTCGGGAAATAGTGGGCTCGAACCCCACTGTCGGTAGCCCTGAAGATGGTTTTCCACAGTTTTGCCTTTCCACACCAGGCAAATGCTGGGGGTGTACCTTAATTAGGGCCACGGCTGTTTCCTTCTCTCTCCTAGTCCTTTCCTATCCCGTCGTCGCCATAAGACTTGGCTGTGTTGGTGCGACGTAAAACAAATTGTTAAAAAAAAGTAGATATGATTAGCTGAGAAGCAATTCGCAAACAAGGAAATTCCATGGTTTCTCTAGCCCAGCTCATTCTCTTTCCCTTCCACCACCAACGAATTTCAACAGATTGGTCACACTTAACATGCCTAAACTGAAGTGCAGTGAAGATGTAAAATTAAGAAATATGTGAAAGAGTTCGGTGAAGAGATCACCATTAGGTCTACTGAAGGAACAATTCTCTTTGGTAAAGCGTCTGAAGTTAGAGGTACTAAAACGTTTTAATGTGAATGCATTTTGAAGTTTTAACGTACTGTAGCTCTGTCAGTTCGCGTGATTTAATTTGTCTGATGTACGAGTATTATCAGGAATCACTTTTTTGGTACTTAAGACGTTTAAAGTTAGTAATACTCTCATATTTGTTACCTATCACTAAATTCCGCAAGTCATATTACCGTTTTCTGTCATAGTTTTCAGGGCAGATTTGCTTGCATATTTTGTAATGCTTTATGTCATGAACTTCCGAACCCTAATAATAAATAATCGTATGGACTCACCTACTGCACGCTGATATTTTTATTAGACGCCATTTTGGGTTGTAGTGTGTTCATTAAGTTCCGTTCCAAATCATCGTTCGACGATCAATGGTTGAGTTTTAATTAATTTTGTCGGGTAAGAATCAAATGTGTCACCATATTTACATGCCGACGTCGTACGAAATGAAGTGTCGAATGGAATTTTTCCCGACCTTTAAAAACTCGACTACCTCTACCGTGTTTGAACCCGCGATATTGGAATTCGGAGGACGACTCCCAACCAAATCATCCAGAGAGATCTTGAGATTTATCGCTATATCCATGCGTCATACGATTGTGTCCAAAATACATTTTGTCCCACTCAGTATTTCATTTTGTACTCCGAAAGCTTCTCTTGTACCGGTATGTATTTAACTGGAATTTTTTCCTTCTTGCAGACATATTAGAATATACAATAACTTTTACACCTGCACAGAGCGTAAGAAAAGAACGAAAAACGGATTTAGATCGTGAACTTACAATGTATAATTATGACTAAAGATCCACAATCAATCACTACATAGATCGACAATGATGGTATGTTCAACTAAATTTCTGAGACGTGAGATGAATTAGGTACTGAACTTTTGTGATGTTACTCAGATAGAAACGTATATTCAGGAATACTGACGATTTTTTTGCTAGATATAAACGTATATTCAGGAATATTGACGATTTTTTAGCCATCAACTTGAGATAGTAATTTTAGCGCTTAACATCAGGACAATCCCCTTTCCCCTGTACTTATGGTACAAAGTTACCTTGCAATTCTTCCTTCTGTCTTCAACCATGGAGCTGATGAATACCAAGTTAATGATTTACGAACAACATAATTTCCAAATTGTCCAGATCTACCTCTGGTGAGATACAGCGTACAAAGTGCATTGTGTCTCCTGGTATGTGCTAAATCAAGTTTGTTACTTTCATTTTTCTGCCTGTCTTTGGCTTTGATAATACGAAAGTGACTGAATATGAGCGATACTAAAGCAATGCTCTTCTGGTGGTGGTTTTAAGAGGAAGTACAACTGAGCAACTACCTTCTGTTTAACATTTATCAGAGGGAAAATAGAAGAGGTCCCACACTTAGAAAAATGAAGGTATCGGCAATAGATAAATAAGGGCATCGAAGGGCCTGAAAACGAAAGAATCCCTCAGCCACACAAACCTAATGCCATTGGGTCGGAAGATAACAAGAAGTGAAGAAGACAGATCGAAGAGGAATGATGAAAGCAAGGAGCCTGGCTCAAGTGAAAGCAATGCCAGACTCAGGTAGGGGAACCGCAGTCTCCAACCCATGCTAAGAAGTTGAGAGCTCTTGGTACCCTTTTAGTCATCTCTTACGACAGGCAGGAGGCATTCAACGCCCCCATCCACAGGGGGCCAGCAACACCTGACTTGAGAAGAAAAGCAACGGGAAACTACATCACTCTTCATTTTCTCATTACGCCTCTTACTTGATGCCAAGACTATCTATGCTACCTGATAGTCTTGGGACAGAGGTTCTTAAATATGAACCTAATGGCCCTTAAACATGCAGGTTTCATGTACAGATGCCCTTAAGGGTAAATATTCTCCAGCACACCACAGAAACGTGTTGAGGGTCAATATTTGTACGGACTGTACGCAGCTCGTCATCACTGATCAGGTCAAAGTTTAAATTCGGCTGTTAAGAACCGCAAAAACGATTTTATTACTTTGTTTGGATGTTATATAATAAAGGACACACAACCCGTGTCGGCAATAAAATGAACAGTAAAACAAGCCATATAAAAATTACTACTATTACTATTACTACTACCACTACTACTATTACGACTAATATGTAAACCGAGCTCGATAGCTGCAGTCGCTTAAGTGCGGCCAGTATCCAGTATTCGGGAGATAGTAGGTTCGAACCACACTGTCGGCAGCCCTGAAAATGGTTTTCCGTGGTTTCCCATGTTCACACCTTAATTAAGGCCACGGCCGCTTCCTTCCCACTCCTAGCCCTTTCCTGTCCCATCGTCGCCATAAGACCTATCTGTGTCGGTGTGACGTAAAGAAACTAGCAAAAAAACTAATATGTAATAATGAACCTAAGGGCCTCCTGGCCGAGATGGTAAAAACGCGCTTGGTTCACCCGGAACAACGTGGGTTCGATTCCCCGTCAAAAGTATAAAAATTTAAGAAACAAAATTTCCACTTCCGGAGGTGCACATGTCCTTGAGGTTCACTCAGCCTACACAAAAAATGAATATCAGCTTAATTCCTGAGGGGAAAAGCTGCCGGACGTAGGGCTAACCACTCTACCCCACCAAGCGCCGAGGTTACTGATAGTGGAAGCATTCACCTTCCTCCCCCCCTCCCAAGGACCATCACGGCCTGCACGGAGATGACTTTGAATAATGTATATAGGGGCACCCGCCAGCCCAGTAGTCAGTGTAGTGGTGGCGTTAGTCCGTCTTAACGGAGATTATGGATTACATTTCCGAATCGTCCTAAAATTATATACCTAGTCTGAGGTTTGGAACAGGGCTCAATGATGATGATGATGATGATGATGATGATGATGATGATGATGATGATGATTCCTATTGTTTAAAGAGGCCTAACATCTAAGGTCATCGGCACCATTTAAAACAAATGAAGGTAAATAATGGTGAATTTAAAATAATAAGGGGGTCTAATTCGCAATGCCTTATTTTCGGTAAAAAGAAAGATGATAGTTACGACAGAATAAGGCATTGCCTTAAAATTCAAAAATATATAATGCAAATTATTATTTTTAAAACCACTTTAAAATATACAAACACACACTAAAACAGAATCAAATTAATAAAATGTAGTGAACAATAATACAAAAACTAGTACGAAACACTATATTCATATCCGATAAAACAAACCAATATCCCTTATAAAACGGATGACGAGGTCTGCTGACTGCTCGTCATCTCGCACGATGAGGAAGCTCGGGAGTTTTAGACTACGGCGCAGATCGACTAGGTCCTCGCACTCCGTAACTATGTTTACCACGGTAAGATGATCGCCGCAAGCACACACCGGAGGGAGTTCTCCTTTCAATAAATAGGAGTGCGTTAGTACACCGTGGCCGATCCGAAGACGACATAATACCACTACTTCCCTCCGAGAAGCCCGAAGGGAAGTCCTCCATAACATCGTCGTACCTTTTATTGCTCCCAGCTTATTTGGAAGTGGAGTCCCGGTGGGCCATAACCAAATGCCTCCGCTGAGAGCGAATATCACTTGCTGAACCTTGTAGACAACGGGGGCAATGCAACTACCTCCTTGGCAGCCTTATCAGCCAACTCGTTTCCCTCTATATGTCTTTTCACGAGAGTTTAATCCTGATGTAAACATGGTATGTCCACGCCTCCGCCAAAGAAAGAGTTGTGATTCGCTGAGCGTGTAGTACCGACCTCCACCTCGTCAACGTCTCGTGTTCGGACGTACAGGGCTGCGCATCGCATACGACAAGAGTGCAAAGATCTGAACGTCTGAATAAACGACTAAACCTGGATTCTGTTCACTTAGTTTATTGAACACATTCACAATGCACTGCCTATGGTCACTTCTGAGAGGTTTTCCGACGGAGTACGTGATGCCATAGACGACACATATCTCTCTCCCCAAAACGAAGCCTTCTTACTCTGTGGAATAAAAACTCCCGCCTTAGCACGGAGTTTCTTAAATGTTACAAAACTGGCCACAGTAGACTGCCTACGATAGCGTTTATGAGAGCGACGGCGTTCTTTTATAACTGATCCAATTTCCTCGTTCCACCAAGGAACGAGTTTTCGGCGAAGAGTCCCTGAAAACGATGGAATGGATTCCTCAGCAGCAGCAAGAATAAGTTGTGTAATGTAAGTTATATCGCCGTCTACGGTCCGCTGGTCACTTCGTGAAAGACAGCTGGAGATGAGAACTTTGGCCAATCAGCATGTTTAAGAATCCACTGAGGAGGAGCCCCGACGGATTTCTGTTTCAATAAAGTTAGAACAATGGGAAAATGGTCACTGTCATAGAGATCAACGTGTGTATTCCACCGAAACAGCGGAACATACCCTCGATTGCATAGACTTACGTCTATGCGAGTGTATGAGCCGTAACGTACACTGAAATGAGTTGGTTCTCCTGTATTTCAAATGCATGAATCCAGCTCTCTTACTACTGTTTCCAACTCCCTGGAGCAAGGCGCTTCAGAGCCCCATATTGGGCGATGGGCGTTGAAATCTCTCAACAAGAGGAAGGCAGGTGGAAGCTGATCTAGGAAGCTGATCTATAAGATCAGCGACATCATTTATATTAAGAGGCTGGCCTGATGGAAAATAAACATTACACACTGTTTCTATGACAGGCAGCGGAACGCCACCGTAAGCCCGGCCAGCATAATATCGTTCTGTCGAGTATAGTCGAAAATTTCTCAAGATCGTATGATGACCTGGTCTGAGATTTATTTCCTGAATGCAAACTATACTCGCCGAATACTCGCTAATGAGCTGGCGCAGCTCAGCAAGAACAGATGCCTATCAAAACCGTTACAATTCCATTGTAACAGTGCCATAGTGTGGGTGTGGACTTGTGAGGTTTAGGTTACAAGCAATGAGATGCTACCTAACGTACACTTACATCCCCATCCCAAGATGGAGATAAATACTCCATGTACCTTGAATTTCTCCATCGTATTCCGGGGGCGGAGTATCTTCCTACGAGGGAAGCGCGCAGGTTTTCCCGGAGGAAAACCTCCTGGCGCAGACCCAGACCCTCTGGGTGGAGGGCGTGATGATGGAGATGATGCTTGTTGTTTTAAGGGGCCTAACATCGAAGGTCATCGGCCCCTAATGGAACGAGATGGACATGATACATGATATTTAAAATTTTAAAATGTATCCACTGAGAAGAGTTATGAAAATGGTGATGAGAAAATGAGTATGAGAGTAAAACAGCAGTGGATCTAATTCGCAATGCCTTATTTTCTAATAAAATAAGAGAAAATACAGGGACAAAAGGAATAAGGCATTGCCTGGTAGTGCAGATATATATACCGGGTGGTACAGCTGCCCCTATTTTTTCCCGAATATATGCAACCAGCTAGGACGTAAATGCCTCTTAGTCCCATCTTGCGCAACACCTTACAGCAATGTTATGTGCAGTTAACCCGATGTAGACTTCTCCGCACAATGGAAAAATGGTACAAGAGGCAGTAAGTGAGGTCCATCTCAAAAACACTGTACCATTTTATGTAGAGCGGTGTCCAATACTCTACTAATTTTTGCGAAATGTTACTATACTGTACTAACCATAAACACGCCTATAGCTGTCGGTAGAGAATTGCGCACCTGATTGGTCCAAGAGGCCATTTTCTTTTGATAGAAAGGGCGGTCGTGGTATCATAGAAAACGTGATAGGGTAAGACCAATTACAGACATGTCAATGCACCACCATTTTGTACAGTCTCATCACATCGAAATTGATAGAAACATATTTTGCACTGTAGTTGATAATCTGTGGCACGCAAATGCTGTACAGCAGATGTGATAGCTTACGCCATGTAATTACTACCATTAGAGCGATCAAAAAAGGCATAAAACGGGACCATAAGGCTGTAACTCATCAGTAACTTGTCGAAACGGGAACTTCCGCTCTCCTCGTGAATACAGAGTTACAAGGATGACGCTTGTACGTTGCAAATAGCTGCGCGGAATTACGTATGGAAGACGTACCTCGGTAGGTTACTTGAAGCAGGAAGGGTTCCAGCCATTCTTGAGTCATGCATTTTTTAATGTCATTTCGTATTCGCCTAGGCATCGTTTACGAAGACCTTTCTGAAGTCTCCGATATTCTTCTACGGAAGTTATAATAAACAGGTATCATAAATATCGCCACATACGCACCGATTGTGAATACCACCTGAAACATAACACTGGACTCATTCAACCAAGTAACGCGTAGAAAATGGTTGCAACTATCTGGGCGTAAGAGAGACGCGATTCTTTAGTTCACTGTGGTTGTTTGCACATTCGAGTTCAGAACTTTTAACATCAACAATCAGTATCGAAGCGATAGCGTAGGTAATTCCATTAGTACAGAGTTACGAGACCAATTCTTTGTCGCCTGCAGTGGCTACATGGCACCAAACGCAGCGAGCATACGATATGTTAGCAGGCGTTTAGAGTTCGAATCTAGTTACAAGCTTTTCAATTTTGTTTTTATATTATACTTGTAAGGTCATTCGTAATAAATATTTAACGTTCTTAAGTCTTAAAAGGGCCGCCTCTGTGGTGTAGTGGTTAGCGTGATTAGCTGCCACCCCCGGAGGTCCGGGTTCGATTCCCGGCTCTGCCACGAAAATTTGAAAAGTGGTACGAGGGCTGGAACGGGGTCCACTCAGCCTCGGGAGGTCAACTGAGTAGAGGTGGGTTCGATTCCCACCTCAGCCATCCTCGAAGTGGTTTTCCGTGGTTTCCCACTTCTCCTCCAGGCGAATGCCGGGATGGTACCTAACTTAAGGCCACGGCCGCTTCCTTCCCTCTTCCTTGTCTATCCCTTCCAATCTTCCCATCCCTCCACAAGGCCCCTGTTCAGCATAGCAGGTGAGGCCGCCTGGGCGAGGTACTGGACTCATTCAACCAAGTAACGCGTAGAAAATGGTTGCAACTATCTGGGCGTAAGAGAGACGCGATTCTTTAGTTCACTGTGGTGTTTGCACATTCGACTTCAGAACTTTTAACATCAACGATCAGTATCCCCGACCAAGAGTCTGAATCTCCAGGACACTGCCCCTGAGGCGGTAGAGGTGGGATCCCTCGCTGAGTCCGAGGGAAAAGCCGAACCTGGAGGGTAAACAGATGATGATGATGATGATGATGATGATGCTGATGAAGTCTCAAAAGTAATTTGCCACCTTTACAAAGAAAGCATACATACGAAAGGAATAATAACATGCGACTTCCATATGGCAAACGACTACAGGGAATGAAGCGCAGTGCACGTGTTGTCAACATTCTGACCCACCCATTCAACCAAGCAACTGCGCACGTTCGACTCGAAGACCAACTAACAGCGGTCTACACTTCATACGTAGGGCACATGAAACAGCATATCGTAATCCTAGCAGCACTGTACGGTTAGCACGAAAGCAAACATTATGTATTCACGGGATGATTATGTGAATATGGTACTACTTTATGGAGAAGGAAGGCAAAATGCACGGGAAGCCAGACGCTTGTATCAAGAACGATTTCCTGGACGAAGGCTACCAACTGCAGATACATTTCGACGTGTTGAAAGACGGTTGCGTGCAACGGGGTCATTTCATACATTACCCCTCGTTAGGGATGCTCCAGTGACGTCTGGAAATAACGACGAAGCTGTTCAAAATGCAATTGCATACAACCCGCACACAAGCTCACGGGCCATAGGAAATGAACTGAACATCAGTCATGTATCTGTACTGCGAATATTGCACCGCCATAAATTCCACCCTTTCCATCAACAGCTGCACCAGGAACTTCACGGAGATGACTTTCCAAAACGGATATAATTTTCGCAATGGATATTACAAAGAGTTGAAGCTGATGCGAATTTCTTAATGGACATTCTCTTTAGTGATGAATCCAGATTTCACAACAACGGAACTGTTCATCGTCACAACTTCCATTACTGGAGCGTTGAAAATCCTCACTGGATCAGGGGAGTTCGATTTCAGGTACAATGGGGCGTCAACGTGTGGTGCGGGATACTAGGTGACAAGATAATTGGACCATATTTCTTCGAAGTAAACCTCACGGGACGACGCTATCTAGAGTTTCTTCGTGAGTACCTCCCACTCTTATTGGAGGATGTGCCCGTTATGACACGGTTACGGATGTGGTTCCAGCAGGATGGAGCTCCCCCACACTGGTCGTTGGCAGTACGGAACCACTTGCATAGGACATATCCTGGACGATGGATTGGACGAGGGGGTCCGGTCACATGGCCGGCTAGATCACCTGACCTTACTCCACTCGACTTTTTCCTCTGGGGTTATTTAAAGAAAAGAGTCTATGAGCAGGAGCCTGAGAGCCCGAATCATTTACGGCGGCTCATCACGGAAGCCTGCAGGCAGATTCCACCACATATGTTGCAGCAAGCAAGAATGTCTCTCCTCCACCGTGCTCAGATGTGCATTAACGAAGCAGGTGGTCATTTTGAACATTTGCTTCATTAATCGAATGGCCATGCATAATCCCATAGCACCGCTGTCGGTACAATCTCACTTTATTGCAAATAGCTATTTTAAGAGCTCCTTAAAAAACAAACATAGCTGAGTACCTGCAATATGAGAACTGATCATGATTTAGATTTGTCGTCAACAACACGACTCTCACGAACATCAACAACGCAATAAAAATGTTCGTCGTACACAGGACTCGAACCGCCTACTAACGAACACCGGTACTCTCCTCTAACTTTTAGCAAGCTCGGCTATCACGGGTTGCTGTTTAGCGCTGTTGTGTTGCTGCTACTTCTAGTCATTCACCAATAATATTCTCTGTATAGGACGTTTCTGCGACACATAATTTTCACGATTCTTTACCATCAATCGGTATTTTATCATTAATGCTGATTTGCTTGACACGAATAAACGAATTATGGAAAGCGTTGTAAGAGCAGACATTGCAATGATTAGTCAAGGTCAATATTTTTAGGTTCGACTATAATCTGCGGGTTGCATAAAACTGCGTGAATAGGGGCAGCTGTACCACCCGGTATAATTTACATTAAACGTTAAAATAACCCATTAAGATACGAAACACAAACTAAAATGAAGTCAATGGGATAAAAGCGCAATTGACATAAATACACGAGGACAAAGGACATCATTAGACAGGATAAAACAAACCACTATCCCTCAAAGCGGATGACGAGGTCTGCTGACTGCAAGATAAGGGAGATGGTACCCGCGAGGTTAAAACTACGGCGAAGATCGACCAGGTTCATACACTCCGTAAGGATGTGTACCACAGTAAGATGGTCGCCGCAGGTACACACCGGAGGGGGTCCTTCTTTCAAAAGATGCGAGTGAGTCACGATACACCGAGCTCGATAGCTGCAGGCAATCAAGTGCGGCCAGTATCCAGTATTCGGGAGACCGTAGGTTCGAACCCCACTGTCGGCAGCCCTGAAGATGATTTTCCGTGGTTTCCCATTTTCACACCAGGCAAATGCTGGGGCTGTACCTGAAGGCCACGGACGCTTCCCTCCCACTCCTAGCCCCGTCCTGCCCCACCGTCGCCAAAAGACCTATCTGTGTCGGTGCGACGTAAAGCCACTATCAAAAAAAGTAACGATACCGTGGCCGATCCGAAGACGACATAATACCAAGGCTTCCCTCCGCGAAGCCCGAAGGGAAGTCCTCCATACCTTCGTTGTTCCTTTTATCGCTCTCAGCTTATTGGGAAGTGGAATGGCCTGCCGCTCCATCTCCCAATGGGACAAAACAAGATGCCTCAGCTGAGAGCGAATATCACTTGCTGGAAACTTGAAAGGCAACGGGGGCAGTGTTAACTGCCTCCTTGGCAGCCTGATCTGCTAACTCGTTTCCCTCTATGCCCATGTGGCTTGGGAGCCACAGAAACGTGATTCTGGTGACGGCATCCGAACACCCGGCCAGCAGGTCCTGGATCCGCTGCACCAGAGGGTGCCGAGGGAAACAGGTATCAATAGACTAGAGCTAACTCAAGAAATCAGTACACATACGAAAGTGTCGGCGCTCATTGTACAGTGGGTACCGCAGAGATCCACAGGTAGCATAAAGCTCTGCTGTGTACACACTACAGGTTTCCGGGAGAGCATAAAGAAACCTAGCATTGTCGACAACGAACGCACAGCCTACCTTCGTATCTGTCCTTGAACCATCCGTGTAGACGACGACTGAACCTGGATAGCGGCAAAAAACGGACAGGAAGAGCCTCCGATAAATCGAAGGGTCCGTGTTTTCCTTCGGGCCACTGTGCAGATCCAGGATTATTTCAGATCGTCGAACGACCCACGGAGGTACCCCACTTGGTTGTCTGACAAGGCAAGGAACCGAAGGTACGTCAAACAATCTGTAACTGCTATCCAAGCGTATTCCAACCGGCCGCGTTGCTCGAGGACAAGCAGCGTATAGCAAACGGTTGACATTGTTGAACATGCAAGGATAGCTTGGATGAAGGGGCATCTCTCGCAAATTAGCAGCATAGGTATGGAGCATTTGCTGGTGCCTCAGACATAAAGGCGGCACGCCAGACGCAGCGAGCAGGCTAGCTATGGGGCTTGTTCGAAAGGCTCCCGTCGCCAACCGCACCCCGCTGTGGTGGATGCTGTTCAGCTTGGAAAGGACACTTGGTCTTGCTGAGCCATATGCTGCACAGCCGTAGTCAAACCGGGATAAAAGATGTGCCCTATAGAACCGCAGGAGCACCGTGCGAACCGCTCCCCAATTAGCGCTGCTAAGAAACTTCAAGAGATTAAGCCTCTTGGTGCATTGCACTTTTAGCTGCCGCACGTGTGGCTCCCACGATCATTTACTATCGAAAAGGAGTCCGAAATCGCTAAGTGTCAACAACTGGAAGAACGACATTTCCCAATTAAAGCTCAGGATGGGAGTGAAGAGTACGTTGACGACAAAAGTGGACAACGCAGGTCTTTGCGACAGAAAACCGGAAGCCATGTTCTAAGATCCACTGCTCCAGCTTCCTAATCGTTTGCTGTAATTGTCGCATTGCGACTGCCATACTGCACGACCTATAGTGCAGAGCAAAATCGTCCACATATAGCGACGGTATTACTGCTGGACCAGCAGCAGCGACAATATCGTTTATGGCAATCGCGAACAGAGTGACACTAAGAACCGATCCCTGTGGGACTCCATTTCCTGAACGTGGTATTGCGAATATGTCCTCCCTAGTCGGACACGGAATAGACGGATGGACAAAAAAATTCGCAATAAATACCGGCAAGTTACCTCGGAATTTCCACTGATGTAGGACTGAAAGGATACCAAATCACCATGTGGTGTCGTAGGCCTTCTCTAAGTCAAAGAAAACAGCTACCAAGTGCTGTTTGTGGAGAAACGCATCCTGGATAAAGCTTTCCAGGCGTACCAAGTGGTCAGTGGTGGATCGAGCGGCTTGAAAACCACATTGGTACTCGGACAAGAGTCCTTGTTTCTCCAGACACCACACAAATCGGCGATTTACCATCCTCTCAAATAGCTTACACAGGCAGTTTGTAAGACAAATCGGTCTGTAACTTCCTGCATACTTAGGATCTTTGTCAGGCCTGAGGACAGGCATGACTATGCCCTCTCGCCACTGAGACGGAAAATCACCCTCTATCCAGATTCGGTTGAACACACGAAGGAGATATAGTAGACTATCATCACTAAGGTGTTTCAACATCTGATTATGGATGTTGTTCGGTCCAGGAGACGTGTCCTTGCAAAGCGCTAAGGCGCTGCGGAGTTCCCACTCCGTAAAGGGGACGTTGTAGTCCTCTGAAGCTTGGGTGGCAAAACTGAGGTGCAGACGTTCTGCCTCTCGCTTCAGAACGAGGAATTCAGGATGGTAATTCCCGGAGCCAAATACATCCGCGAAATGACTAGCTAGATGGTTAGCAATCGCGAGAGGGTCAGTGGCGATAGAGCCTGCAATGGAAATTCCCGGTACAGGAGATGATCCTTGGATACCCGAAATACGTCGAAGCTTAGTCCACACTTGAGATGGAGTATGTGACATCATAGACGACAGATATCTCTCCCATGAAGCCTTCTTACTTTGTCGAATAAGAACTCGCGCCTTAGCGCGCAGTTTCTTAAATGTTACCAAGTTCGCCACAGTAGGCTGTCTACGGTAACGCTTATGAGCACGACGGCGTTCTTTGATGGCTGCTTCTATTTCATCGTTCCACCAAGGAACGAGGTTTCGGCGAGGAGTCCCCGAGAAGAACGGAATGGCCTCCTCAGCAGCCGCAAGAATAACTTGGGTGACGTAATTTATTTCCTCGCCGACGGTCCGCCTGATATCGTCATTGAAGACAGCCAGTGATATGTACTTTCGCCAATCAGCATGTTTAGGAATCCATCGAGGGAGAGCCTCGACGGATTTATGTTTCAACAAATTAAGGATGATGGAAAAATGGTCACTGTCATAGATATCATCGTGTGTATTCCACTAAAACATTGGAACCAACGTTCGGCTGCATAGACTTAGGTCTATGCGAGAATATGTGCCGTAACGTACACTAACGTGAGTTGGTTCCCCTGTGTTCAAAATACATAAATCCAGCTGTTACTAATGTTTTCAGCTCTCTTCCCCGGGGGCAAGGCGTCTAAGAGCCCCATATGGGGTGATGGGCGTTAAAATTGCCCAATAAGAGGAAGGGTGGTGGAAGCTGATCTATAAGATCAGCGACATCATTTATGTTAAGATGCTGGCCTGGTGGAAAATAAACATTACACACTGTTGCTATGACAGGCAGCGGAACGCGAACAGCTACAGCCTTAAGCGGGGTTCTTAATTGAACCTCTTCGCTGTAGTTATCAGAACGTACAAAAATGCCAACGCCACCGGAAGCCCGGTGAGCATAGTATCGTTCTGTCGAGTATAATCTGGAATTTCTCAAGACCGTATGAACACCAGGTCTGAAGTTGGTCTCCTGAATACATACTATACTCGCTGCGTACTCACTAATGAGCTGACGTAACTCGGCAAGATGCCTGTCATAACCGTTACAATTCCACTGTAACAGTGCCAATTGTGTGGACTATAAAAGGAGTGTTAGGTTATGAGCGACAAAATGCTCACAAGCCTAAACACTATCCACATCTACATCCGTAGATGTAGAGGACAGCGCGACATCCAACCCGTCATCAACAAACGGTGGGGATGCCGTCCAGAACATCGACGCCTTTCGGGGGCGAGCAGGTCCCCTACGAGGAGAGCGCGCAGGTTTGGGAGCAGGAGTACCTCCCGGCGCAGACTCATACCCCCCAGAAAGGGCGCTCTTCTACGCCGCCTTCTTATTTTCTGGTTTAGACGGGCTGGGAGATGGTTTCCCAGCTCTGGTCGACGATGCCGCCTCCGCCGGCTGGGGTACGGCTTTCGCCGACCTCTTAGGGAGGGGAGACAGCCTTCCCCTTTTCCTGTGCCGGCTGGGAATTAACAGCCGACACAGACTTCTGGTTGGTCGAAGGTGGGGTGGTCCCTCCCTTCAAGCTTTTACTCTTTGCGACGTTGCTGGAAGCTGCAACAGTCACCTTGGGCGCAGCGATCAGCACAGGTGACGATGTTGTAAATGACGAACATGGAAGACTCTGAGCAATCATGCTATAGTCGAGTGTATGGGCAGGTGTATTCGTAGAATTAAACTTACGGCGCGCTTCCTGGGTCTTGATCTCCTGGATCTTCTTCCCACTCAGATATGTCGGACAGTTACGATCTCGAGGAGAATGAAAACCGGAGCAGTTAGTGCACTGGTAGGGGGTTGTGTACTCCTCCGCGCCGTGAGCTACTCGTCCACATGTACCACATACAGACTGATTCGAACAGCGAGATACCATATGTCCGAATCGCTGGCATTGATAGCATCGCATAGGAGGCGGGATGTACGGCCTCACATCGCAACGATAAGTTGTTACCTTGACTTTCTCTGGTAACACTGACAACTTGAAAGAGAATGAATGCACCTGTGGCAACGTCTTCACCGTTGACCTTGCGCGTAATGTGCCGAACGTGTGTCTTCCATCAACTCGTCGTCAGTGTTCAAAATAAGGTCGCGGTGAAAGATGAGTCCGCAAACCAGATTCAAGGACTTATGCTCCTCCACTTTGACAGGGATTTCGCAAAAGTGGTCGCACTTAAGCAACTGATCAACTTGCAGTGCTGTACGAGTCTTCATAAGCAAACTATCGCTGCGCATTTTCTTGAGGTCTTCAAGTTCGCCATAGACTCCTTCAATGAGTCTACTAAACATAATCGACTTTACCAGCTTAAAATCATGCCCATCGTTCTGGTAGCGACCAGAAACCTAGGGAAGCTGGATCCCATTCTTTCACGCTGCGTATGTTCACAGGGAGTTGAACCTCTCAGGGAAGCACAAGTTAAAGACTTAGGTGGGGGACCACCTTGAGAGAGCAGACTTCGTTTGGAAGCCATGCCCGAAAACTTCCTCGCCGAATGCCACCCACTCCGATCAGGGGTCTCTGTAGCCGAACCAAGCAGCCAAGGCAATACCCACCTGGTCATAGCAGGTACTGCCCGGGGTCCGATGTTGGACGATGCCTAATACGGGACGACTGAGGCAATGAGCACTAGGACTTCCTTTCTCCAGTCACCCGCAATAGCATGTACCCCATAGCGTGTACAGAGCACTAAATATAGAGAAAAACAATTAATAATAATATGTCCTGGCATTCGTCTGTGCGGGGACCTGTGTTGTAAGGCGGATACTACTGCCAAGGTACACGGCGCTCCCACCCGCAAGAGTCCTGAGGCGTTAATTGCGGGCTTTTGGGCGTAATCGCACGCGTAAAAGGCCCATCTCCGGGCAGCACGCACATCAAAATTTGGAAATGGTCTACATCTGACCCTCGGAAAAATAAAAAAAATAAAGAGGGGACCATGGCCACATGACCCTTTATGTCGCCTTCTACGACAGGCATGGATTACCTGTGAACGTATTCAATCCCTCCCACCCGCAGGAGGTCCAACACATTATACCAAACCGCAATCCATATCCGCGCCTAGGTCGCCCCTTTTAGTCGTTTCATACGGCAGGCAGGGGATACCGCGGGTGTATTCTACATGTGAGTCCTCCACCCGCAGGGGGTAGTGTGTTTGGTCCGCGAGAGGTATTTTATTTTCCTCAAGTCCGCCGGCAAGCCGGTTAGGACCCCCCTATCCGCCACCTGGGACGCGCCACGTGGGAGTATCACCTCTCCCCCTGCTATGCCAGCGTAGCAGGTTCGTGTGTAGGGCGTGAGACCCCATTTGTAGGAGAGATGGAAGAACGCCTTGTACGAGCGCTCTTCTTGCCCGCCGTCAATTCTTGTTTAGATGGGCTGGGAAGTGATTTCCCGGCCCTGGTCAACGATGCCGCCTCCACCGGCTTAGGTGCGGCTTTCGCCGACCTCGTGAGGCATCCCCCGCTGTGCCGGCGTAGGCGTAAGCTTTATTGGATTCTTAAACATGCTGATTGACGAAATTTCAAAGGCTTGTTTGTGGCCGAAGGTTGGGATGAACCTGCCTTCGAGCTTTTTTTCTCCGCGGCGTTGCTCACAGGAGCCACTGCCGGCTTGGGCGCAGCGATATTCTGCGAAGGTGTTCCAGTTGTAAATGACGATTCTGGGGAAGACTGTGCTATCATGCTGAAGTCTAGTGTCTTGACCGGTGCATTCAGAGAATTGAACTTACGGCGCGCTTCCTGGTAGGAAAGACCATCCAGGGTCTTGATCTCCTGGATTTTCTTCTCACTCAGGTATACCGCACAGTTCCGATCTCGAGGAGAATGAAGATCAGGGCAGTTAGCGCACCTACATGGAGTTGTGCACTCTTCCGCACCATGAGCTTCTCTTCCACACGTACCACACATAGATGGATTCGAACAACGAGATACCATGTGTCAATCTCTGGCATTGACAACATCGCATAGGAGGCGGGGTGTACGCCATCACATCGCAACGATAGATTGTTATCTTGACTTTCTCTGGCAACACTGACAATTTGAAGTATACTATGAACGCACCCGTGGCAATGTCTTCACCGTTGACTTTGCAAGTGATGCGCCGGACGTTTGTCACGCCACGGTGCTTCATGTCTTCCATCAATTCATCGTCAGTGTTCAGAACGAGATACGGTAGAAGATAACTCCACAAACCACATTCAAGGTTCTGTGCTCGTCCGCTTTGACGAGGATTTCGCCAAAGTGGTCGCACTTAAGCAACCCATCTGCATGGAGCACAGTGCTCGTCTTAAAAAGCAAACCATCATAGTGCATTTTCTTAAGATCCTGAAGTTCGCCGTATACACCTTCCATGTGTCGACTGAAGAGGATCGATTTCACCAGCCTTGAAATCTCGCCCATCGGTTCTGGTAGCAACCAGGAACATAGGGAAGCTGGAACCCAGACTAACACGCTGCCCTTGTTCCCAAGGGGTTGCGCCTCTTAGGAAATAAAATGTTAAAGACTTCGGTAGCAAACTACCCGAAGAGGCAGGGGGAAGTGGTTTCGACGCTATGCACGAAATCATCCTCCCCGAATGCCACCCACTCCGATCAGGGGTCTCTGTAGCCCAACCAAGCAGCCAGGCAATACCCACATGGTCGTAGCAGGTATAGCCTGGGGCCCGATGTTGGGCGATGCCTAATACGGAATGACTGAGGCAATGAGCACTAGGATTCCCTTCCTCCAGTCACCCGCAATAGCATGTATCCCATAGCGTGTACAGGGTCATAAATATGAAAAAAAATACAAAACAATTAATAATAATATGTCCTTCTGGCATTCGGCTGTGCGGGGACCTGTAATGTCAGGCGGATACTACTGCACAGGTACATGGCGCTCCCACCCCCAAGTTTCCTGGGTGGTCACGAGCGGGCTTTCGAGCGTAACCGCACACGTAAGAGACCCATCTCCGAGCAGCACGCAAATCAAGAATTTTGAATCGGTCTACAACTAAGCCCAACCCCTCCCCCACCCAAAAAAAGAGGGGACCGATAGCCACATGAACCTTTTAGCCGCCTTCTACGACAGGCAGGGATTACCTGTGAATATATTCACCCCCTCTCATCCTCAAGGGGTCCAACACATGATACCAAGCCGCAATCCATGTTCGGACCAAGGTCGTCCATTTTAGTCGCCATTGAAGACATGCAGGGGATAGCGGGGGTGTATTCTACTTCTACGTCCCCCACCCGCAGGGGGTGTCACCCTTTTAGTCGCCTTTTACGACAGGCAGGGGATACCGTGGGTGTATTCTTCATCTGCGTCCCCCGCCCACAGGGGGTGAATTCGGCTCATTCAGTCTGGTTAGGTCAACTGAAGATTTGTTGATATGAAAGGCAGCGAAACGGGTCAAAATTATTATTATTATTATTATTATTATTATTATTATTATTATTATTATTATTATTATTACCATCATCATCATCATCGTATGGGCACACCGACCACCTGTAAGCATATTGATTTGACGCCATCTACGCTGATTGCGCGTTACTTTCTAAGTTCCATTTCGCACTACCAGATGGCGGATTACACCGGATCTTTGTTGGGCGACCTACCTATGGACGAGTTTTAATTAATTTTGTCGGGTAAACACCAAACGTTCAAGCTGGTGATTTTTCAATATTGTATGACATGGGACGCCCTCAAAAAAATCCATCTACCTCTGCCAGGTTTGAACCCACGATCTTGGAATCCGGATGGGAACACACTACCACTATTCCACAAAGGGAGCTAAGAAATTAGGTAATATTGCCGAGAAAGTCGTCAAGCTGACCACGTGCCTCCAATACCGCCAAATACCCGGCCAGATGCCCTCGTTCTTACAAAACGTTGTGCTACCTCAGAATATCTGAAAAGCCGCCCGCCTCCAAGGCTAAATGATTAGCGTGCTGGCCTTTGGTCACAGGGGTCCCGGGTTCGATTCCCGGCAGGGTCGAGAATTTTAACCTTAATTGGTTAATTTCTCTGGCACGGGGGCTGGGGGTATGTGTCGTCTTCATCATCATTTCATCCTCATCACGACGCGCAGGTCGCCTACGGGTGTCAAATCAAAAGACCTGCATCTGGCGAGCCGAACTTGTCCTCGGACACTCCCGGCACTAAAAGCCTTACGCCATTTCATTTCATTTTCGTCTGAAAAGCCGAGCGAGTTGGCTGTACGGTTCGGGTCGTGAAGCTTTTGGGTTGTATTCGGGATATGGTGGGTTCGAACTACACCATCGGTTGCCCTCATGATTCTTCTCCGTGGATTCCCATTTTCACACCAGGCTAATGCTGCGGCTGTAGCTTAATAAGACCAGGGCAGCTTTCTTCCCACTCCTAACCCTTTCCTATCCTACCGTCGCTAAAAACCTCAGTCGGTGCGACGTTAGAACACACGGGAAAAAAAAGCAGGCCTATGTCTGAAAAGGTATTCCTGGAATGGAACAATGAGTTCAGAGCAAGAGTGAGTGCTGTTCCTTCTGTAAAATTCACACATTCCATCATAGACAGGGAGGCATTGCCTTGAGAATTATTACAACCGTAAGTCAATAGAGTGCTGAACGATGCTATCACTGTTGTAAATTTTGTGAAAGCAAGATCTTTGAACAGTAGACCTTTTCCATTTTTTGCGAGGAGTTAGGATCTACACATGATACGCTTACATTGCACATGGTGTTTTAGTTGTCTCGTGGTCCAGCCCTTCGTCGCGTTGTGGAACTGAAGTATGAATTTAGGCTTCCTATTAAGCAGTTCTACACTCTCAGCTCTGTTTTTTTTTTTAATGAAAACTGGCTGTGCTACTTGGCTGACGTGTGTGAGAAACTGAATGATCTTAACGTATCACTTCAAAGACGAAATAGTAATATTATCTTTCTAAGTGAGAAAGTGCTTGCGTTTAAGAGAAAACTTAAACTTTGGAAAACCGAGACGGACAAAGGTAAGTGTGAGATCTCTTCTTGTCTGAATTAATTCCTGGAGGAAGAATGAGATATTGGTGAAATTAGTGGAATTGCCGTAGCACATCTCGAAAACCTACGTCAACAATTCCGAGGATAAATTTTCAGAACCTTCAGGCGAGTGTGACTGGATGTACAGTCCGTTCGATACGAACGTAACAGCCCACTTGTGAAAAGTAGAACAGGAGGTAACAGAACTCTCAAGTGACAGAACACTTCGAAATGAATTTAAACCGACTCGAAACGTTTTGGGTGCAGACTCGGAATAAATATCCCAATTCAGCAAGAAAAGCAATGGACGTGATATTACACCTCGTTTCAACTTGTGAGAGTCAACATTTTCTGTAATGGTATCCATCAAGGTGAAGCGTCAGTCTCCACTGCAGCTGGAACGGGATCTGCGGGTTGCCGTTTCAAAGATCCAACCAAGACTGTGTCTGATTTCATCACAAATTCAAGCTCATCCATCACACTAAATCACTGTCAGAATTACCGATATCTGAACAGTGTAAACTTTATCCTTCTGTTTTATTTTTTTGAAGATGAGTTTAAATACAATATAACATTTTTCAAACTCACATTTATATGTTGAAAAATGTATATATTTCTATTATATGTAACTTTTTTTGATGAATACTGATAAATAATAAATAAAATCATGAATAACAATATATAAATAAAATTACTCAAAAACTTAATAAAATTAGTAAGCATAATTAACCGAAATGTCCGTAGTATGGGCGCCAGAGTTCACCAGAATCGATCCCTCGAATTTAGATAAGAGCATGATAAACTTTATATCCCAGGGCGTGTACATAATGCTGCGTACTGGTACATCTGCTGCAGGCCTTACCTAACCTCCTGAAAACGACTAATTAGGTAGGAACTGCACCTAGGTTCATCAATAACACTGATTCTAAAATAGCTAACTGTATTCTTAACAAATTCCGTGCATGAGCACCTCATCAACATACAACATTATACATATAATACACACATATAATATTGCTGGAAGACTCCATATTTACAACAACAATAATAATAATGAAAACAGTGGGAAAACGAAAGCGAGAACTAAGCTACCATTTGTAGATAGTCCGATGAACTATGTACATGTATGAAGATAAATACCCTTCACTGTCTCTATATCAATTCGACTTACCGATTCTCATAATCGGCAGTTATCACATCACACAGATACTGTACCTTGTACTACTGTGTTCACATATTTTAACACTTGTTATAAAGATATATACACACGTCTGTCGATCCTCAACATAAATTTATGGAAAGTCTGAGATAGCTTTCACCAACATATAATGCTAGGCCGCCACAAGTGCTACAATACTTAATGCGCAAGCCCTCTACACAATCAGCCACTTTCCACGAACATAACAAGACTACGCTCCACGAACGTTTGAAGTCCAGTCCATTGCAGCCGTGTCACTCCAGTACCGTGTATCAGCACCACTTCCTTCCCGTACAGTGCGTCAGTTGTAGTTGTAGTTATCTTCCTTCTCGTTCCTTTACAATCACCTCTACAATCACTCTTACAATGTTTCTTACAAACTCTCATACAATCATCTTTCATAATCTCTTGATTGCCGCCGTATCATCAACCTTTATAGACATCAACATCCCCCTCCTGTCAGATGATACGTCTGGATTGGTGCTTGCCAGCCAATCATGAGTGAACCTCTTGTCAAGACATGCCCTGAACTTCTCCTTTTTCCCAAGAGATAAACAAACACTCGGGAGTTTTACATGAATCACCAAACTTTCCTACTACAACAACAAGCTCATCTCAGCAGGCTGGGATATATACATGACTCATGAATTTCCCTGGTACAACAACAAGCACTGGGGCAGCCATATGACTCATTCAAATTACCAGAGTTATTAAAGCAATGTTTTCCCACTCATGCAAAACATATTACTCATACCTACATATGTGGATATCTTCCAGCTTACCAATATAAATGGCAAAATATACAAATGAAATACTGATAATAATAATAATAATAATAATAGTAATAATAATAATAAATCGAATACTGACAATAATATCTCTAACTTCTACATATAATTCGGGGGTGTGATATATGTACTATCACATAACGCCCCCTTGGTGAATCGATGATATCATATATTATGATTCACCATAAAACAGAACTTCATACATAACCTTATAATGGCATAACTGAACACATAATTTACTGTAATAATGATATATACATTGCGTCTACTGTATTGTATTCGCACACACGAAATACAATTTGTCTAAACAATAATAATAATAATAATAATATGGCTATATACACACAACTCCGATTGTTTCATATACCATTGAACACAATCCCTTCTTGCTACAGTACACATAACTCATAATTGATAATATATACATCCAAGGTGCAGATCCTATCTCTTATATCTGCGAAGGCTATAGATATTAAATGTCCCAAGAACCTTATTTTCAGCGGTTAGGAGCCTATAAGCACACTTGCCTATTCTACTGTCCACAGTATACGGACCCTGATATAAATGAAAAACTATACATAAACTTAACATTGGCATCGATAAGCGAGGAATGCGTACCGCAATAAAATCTAACTACGTCTAGAATCCACACTATCTCACACACAAACATTCATCCCATTCGGTCACACAAGAATTATACAAACTTTCATTCGGAATATTCATAAAAAGGAAATCCCTCTTTCTGAAATGCGCGGGAATCTCACAATGTTTACTCTTCCACAAACTCATAATTAATGCAAGCAAACAAATCACATACTTTTTCACACATTCCACATCACTATCACACAGCACATCATTCAAATCATTCACACAACTCTCAGACTTAAATAAAACATTACGCACTCGCTTGTCAAACATACGCACTTCATTCTCACTCACGCTCACTCGATTACAGAAATTCTTACCATAATACACTTCGAAATTGCTGTCATTACTACTTAATGACCCAACAATTAAACAATCTTCACCACATTCCATATCAGCTCCCACTCGCACCACTTTCATGCCAACAACACTGCTACTTTCGACTCTCTTATCAGAAGTTTCATTAATCTCAAAGTCACCATTTTCACACATAATGGACCTAACTTTACTCTCCTCACGTACACTTAAATCAACAAAAACATCCTCATGATGTATACTCCGTGAACACCCTTTACTCACAAAACCACCTTCATCAACTTCACAAGAAACTTCACTTTCAATTTCCGAAACTTCTGTAAGATTATCAATCGCAACACCGCTATTACCATCACCACTAGCACAAAGTAAGACATCCGACACATCTTTCTTACCTTCATCACGCCCCCTATTCTCAAAATCTCCCTGAACACAAAACACATGGTCATACAATAATTCCTCTTTCACGTCTACCTCGTAACTTACCTGTTTCATCACGTGAATAGGAATTTCCGTATCGGACTGCCTATCTGACCCAACTAAGAAGTCCGATTCCGGTTTAAATTACTTGACGTGGACTGTTCACTATTATCATATCTCGGCACTTGATCTGGCGGTCTTTGATCCGTACGCCCCCTACTTTCTGATTCCCCTTGATTAGGTCTTCTGCCAAAATATTCCTGGTGATTAACTCCCTGATTAGACTGTCTGTTTCCCCTTCCGGAATTACCACCCTGATTCCCTTGCCTAGAATGACTGAAATTCTGATTATTCCTATCTCCCGCTACCTGATTACCTTGTCTCCCATTATCTCCGTAATTTCTACCTTCACTTTGCCTGGTCCTCCCCTGCCCTTCCAAAGCATCAAACCTCTCTAACAGCTGCTCTAATTCTTTAATCGTAACAATATTCTGCATACATGCAGCTAATCCGACCTTCTCAGGAAAATGTCTCAACATCTGGCGGACTGTATCTCTCTCCGATGCTAGACCTTCAACATTCTGGCTGATCAGAACATGCGCTAAGAAATACTCCGTCATAGATACACCTTCCTGAGGTTTATACTTGCCAAATAGCACGCGATCTCTTTCCCTTCCCTGAATAGCTTCACTCCAAAATTTAGAACTAAATTTCTCCCTAAATTCCTCCAAACTCGAAATACCCTGTCTGTAAACTTGAAACCAGGATCTCGCTTCTCCAACAAATGCAATATCGAACATCTCATGAACCATACTCCAATCAATCAAACCATCGTCAAGATTCTTGGAAAACCGTTTCTCCACCGTTTTCAAGAATTCCATCGGATTAAACTGCCGACCATTAAACTTGGGTAATTCAGAGTCCTTCGTACAAGATACGTACCTATTACATATGCTGCTACCTAATTGGATTTGACTGATCTCCTGCCTTAATTTCACATGACATGATTTAATTCCTTCTTCCACTACCATTCTGGCATTTCCTTCTACTGACTTGAGGTCATCTTTTACCGACTTAAGGTCTTTCTCCAATTTCTCATTCTTCTCATCTACTCGCTTCACTGAAACATTCTGACTGGTTTTCATTCTGTCTATTTCTTCGACTTTATCTTCCACTATTTTTATTCTTTTATCACATTCCTTGCTGTTTTCAACAAATTCTTTCCTAACTACATTAAATCGGCATTCAATTTTCTCAGTCAATTCCAAGCGTTGAGCTTCTACCTTATTGTTGACTTCCTGAATTTCCCTGCTTTGATGGTCAAACTTCTGGTTTAATTTGTCTATTCTACCATTCACAGCAATACTTAAACTATCAATTTTACTAGACAATTCAACACTAGCTAAATTTAACTCTGCACTCTGCTTCTCAATCTTACTGGACAGCTCCGTACTAACTGAATTTAATTCACTATTAATACTGTATATTTCATTGCTTAAAAAACTCAATTCACTCTTCATCTCTTTACTCTGACCATCAATCTTACAGGACAATTCAACACTCACTGAATTTAACTCCTTACTTTGACTATCAATCTTACTGGACAATTCAACACTCTGATTATCGATTTTACTGTTAATCGAATTCAATTCACTCTTCAACTCTTTACTCTGACTATCAAGTAGCGATTTAAGCATACTGAGCACTTAAGCCTCCCCTTGATCCCCTACATTCTGAGTTTGAGACGGGTTACTCGGTTCCTCACCTATCGTTGCCAATAGATCATTCCTACTATCAGCCATTTCGCTACTCTCACTTAAATTCGATAGACTCGATGTGGTGGAATTCTTTTGATTTCTCTTATCCTGATTCATAGTACCAACAACTTTAACAACCTCTCTACTTCTCAATTTTATAATACTCGACTCACTACAACATTTCTTCATACTCCAACATACATATCACGTACATATAAAACACTTCACTCACATAGTTTGCAGAATTCCAACCACACCTGACAAGTGCACCTACGCTTATAAGCCTAACAGATGTACCAATCATTCAGCCACACGTTGGGAAGCCAATTGTAATAAGTTGATGACTACTGTTAAATAATAAATAAAATCATGAATAACAATATATAAATAAAGCAAAATTGTTCAACTTTGATGTGCTCTGAAAATATTGAATTAATTGTGGTTTATTCGTTATTGTTAATATTATTATTGTTGTTGTTATAACTGCTAGTTGCAATAATTAGACAGAAGCAAACACTGTAGACGTCGTGAGCCGCTTTTGTGCCAAGTAGCCAATGAGAAGTGCTATGAAAGGAAAGAAGAATACGGGGGCGCTAGATATTTCGTGTTTCAGAAGGGGGACGCGACAGAGAAAGTTAGAAAACCCTTGTGTTAGAGTGTATTGTACTTCCTTAACAAAGAAACCAACCAACCAATGTTGTTACTTTACAACTACATTGAGCTAAACTAAGTAATTAAAATAATCCTGAGCTGGATTCTCCACCATGAAACACTATATATATATTTACAAGTTGCTTTACGTCACACCGACACAAATAGATCTTATGGCGACGATGAGACTAAAAAGGGCTAGGAATGGGAACGAAGCGGCCGACCTGGCTTACGCCGATCTTAAATCATGTAAGGATTTAAAAGTCGAACAGACTTATTAATTAAACTTCTACACAACTTTAGGCCTAACTGAAATTTTTATTTCTATAAGTGCTTAGTAATAACCCACTGTAATTAGGATACGTCTGAACGTAGTTTAATAATTATTGTAATAACTTACTGGAAATTGGAGTGCTTATTCTATTATTTTAAGTAGTGTTGCGATTTTCAAACTTTATTTGTAATTTCCTTTCCTGTTTGTGCTTAGTAATAACCTGTTGTAATTAGGATACGTCTGAACGTAGTTTGAAATTATTGCAGTGTATTGTAGTATATATAGCAATTGGCTTTACATTGCACGGACACAGATAGGTCTTATGGCGACGATGGGACAGGAAAGGGCTAGAACTGGGAAGGAAGCGGCCGTGGCCTTAATTAAGGTACAGCCCCTGCATTTGCCTGGTGTGAAAATGGGGAAACCACGGAAAACCATCTTTAGGGCTGCCGACAGTGGGGTTCGAACCCACTATCTCCCGAATACCGGATACTGGCCGCACTTACGCGACTGCAGCTATCGAGCTCGGTATTGTAGTATCTGAACGTAGTTTGAAATTATTGTATTCTATTATAGTATCTTATTAGAAATTAATGTGTTTATTATATTACTGTGAAATACTTGTGTGGTATAGTATCTGTGGTATCTGTAGTAACTCTCTTGCTAGAATTCTGTTGTAGTAATTAGGGTAGACTTAACTGCAGTTTAGAATTGTGAAATTCTTGTGTATTACCTTCTCTTTTCAGTAATTAACAGCAATTTTCATCCTGCTAGGGTGTTGTAGGGAAAAAATCGTACAACTAAGTAGTATTGTAGAGTAGTAGTAGTAGCCTATATTAATTACCTTATTCTCACTTGATCTTTGTGAACTATCCTAGACAATATTTTTTCTTTCATTTTTATTTGTGCACAGAATATCTTATTTTTCCTTTCCTTTACATTATTCAGTAAAGAATGGCTACCGGGCGAGTTGGCCGTGCGTGTAGAGGCGCGCGGCTGTGAGCTTGCATCCGGGAGATAGTAGGTTCGAATCCCACTATCGGCAGCCCTGAAGATGGTTCTCCGTGGTTTCCCATTTTCACACCAGGCAAATGCTGGGGCTGTACCTTAATTAAGGCCACGGCCGCTTCCTTCCTTCCAACTCCTAGGCCTTTCCTATCTGTGTCGGCGCGACGTAAAGCCGCTAGCAAAAAAAAAAAAAAAAAAAAAAAAAAAGAATGGCTAAGGAGTACAAGTGTAGAAACAGTGGGTGTGGTCAGACATTAAGTCAGAGCCTCTCAGGGTGCATCCGCCTGGTGCATGAACTGTGCACGGTGCAAAAGACGACTTCGCTTGGTTGACCAGAGTGCAGACCCCCCACTCTTCGATTTGGAGCAATAGCGCTGTCTCTCTCTTTCCCCACGCCTGTCTCGCTCGCTCCCTGTCTCCCTCTTCCTCACTTGCTTCGTAGCGCTCCAAATCCGAGCTGAGTTGAGTCGAGCTTAGCCGAGTAGCCCAGAAACGAAGTGTTGGTCCGAGCCGAGCCGAGCGGGACCGATGCACTGTGCACAGGAACTCTGCGCCGCTGTTTGCACGCGTGAGATTTTGGGCGTTTGAGAGGCCCTGCATTATGGAGTATGAGGGAGGAGTTGGAGCGTTCGAGGGAGATAATTAGGATTCTCTCAGAGGACAGGAAGGAAAGCAAGCCTCCCTCAGACAATGTACAGGATAAACATTTGCCTTAATCTAATTCCTGGATAACACTCTACCCTGGTTCCCTTTCCTCCACACACTTTCCACGCTTGTCTAACAGTGCAATTCACCATGGCCAGAGCCTGAACCTTACCCACCTCCTGGTCAGTCTTATCTTTCCTGACAGCCACAGAAGATACTTCCTCCTCCCTTTTTTCCATCCCATGACCCTGTTCCACCTGTCTTCCTATCCGCTACTCCACATTTCCCTTTTCCCTTCCTCCTACTTCCACACTTCCCAGCAACAGTTCCATGTTCCTCATCTTCCCTCGGTTGGTCTACCTGCAATGACTCGTACCGGTTTCTCACAAACACCTGTCCTGAATTCATAGTTGGGGATGTGTGGGATCAGGTAAATGCAGCATGGGAGAAGTTTAAGGAAACAGACTGTTATCAGTAGAATACTGTGTAGGAGGGTTACTGAATGCAAGGTGACTGGGGATTTATATGAGACTATGGAGTGGGTATGTAGGAAATTGGGAGTGAGATTTCTAGATCCTAATGGATGGGTAGGAGATAGGGATCTACGCTCAGATGGCCTTCACTTAAACCACAGTGGTACATATAAGTTAGGAAATTTGTTTAGAAGGGTTATAGGGAGCGGTGATAAGGGAACAGGGAACTGGAAATCAAGTAGGGATAACATAATAATGTTAGTGCTGAACTGTAGAAGTATTGTAAAGAAAGGAATTGAATTAAGTAATTTAATAGATATATACTTACCAGATATTGTAACAGGAGTTGAATCATGGCTGAAAAATGATATGATGTATGCAGAAATTTTCTCAAGGAACTGGAGTGTGTTTCGTAGAGATAGGATAGCAATGGTAGGAGGAAGAGTATTCATTCTGGTGAAAGAAGAATTTGTAAACTACGAAAAACTTAACGATGACAAACATGAAATTCTAGGTGTAAGGCTCATTTTTAATGATAATAGGCAACTTGATATCTCTGGAGTGTACAGGCCGGGAAAGGGTAGCGCTGACGCAGATTCAGAATTAATTGATAAGATAATCAGCGGGCAACGATAACGAAAGGAACGTGATTGTAGCGGGTGATCTCAATTTACCAAATGTCAATTGGGAAGGTAATGCGAACGACAGGAAGCATGACCACCAAATGGCAAATAAGTTAATATGGTAAGGGCAGCTGACTCAGAATGTGATGAACCAACTAGAGGGAAGAATATTCTGGATGGGGTGCTGATACAACCAGATTAGCTCTATAGAGAAGCCGAAGTAATAGATGGTATTATTGATCACAAAGCTGTTGTGTTAGTTAAAAATAAATGTGTAAGAAAGGAAGGTATTAAAATTAGGACTATTTTTTTTTTGCTAGGGGCTTTACGTCGCACCGACACAGATAGGTCTTATGGCGACGATGGGATAGGAAAGGCCTAGGAGTTGGAAGGAAGCGGCCGTGGTCTTAATTAAGGTACAGCCCCAGCATTTGCCTGGTGTGAAAATGGGAAACCACGGAAAACCATCTTCAGGGCTGCCGATAGTGGGATTCGAACCTACTATCTCCCGGATGCAAGCTCACAGCCGCGCGCCTCTACGCGCACGGCCAACTCACCCGGTAAAATTAGGACTATTAGGCAGTACCATATGCTGATAAAACAGGCATGAGGGAGTTTTTAAAAAGAAACTATGATCGATGGAAAACAGTATATAAATGTAAACCGACTCTGGGATGGGTTTAAAGCAACTGTTGAGGAATGTGAAAATAGGTTTGTACCTTTAAAGGTGGCAAGGAATGGTAAAGATCCACTATATTATAACAAAGAATTAAAAAGATTAAGGAGGAGGTGTAGGTTGGAAAGAAATGGTGTTAGAAATGGCTGTGAAGAAGACATTGAAGGAACTTACTAGGAAATTGAATCTAGCAAAGAAGTCAGCTAAGGATAACATGATGGCAAGCAGTTATTGGCGGTCATACAAATTGTAGTGAAAAATGGAAAAATATCTACAGGTACTTTAAGGCAGAAACAGGTTTCAAGAAGGACATTACAGGAATCATTAATGAAAAAGGGGAGTGTGCATGCGACGATCTTCAAAAGGCAGAAGTATTCAGTCAGCAATATGTAAAGATTGTTGGTTACAAGGATAATGTTCAGATAAAGGAGGTGGCTAGTACTAAAGAAGTATTAAAATTTACCTATGACAACAATGACATTTACAGTAAGATACAAAAGTTGAAAACTAGAAAAGCAGCTGGAATTGATAAGGTTTCAGGGGATATACTAAAGACAATGGGTTGGGATATAGTACCATATCTGAAGTACTTATTTGATTATTGTTTGCATGAAGGAGCTGTACCAAATGAATTAGATGTTGCTATAGTAGCCCCTGTGTATAAAGGAAAGGGTGATGGACATAAAGCTGAAAATGGCAAGCCAGTGAGTTTGACACGCATTGCATATAAGGTTTTGGGAAAGAATTATTTCTGATTATGTTCAACATGTTTGCAAAATTAGTAACTGGCTTGATAGTAGGCAGTTTGGGCTTAGGAAAGGTTATTCCACTGTAGCTCAACTTGTAGGATTCCAGCAAGATATAGCCGATATCCTGGATTCAGGTCAAATGGAATGCATTGCGATTGACCTATGTAAGGCATTTGATAGGGTAGATCATGGGAGAAAATGGAAAAAATGAGTGCAATTGGACTTGAAAAAAGAGTGACTGAATGGGTGGCTATGTTTTTAGAAAATAGAACTCAGCGAATTAGAGTAGGCAAAGCTTTATCTGTCCCTGTAATAATTAAGAGGAGAATTTCTCAAGGCAGTATTATTGGACCTTTATGTTTTCTTAATATATATCAATGATATGTGTAAAGAAGTGGAATCAGAGATAAGCCTTTTTGCAGATGGTGGTATTCTGTACAGAGTAATAAATAAGTTACAAAATTGTGAGCAACTACAAAATGACTTTGATAATGTTGAGAGATGGACAGAAGGCGATGGTATGATGATAAACGGGGTTAAAAGTCGGGTTGTGAGTTTCACAAATAGGGAAAGTCCTCTCAGTTTTAATTACTTCAGAACTTTGTTTAAGAACAATGAGGATCCTAAGTTTATCCTACATGTATGAGTTTTTTTTTTTTTGCTAGGGACTTTAAGGCGCACCGACACAGATAGGTCTTATGGCGACGATGGGATAGGAAAGGCCTAGGAGTTGAAAGAAATCGGCCGTGGCCTTAATTAAGGTACAGCCCCAGCATTTGCCTGGTGTGAAAATGGGAAACCACGGAAAACCATCTTCAGGGCTGCCGATAGTGGGATTCGAACCTACTATCTCCCGGATGCGTGTATGAGTTTAAGTCTGATGATGCCCATATAATGGACGAAACATGCCCCTGTAATTAATACGACAAAATATAATTCTTAATCACAAGAACTCACTTTGTATTGAATAGGTGGAAATTGATAAACACTTGTAACATTCTTTGTCTTAAGTGATATGTTCCGAGCTTTCGGTGGAGAGATGGCGTGGAATGACATCAGTAGACGAATAAGTTTGAGTGGTGTCAGAAGATAAAGTTGGAATTCAAGAGGACAAATTGGGTCAAATATTCGTTTACAGGAAGGGGAGTTAGGGACTGGAGTAACTTACCACGAGAGATCTTCAATAAATTTCCAATTCCTTTGCAATCATTTAAGAATTTTTTTTTTTTGCTAGTGGCTTTCCGTCGCACCGACACAGATAGGTCTTATGGCGACGATGAGATAGGAAAGGGCTAAGAGTGGGAAGGAAGCCGCCGTGGCCTTAATTAAGGTGCAGCCCCAGCATTTGCCTGGTGTGAAAATGGGAAACCACGGAAAACCATCTTCAGGGCTGCCGACAGTGGGATTCGAACCCACTATCTCCCGGATGCAAGCTCACAGCCGCGCGCCCTTAACCGCACGGCCAACTTGCCCGGTAAGATTTATAGGAATGTTAAAGGTTGACCAAACAATCAAATGTATTTACAGCCGATTATTTTAAAACTTGCATTTAGAATACACAGATTTAAGTCACAAGCCATTCAGATGATACTCGCAGGTAATGCAAGAGAATTCAAATCAACAACTATTAAGTGTTAACTTTGAATCCTAAAAGTGAAGATCAAATTCTAACACTTCTAACATACGGAACTGTTTATGTAAATAAACAGCACTATATAGAAACGAGTGTTAAAAAGAAATACACATCATGTAACTTATTGGATCACTTCTTTCGATTATTAAATTACAACGTTATTTACAATAAATTCAAACAAACAAACTTTTGGTGAGTAGGGATATATGACAAGCGACCTTGCCACCTAGGCCTACATGGCTTAGGTCAGGCCAAGTTATTACATGTTATGACTTGAAACGAAAAATATTCTGGAGAGTTTTAAAAACTGTAAAATTGCCAGTTCTTGACTATACTCCTGGTAGATATGCAGCATACCACAACGAATACAAATGCGCCTTCCTTTTGAGCCCAAATTTTAACAACCGAACCGGAAGTCTGACAAGTTTTTACAAAGCTGTAACCAGTGGCGGCTCGTGAAAAAATCGTCCTACGTGCTACAAAAAACGCTAAATACGCTGTTTCAATCTTCAGCGCAAACAGGATCTTGGAAATATAGATCCTCACTAAGAACACTAGTTTAATTTCACTTGATATACACTGTAGTGGACAAATAATTGGAAGAATCTCCATATGAACTTTAACACTAACATAGTGATAGAAAAACACGCACCAACAATATAACCGCGAGATCAAACACCGCAAAAAGCAACTGAAAGTGCTGCCAACCAACTGAATCATTGAGACCTCCTCTATTACCAGCATAATTTACCTTCTAATGCGTGATAACATTTAGGGTCAGTCCAAGATTCTTCGACTCATGTACGAATTCCTTATTTTTGACACAAAAGGAAGATGGATATTGGTTGGTTACCTTAATAACAACGTTATGTTTGCGATAGATTGCCCCCAGTTGCGCTATACATTTGAGCCCAGACGATGCTGCTCTCTAGTGGCAGAATCGCTTATCACGTTCAACATCAGGGTAGCAGGAGGCATCGAGCACTTCTATCCCCTTGCGGGAGGACAAGTAACTATAGACGGGATCAGTGAAAGTTGATCCCGGTTGGTGGTATACTCCACCGGCTACGGGGAGGGTTGCAAGCTTGGCTGCGCCTGCGCATTGCTTCTTCCAGGCTACAGGCCAGAGCTCATGTCACATGAGCACGAGAGGAGTTCCCTGGGAGAACAGAGCTAGGTGTTCGTCAGATCTCGTCCTGATTTTCATAAAACACAAATTCATACCGTACTCAAAACAAAGAAAAGGCACTAGGATAATTGTACTGATAATAATTAACTCCTTACAGTTCCAAGCTACGTGCTGGAGCCCGGTAGCACGTATTGACCGGCCGCCACTGGCTGTAACTGGAACTCAAATGATTAATGGAATATAATTCTAGGTATCAAAATGACTGCAATGGATATATGATGCTATTCATACCTTGAAATTATGATCCGTATCTCCTTGCAACAAGCTCGTATTTTCGGCTTCATCCTGGATCCCAACAGCTCCTTTTGAATATTTGAACACAACGATGCTTGGAAGTGTCAATGTAGAAAACCAGAGGGTATAATAAACAATATTTCGATTTACTGGGCCACTAAACAAACCGTCTCCTTCAAAACAAACTAATAAATATGCTATAATGTAACTGATTTCTTTCAAAATTTCAACATTCACATTCGCACGTTCACTGTGTAGAACGATCTTCACCGACTCGTAACAGGGTACTAACGTTCATCTCACGATGGGACATGTTAAGACACGTTGTGCGATAACGCAGGGCAAGACTAATCAGCAAACAAATACAGTAGGCCTGCCTATTTTTCTGCTCTATTCTGTTCTTTCAGAATGAAAATTTTAGCTTTCAAATGATTTATCATAAATATCTACATGATTCGTAGAGTGTACTTCCGCGGTCAAATTTTCGTCGAGGATGTCTGAGTAGTCTAATAACTGGTCAGCGAGTACCGATACCATCTTTCTCTAGAATAAAAGTTTGTATCTCAAGCATATTCTGAGTAAGAGCACCATGCTCAGGAATAAATGTCAATAAAGATGAAGACGAAGGCAGAATTTTCTATACTTCGCTGTGCGAATATAATAGCCTAACAGTGACTGGCATTTTTTAATGAGCAAGTCTTAGTTTTGTGTGACTCTAGATTTCGCGATCATAGAGTTTTACGTGGAATCTGAATGGCCGGGAATTCGAAACGTGACCGCCTGGGTAAGAACCTAGTAGTTAAGCCACTCGCCTATAACGTCCCCTGCCCGTAATGAATCACCATGTGTAGCTATAGTTAAGTATTTGTTCACAATTTTAACAATAGCATAAAAGCATAAAGAAATAAAAACGTATACATCATTCAACTTGTTTCACGACTATTTATCTACCTTCTAATAATGTCTCAACTGAGGTCGAAGGGAAGAGAGGGTCTACTCGAGGATCTTCCACCAGATCCAAGGAAGATCAATACCGAGAGAAGTATTTCACTAGGACACCGTCGTAGTCACGGTTTAAAGGATGCTGTAAATGGTTACAAAGCAAACTGTTCACACAGTACTGAGTTGAGCAGAGTAAAGTCTCCAAGCAAAGTTAGAAATTCTTTGAAATAAAACTCCAGAAAAAAGAAAAGAAGTTCCATACAGAAAAGAACTGGAAGTGCCGAAAACTCTTGGACTCGAACCGAGAGAATCATGTTTATAGTCGAAGATGTTTAGAACAGCTGCAGTGAAGGCACGTCTTCAATCACATCAGAAAACATTTCCTCCACGAATATTTGCATAATAATAATAATAATAATAATAATAATAATAATAATAATAATAATAATAATAATAATAATAATAATAATAAATGAAATATGCTAAATACTATAAGCCTATGCTGATCTCTTTTCCTTTCATGGCTAATAGTGATACAGCATTTCACTTAAAAACGATCCAACTGATATCGAACACTATCGTCCACAAATATTGCTACTGTAAATTCCTCAGATGAATTTTCTTTTAATGTTACTGGTTTTACGTCCCACTACGGTGTCCGAATACGCCAAGGTGCCAGAAGTTTGTCCCGCAAGAGCTCCTTTTACGTGCTAGTAAATTTACCGATACGAGGACGAGATCGGCGTATATGAACACCTTCAAATACCACCGGACTGATTTGGGATCGAACCTACCAAAATGAGGTAAGAAATTCAGCGCTCAACCGTCTGAGACATTCAGCGTGGCAACAGAGCAGCAAAGTCAGGGATACGCTCAGGTGGTTACTACTGTACCACAATACAGTAGCCGCGAAGAATTTCCTCCTCTACCAATTAACCACTACAAAATTCATCTATAATAAACACTCAGTATCATACAGCATTGCCATCAATGCAATCATCACAACAGTTATCCCATCCACAATATCAAGGACAACAGGAACAAGGGCTACTCTCACCGCATCATGCAACGACAACTTCCCTCCCTCTCCACTCAACGTCCCACTCGCCGCCAAGAAGCTCCCCCTGCCTCCCCAACTTACCCTCCTCCACACCACGAGTGTTTGCTCCTCAACAATTACCAATTACACCTATTAGACAAAACCCATATCCTCCTCGTCCACATAACATTCCTGATCATTCCATCAATCGAAATAACTTCATTATAGAAGAATTAGTCAAACTTATCATGCATATAATCACCTCGTCTCAGACAACACCCATAGAAAATCCCCTTGTCATCCGGGATTTAATATCTAGTTTAATAAATAAATTCAATGGGTTTTAAGGTCCTGCAGTGGAATGCTAGATCTGCCATTGCTAATAAGGAAAGTTTAGAGCACGAACTTGGTTGCAGAGATATCAAGGTGGCAGCGATTTCCGAGACGTGGTTCAACGCATCAAAACTTATAAGATTTCGAAATTATAATATTCTACGAGACGATCGGTTCGATGGCAAAGGAGGCACAGCACTTTTCATACATAACGCAGTTCCTTTTAAGGTACTGCCTGTCGCAGTGGGGGGGTAGATCCTAGTATACAACTCGTTGCAGCACGTATCCCATTTACCTGCGCTTGAGTTCACATGTCTTTCAATATATTGTAAACCAGGCAGAATTATAACACCGGCAGTTTGGAATCAAATTGTATCTGCTTTGGCACCACCGTACCTTATATGCGACGACCTCAACGCACACAGTACTACCTGGGGGTGTGCCTTCACCGACCGACAGGGTTGCAATATTTTAGAGACAGTCGACACTTTCAATCTATCTATATTGAATGACGGCTCACCAACACTAGTTCCGTCCTTATATCACCGTCCATCGGCAGTTGATATAACAATGTGCTCTCCCGCCATTGCCACAATCACCCAGTGGAATGCACTTAAAGACTCGCTTGGTTCAAATCACTATCCAATACTTATAAACATTGATATTTCTCCTACAAGTAGCCCCTCACCATATCCATGAAGCAAGTGGAATATGCATGGTGCAACTGGACGCTTTTTACGGCTAAAATACTTGAGGAAACACGCTGTTTCCGGACCCAAACATCCGCCATGGACAATTATAATACCTTTGTCGAGATGATGGAACGTGTTGCTCATATATCTATCCCCCTGAGAAAACTCCTGGTCAGAAAAACACTCCAACAGTATGGTGGAACGCTGATTGTTCCCGTGCCATTGCTCTCCGGCGGACGGCTCTCCGGGAATTCCCAACACACCCTACCCAAGAAACATACCTACAATATCAGAAGATTTCTGCTCGAACCAAGCGATTTCTCAAGCAAACCAAGAAACAGAGTTGGCAAAAATACTGCTCCACATTGAATAAGGAAACCCCAATAGCAGATATCTGGCATCGCATACGCCATTTGCGCAACAGAAAGTATAGTACTCAGGATTCGTCACCTGATACCTCTTGGTTAGAGGATTTTGCTGATAGAATTACGCCACCATCACCTAGTTATCCACCGTGTACATTTAATGAAGAGCACTCCGAACACTTTCTCTGTTCGCCATTTACAATCAACAAGCTCCGTGTGGCCATTAAGAACTCCGCCAATACAGCACCGGGCATCGATGAAATCCGATACCCCATGTTACAACACCTTCCTGACGAAACATTGCAGCTTTTCCTCCGAATTGTCAATAAACTTTGGTTTCAAAAATGCATACCTGAGTCATGGAAGACACAAATTGTAGTTCCCATCCTCAAGCCAGGAAAAGACCCAGGAGATTGAGCAGGATATCGAGCTATTGTTCTTTCTTCCTGCACTGGTAAAACGGTGGAAAGAATGATTAAAAATCGCTTGGATTGGTGGCTAGAATCACAATCTCTGCTACCTTCTACACAAAATGGATTCCGCAAGGGTCGTGGCACGTATGATAACCACGCCATATTAACCACAGCGATTCATACAGCTTTTCTAAATAAACACTACCTTTGTGCTCTCTTTTTGGACATATCCGCTGCGTATGACAATGTTCGAATACCAATACTGATGGACAAACTGCTTGCTCTTGGATTGCCTCCAACTTTTGTGTCTGGTATATATCAATTTATACATGTTAGATGGCTTTATTTTCGTTATAACCATAGACTTCTGGGGCCACGACGATCGACCCAAGGACTACCTCAAGGTGCAGTACTTAGTCCCCTACTGTATACCATTTATACCCGAGATTTGGAAAATATTCTGCCTCCTAGAGTTAGCCTTCTTCAGTATGCTGATGACGTATGTATGTTTACCTCAGCGACGACAGTACCTGCTGCCAAGTGTCGTCTTGCAGATGCTATGCAGCATGTAAATCAGTGGTTACATCAACATGGGTTAGACCTCTCTGCAAGTAAATCCTCGGCAGTAATATTCACAAAAAGAAGAATTGAACCACCAATTTACAACTCCATCCTGGGATCACATAGCATCTTAGTTCAACCACAAACCAAATTCCTCGGACTTGTGTATGATTCCCGTATCACGTGGACTGCTCATATGCAACAGATTATTCCAAAATTGGAACAAGGGATCAATATCCTACGCACATTAACTCGAACTTGGTGGGGAGCACACCCATCTGTACTCTTAGTGCTATATCGCACGCTGATCCGATCGAAGATGGAATATGGAAGCATGTTTTATTACAGTGGCAATAAACGCCTACTAAATAAACGAGATAGTATTCAATTTCAGTGCATTCGCATTTGCCTTGGAGCTATGAAAACCACACCAACTAATGCTCTACTCTTGGAAGCCGCAGAGATGCCCTTGACTATCCGTGCACAGTTTCTTTCAGATAAGTTCATACTAAAGCAAACTCACACTAAAAATTCAACAGTTCTAATACCTCTTCGCAGATTACAACATTTAGCAGACGATCAAGACCGGCTTTCTTTGAATCAAAGATATCTCCTGCTGCAAAGTGTCACATATATAGATTCACTACTGACCCAAAACTGTCAGAAGAGTGTGGCAGACGTATATGATATTCCATTTGAACACTGCATATGCCCTATGGAAGTGGACAGATCACTAACATATCTCCAAAAGGATCATAGATTGGCGCAGTTATGTCAAGAGGATTTGACTCTCCGGTATCCTTCGTCTGTTAAAATTTATACTGATGGCTCAAAAATGCCAATAAGTGGCGTAGGATGTGCATTCTATTGTCCTGATCAACATGAAGCTCAAGGTTTTCGTTTGCCAGAACATATTTCTATGCAGCAGAAGCTACTGCCATTATAGAAGCGCTCAAATATGCCAGACGATTCTACCGTAAGAGTATCACTATCCTTACAGATTCATTGAGCGTCCTTTCCACACTATCTACACCGCTTATCCTCCAGAAACCCAATATCTACCATATCAGTATTATTCAAAAAGCATATGAACTCCAAAGACGCGGTTCAAGGGTAAACTTCGTATGGGTACCAGCCCACATCGGGATACCACAAAATGAATATGTAGATGACTTAGCGAAGAAAGCATGTGTCAGTGGACAGGTCCTGAATACTCCCAGCAACTTAATGGATTATACAGTGATTATGTTCCAACGAGCCTATAGTCAGTGGTCACAGAAGTGGGAAGAAACAAAGAGCCACAAAGGTAAATTTTACTCAACGATTGAACAGAATCCCCCGCGACGTCCTTGGTTTGCACAATGGAACACTCAACGACGATTCATCTCGACTATCACCCGAATGCGCTTCAACCACGGAAGTTTTAGAAGTCACCTTTATCGCATCAACGTAGTGGACACATCATACTGTTCCTGTGATGGTCAGTCGATTCAGGACCTAAACCATCTCTTTTTTGCATGTGCTCATTACCACCAACAACAAAATGTGTTTCTTACAGCTCTGCTTCACGCTAAGCACCAGTTACCAACCTGTGTAAATACACTACTGGCGACCAAAAACAGAAAAGTGTATACTATTATTGGGAACTATTTAACAACAACTTGTCTACAAATTTGATTGATTTTTTGTGAAATTATGTGATTTCAATGTAATGATGTGCAACGTCTATGTCTTTTATATGTATATATTTCACACTGTGACAATTACTTGTAATGAATTGTGAAGTTCAAACCAGCGTACTGTAATATCCAGGTGGCTGTTTGGTCTGTAACTGATCTAAAGCCAAATAAATTTTTTAAAAAAATTCAACGTGGCAGATTAATGAATTCTCAACTTGCCTTTTACTTTCAGATACTTTTTAAAATGTTTATTACTAACGAAGTCTGTATCCGACCTCAAGGAGCCCTTTTAAATAGAAGAAAGAAAAGAAAGAGAGAGAGAGAGAGAGAGAGAGAGAGAGAGAGAGAGAGAGAGAGCGAGGGAAAAAGACGTCTTCACTACACTTTGCCTTGTGGCAACCCATAATTACCGAAATGTGTTTAAAAAAAATAATTATTATAAAACAGAATTTTCCCTTTGCGCAGATCAAATGATCATAAGTATGTTTCTTTGCCATCCATCAATGGATGCTAATCAAATGACCACCAAGCCATAAAACATAGCCTGTACTGCACGGTTGCTACGTAACATTGCCTGGTCATCCATCCGTATCTTACATCACAGACTCCACGGTTGCTAGGTTTACACTTTCATCACGCTAACTTCCGTAATGCAAATTTTCAGATGACCCCAGGCCATAAGACATATTTATGTCAAAATGAAATAACTACTACGCAGGACAGTAAGCCAGCAAATGTCAGAAATAAAACCGCATGCTTCATTTCCAGTCAGTTGACACAGGGTAAACATCGAGTCGTTAACAGATCAATATTCATTTCCATCACGTTAACTCACATATTAAGGGTAAAAGAATATCTTCGGCTACCTTCTAGGGTGGATAAAGCCACTCTGACTAATTTTGGCCTTTGGCCGGGAAATTTTAGCCGATTACCCTTCCAGACGCCACGCGTTTAAGCCACGGCGTTAATTAAAACCCTTTAATTAACATAGATTACTTCATCGAATTAAAAGTTTACTTAAGACTATCTCCTTATCTTAAGAGATTCGGCTTTAGTAGTTACGAGAGGCCCTGTAGTCTCAATCTACACACTTTAAACACCATTCAAAGGAAATAAATATTAGGTCAGGGACTTACAGGTTTCCATATTCCTGGGACGAGGAACTGGGAAGAAAAGATGTCCACAGAGGGATAGGTTAATACTCTGAGATAGGCCAATGTCAGTCTCATAGTGAGAGAAGCCTGGAATGCAAGAGAGAAAGGGTAGAATCAACTAATTTTTGTAAAGGAAGAAGGCAATAAATACCTTTATTCTTTAAAACAACTATATACCAGACACAAGAATGGAAAAGGACCTGGTTTACAAATGTAAGCATATGGGGCACATATTGCTACCATAGCACCTACAATTGACGACTCAGGTTATTGAAAAACGGTTAATGAGGAATGTTCTCACACAATTTGAGTCCATTTTGGCTGGTTATTCAAATTTACAAATTAAATGCCGATGATTACTTGCGTGTTCGCTATGTAATTTATTGCTGCAAAATTATGTAATGAAAATGTTTCTTTTGATAATTCCTACGAGTTTTTCTTCGTATTTCGAGTTTCGTATTTTACTTACTTGCACGCTCTTCATTTTAGTAATACCGAGCGAGTTGGCCGACCGTGAGGTTAGGGACGCGCAGCTGTAAGTTTGCATTTAGTACCGGTAATTAACTCACATACCACGTAAGCATACTTTATGACAGTGGGTTGGAACTCCAATGTCGGCAGCTCTGAAGATCGTTTTCGTGGTTTCCCATTTTCACACCAGGCCGGGACAGTACCTCATTAAGGACACAGCCGCTTCAATCCCACTCGTCGCGTAAGACCTATCGATGTCACTGCGACGTAAAGCTAATTGTAAACAAACAAAAAACACTCATACATAGAATTTTAAATGAGATGGAAAATTAATTGCAAGTGTAGGCAGAAGATTACAATAAATATTACTCCATCCCAGAGGTTTTTGTGCTTACCTATACACATATAAGCCGCTCGTGTATGACCACCACGAGCCAGGAACATTTAACGCGCCTCGAGCTAGGAAAGTAACACGGTACAGTATACAGGGCAGGTCTAAGGGCTTGTAAGGTTTTTTTTTTTAATTTCGTGTGGCTATTTCCAGCCGAGTGCAGCCCTTGTAAGGCAGACCCACCGATGAGGGTGGGCGGCATCTGCCATGTGTATAGCTCATCCCACGTTAAGAAAACATTGCTCTTACGGACCTACAAGGAGTGAACACACCCCCTCTGAGACATCCATAATTTCTCGTGATTAAGGTATACTATACTGTACTTTGAAATGTATTATGAAAGACAGATAAAAAGGATGAGACATTTTTGCCCGTGAGTAATTAAAATAACTAAGTAACATTTTATTTTACATAAATTTCGTAGCGAGGAAGCACAATGGCAGAAACTGTCATCGCTTCGTTTCCTTCCTTCATTTTCTTTTTTCTGTGTTGCTCTGGTACAAGCCTCCTATAGTCCCTCACTCTGTGAACCGCTGGAAGCTCACTTCTGTAGTGAAGTCATGTAGAGTATGTATTAGTTACGTGTGTGTTTTTAGGCTTTAAATCAGCGCGTACTCGTCTTCTGAGTGAGAGTTGGTTGTATAATGCATAGTGATGAGGATGTTGCTTGTTTTAAGGGGCCTAACATCGAAGGTCATCGGGCCCTAATGGAACGAGATGGACGACAAGATATATTATAGTTAAAATTTTAAAATGTATCCACTGACTAGAGTTTAAAAATGGTGATGAAGAAAAAAGAGTATGAGATTAAAACAATCAGTGGATTTCATTCGCAATGCCTAATTTTTTTTAATAAAATAAGAGAAATACAGGAAATAAATGAATAAGGCATTGCCTGGTAGTACAGATATATATAATTTACGTTAGACGTTAAAATAACACGTTAAAATACGCAACACAAACTAAAATGAGGTCAATGGGATAAAAGCACAATTGACACAAAAACACTGGGACAATAGACATCATTACACACGATAAAACAGACCACTATCCCTCATAAAGCGGATGACGAGGTCTGCTGATTGCTCGTCATTTCGCAAGGTAAGGGAGATTGTACTCGGGAGGTTAAGACTACGGCGCAGGTCGACCAGGTCCACACACTCCGTAAAGATGTGTACCACGTTAAGATGATCTAATAATACTTTTTTCTAATGTTATTTGTTTCACGTCCCACTAACAAATTTACGATTTTCGGGGACGCCGAGTGTTCCGGGATTTCCGTGGAACGCAGAAGTGAAAGAAGGTGCTGGGGTGAATGGGTCTAACTACAATGTCAAGAATTCAATTTAAAACTTAAACTTAAAATCTAAATAACTTCAAACAATTTTTTCATGACAATATTACAGGTACAAGTAGCAATCATTAAACAAGATTGGGAAAAATCCAAGATTCAGAACCTTAACTCTTTGGGCTTGAAGCCCCTAACTTTACATATCCTGAGCTTGTAACGTTCCAGACGTTACAGTGTAATTATGTTAATTTTATTATGTGTAATTAATTCAGGAATTTAACGTCATGATATTTATTTGGTATGTAATTGTATTATAATTCATGTTTAATCATTTGCTCACTATCATTTCATTACTTTGTAACTACGACTTATAAACGAGGGCTGAATATCCTAATATTCACTTAGATTCTTGCGACAGTTGGTTAAAATTAACTTGCAGTAGATTTCAGTTATCTTGCCACATCACCGAGGAGGAAGGGAGGACAAATTTAGACACCAAGTTCTGGGAAAAGCGAGCACGTGTTCACGCGTCCTAACGTAAGCTACCGTATTTCGACCAGAATGATTCGAACTGTTCACCGCCTATATTTTCAAAGGAGCGTCATGTTGCCATGGATACTGATTGAAAGGACGAATAGAAGAACAGTTGATATCTTGTGTGGGACCCATCTACTCTAAAATCTAGAGTGGGGAGAGAAGTGTCATCTGATTGGACCACGTGTAGCGGCCTGTAATTAGCGCGAGAGAAGGTTATAAGAGGGCGTGTTGGAGCTCCTGGGAGCTCTCTACAACGTCTTATTCGCTTCTGCGAGTCTCTCTACATTATTCTACGATCTTCTACGAGGCTTCTACTTGATTTTCTACTTGATTCTGCGTCTCGATACTTAGAAATTCTGAATGAGGGGTGTATAGCCACTCCCATGAGGAAGTACGTACAGCACGGCTACAAGACCGGTTTGAACCAGTCTAAGTCAATAGATAGTTTTAATCTAGATAGAAATGAAACTTCAGAGAACATTATCAGTAAAGTTGGAAGGATTCTTAATTGAGTATCCTCTCCATATAACCCAAGGTGGTTCTTCTAACTGTGACATAGGGCTTATCTCCAATCTATGGGATAAAGCATAATAGGGAGTGTTAGTTTTGAAGTCATCTTCCAATTAGTGGTGGGTGCAATTTGTAAGGCAGGAATGGTACTGAGCTGCAGATGAAGAGATACCCAAGACGACCGTTGATGTTCCCGCTACAAGGATGGAAGCTTTCCAAGGACCAGCAGAACAAGACGACATGGTGAGCAAGCGAGTTAAAGATATTGCAAGTTTTCGCGAAGTAGAGTCATTCAATTTTTTTGTTAAATTCATTTTCGATGTTAAATTCAGTCCTCGTTAAACCGTCGTCATTCATATTAAATATAATAAATAGTATTTTTCTAGTTCACTTTCATTAATCTGCCGTAATTAGCCTTTTGATTTCTAATTCTCCTGCTTAATGATTAGTGCACTATCACCTCACCCCTGTGATAAGAGTCTGTCCAAGCTTGAATATAAATTTTATCTTTAAGTCCTCAACTTAAAGATTGGCGCCCTTTGCTTGCTTGGTTGCATTTCTCATTTGATGATGGTTCTCCGAGCGGGGAAGTCACAAGCTACGAGCTCAAATTTACAAAAGAGCGCAAATTATTCAGGGGCAGAAATCCCCTAATTTAATAGCACTTGCTCTCCCAAAATCTAAATATCCAGCCTTCCAGAGTCACTCTTTATAATTACAAAATTTTGGAAAAGAGCTAACAGGCTCTCAGTTTCTTCTAGCCTATTCAAGGTAGTATCAGCAAATTACAATCACTCGCCCATCAAGGCACAACTTACAAATTGAAAGGTAATGTTATACAGGGGTATCTAGTCCCAACCTACAGGGTCTTTGCGGAAAAGAACAGATTAAGTAAATGGCCCAAAACACAAACGGAATGGAGGCGTATACTTGCACTCCTAGATATGAACACTAAAAGAACCTAAGGGGTTCTAGGCCGATGAAACAGGGACTATTCCCAAACTACTGAGGTGACTCGTATAGGAATTGCATTAACCAATTACAGAATGAAAAATAGTTATGAAACGTAGTCACCTCAAACCAAGATGAGGGGGAGCTCGAGAGGGTACATCACACTCTATCCCCGATTTACAGTTACAGATTTATGAAGGTTTTTACATTAGCCGGCAGAAAGTTACATTTTTAGAAAAGAAGGTTACATAGTTAACGATTCGCACCTTTCCCTCGGGTTAAACTGCAGAGTTAGCAAGAAAGAAAGACGTTATGTGGCCATTACATTGTTGATGTACTGCTGACCGATGAAAGAGGCCGCCCGCCTTCCGCTTTGACACACACACAAAGATGACGATCAACTGGACAAGTGACGTGCAAAGCCGCAGTTTATAAACCTTCAGGGAAGGTTCGAGATCTTTAACGAATAAACCAGCCACACCCACACAATTTTATTGGTCAATTTAAAAGTTACACTCAAAATCGAAGAAGAAGAAGAAGAAGAAGAAGAAGAAGAAGAAGCCTGTGATATGTTGAAAATAAATTACAGAAATTTGGGATTGTCTGGATTCAAACCTGGCGGAAATAAAAAGGAAATATTGCCAACCCAAAAATAAATGTTTGTTAAAAATGAAGCCATGTTTTCCAGTGTTGACTTAGTTAAATGTAGCAAAGGCTTTTCAGTCTGTCAAACACATAGCAAATACAATGTAAATTAAAACACTAAAAGCATATCTGTAAAACACACACTAACATAAAAAGAATGACATGTTTCGTTCTACAAGAACATCCTCAGATTCTATCAAATCACTTAAAATAAGCTTATATATGTACAGTATTGTTTACGTAGCGTAAACTTGTCAATGATAGAGAGATAAGTGATAACATGAAACAGTAATGACAAAAAATAAATTATATACAATTATAATATAGTGAAAAACTTACGTATTTATCTAGACTGCCGAAGTTAAGTCTGTTGTCACCAAACACTATTTCAGGACTGTGGTCATGGAAAGTTTGTGGTGAGCCACGCTGTGCGTGGAGAGGGGAGGGCAGGACAGGGAGGGGCCTAGGAGATCGATGTGGATCTCTCCTATTGGATGATAAAATCGGGTAGACTATAGAGTGGAGAGGGGGGGGAGAGATGTAGGGCGGAGCGGCTGGAGCGCTGTGGAACTTTCCATCAACATTGGAGGGGGGGGGGAGAGATGTTATTGACCTATTTCATGTTAATTGTACATGTATGTAATATGGATGAATGTAATTATTATATTTTTTTATTTATAATAGGTGAATTAAGTACGGAACGGTATTATTATTATTATTATATGAAAAAAGCAATTCACCTTCCGTCAACATTGGAGAGGGGAGAGAAGTTATTGACCTTTTCCATGCGAATGTACCTTTATGTAATATGGATGAATGCAAATTAATAATTTTTTAGTTGAATAAAGTAAGGGACGTTATTATTATTATTATTATTATTATTATTATTATTATTATTATTTACGATAGAAGCAATTTAAGGAGTAGGTGTTGTCAGATATTATGCGAGTAGAGCAAAGAGGGGGGAATTATTTAAATGTATATTATTATTATTATTATTATTATTATTATTATTTACGATAGAAGCAATTTAAGGAGTAGGTGTTGTTAGATATTATGTAAGTAGAGCGAATAGGGGGGAATTATTTAAATGTGTATGCTCATTCAGGTTATTGGCATTAGTATTTTTTGCGACGTAAATTTCTATTGCTTCTTTTATTTTCAAAGATTTACTTTTATTTTTGAAGTGTAAAATTTTTAGATCAGTGTTGATATCCCCCCTATTCGCTCTACTCACATAATATCTAACAACACCTACTCCTTAAATTGCTTCTATCGTAAATAATAATAATAATAATACACATTTAAATAATTCCCCCCTCTTTGCTCTACTCGCATAATATCTGACAACACCTACTCCTTAAATTGCTTCTATCGTAAATAATAATAATAATAATAATAATAATAATAATAACGTCCCTTACTTTATTCAACTAAAAATTATTAATTTGCATTCATCCATATTACATAAAGGTACATTCGCATGGAAAAGGTCAATAACTTCTCTCCCCTCTCCAATGTTGACGGAAGGTGAATTGATTTTTTCATATAATAATAATAATAATACCGTTCCGTACTTCATTCACCTATTATAAATAAAAAATTATAATAATTACATTCATCCATATTACATACATGTACAATTAACATGAAATAGGTCAATAACATCTCTCCCCCCCCCTCCAATGTTGATGGAAAGTTCCACAGCGCTCCAGCCGCTCCGCCCTACATCTCTCCCCCCCCCCCTCTCCACTCTATAGTCTACCCGATTTTATCATCCAATAGGAGAGATCCACATCGATCTACTAGGCCCCTCCCTGTCCTGCCCTCCCCTCTCCACGCACAGCGTGGCTCACCACAAACTTTCCATGACCACAGTCCTGAAATAGTGTTTGGTGACAACAGACTTAACTTCGGCAGTCTAGATAAATACGTAAGTTTTTCACTATATTATAATTGTATATAATTTATTTTTTGTCATTACTGTTTCATGTTATCACTTATCTCTCTATCATTGACAAGTTTACGCTACGTAAACAATACTGTACATATATAAGCTTATTTTAAGTGATTTGATAGAATCTGAGGATGTTCTTGTAGAACGAAACATGTCATTCTTTGTATGTTAGTGTGTGTTTTACAGATATGCTTTTAGTGTTTTAATTTACATTGTATTTGCTATGTGTTTGACAGACTGAAAAGCCTTTGCTACATTCAAAAATAAATGAACATCAGAAAGAAAAAACTTATGAATACAAAACTTCTTTGAATTATAACTTCTAATACCTCGAACCAGGGTGCATGAACGTAGTTTTAGTGGTGTCCTCTGTGGAAGAATGTCCAAACATCTTGATGAATGTCAAACAAAACAAGTAGAAACTCACTCAGGTTAGGAAAGAGTACAATAACAAAATTACTCAATATTTTAGTGGTGATCTCTTCTGATTAAAGTTCCAAGTTGGTGCAGTTTCAGTTTCACTGTTTTACCAATAGAGGAGTTCATGTAGGCGCTAGATTTGAATGCGCGGCGTTGAGGTGTACCTCCCGGTACACCGAGGTGTCGGAATTTTGTCCCGCAGATCTTTTGATGTGCCAGTAAATCTACCGACACGAGGCTGACGTATTTGAGCACCTTCAAATACCACCGGACCGAGCCAGGCTCGAACCTGCAAAGATGGGGTCAGAAGGCCAGAGCCTCAACCGTCTGAGTCACTCAGCCCGGCTGGTAAGATGATCGCCATAAGTAAACACCTTTCAATAGATGGGAGTGAGTCAGGATACCGTGGCCGATCCGAAGACGACATAATACCACTGCTTCCTTCCGAGAGCCCCGAAGGGAAGTCCTCCATATCTTCGTAGTACCTTTAACCGCTCTCAGCTTATTTGGAAGAGGAGTGGCCTGCCACTCCACCTCCCAATGGGACACAACCAGATGTCCCAGCTGAGAGCGAATATCACTTGCTGGAACCTTGAAAGGCAACGGGGGCAGGCAGCCTGATCTTCTAACTCGTTTCCCTCTATGCCCATGTAGCTTGGGAGCCACAGAAACGTGATTCTGGTACCAGCATCCGAACACCCGTCCAGCAGGTCCTGGATCCGCTGCATCACAGGGTGCTGAGGGAAGCACGTATCAATAGACTAGCGAACTTAAGGAGTCAGTACACACAAGAAAGTGTCGGCGCTCATCGGACAGTGCGTACCGCAGAGCTTCACAGATAACAGAGCTCTGCTGTGTACACACTACAGGCTTCCGGGAGAGCAAAAAGAAACCTATGAATGTCGACAACGAACGCACAGCCCACTTTAGAGTCTGTTCTCGAGCCATCCGTGTAAACGACGACGGAACCTGGATACCGGCCAACAACGGACAGAAAGAGCCTCCGATAAATCGAAGGGCCCGTGTCTTCCTTCGGGCTAGTGTGCAGATCCAGGATTATTTCAGGACGTCGTACTACCCACGGAGGTACCCCACTTGGTAAGGAACCAAAGGTACGTGAAACAATCTGTGACTGCTATCCAACCGTATTCCAACTGGCCGCGTTGCTCGAGGACAAGCAGCGTATAGCTAAATGTCGCCATTGTTGAATACGCAAGGATATCTTGGATGAAGTGGCATCTGTCGCAAATTTACAGCTTACGAAAGGAGCATTAGCTGGCGTCTCAGGTGTAATGGCGACACACAAGACTCAGCGAGCAGGCTAGCAAAGGGGCTTGTACGAAAAGCTCCCGTCGCCAACATAACCCCGGTGTAGTAGATGATGTTCAGCTTCGCAAGGACGCATGGTCTTGCTAGGCCATATGCTGCACTGCCGTAGTCTAACCGGAATAAAATATGTGCCCTATAGAATCGTAGGAGCATCGTGCGGTCACCACACCAATTAGTGCTGCTAAGAAACTTCATGATATTAAGCTTCCCAGTGCATTGCGCTTTTAACTGCCGCGCGTGTGGCTCCCACGATAATTTACTACCAAAAAGGAGCCCAAGAAATCGGTGTCAACTAGATGATGATGATGCTTGGTGTTTAAAGGGGCCAAACATCGAGGTCATCGGCCCCTAATGGTACGAAATGGAATTACAACAAAAAATTCAAAATCATCCATTGACCAAAAGAAAAAGATCGTCATGAAGAAGGAATGGATGGACATGAAAAAAACAACAAACGAGCAAACAAAAAATTAGTGGATTCAACTCAAAAAAAGGATCATATATAATTTATTACTGACCAAGGGACCACTCATAAACCAGAATCCTGAATCGAGGATGCTTGATGTCTAAAGGGGTGCAAAATCCACGTCTAAGGCCCCACAGAATGGTACATGTCGCAAGTAAAGTAGAACCATGCTATTTGTCATGTTGGGGTACTAATCAAAAGTAGCGAAGACTCACAGTGTTCCACGCAAGATGGTACTAATCACAAGTATTGTACTTCGTACAGGTAACGCAGACCTATGGTGTTTCTCACACAATGGAGCCACTCATAGCCAACGCCAACCGATGAGTTTCCTCACCTAGGTGTACTAGTCACGGGTGCCGGTCCCACGGGCACCGTGGTGTTCCTCACATAGTGGGTACTAATCACAGGCAACGCAGACCCACGGTGTCGCTCATATAGTGGTACAACTCACAGGCAACGCCCAGACCCGTGGTGTTTCTCACAATGGCACTTTTTTTTTGCTAGTTGCTTTAAGTCGCACCGACACAGATAGGTCTTATGGCGACGATGGGACAGGAAAGGGCCTGGTGTGAAAATGGGAAACCACGGAAAACCATTTTCAGGGCTGCCGACAGTGGGGCACAATGGTACTTATCACGGCTACTGGAAACCCACAGGGGAACCACTCTCTACTGCTACTAAGCTCAAACCAATTGTGTACCATATATAGTGGTACTACTCGTAAGTAAAGGCGACCCATGGTGTTCCCCGCGTGATGGTACTGATCAATAGTAGTTTCATGGTTCTAATACCAGCATCCCTTGGTCGCCCCTTTTAGTCGCCGCTCACGACAGGCAGGGGATACCGCGGGTGTATTCTACATGTGTGTCCCCCACCCGCAAGGGATAGTGTGTTTAGTCCGCGAGAGGTATTTTATTTCCCTCAAGTCCGCCGGCAAGCCGGTTAGGACCCCCCTATCCGCCACCTGGGACGCGCGACGTGGGAGTATCACCTCTCCCCCTGCTACGCCAGCGTAGTAGGTTCGTGGAAGTGTCAACTACAGGAAGAACGACATTTCCTAGATAAAGTTCAGGAGGAGGGTGAAGATTATGTTGACGACATAAGTGGACAACAGAGGTCTTTGCGGTGGAAAGCCGAAAGCCATGTTCTAAGGTCCACTGCTCCACTCTCCTAATAGCTTGCTGTAATTGTCGCTCTGCGACTGCCATATTACGCGAACTATAGTACATAGCAAAATCGTCAACATATAGCGACGGTATTGCTGCTGAACCAGCAGCAGCGACAATACCGTTTATGGCAATCGCGAACAGAGTGACACTAAGAACCGATCCTGTGGGACTCGTTTATGGCAATCGCAAACAGAGTGACACTAAGAACCGATCCTGTGGGACTCGTTTATGGCAATCGCAAACAGAGTGACACTAAGAACCGATCCTGTGGGACTCGTTTATGGCAATCGCAAACAGAGTGACACTAAGAACCTATCCCTGTGGAACTCCATTTTCCTAAACGTGGTATTGCGGATATGTCCTCCCTATTCGGACACGGAATAGACGGATGGACAAAAAATTCGCAATAAATACCGGCAAGTTACCTCGGAATTTCCACTGATGTAGGACTGAAAGGATACCAAATCGCCATGTGGTGTCGTAGGCCTTCTCTTAAGTCAAAGAAAACAGCTACCAAATGCTGTTTGCGGAGAAACGCATCCTGGATAGAGCTCTCCAGGCGTACAAAGTGGTCAGTAGTCGATCGAGTGACTCGAAAACCACACTGGTACTCGGAGAAGAGCACTTGTTTCTCCAGACACCACGCAAATCGGCGATTTACCATCCTCTCAAATAGCTTACACAGGCAGTTTGTAAGAGAGATCGGTCTGTAACTTCCTGCAAACTTAGGGTCTTTGCCAGGCTTGAGGACAGGAATGACGATGCCCACTCGCCACTGAGACGGAAAATCACCCTCTATCCAGACTCGGTTAAAGACACGAAGGAGATATAGTAATCATCACTAAGGTGTTTCAACATCTGGTTATGGATGTCTGGTCCAGGAGACGTCTCCTTGCAGAGCGCTGAGGTGCAGCGGAGTTCCCACGCCGTAAAGGGCACGTTGTAGTCCTCTGAAGCTTGAGTGGCAAAACTGAGGTGATGCCGTTCTGCCTCACGCTTCAGAGCGAGGAAATCACGATGGTAATTCCCGGAGCCAGATACATCCGCGAAATGACTAGCTAGATGGTTAGCAATCGAGAGGGGTTCAGTGACGACACTGCCTCCAATGGAAATTCCCGGTATAGAAGATGATCCTTGGATACCCGAAATACGTCAAAGTTTAGTTCACACTTGAGATGATGGAGTATGTGATGTCATAGACGACACACATCTCTTCCACGAAGATTTCTCACGTTGGTGAATAAGAACTCGCGCCTTAGCGCGGAGTTTCTTAAATGTTACCAAGTTGGCCACAGTAGGCTACCTACGATAACGTTTATGGGCTCAACGGCGTTCTTTGATAGCTACTGTAATTTCCTCGTTCCACCAAGGAACGAGTTTTCGGCGAGGAGGCGCAGAGAAAGAAGGAATGGACTCCTAGCAGCGGCAAGGATAAGTTGTGTTATATAAGTTTTTCGCCATCTACGGTCAGCGTGGTATCGGCGTTAAAGACAGCTAGGGATGTGAACGTTGGCCAATTAGCATGTTTAAAAAATCAAAGTAAGGATGATTTGAAAATGGTCATTGTCACAAAGATCGTCGTGTGTATTCCACCGAAACGGCGGAAACAATGTCCGGCTGCATAGACTTACGACTATACGAGAATATGTGCCGTAACGTACACTAAAGTGAGTTGGTTCCCCTGTGTTCAAAATACATAAATCCAGCTCTGTTACTAATGTTTCCAGCTCTCTTCAACGGGGACAAAGCGTCTCAGAGCCCCATATGGGGTGATGGGCGCTAAAATCCCCAATAAGAGGAAGGGAGGTGGAAGCTGATCTATAAGATCAGTGACATCGTTCATATTAAGAGGCTTGTCTGGTGAAAAATAAACATTACACACTGTTACTATGACAGACAGCGGAACGCGAACAGCACCAGCCTCCGGCGGGGTTCTTAATGGAAGCTCTTCGCTGTAGGTATCAGAACGGGCAAAAATGCCAACGCCACCGAAAGCCCGGTGAGAATAATGTCGTTCTGTCCAGTATAGTCGAAAATTTCTCAAGACCGTATGATGACCTGGTCTGAAATTTGTTTCCTGAATACAGACTATACTCGCCGAATACTTGGTAATGAGCTGGCGCAGCTCACCAATATGCCTATCATAACCGTTACAATTCCAAACAGTACCATATTGAGGGGGGGGACTTATGTTTAGGTTAGGAGCAGCGTAATGCTACCTAACCTAACCTACACTCACCTCCTCATCCGAAGATTGAGATAAATTCTCCATGATGCATGCCTTGAATTTCTTTGACGTAGTCCGGGGGCGGGTCTCTCCAAGGCTTTTTAAAATTTGTTTTATTTCATGTATATATACATCAGGTGCTTCATTCTATTTTAAGGTTAAGATAATGCCTGATGATGCCTAAATACAAGGCGAAACATGTACCATTTTAGTTAACATGCCAATGTAAATCAACTAAGACAATACTTATTGCATTGATTAGGAGGTCAAATTAATAAATTAACTTATTGTTATTATTCCGATCAATTCAGTCTTCGAAAGGTTTTTTCATACCATACTCATTGCATCTATTTTCAAGTTCCAAGATATTAGACTGACGGCTTTCGGCATAATCTGCCATTAAGACCAAGTCGTCAGCATAGGCCAGACTGCTTACTACATTTCCACCTAATTGAATCCCTCCTTGCCACTTTATACCTTTCAGCAGATGGTCCATGAAAACTACGAACAGCAAAGGTAAAGCCTTGTCTTACTCCTGTAAATACCCTGAACCAAGAACTCATTCTACCGTCAATTCTCACTGCAGCCCAATTGTCAACATAAATGCCTTTGATTTTAATAAATCATAGCCTTGATGCCATAGTCCCCCAGTATGGTGAACATCTTTTCACCTCGGTACCCTGTCATATGCTTTCTCTAAATTTACGAAACAAACAACTGTCTATTCCTCTCGTAGCATTTTTCAGTTACCTAGCGCATACAGAAAGTCTGATACTGACAGCTCCTATGTGGTCTGAAACCACACTGGTTTTCATCCAACTTCCTCTCAACCACTGATCACACCCTCCCTTCCAAGATGCCAGTGAATACTTTGCCTGGTATACTAATCAATGAGATACCGCGATAGTAGTTGCAATTCTTCCTGTTCCCTTGCTTATAGATAGGTGCAACTGCCTTTGTCCAATCTGGAGGTACCTTACCAACACTCCACGCTACTATTCTATGAAGTCATTCCATCCCTGCCTTCCCACTATACTTCACCATTTCATCTAATCCTGCTGCTATATGACAATAGAGTTTATTTACCATCCTTTCCAATTCCTCAAGCATAATTTTACCTACATCATTTTCCTCCTCCCCACGAACTCCGTTGTTCGCGACACCACCATGAAGATTTCTTTTTACGCTGAGATTTTCAAAACATCCCCTCCACCTGTCCAGTGTTTTCCTGGGATCTAGTATGCGTTCGCCTGAATGCTCAAAACACTGTTCATTTCCTTTTTCCCTCCCTTCCTAAGATTCTTTATTACTGTCCAGAAAGGTTTCCCTGCTGCTTGACCTAGCCTTTCCAGGTTATTACCAAAATTTTCCCACAACTTCTTTTTGGATTCAGTAACTATTTGTTTCGCTCTGTTTCTTTCATCTACGTACAATTCCCTGTCTGCATTGGCCCTTGTTTGGAGCCATTTCTGATAAGCCTTCTTTTTAGGTTTACAAGCTGCTCTCACTTCATCGGTGGCGTGCCAGATGCGACCGTGCCGCATGCGACCCGTGCCACTAGCGACCGCATAATCTGTAACCGTGCCGGATGCGACCGGCGTTGACAAGCAAATTGTCATTTGATAAGTTCTGTCATCACCCCAGATAAGGTAAGCTAAACGAAGTGCAATGTCATTTCAGTAAGTCCTATAAGCAGCTACTGCCCCTACTTTACATAACACTTCTGGGGGAAACTCGTTTTACAACACGAAACATGGTGATACATTTACGTCTTTTCCCACCGGGCGAGTTGGCCATGCGGTTAGAGGCGCGCGGCCCTGAGCTTGCATCCAGAAGATAGTGGGTTCGAATCCCACTGCCGGCAGCCCTGAAGATGGCTCTCCGTGGTTTCCCATTTTCACACCAGGCAAATACTGGGGCTGTACTTTAAGACCAGGGCCGCTTCCTTCCCATTCCTATCCCATTGTCGCCTTAAGACCTGTCTGTGTCGGTGCGAAGTAATGCCACTAGCAATAAAAAAGATCCTAATTCTCTGAAATTATTTACGACTTAGGCCTACTTACTTATCGTGCCCTATTAGTACCAGGAGTGTCCAAGGACGTGTTCAGCTTACCTGGTGCAGGTCTTTCTACCTGACTCCCTTGGGCGGCCTGCGCGTCTGGATGTGGGATTATGATAACGCACTAGGGAGAGATGAAACCCGGTTTCGGCACGTAGCCTACTCCTCTCGAATAATACCAAGGGGTCTGCTCAATGCTTTACGTCGCCATCCGACGGCCCAATCACCACCAACAGCATCATATGCCCTCACTTCATTTGAACACTGCGAAAAGGTTTGGATTTGAATCCTGGCTTTTGGCATGCAATCTAGTAATTAGAAACTGTCTACCACCAACTTTCCTACCTTGCCGGCCAACATCCTGATGGTGATTTTTTTTTCCATCCAGGCTAAGTGTCTCAGACGGCTCAGACGATTGAGATGCTGGTCTTCCGACTCCAACTTGGCAGGTTCGATCCTGGCTCAGTCCGGTGGTATTTGAACGTGCTCAAATACGTCAGCCTTGTGTCGGTGGACTTACTGGCACGTAAAATAACCTGCGGGGCTAAATTCCGGCACCTCGGCGTCTCCTTAAACCATACAAGTAGTTACTAGGACGAAAAGCCAGCAACATTATTATATTTTTCTTTCGACCAACGGCACTCGAACCTGCTACCAACGGTGTCAGACCTTTATTTTAGAAAATACCAATTAGCTACTTATAAGCAATCTGCCACTTGGTGACAGCCCTTAACGCAGATCAGTTGTAAGTGATTGATGGGTCGCATGTGGCACGATGCTTTTCCGCTCGGTCGGTATTGGCACGATAATGGCCGGGTCGCATCCGGCACGGTCGCATCTGGCACGTAACCCACTTCATCATCCACTGAGATGTTTGTTTTTTCCCCAACTTTACACACATTCGTTCCTAGGCATTCCCTTGCTGTTTCTACTACAGCATCCCTGTATGCCACCAATTCTCTATTTCCTGAACCTGTTTACTGTACACTGTTTGACACTTCTCACTAATCATATCCATGTACTTTATCTAATTTATGTACAGGGGAAGGCAGTAAAAATTCACTGGCACTTTAGCCGGTTCTGCCATTGTTCTGGACTGGCAAGGATAGAGTGCACAGCCGGGAAGCGCAGCGAACATGGTTAACAGTAAACACATGGAATGAAGGTTTAGTTAACGAGCGGAGTTTTTGCCGAGCGTATGCTGTTATTACTAGTGTTTCATTCCTTTTTTTTTTAAATGCTATTTATTCGGGGCGTCGACCTAAGAAGATCTTTTGTCCCTACTTTGCACCATAAGTTGTGAACCTGTGTGTATTTGGAAATGGCGGAAGTGTAAAGTGTTGAATGTGAGGAAAGGAACATTAAGGACGACACAAACACCCGGTCCCCAGGCCAGGGACACTAATCGTTTACAATTAAAACCCCCTGACCCGGCCAGGAATCGAACCTGGGGCCGCCGGGTGACAGGAGGACGTGTTGCCCCCTACACCGTGGGGCCGGACTGTTTCATTCCTTCGCTTGTTGTTGAATGTTATTTGTGTCAGCTATCGATACAGAGCAGTTGCAATCCAACCTGCAAGGTAAAAGGACGTGAAGTGCTGAGTGTGTGCTAAGAGTACAACTGCAAGTGTGGATATAACATGGGTGTTTCAATTTAACAAACCAATGCACTATAGGGAGATGGTAGTACAGATTGAAAGTGAAATACATACAAACGGTCAAAGTCCCTGTAATATTATGTAAGTGGTGTTAACACACATATATATTTCACAATTGGGTTTACGTCACACCGACAAAGATAGGTCTTATGGCAATGATGGCACAGGAAAGGATTATAGTCGGTGTCAATACAAATCTTAAGCGGACCACTTAACCACTCAACTGAACTGAGGAAAATATCCTTCCGTGTGTGAACACTTCCCCCCTCCCCCCCCCCCTCAATCTTGGTTCTCATCCTGAACCTGATAGGTAAAGTACGCAGCGTTTATAACATAAATATAACATCAAAGGGACCCCTTAGGACTTGAGCTGACTCGGAGTATAGGAGTGGAAAGAAACAGCCTTTGCCTAAGTTAAGGTACAGCCCCAGCATTTGCCTGGTGTGAAAGTGGAAAACCATGGGGAAAAAATCTTCAGGGCTGCTGACAATGGGGTTTGTACCCACTTTCGGCCAAATGCAAGCTCACAGCTGTGCACCCGTAACCACACAGCCAACTCGCTCGGTGGTAACCTCATTCGTGGTGATGGTCCTATTGGTGATTGGTGATACTGAATTGAATCCGGACCCTGGACTGTCTTGGGAGGATATTGAGAAGCTTAAGGAGGTTATGAAAGAGGAATGTCAAGTGGATAAGGCTAGGAAATTATTAACCCCATAACAGCATTATTTTTCCATGCGTTGCGTATTATTTTTTTACATCAGATAATATTTCCATAATCTATCAGCTTCGTTGTCCGTATTGATGAATTAAGAATGCAAGTATGAAGAATGAGATTTCCACCTAATCAATGGAAATCTCATTCTTCATACTTGCATAGATAATATTTCGTCACTATGAAAATGTTCAAATACTGTCAATGGTTCGGGATTATCACCGCGTGAATCCCACTATTGGTGGTAAAATTGACTATGTTGTGTGGCCCACCAAACGTAACCCAGTCTGTCTGACTGTGTCTGTCATGTGAAATTCATCACTCGATTTGGAAGAATAATTGTCACTTTCCTTTTCACTTTCATTGGAAAGCAAGAGCATTCGCTCAGTATCACTGTTTGCTAAACTACTCTGTTTACACTCGGGGGAGGGGGGAAGCGCAGAAGCCACATTGCTTCGACTGCTGACTACACATAAAACATGTGTGAAAGGTCACATGAATTCCACACGAAATACGATATTCCAGGAAATAAAATGTAAGACTTTGTTGCAAAATAAGGCCAACAGATTTCAGAAGTATCTATAAACTTCTGACACTTATAAGCGGTTCACGCAACATGCGAATAAGTACCTTGACGCTTATGAGCAGTTGACGCTGGGAAGGAGTTAATGGACCAACATAAGGAGTTCCAGGAGTTGAACACTTAATTTACTTAAAAAAGCAGAACTAAGTGACATCAAGGAGAGCTCATTTCAAGATAAGCTTGAGTTGGATGAAATTAAGAATAAAGTTCTGCATTTAGTATAAAGGGTAAGGAAGCTTGAACTTATGGAATGACACGAGAATGGGAAGATAGGAGAAATATAATCATGTATGGACTTGCTATTTAGGAAGAGAATTTTATTGATATGCTGGACAAAGTAACTTCCTTAATAACGGAGAACATGGAAGTTAAGTGTAATGACAGCAATATTGATAGTGCTTTTAGCATAGGGAAAAATACAGGAAGATGACCAGTAAAAGTATGTATGGTATCAAGCCTAGATCCGGGAAATTTCGGATAACACAAAATACCTGAAAGGATATAAAATTTGGATTAGGAAAAAACTTCATCCTGAAGAAATGAAAAACCATGGAAAAACTAAGTTTCCATTAATATGTTGGGTGCCACGTGGCACCATATGGTGTCTCGTTGGTCTTCAAATTTGAGACGGTGTGACGCCATATGGCGGCACAGTAGAGTTTCGGATGATGCGTTATAGAAAATCAGTTGCGACATCTATGCGCGTAAAATTAGTACTATGTGAAGAGCGAACTACAGTCTATTGCAGCTATGCATTGCTACTGTGTGCCACGATATGCCCAGTGGTCATTCTCACAAATGAAAGCCTGCCAGGCATTATTTATTCCTCGTTCACATGCGAATTATCATTCAGTTTGTATAGTTGTGCAAAAATATGAAGAAATGGAAGATATTGGTAACATTCTTGGTGGGAAATGGTAAGCGTCTTACCAGGCAGAGAATAAGTGAAATGGATATTTGTGAATGACTGATGGATTCTGATGGAGAGGAAGATGTAAGTGTTAATAACAATGAATGCAACGCTAGTGATGATGAGCGCAGTGACAGCATGAGGGATGTATCGAGTGATGTGGAAGACTATGGCAATACAGATATTATAGGTGGGGACGATGCTGGTGCAAATGGTGTACACAATCATGTGAACAATGATGACTGGGGTCCTTGTGTAGGGGCACAGACAGATAATCCATTTACAAGCCAGGAGCATCTAAATCTTCAAACTGATATTTCTTCAGCCACCATATATGAATTTTACAGACTGTTCCTAACAGATAAAGTTCTTGATTTGATGGTACTACAAACTAATAAACTCAATGCAAATCAAACACTAGCGTCTATGCATAGCAAGCAGTCTAGTCGTTTCAAGGAGTGGGTAGATACTACAAAGGAGGAAACGACAGTTTTCATAGATTTGAGATTCTGGATGGGTCTTGTAAGAATGCGGCCTTCATTATAAAATTATTGGAGCCAATTTTCTGTATATGCAAATAGCATAGTTGATGAATCAATGATTCCGTGGAGGGGCCGTTTATTATTCCGGTAATTTATGCCTGGTAAGGCACACGTGTACGGTGTTAAACAATTTAAGCTGTGCGACGACATGGACTCCACCTACAAAACAATGGTATACATGCTGATAAAGGTATATTCAATGATCAGAATCCACTGAGCATGGCTACTCAAGTTGTAATGCAAATTATGGACCCGTATCCAGACAGTGGTCGCTTTCTCTGCACCGACAGTTACTAACTTGCCGAAGAGCATTCAATAACATCAATATTCCAAGGAGGTTTGCGAAAAGGAAGGAGAACAACAGATAACATTATGACAGTTAAGATGATAATAGATAAACACTTAAGTAGGGAAAGAGGCTGTGTGTACCTAGCGGCAATAGACTTTGAAAAACCGTTTGACACGCTGAGCAGAAAAGCACTGATAGAAAAAATAGGCAGATTGGGATTCTCGAGGAAGACGATACGGGCAGTACAGGCGATAAACCAAAAGGTATATTGTTGTATTAAGCTAGAAGATAATGTAATTAGTGAGCCTATAGACGGCAAGATTGGGCTAAAACAAGGATATAAACTTTCGCCATTGTTATTTTTGCTTTTCATTAATGATATTTTGGAAGGTCACGGAGGTGAAAAATGGGCAGTGCCGGTAGTGCACAAACTAGATATCCCAGGATTTATATTTGCAGATGATGTCATCCTAATGGCTTTAACAGGAGGGGGATTACAAAAGAGTTTGATGTCAGAATTCGCAAGGAAATGGGCATTAAAAATTAACAGTATTAAGTCAAAGGTGATAATTGTACACACGAATAGGAGGAGGAAAACAGAAATGAAATGAGTGTTACAGGGAGAGAGCACAGAAGAAGTAGATAAGATAGAATATTTAGGAGTGCTGCTAAGCAGAAGGGGAGGATGGGAAGATCATATAAAGAGGGCAAAATGGAGAGGGATCGCAGCACTATCTAGGGTTAAAATCTTAGTGACAACATTTCCAGGGATAAATTATAAGATCTGAGAATAGTATTAAAGACGTTAGTGCTAAGCAGAGCATATATGTGGTAATCATGGGGCCAGTGTAAAACCCTTCAACCCCAAAACTGTACCATATGTACATATCTTAATGTTAAGTACTTTTTAGGATAGTGGCACTCACTAACATTTTTCAGCAGTGATATAGACTGAGTATAAGCTATGTGTCAGTGAATTGGTTTCTGAACCTCCAAGGAACACGACGCCCCCGCATATTTTCGGCACAACAATGCACTTTAAACATCTCATAAACCGTTGGGCATAACAGTGGCATTTAACACAGATCACTTGACACCTGAATGTCAGTGATTCTTGATAAACTCTAAGAACTGTATTCAATTCCAACCTCAGTAAATGTAATTTTTGAAAATAGCCCCTTAACCCAAAACTGTAACAAATGTATGTATCTTAACATCAAGTAATTTTAGAATAGTGGTATCATGTTTATTTAATGGCATCCTCGTTTAATTTTAATTTTAGTAGTATTTATTCTGTACAGTCGCTATTAAGTAGGTTCTCTAGCAGCTGAAGATGACCTATTTACGGGTCGAAACCGGTACTGTCTTTTTATGTAAATAATATTGACACTATGTAAAATAAAGTATTGATTAGGTGGAGCACTCATCCTTCATACTTGTACTTGAACTATCAATACGGACCATGAAACTAATAGATTACAGTTAGTTTGAACTAGCATATAAATTTTACGTATTTGAAATTTGTGTTGTACATTCCATACAAAAGCATTAAAAAATTCTGTGACACCACAAAGTGTCACTGTATACTTCATGTTTCGTAAAAATTGATGCGACACCATATGGCGTCACACATGACCTTGATATGATTAGATAAAATTTACTTAGTACATCATATAAATATATCCCAAGATTCTATAAACAGCCTACAACTCGTACAATTGCTTTGGCGCCAGCGGAATACTATTGAAATTCTGCCTGGCACCAGTGGAATAGTGTGCTACAATCGGCTCGGCACTCAACATGTTAAGGCAGAGCACGGAATTCAGGACTAAAAGCATTTCTCAGCAGAAACAGGCTTGTGGTGTTAGGTGATTCTTGGCGAAGAAAGCGGTCTGCTAGTCAGCTGCAGGAGATGGAGCAATGATCAGAAGAGTCAGCAATGAGAAAAGTCAGTGTCACGGCAGGCGACCAAAGGAATGCTGAATCAGCAGCTGCAGCGGAACTAGATACACTGATGGCTATCCAAAGAACTCAAGACATCTTCATTCCAGATAAGCTGCACATGAAGAAGAGATGGTTTCCAGGATGGAAGAAAAAGAAAAGAAAAAATAACTGTATGGTAGAATTAAATTTGAAGGATATTTCAGCTAAAAACGGGATAAAAAGTGTATATGAAGACAAGGGTATGGAAGAGGAAATAATCAGTTCACCAAGTGAATCCATTATACAATAATTAGAGAAATCATAAAATACATAAAGCAGTGCAGCGAGTATTGCACATGTAACCACAAGCATATACCGGTAACTCAGACTTTTTTTGTTACAATTTGCTTTACGTCGCACAGCTAAATATAGGTCTTATGACGATGATGGATTGGGAATGGCCTGGGAGTGGGAAGGAAGCGGCCGTGGCTTTAATTAAGGTACAGCCCCAGCATTTGTCTGGTGTGATAATGGGAAACCATGGAAAACCATCTTCACAGCTGCTGACAGTGGGGTTTGAACCCACTATCTCCCAGATGCAAGCTCAGAGCTGCGCACCCCTAACCGCACGGCCAACTCGCCCAGTAGGTAAACAATTGACAGGGAATCTATCGCCTAGGGAACAGTCATAAACGCAGGTAAGTGGTGACAGATTGTTTAGGCATATAGACATTGCTGACAACTGCATATTCGTAAGTACAAGACGCATCCTATTTGGGGGCAAGAACCAGTAAAGAAATGGTAAAAGTCATTTAGTTAATAACTTCATGTCACTACTGTATTATTACTAGCCTGGTATAGTCCTTAAAAAGGAAGAACTTCTGATAAGATGGGTGGCACCTGAAAAGTAGAGGGAACTGTATGTTAGTGCAAGTTGTAGAAATGTTGGGAAGAACACGAAAACCCAAGTTCTGGGCTATGGTAATTGACCATTCATAACTAAAACACCATGACCCAAGTGGCAATTGAACCTGTAGGTCAAACACTCAATGCCACAAACAAGTGGATTAACCATTCACAATTAGAAATACCATGACTCAACCAGGAATCCAATCCTGAGGTCTGAAGGCCAAGATGCTAACCAGTTGGTCACAGAGCTAGACTAAAGTTGATTTCCAAACTTACAAGTCATAGTAAATCTCTACAAAGGAATAGAGAATCTGAAATAAATTATAATAAGCAGACTGAAGATTGGCAGGAAGAGCAGGATTTCAAATCACTCGAGTGTGTGTTTGTCCAATCCTTGCCCCATTTCTCTACGGAGTCGGGTATGGGGTGAGGTGAGATGAATCTGTCATGGCGGGTTTTTATGACTGGATGCCCTTCCTGACGTCAACCTCATCAGAGGAGTTAATGAGATGAAATGAATGACATGATATATATGATACTAGGAAAGGAGAGGGTGAAACCCAGTGCCGGCACGTAGCCTACTCCTGTATAATAGCATCAAGGGGTCTGTGCTATTCGACAGGAGTAGGCTACGTCCCCATCTGACAGACGAATCACTATCAACGGCATCATATGCTCTCAATCCATATGAGCTCTGCGGAGAGGTCTGGAATTTAATCCAAGCTTTTGGCAATCAATCTAGTGATTAGAAATTGTATACCACCACCTCCCCTACCCTAAAGGCCAACATTCTGATGGTGAACATTTTTTCGACCAATGGGACTCAAACCGGCTAACCTCAGTGTCAGACCGCTTAGACTTCAACGCCTTAACGATCATGGCCACCAGGCGAGCTTCATATCACTAGAGTATAATTTATTATATAGTCAATGAGTCAAATGGGTAAAAGCAAGCATACTACTAATGAGAAACAAAATAATGCAGTAGGCTATATGGGTTAATTGCAAGTGCCATTAGATAAACTGTAGAATTCTACCACGAAGCACGTGTCTCTTTTGAAGGAACGTTAAACAAATAACATTAGAAAAGACTGAGCAAAGGTCTGCGGTAATGAAAAACAGGGGCTCACCATAAGTTAGTGGAACCGACCCCAGACTCGGTAGGAGCCAGTGTTGAAACACATGTAATAAGTATTACCAATATAAATGGTCCGTTATTGGACATTATGACATTTTGAACATTTCGATAATGAGACAAAGTCTCTCATAGTGCATTGGCACTGCCGGTGGCAACAATTAGCCTACACACTGGCCTCCAGTGTCTTGGTAGGTGTGCTAGGTACCAACTGATGAGCCCAGCCTAGCACACGAGGGCGAAACGCTGGCAACCAGGAATGAGTTACCTGAAAAATTTAATACGTCCAATAATGGACCATTTATATTGGTATTATAAATTTACTCATTCGGAACAAATATTTCAGATTCCCTATGGGAATCAACATCTATATCATCTGATGGCCAAGCAGGCATCAATTTTTGATAATGAGACAAAAGTCTCTCATAGTGCACTGGCACTGCCGGTGGCTACAATTAGCCTACACAGTGGCCTCCACGGTATGCACTAGCCAGTGCCTTGGTAGGTGTGCTAGATACCAACTGATGAGCCCAGCCTAGCACACGAGGGCGAAACGCTGGCAACCAGGAATGCTTTTTTTTTTGCTTTACGTCGCACCGACACAGATATGTCTTATGGCGACGATGGGATAGGAAAGGCCTAGGAATTGGATGGAATCGGCTGTGGCCTTAATTAAGGTACAGCCCCTGCATTTGCCTGGTGTGAAAATGGGAAACCACGGAAAACCATCTTCAGGGCCGCCGACAGTGGGGCTCGAACCCACTATCTCCCGATTACTGGATACTGGCCGTACTAAAGCAGCTGCAGCTATGGAGCTCGGTAACCAGGAATGAGTTAGCTGGAAAATTTATAATGTCCAACAACGGACCATTTATACTGGTATTATAAATTTACTCATTCGGAACAAATATTTCAGATTCCCTATGGGAATCAACATCTATATCATCTGATGGCCAGGCAGGCATCAATTTTTGATAATGAGACAAAGTCTCTCATAGTGCATAAGCACTGTCGGTGGCTACAATTTGCTTACACAGTGGCCTCCACGGTATGCACTAGCCAGTGTCTTGGTAGGTGTGCGAGGTACCAACTGATGAGCCCAGCTTAGCACACGAGGGCGAAACGCTGGCAACCAGGAACGAGTTAACTGGAAAATTTATAACGTCCAATAACTGACCATTTATATTGGTATTATAAATGTACTCATTCGGAACAAATATTTCAGATTCAATATGGGAATCAACATCTATATCATCTGATGGCCAAGCAGGCATCAATTTTTGATAATGAGACAAAGTCTCTCATAGTGCATTGGCACTGCCGGTGGCTACAATTAGCCTACACAGTGTCCTCCATGATATGCACTAGCCAGTGTCTTGGTAGGTGTGCTAGGTACCAACTGATGAGCCCAGCCTAGCACACGAGGGCGAAATGCTGGCAACCAGGAATGCTTTTTTTTTGCTTTACGTCGCACCGACACAGATATGTCTTATGGCGACGATGGGATAGGAAAGGCCTAGGAATTGGATGGAATCGGCTGTGGCCTTAATTAAGGTACAGCCCCTGCATTTGCCTGGTGTGAAAATGGGAAACCACGGAAAACCATCTTCAGGGCCGCCGACAGTGGGGCTCGAACCCACTATCTCCCGATTACTGGATACTGGCCGTACTAAAGCAGCTGCAGCTATGGAGCTCGGTAACCAGGAATGAGTTAGCTGGAAAATTTATAATGTCCAACAACGGACCATTTATACTGGTATTATAAATTTACTCATTCGGAACAAATATTTCAGATTCCCTATGGGAATCAACATCTATATCATCTGATGGCCAGGCAGGCATCAATTTTTGATAATGAGACAAAGTCTCTCATAGTGCATAAGCACTGTCGGTGGCTACAATTTGCTTACACAGTGGCCTCCACGGTATGCACTAGCCAGTGTCTTGGTAGGTGTGCGAGGTACCAACTGATGAGCCCAGCTTAGCACACGAGGGCGAAACGCTGGCAACCAGGAACGAGTTAGCTGGAAAATTTATAACGTCCAATAACTGACCATTTATATTGGTATTATAAATGTACTCATTCGGAACAAATATTTCAGATTCAATATGGGAATCAACATCTATATCATCTGATGGCCAGGCAGGCATCAATTTTTGATAATGAGACAAAGTCTCTCATAGTGCATAAGCACTGTCGGTGGCTACAATTTGCTTACACAGTGGCCTCCACGGTATGCACTAGCCAGTGTCTTGGTAGGTGTGCGAGGTACCAACTGATGAGCCCAGCTTAGCACACGAGGGCGAAACGCTGGCAACCAGGAACGAGTTACCTGAAAAATTTAATACGTCCAATAATGGACCATTTATATTGGTATTATAAATTTACTCATTCGGAACAAATATTTCAGATTCCCTATGGGAATCAACATCTATATCATCTGATGGCCAAGCAGGCATCAATTTTTGATAATGAGACAAAAGTCTCTCATAGTGCACTGGCACTGCCGGTGGCTACAATTAGCCTACACAGTGGCCTCCACGGTATGCACTAGCCAGTGCCTTGGTAGGTGTGCTAGATACCAACTGATGAGCCCAGCCTAGCACACGAGGGCGAAACGCTGGCAACCAGGAATGCTTTTTTTTTTGCTTTACGTCGCACCGACACAGATATGTCTTATGGCGACGATGGGATAGGAAAGGCCTAGGAATTGGATGGAATCGGCTGTGGCCTTAATTAAGGTACAGCCCCTGCATTTGCCTGGTGTGAAAATGGGAAACCACGGAAAACCATCTTCAGGGCCGCCGACAGTGGGGCTCGAACCCACTATCTCCCGATTACTGGATACTGGCCGTACTAAAGCAGCTGCAGCTATGGAGCTCGGTAACCAGGAATGAGTTAGCTGGAAAATTTATAATGTCCAACAACGGACCATTTATACTGGTATTATAAATTTACTCATTCGGAACAAATATTTCAGATTCCCTATGGGAATCAACATCTATATCATCTGATGGCCAGGCAGGCATCAATTTTTGATAATGAGACAAAGTCTCTCATAGTGCATAAGCACTGTCGGTGGCTACAATTTGCTTACACAGTGGCCTCCACGGTATGCACTAGCCAGTGTCTTGGTAGGTGTGCGAGGTACCAACTGATGAGCCCAGCTTAGCACACGAGGGCGAAACGCTGGCAACCAGGAACGAGTTAGCTGGAAAATTTATAACGTCCAATAACTGACCATTTATATTGGTATTATAAATGTACTCATTCGGAACAAATATTTCAGATTCAATATGGGAATCAACATCTATATCATCTGATGGCCAAGCAGGCATCAATTTTTGATAATGAGACAAAGTCTCTCATAGTGCATTGGCACTGCCGGTGGCTACAATTAGCCTACACAGTGTCCTCCATGATATGCACTAGCCAGTGTCTTGGTAGGTGTGCTAGGTACCAACTGATGAGCCCAGCCTAGCACACGAGGGCGAAACGCTGGCAACCAGGAATGCTTTTTTTTTTGCTTTACGTCGCACCGACACAGATATGTCTTATGGCGACGATGGGATAGGAAAGGCCTAGGAATTGGATGGAATCGGCTGTGGCCTTAATTAAGGTACAGCCCCTGCATTTGCCTGGTGTGAAAATGGGAAACCACGGAAAACCATCTTCAGGGCCGCCGACAGTGGGGCTCGAACCCACTATCTCCCGATTACTGGATACTGGCCGTACTAAAGCAGCTGCAGCTATGGAGCTCGGTAACCAGGAATGAGTTAGCTGGAAAATTTATAATGTCCAACAACGGACCATTTATACTGGTATTATAAATTTACTCATTCGGAACAAATATTTCAGATTCCCTATGGGAATCAACATCTATATCATCTGATGGCCAGGCAGGCATCAATTTTTGATAATGAGACAAAGTCTCTCATAGTGCATAAGCACTGTCGGTGGCTACAATTTGCTTACACAGTGGCCTCCACGGTATGCACTAGCCAGTGTCTTGGTAGGTGTGCGAGGTACCAACTGATGAGCCCAGCTTAGCACACGAGGGCGAAACGCTGGCAACCAGGAACGAGTTAGCTGGAAAATTTATAACGTCCAATAACTGACCATTTATATTGGTATTATAAATGTACTCATTCGGAACAAATATTTCAGATTCAATATGGGAATCAACATCTATATCATCTGATGGCCAAGCAGGCATCAATTTTTGATAATGAGACAAAGTCTCTCATAGTGCATTGGCACTGCCGGTGGCTACAATTAGCCTACACAGTGTCCTCCATGATATGCACTAGCCAGTGTCTTGGTAGGTGTGCTAGGTACCAACTGATGAGCCCAGCCTAGCACACGAGGGCAAAACGCTGGCAACCAGGAATCAGTTAGCTGGAAAATTTATAATGTCCAATAACGGACCATTTATATTGGTATTATAAATTTTGCTCATTCCGAACAAATATTTCAGATTCCCTATGGGAATCAACATCTATATCAAGAGGACAAACTGGGGCAAATATTAATTTATAGGAAGGGGAGTTAGGGATTGGAATAACTTACCAAGGGAGGTGTTCAATAAATTTCCAATTTCTTTGAAATCATTTAGGAAAAGGCTAGGAAAGCAACAGATAGGGAATCTGCCACCTGGGCGACTGCCCTAAATGCAGATCAGTATTGATTGATTGATTGATGTAATAAGTTGCGAGTAAAAACAACATTCATCAACAGAGCATATCATTAATACAAATTCATCAGTACTGGATTAAAGTTGAAACTCGTCTTTCTACTCAGGGTCAGCCTCTCCTCTGTCGCCTCCACTACAGCCCTCCTCGGTCACACTGTTCTGTGCTTTATCATGTAGCTGTTCTTTCCAGTGTGAATGGTGTCTGTCTGTTATATCTGTGCTTATAATTGAGAAACTGCTTCTGTGCCAGACTGAAGGGGAAGCAGGAGGTCAGTGGTAAGGTTGGTGGTGGGAAGTATGCCGTGTGGCCTTCACCAACAGTGACAGACAGGCCAAATGTTTACAAAATTAGACCTTAACTTACTCAACCAAAACAAATTATTTAAAGAGTTGAATCCCATTACTTGACAAAAGTTACATAATGGCAATTGAAGTTTTAACATTACAGTACAATTTGGCTCAAAGGAAGAAAGAGGATACTAAAGTCTGAAGTAACCTTTGGCAATTTATTTTTCAGACTAACTGTAACATGCAATTCACAGACAGATGTAGATCGTAATAAAGGCTCAGACAGTTCAAAAGAGTGAACCATTTTATTAACTGAACTACTGATGAGCAAAGTCATGAAGCTGCACAACCGAGATATCCGATTGAATGAAAGGTAATATTTAAAAAAAATGAGTTTAGACTAAATCCAGTACAAACTAGTTGCTACTAGGTTAGGTAGTGTGAAACAAGTACAGCACCCGTGGGTAGCCTAAAACAAAAAAATAAGGAACTGACTGGGTGCAACGAGCAGTAGCCTACCAAGTTTCCTTCTACACATCTCATCTAATTAATCTGTCTGCTCTGTGCTGTCACATCTCACACTCGTGGATATAAACTCGTATGTAATAATCATTTAATGTAGGCCTAAATTATTGGCATTCATTTTAGATGAAAAAATAACGGCTAAAATTTACTGAGATAGTCAATGACAATACAGCAAACTACATAAAAAATCTACACAGCTGTTAGGAAAGTGAATAAGTGAAACATGTTTGTAAACAACAGCGAATGTCCGAACACAAAAAGTAAAATAACACTGAACAAAAATGTACTACGGTACTACTTATTATCGAAAACTATACGACCAAATCTGGCTCACTCAATCAAACGTTCGGCAGAAACTAGTGTCACATTAAGTTCAATAAATTCAGACATCGGCATATAGTACGGAACTAGACTTAAATATTTTAGACAGAATATACAATTCCTATATTACACAAGGACAGTGTATAAAGGCCACAAAAATAGACTTTAAAACTCTACATTCCTTGAAAGAAGCACTTCCTGAAATATCATGCTCTCTCTCCTCTTCTTCACAAATGTAAGAACAATGCATAAGAGATAAACTTACGTCTCGTCGAAAGCCATACTAGCTGATGATGCATCTAATACAGAAGACTCCATTTTTAACCGAAAATACGCATAAAAGTGTCAAAAGTTAAAATAACAAACTACGATACCGTGTACCCGATTTAAAATAACTGCCATAATGTAAACGTTGTAAACATAGCGCTATCTATGGGTACTGTTCTGTTCTGTTCGTGAAGTTTATTTGGGCTCGTTATTTCACCCAGACACTATACCGTACGATATGTGTACGAAATCGACACACGCACACAAGTTCAATAAAGTAGTACACCAATGGAGTTGACAATGTTTTCGGAAGACGAAGTACTTGAAGATGGAGGGAAGTAGACCATGCAGCAGACTCACAAAATGGGTTCAAAGCACGGAAGGTAGATCAAGAAAAGACGTATCACCTAGACAATTAAGAGTGAGGAATTACGTATACAAGACTAGGAGTTATAGGAAAAACACAGGGACACAAGGTATACTAATCTTCACGCTAGAGTGGCCGTCTCAGCGACTTCTACAAAACATACACACCGGGCCAACATATAAGGGTCAAGCAGGAGAGGGCAGGGGAACGACGGAGGGGTGGAGATATGTGAGAGTGTAGAACTTTGGACAGATGGAAAGAAATATCTGAGCAACGTATATGGGGGATGTAGGGAGGGCAAAGTGTCAGTGAAATCGTAAACAAAAGAGGAAGAGGGGCGACATTGTGTTGATATGAACATCAATAGTGTTTATTTTGTGGGCTCCGAGCATTCCGGTGAAGGATGCGTACTACCATTATTAAAGATAAGGTGTAAACTTTCGCGAAGTTGACTAATAACTGGTAAGATAGTGGGGTGATCGCCAATTAGTTGAGTAATCTGCATGAGAATGTGGAGAACACTCTGATAAACATGTTCTCGCTGAGGAAGTGTATTACCTGTTTGAGGATGCTGTGCGGGTTGCAGAGGCATTGACGGGCTCGATGTTGAAGGAGTGGGCTGACTGGGTTGAATGGGGTATTGATAACTCAGAGATTGAGAGGGGTGAGAGGATGTAGTGGATTGCACTAGCTGGAGATACGCAGCTCTATCATAGCCGGGAGAAGGTTTAGGTGGCAAATCCTTAACAACCACTTGTGTGAATTTGCGTTTGCGAGGGGCATCTGGTAATGGAGAAGGATGTTGAGAGGGTAGGGGAGGGAATTGTTGAACATTATGATACTCAGAATAAGTAGGTGGAAATAGTCGAGCAGAAGCTTCTGAGAAGGAAATGTTATCAGTGCACATAAGTTTTTTGATTTCCACTTGCTTCTGATGAACAGCACAATCCGAGGAACCCGTTTCGTGTTCCCGATTGCAATGTACACATAACTTGACATTAGCAAGGCAGTCTGAGGTAGAATGGTTCATACTACAGTTGCGACAGCGAAAGTTAGTGGACTGGCAATTGCGTAGGGTGTGTCCATAACGCTGGCATTTGGAACAAATAATGGGGTAAAATATAAAGGGATGGACTTCTAACATTACATGATAGATTGAAACATATTTGGGCAACGTTTTGGAGCAAAAAACAATCTTGATGGAGCCAGTAGGTAGATATACTGACTGACCATCTTGGAGGGATTTACGGCGTAGGCGATGAACAGAATGAACTTTGACGTCACTCTGAAGTAAAGTAAGAATATCGGATTCAGTAAGATCTTTCTCAACACCGCGTATAATGCCTACGCGGAAGATATTTGAGTGAGGAATATAGGCATGCCACTTTTGTGTCTCAAGGAACTTATTCTGCAGAAAGTCATTAGCATGATGAGGAGAGTGAAAGTTTACCTGAATCCGGTTACGGCCTTTATACTGGATGGATTTAATAGGAGATTTCCTTTCATAGAGTAGACGCCCTATAGCCATAGGGTGTAGATTGCCAATGTTATTACCTTGTTTGGATGAAACAAAAACAAGATATGGTCCTGGGTGGTTTAATGGGTATAAATTACATGCACTAGTATTAGGAGGTGGAGCAGGAGGGGGAGGGTTAGGATTGCATTGAGTCGCAGTTTGCAACAAAGGGGTAGGTGCAGAAGTATCATTCACGGTTGTATCCATTTTCACTACTTCTTCCCGTTCAACATTACTATTTGACGCGGGATGAAAGTCCCGAGTACCTCCACTATCAGAACTCATGCCACCACTGCACAATCACACGCAAGCTAGCACCAGAACGCACGAGTAAGTTCTAGAAATGTCAGACACCGAACACGAAACCTCGAACACAACGAACCGCACAGGACGATGTCGCGGACGAGACTAATATCTATGGGTAGATTCTTAAAATACCGAAGAACCCAACACTTCTGTCAGCCAAAGAAGATATAGCTCCTATCATCTCCCATCACCCAACGAAAAGAATACCGTAGGACCATCTAACAACAAAATGTACTATTACGAAACAAGAGACAAATACGCAAGGGCAAGAGGCATGGCAGGTGGCAGTGAGTAGGCAAGTTTAGCCGTTTGGCCACTGCCATATCAAAGAAAATAACGTTAAACAACAGTGCAGGTCCTAATCGGAGAATGTCTATTGGTACCGTATTCAATTAAGGAGTCGACTCCTATGAGTTTAGGCTCGAACGTAATTCCAATTCGTATTCCAGCGAGGAGAAAGCTAACAACGCTACGGAACCTCTTCTATTTTTGGATATCCCCTCCTCAAAGAATCTTTTCTTATATATATAGGTACTTTCCTTGCGAAATATTCAACATCGGTGGATGCAGAGTGGGTTTCGGCCTTTGGGTTTCGTGCCTTAAGAGGCCACGGCTTGTCCGTGGTTCAACAGCTCTGTACTCTGACCGGCCAACCGAGCAGAGGAAAGTTGGCCACGACTCTACCGTGGCTACATGCCTCTGCATTCGGGAGACAGGCCTGGGGCACAGTGCCGGACTTCATGCCTGGCCCCACCCGTCGGCTGTCCTGAGAATGGTTTTCCGTGGTTTTCCATTCTCCTGCACTAAGGCGAATGCCGGGACAGTTCGTAGTATAGGCCACGGCCGCCCACTCCCTCACCTTCTCCGCCCATCTCCTTCACCGTAACAAATCTCCCGGCCTGAGAGACGGCGTCAGCGTCTAAGAGGCCCGCCTCCCCCTTCACGGGAGGAATGAAAACGTTTAGTAGTAGTAGTAGTAGTAGTAGTAGTAGTAGTAGTAGAACTACTCAACACCTTCAGCTGAGAGAAATTTGATATTCTTTCAGTATGCTGAATGAGGATATTATTTTGACAATGTCAAATAAACATTCTGACAACCGCGTGAAACGTCGGCTAAGGGATACGTGTGGACTATAAGGTGTGACAATCACGAAACCATTTATTGCCTGAAGTGACCACAGTCTCCTCTCTTTAACATTTTTCTAACTTAACCATAACCTAACACCCACGGTATCCCCTGCCTGTCGTAAGAAGCGACTGAAAGGGACCGCAGGTGCTCTCAACTTGGGAGCGTGGGTTGGGGACCACGGGCCCTTAGCTGATCCTGGTATTGCTTCCACTTACTTGTGCCAGGCTCCTTACTTTCATCAAATACAGTAGAGACAATACACGACACTTACGGATTTCGCCTTGCTAAAATGGGAGACAATTCGACGGTGGCGCTCCTAGTGACTTGACCTGAACAAATCGCGCTAAATTCAAATATCAATGGAAATGTATATACGGAAATGGATAAATAAATTACGTCTAGAAAGAAAGAAAGTGGTATTGAGATATTAACTTCAAAGTTGCTAAAGCAATTCTGGATAAATGAATGAAGAATTATTTAAAAGGTTATTATTCAAAGACTGAAATTAGACATATAAACAAGGTGTGAAATGGACTGCTGTGAAATGGCTTGATCTTTCATTTATGCATTACTTTTTTAGCTTTAACATACCCTTGGCTGTATAGTCGAGGATTTTTAAAGTCCTGGCCTGGAAATGATCTGAACAGATCTTATAATTTTTATACAAGCGTAACGTCCCTTCTTTCTTGTACACTTCATCCAAATCGCTTCTGTGACATTTCAAAACCCACAGATCACACCTACAACAACACATCGGTATTGAAGGTTAACTGCTGCACTATACAATAAAATATGCGTATTATATTTTAAGCCCTTTAAAACATGGGTCGAGCAAGTCAGAAGATTATGAAGTACTATAAAAATCTCTGTCACTGGAAGAATATATATGCATACACAATATTACTTACATGTTCTTGTCACGAGGGTACCTGAAGAACGAGCGCGCATTTTTCTCTACTTCGTAATTACTGCAGCCAAACACAGCACATACCTTTCCCCTCATGTTGAGAGGAGATATCAAGGAATGAGACACGCTACTATTTAATTATGTCAACTCACTGAAAACGCATAAATAACACCAAAAACTTCACACAAAAATACACGTGCTCTTATGACAGAATCAGTACCGTTCAGGTCTATCCGCTAGAGTGTGCTCCAATAGCTGTCCCTCGATATCTCGCTCAGTGTCGTGTATTGTCTCTACTGTATTTGCTTTCATCTATCCGATCCGACCACCCTTGGTCAACTCTTCTTCTTTTTCGACCCCGACGGTATTGCGTGGCCCTTCTCTTTCTTTTGGCCGATACGGTATCTTAATTTTTCGAAGTGCCTGCATCTCTCACCTTTTCTAGGTACACATTGGTGGGGTCTCAGGTGTGAAATGTATCACGCATGTGGATCTGACTCTGTTATACAGGCGGATGCCCTTCCTGACGCCAAAACCGGATGTATTCAGTATTTCTTGATTCGAAGTGTAGAATGTTGTGTGAATATGAAGAGGAGTGTGTTGGGACAGAAGTCCTCGAATAAGGAAATTAAATGAAATGGCGTATGGCTTTTAGTGCCGGAAGTGTCCGAGGCTCGCCAGGTGCAGGTCTTTTGCTTTGACGCGTCGTGATGAGGATGACACAGTTGGCCCAGGAATCGAACCAGGGACCCCTGTGACCAAAGGCCAGCACGCTAACCATTTAGCCATGGAGCCGGACCCCAAGTAAGGAGAATTAATAAGATGTGGTTTAAAATTTTCGACCCGGCTGGGAATAGAACCGAGGGTCTCAACTCTGACGATTCAGCTAAGGAGTGTACCGTTACTTCTTTTATTATCAATTGATTGTCATTTAGGATTTCCGCTATTTCTCGACGCTGTAGTGCCATACTTCTGCAAGACGCCACAATACGCAACTTCTTCTTCTTCTTACTAGCCTTTCTCCGTTTCTGGCACTTTGTGCGAATGTGGTAAATTTTACGACTGTATGTCCTTTCCGACGCCATCCCTACACGTTTAAAACAGCAATCATCATCCTTTTATATTTAAGAAAATATCGCTATCGGTACTTTTATTATGAGAAGCAGGCCCATCAAATAGCTCACAAAAAAAGGAGTATTAACAGTTCTGTTCGTTTTTCAGGTTTTCAGTCCGTAGGCTGCTTGGATCCTTACATATAGCTCCCCTCGAATGTTAAGCAGTTATAACTAAGCCTAACAAACCGATGCCAGCGAGGTAATTTGCCATTGCTTGCCTAATTGACCCAGGTACAACTGACCATCAATCACTACTGATCGGCATTAAGGGCAGTCGCCCAGGTGGCAGATTCCCTATCTGTTGTTTTCCCAACCTTTTCTTAAATGATTGCAAAGAAATTGGAAATTTATTGAACATCCCCCTTGGTAAGTTATTCCAATAACTAACCTCTTCATATGAATGAATATTTGCCCCAATTTGTCCTCTTGAATTCCAACTTTAACTTCATATTGTGATCTTTCCTACTTTCCAACTTTACCTTCATATTGTGATCTTTTCTACTTTTAAAGACCCCACTCAAATTTATTCGTCTACTGATGCTCTTCCATGCCATTTCTCCACTGACAGCACGGAACATACCACTTAGTCGAGCAAATCGTCTCCTTTCTCCCACGTCTTCCCAGCCCAAACCTCGCAACATTTTTGTAACGCTACTCTTTTGTCGGAAATCGCCCAGAACAAATCGAGCTGATTTTCTTTGGATTTTTTCCAGTTCCTGAATTAAGTAATCCTGGTGAGGGTCCCATACACGGGAACCATACCCTAGTTGGGGTCTCACCAGAGACAAATATGCTCTCTCCTTTACATACTTATTACAACCCCTAAATACACTCGCAACCATGTGCAGAGATCTGTACCCTTTATTTACAATCATATTTTTGTGATTACCACAATGAAGATCTTTCCTTATATTCATACCTAGGTATTTACAATGATCCCCAAAGGGAACTTTCACCCCATCAACGCAGTAATCAAAACTGAGAGGACTTTACCTATTTGTGAAACTCACAACCTGACTTTTATCCCCGTTTATCATCATACCATTGCTTACTGTCCATCTCACAACATTATCGAGGTAATTTTGCAGTTGCTCACAATATTGTAACTTATTTATTACTCTGTACAGAATAACATCATCTGCAAAAAGCCTTATCTCTGATTCCACTTCTTTACACATATCACTAATATATATAAGAAAAATATAAAAACTCAATAATACTGCCTTGAGAAATTCCCCTCTTAATTATTACAGGGACAGATAAAGCTTCGCCTACTCTAATTCTCTGAGTTCTATTTTCTAGAAATATAGCCACCCATTCAGTCACTCTTTTCTCAAGTCCAGTTGCACTCATTTTTGCCAGTAGTCTCCCATGATCTACCCTATCAAATGCCTTAGACAGGTCAATCGCAATGCAGTCCAGTTGACCTCCTGAATCCAGGATATCTGCTATATCTTGCTGAAATCCTACAAGTTGGACTTCAGTGGAATAACCTTTCCTAAACCTAAACTACCTTTTATCAAAGTAGTTATTAATTTCACAAACATGTCTTATATAATCAGAAAAAATGCTTTCCCAAAGCTTACATACAATGCATGTCAAACTGACTAGCCTGTAATTTTCAGCTTTATGTCTATCACCCTTTCCTTTATATACAGGGGCTACTATAGCAACTCTCCATTCATTTGGTAAAGTTCCGTCATGCAAACAATAATCAAACAAGTACTTCAGATATGGTACTATATCCCAACCCATTGACTTTAGTATATCCCCTGAAACCTTATCAATTCCAGCTGCTTCTCTAGTTATCAACTTTTGTATCTTATTGGTCATTGTTATAATAGGTAAATGTTAATACTTCTCTATCTGGACATTATCCTTGTAACCAACAATCTTTACATATTGCTGACTGAATACTTCTGCCTTTTGAAGATCCTCGCATACACACTCCCCTTGTTCATTTATGATTCCTGTAATGTCCTTCTTGGAACCTGTTTCTGCCTTAAAGTACCTATACATAGTCTACGCTTCCATTTTTCACTAAAATTTGTGTGGCCGCCAGTTATGCTTGCCATCATATTATCCTTAGCTGATTTCTTTGCTAGATTCAATTTCCTAGAAAGTTCCTTCAATTTCTCCTTACTTCCACAGCCACTTCTAACTCTATTTCTTTCCAACCTGCACCTCCTTCTTAGACTCTTTACTTCTCTGTTATAATATAGTGGATCTTGACCATTACTTACCACCGTTAAAGGTACTAAACCTATTTTCACATTCCTCAGCAATTGCTTTAAACCCATCCCAGAGTATCTTTACATTTTATTAAACCATTTTCCACCGATCATAGTTATTAAAAACTCCTTCATTCCTGTTTATCAGCCATATGGTACTACTACTGCCTAATAGTCCTAATTTTAATATATTCCTTTCTTTCACATTTATTTTTAATTACCACAAAAACAGCTTCTTGATCACTAGTACCATCTATTACTTCGGTTTCTCTATAGAGCTCATCTGGTTTTACCAGCACCACATCCAAAATATACTTCCCTCTGGTTGGTTCCATCACTTTCTGAATCAGGTGCCCTTCCCATATTAACTTATTTGTCATTTGGTGGTCATGCTTCCTGTCGTTCGCATTACCTTCCCAATTGACATTTGGTACATTGAGATCACCCGCTACAATCACGTTCCTTTCCTTATCGTTTCCCACATAGCTGATTATCTTAACAAATAATTCTGAACCAGCATCTGCGCTACCCTTTCCTGCTCTGTACACTCCAAAAACATCAAGTTGCCTATTATCTTTAGAGATGAGCCTTACCCCTAGAATTTCGTGTTTATCGTCTTTAACTTTTTTGTAGCTTACAAATTCTTCTTCACCACAATGAATACTCTCCCTCATACCATTCCTATCCTATCTCTACAATATACCCTCCAGTTCCGTGAGAAAATTTCTGCATCCATTATACCATTTCTCAGCCGTGATTCAACTCCTATAACAATATCTGGTAAGTATATATCTATTAAATTCTATTCCTTTCATTACAATACTTCAACAGCTGAGCACCAACATTTTTATGTCATCCCTACTTGATTTCCAGTTCCCTGTTCCCTTAACACCGCTCCCTAGGCCACCCTGGTTTCCCTGAATGTATCTCCCTGTAACCCTTCTAAACAAATTTCCTAACTTATATGTATCATTGCGGTTTATGTGAAGGCCATCTGAACGCAGATCCCTATCTCCTACCCACCCATTAGGATCTAGAAATCTCACTCCCAGTTTCCCACATACCCACTCCATGGTCACATTAAAATCCCCAATCACCTTCCAGTAAGTATCCCTCCTACACAGAATTCCACTGATAACAATCTCCGCTTGCTTAAACTTCAGCCGTGCTGCATTTACCAGGTCTCACACATCCCCAACTATGTTGGTATTTATACCTGCTTGTCTTACGTTGTTAGTACCAACGTGAAACATTATCACCGTCTCCTTTCCCTCCTCCTTCTCTTCTACTTTCCTCAACATCTGCCTTAACCTAATTCCCGGATAACACTACCCTGGTAACCTTTCCTCCACACACTTTCCCGAATGTCTCACGATGGAATCCCCCATGACCAGAGCCTCAACCCTACCAATCTCATTTGATCCTCTCCCCTCTTGGTCAGTCCTATCTTTCCTGACAGCAGCAGAAGCTACTTTCTCCTCCCTCTTCTCCATCCCATGACCCTGTTCCACCTGTCTTTTCCTATTCACGACTCCATATTTCCCTTTCCTACCTCTTCCCTTCCTACTTCCACACTTCTCGGCAACAGTTCCCTGTTCCTCATCTCCCCTGTGTTGTTCTACCTGCAGTGACTCGTACCGATTTCTCACCGGCGCCTGTCCTGAATTCTGATCCTGAATAGAGCCGTCATTGTTACCATTCACAACGCACCGCGTACTAAACGGCCTTTCATTTCGACTACGCTGAATTTATGCTTAAACATTACGACACCCAAACAGTTTTCTTCCACTCCAGCCAAATTCACTGTTGCTTATGCACCATATTCACGACCATGGTAGACCGCTGGCCTTCTTAGCCCAACTTGGCAGGTTCAATGTCGGTCGGTCACTTGCTTTCTTCGCTTATGCTGCGTGAACCGTCAACGATAGACCCAAAGTGTAAGCATACGAATTGTAGAGCATAGAAACCTCTACGAAAAAAAGTCTGCGGTGGTATATACCTATTTCGAACCGGTTGCCGTCTAGAAGTGATATGTTATAGTCCGCGGTAAAGAAAAATAACTCCTTAAGATTAAATAAATATTTCAATATTATCCTCAAACTCCTCATTGAAATAAATTGTTTGATCTCCTACACTACTTCATAAGGATTACAATAACCTTGTCAGGACATTATTTGCATGAATGGTTCAGAAGTTACGACCATTTTAGACTGTAGTGATAATTCGTTCCCTGTTGTCTGCTAGCAAGTTGCCTTTACCTCGCCGCTTGGAGCGCTGTAGTCGCCTCTGATGAATATATATATATAGTTGGTCGGAACCAACGAGCTAGAATAGGGTTATCCTATGCAAACTTTTGCCGCTAGATGGCATGAGTGTACTACTCGGACTAGAATGAGATTAGGCCTAGGTTATGCATAGTAAAGTTATGAATGAGAATATGGATGATGCGAATAGTACCGTATAATATTTATCCGAACATAGATAAAATGAATATGAACACTTTAAAAGAAGAGTTGAGGAAGCGAGGAGGGAGAGTTGGTGGTAATAAACAAGAGCTTTGTCAAAGGTACGATAGAGATGTTTTACACGCTGTCTGTGCGAAAGTATTTTAAATAATAAATACAGGGATGTAATCAGTACCGTACACAGTGGCACCATAATTATTTATGAATGTTTGTTCTATTTGGATTGCGGGCTTATATGAAAATGGGAATACATCGGACAACGGAGATACCAACAGAAAGTAGGGTTACCAGTAGGCCTATATTTCCAAGTGACATGAACTTTAAAGATTTATCAGTCTCCTTTCTGCCTCATGTGAAATTATCACATATTCACTTGATGGACTACTTCGTTTTCAGAAAATCCGAGATCGATGGAGCTCCAGTGAAGAATTACAAGTCGTTATGTGATGCCGGATATAATTTATTTAGTGAAAAGTTCATTAAAATCATTGTGTGTTTGAGAGTGATAGGGTATTTGTACTGTCTTCTGTGAGATCACAATTCACCAAAAACAAAGAGTACACTGTTAAATTGATACTAGATCGCTGTGGTTCTGGCATTCTAGCAGCAAGTTGTGAGTGTGTAGCAGGTATTGGACCCAAAGCCTGTTGTAAGCATACTGCTGCCCTTTGTTATGCCCTTGAATACTTCAGCAAAACTGGTTTGATAAAATGTTCAGAAACACCAACTGACGTTTTACAAATATTTCACCAGCCTGCACGAAAAAGGAAAGTACATGGAAGTCCTGTTAAAGTGTCAAATCTGCCCATAGCAACAGGTTCACGGTTATGTTTTGATCCAAGACCAGCCTCACTCAGAAACGAGGAAGGTTATGAATCATATGTGAGACATTTAATTGAAAATTCAGGAATGAAACTGTCTTATTTGTCATCACTTCCCAAATCAAATGTTAACATCTTGTCTGTTGCACATGATCATTTTTTTGGAACAGACACAAACTCAAATTATTTATCTGAGTTAGTGTCTGTCTCTGAGGATGCCATAAAAGATATAGAAAGGGAAACAAGAGGGGAATCCAGATGTGCACTATGGTACAAGGAAAGGAAGTACAGGCTAACGGCAAGTTATTTTGGTAGAATATGCCACACTAAAGATGCCAAAACTTTGGCCCATACAATAATTGCAGGTAGTCAATACCAAAATAAATTTATGAAGTGGGGTTTGGATAAGGAATGTCTGGCAAGGAGGAGGTATGAAGAAATTACAGATCATAGTGTATCCAAATGTGGGTTGATTATTCATCGCACCAAAAACTATCTAGCAGCAAGTTGTGATGGACTCATTGGGAATGACAGAGTGCTGGAACTGAAAGGTGTGCCAAGCCATGAATATGACAAAGTATCTGCCAGCATTGCACTTTATTTAATTGAGGACAAAGATGGCATACATTTAAAGCAGTCACACAACTATTATTTTCAAGTGCAAGGACAGTTGTTTATCAATGATAGACAGTTCTGTAGTTTTGCTGTCTACACAGCTGTTGATATGGTAATCATAAACATTGAGAGGAATGAGGAGTTTATTCAAGGAATGCTACCACAGTTTGAGAAATGTTACTATGAGTACTTTATTCCAGCTTTAACGAAGAACTAGGTCCATGAGCCTATGGTATAAATGAACACTAAATGAACAATTATATCATGCTTCCAGCAATTGCTCACTTGTAATGTAATATAGTCTACCTACCATATTTTGCTTTAGTAGGCTTCATTTTATTGTAAATAAATACATACTACCTATCACATGATTGATCTCCTGAAATTGCACAACATGTAACATACAAAAATAATCCTACCTGACAGAGGAACTTTGCTTATGTGAAGCTTTGTTTGTAGAATTTTGTATGTTTTCCCTAAGCCTATAGCCCTTTCAATGTGTATTCTTTTGGAGGCAATTCTCCTTGTCATGGTATTTTCCATGGTGGAGAACTGCCTTTTCCCTTTCAAGAAGGGTGGAATATTTACACTTACTCACTTTGAGCAAAGTAGGTCTTGAATTTGAAATCCTCGGTCAACCATTACTGAGTCACCTTCTTCCAACAAGTCAATAATATTAGATTTTATGAACAACTGCCGTCTGAAACTGATCCACCATATGCATCTGATATAAAACACACAAATCCTGATGGATTTATTTCAATCAGTACCTTCACAGTGTTACAGTTTTCGCACGTAGAAAATGTTTCCTGTTGGGCACTAGAACTCTTAGGCTTCATTATTGGAATTTCAGTACAGTCTAAAATTACTCTTGTGTTAGGATATTGCTTCTTAAATTCCATAGGGGAGTTTTCCCTCACAGTCTTCTGATCAACCCAAGTATTTAATTCTTTGAACTGGCAATACATAAAATTTATCCATACAGAAAAAATTACACTTACTGTTGTTACATTTAAACCAAAGTCATAAGCAATTTCCTTATCTGTTTTGGCCATTCTCAATTTCATCATTGTTAAAAAGAAACAGTATTCTGGTGAAATTGGAAATACCTGCAGACTAAATCTACCCCTTCCCAGGGCTTGAAACACTAAATAAAAATGATCTCTGTTGTCAAAACCTGTGAAGAGTTGCACTGCACCAGATATTGTTAGAAGTCTTTCAATATCAAGTACACCCTCGCTGTCTTTGGTTTGGCATGCAACATTCGTAAATAAGTTACCAGTACGGCTTGATAATGGAAGGTTCACATTTTCATTAACACTAGATGACTGACACTCTTCAAATGCTGCTATAGGTAAGTCATTGGTGTCCAGAAGCACAGCTGTGTCTTGCCTTGTCATCAGATCATCCTCCTTCTTTCCTCTGTTACGTGCCCTAACCTCTCTCATCTTTACATCTGAGCCGGTGTCAGGAGTCCATGGAAATACAGATGGCACTGCATGTACTTTCAACCGCGACCTTTCACCTACAAAATCAAAATATTCATAGTCATTCGAACGATAATATAATTGCAAGTGGCATGTACCTCTCTGCTGTACCTCTACACACACTTTAACACATTTAATTTTAAATAGACTATAGGCATACTAGTAATCATTTATATACTTATCTACGTACCTAACAACGTCGTTCTATAATCATCGCTCCTAAAATGTGCTGAACAGACTCTATCATTCTTCGTAATCTGGCTCAGTTTAAGATTCTTCCTTCTGATAGAATGTATCCACTGTTTTCTAAGTTTCACATCCTTCGGAAACTGATGGAACGGAAATGGCATGCCTCGGTTAATTGCACAATGGCACACAACAGTAATCCGGCATTTTTATTGAATCTCAGGATACCACAATAATACTTATGAGTCAATTAAATGACAGCGATATTCTAACCTTCAAGCCCTGAAACAAATGAAGGTGGAATGGCGTAGTCCGAGTAGTACACGCGCGCTACCTATTGGTACTAGTTCAGGATAGTCCTATACCACAGAGTGGCTGTATACCTGACATCAGCGCTCCCTGCTTGAAGTAAGTTGATAAGGGGCAGCCATCTTAACGGTTGTCAAAACAAAGCGAATTGGCGCGAGAGCATATGTTGAGGTGACAGGGAGATCGTGCATGCCAATTTAATTCCCTAAGTTTTAAGAAGTGAAAAGATAGATTCTCGCTTTCAAGAATGCCAGCCGTAAGCTCAGCGTATGGTTGTACTAATCGGAGTAATAAAACCAAGGATATATCGTACTTTAAGGAAGTATTACTGAATTATAGCCGAGATTCCTTTTTGTAATTTCTGTTTGTAATTAAATCGATTTTATTGTTTACTTACCGAAAGTACGGATAGCCACGGTAATTATTTGTCGAATTTTGTTTCATATTTCGTTTAAAGAACAAGGAATTAACTGAACAATGCGTTGTGAGGAAGAAAAGAGATAAATGGTATCCCACTCAATTCAGTTGCTTATGCTCTGTACATTTCCAGCCCTATTTAATTTTCATTCACATTTAGAAATAAAGGAAATGGAACGCCCACCACCAAGAAAACGTAACCACAAAAAATCACTTATTTCGTTCAAACGTACACCAAGTATGATAAACACAGCATTTTACTGCTATTTTTGAAATGTATACAGCCTTTATTGTAGATGTCTGTTGCCTTGGTTTTTAAAACTATGCCACACTTCATAATGGACAACTTTCAAGCTAGTAATCCCAGTATGATAATGTAATGGGAGAAACATGATATCCCCCCTATATTATAATAAATAATTACACTAAACGATTATTGTGGTAAAGTATTCATGGGCCGCCTCTGTGGTGCACTGGTTAGCGTGAGCAGCTGCCACCCCTGGAAGCCCGGGTTCGTTTCCCAGCTCCGCCACGAAATTTGAAAAGGGGCACGAGGGCTGTAACGGGATTCTATCAGCCTGGGGAGGTCAACTGAGTAGAAGTGGGTTCGACTCCCACCTCAGCCATCCTTGAAGTGATTTTCCGTGGTTTCCCACTTCTCCTCCAGGCAAATGCCGGGATGGTACCTAACTTAAGGCCACGGCCGCTTCCTTCTCCCCCCCACAAGGCCCCTGTTCAGCATAGCAGGTGCAGCCCTCCCTCACAGTTGTATCCCCCGACCCAATATCTCACGCTCCAGAACACTGTCCTTGAGGTGGTAGAGGTGGGATCCGTCGCCGAGTCCGTGGGAAAAACCAACCCGGGAGGGTAAACAGATTAAGAAAGGAACACAGCATTCATGAGGATGCAATAATTTTAAAAATATTAACAGAATGAGGTTGTAACCTATTATAGGTCCCTATGATTTTAAGGTTTCCTGTCATAAATACAGTATTTATGTCCATCGTTTTTATTCTAATTTACGCTTAACCACAACAGCCAAGCAGGGTAACGCTCTTGTTCCGATTTCGAGGCCTATTCGTATGTCACTGTGCGATGATTTCGAACTAGCCTACAATCAACTGATCGTGATGTTGGCCTCGTGCCGCAATATGATGAAGTGGCGGTATTCGCTTTCATGCTTCAAGCTTTCGGCAACGGATTTTAATTCTCCCCCAGCGATTCTAAAATGCGCATTTTCTACACTTTTCGTCATTAAAAGGCCATGCCCCCTTGCTTGTGTGACAACAGGAAACATGGCGGACGTTCGTTCTATTAGGTTCACCCAGGCAGCGCTTCCGCCTCTCTATGTTTTTCTAGCTCGTTGGTTGGAACCTGTTCTCTATTAACCTTGGTTGGAACGGTTCGTGTACGGTCAAGAAAAACTACAATGCGCATGCGTTCACAATTACGCGGAAGATTCCTGTTTGGAGATAAACAAACAGCTGTTCTTGTTCATCTCTGCTAAAAAAAAACTTGTTAGGCCTACTCAGTGGAAGGTAATTGGCAATAAAATGACTCAACTAATAAAATAATAGACTAATGGGCCTGTTTCTAAAATCCTTTACTTTATTTTACTTTATTCCAGAATTACGTGAATTTATAATTCTACCACGAGTACTGGCAGCGTAAAAACCGATGATGTAGACGGTTCTATTTAGATGATAACCATGTCACCTAAAAGAAAATACTGATCACATTTTTTCTTCTAAATTATTGCCAAGACAGGAACTTCTAAATGCTCTCCTAGTCCGGCCCCGCGGTGTAGGGGGCAACGCGTCCGTCTGTCACCCGCCAGCCCAGAGTTCGATTCCCAGCCAGGTCAGGGTTTTTTAAAATTATAATGACGTCCTTTGTGGCGTCCTTAATCTCCCTTTCCTCACAGAAAACTTTCCACAATACCGCCATTCCAATTACACGCAGGTTCATACAATATGGTGCCAGTAGAGCCTAAAGATCGACATGGGTCGACACCCCGAACAAATAACATTAAAAAAAATACTCAGATACACATCCAAATTTTTTTGCCTGTGGTCACAAACAGCTTGCATTCATCAATTCATTAATAATAACAGTGGTTTTTTTATGAAGATATATGTTGATAAATAAAGTATAACTGTATGGAATAGTGTCCTTTTCTATTTATGTAAGAGTCAGGATCATTTGCAGGCTTATCAATTTCAATATGACAGCCACCTATGGCACCAATGACACCTGGAAATCTACTTTCCCTGAAATGTTGCTCAATATTTACTTTCTCATTTTCTGTAGGCCAAGTGATCACTTGTGGAGATAAATTGCTAATGTTCACAGTCAATCGTTTGACAATTCTATGTAGAGAGCTCAAAAAATTTCAAACCGATCTGTAACATCCCGGAAACTTGCAGTCTGATGCCCAACAAACCACAGGAAAATTTGAACCTTTATTGGAAAAGCAACACTTAACGATTATTAAAATTATTATTACTGTCATAATAACTATTATTATTATTATTATTATTATTATTATTATTATTAACCTCCAGAGTTGGTTTTTCCCTTGGACTCAGCGAGGGATCCCACCTCTACCGCCCCAAGGGCAGTGTCCTGTAGCTTCAGACTTTGGGTCGACTCTATGAGTACAACATTTCACAACATCCAGACACACTAGTTTGACCCCCTGTGGGTGGGAACAGTAGAATAACACTCACGATATTCTCTGCCTGTCGTAAGAGGAGACTAAAAGTGGCCTCGGGGCTCTTAACTTGGGGGCATAAGTTGGTGACCGCTAAACCCTCAGCTGAGTCTTGGTATTGCTTACACTTACTTGTGCCAGGCTCCTCACTTTCATCTATCCTATCCGATCTCCCTTGGTCAACTCTAATTCTTTGCGACCCAGATGTTATTAGGTTTACGAATCCTCCTTTGGCCGATATCTTCAGTTTTCGAAGTGTCGGCAGTCGGATCCCTTCTATTTTCTCTCTCTGATTAGTGTTAATAGACGATGATTGCGTAGTTGTACTTCCTCTTAAAACAATAATCACCACCACCACCACTGCACGAGTTCGTCTTTGTTTTTTGTTTTTAAATTTTGCTTTACGTTGCACCGACACAGATAGGTGTTATGGCGTCGATGGGACAGGGAAGGGCTAGGAGTGGCCTTGGTTTAGGTTCAGCACTTGGCTGCTGTGAAAATGTGACACCATGACATATTCATGGCTGCCGGCAGTGGGGTTCGAACCCACTATCTCCCGAATGTAAACTGACGGCTTCGTGACCAAACCGCGCAGCCACTCGCTCGGTATAGACGCACTAGTCGTGCTCTGAGTGTCATTAGCCATTACTCAGTAGCTTCCACACTGTCGCAGCCATAGATGAAATGAAAAAACTACAACCTGTTTTCCAGTCTTAGACCGGGTCAGGAATATAATGAATGAAACATACGTATATAGGCTAGTATTACAATGGGGTCGCCACTCCCAAGGTGATTATTAATGACTGATAGATGCAATGAAATGATAATGGAGAGTGTTGCTGGAATGAAAGATGACAGGGAAAAACCTGTCCCACCTCCGCTTTGTCCAGCACAAATCTCACGTGGAGTGACCGGGATTTGAACCACGGTATCCAGCGGTGAGAGGCCGACGCGCTGCCGTCTGAGCCATGGAGGCTCCATAGATGAAATTGAACCTTAAATTAAAGCCATAATATGCTCTGCCCTGTACCGAGAGACAGCTATGCAAAAATACTGCATCCATCAAGAAATAGCCACAGACGGAAGACTGCAATACTCCCTAGTTCAAATGACGTGTACAGCAATATTTAATTTTATTTCTTTTTGGGAGCGTGGTAGCCGAATAGCATAGTTAGTAAGATCAAATACAGTATTGTATTTGGTTAAGATCTCACCAAGGCGGCCGCAGTTCGAGTCTCAAAGAATGCACGTGGTTCATATTCCACGTAAAACTGAAGGTCTTATGGCTATGATTCATCATCAGTCACTACTGATCTGCATTTAGGGCGATCGCCTAGGTAGCAGATTCCCTATTTGTTGTTTGCCTAGCCTTTTCTTAAATGAAGAAATTGGAAATTGGAAATTTATTGAACATCTCCCTTGGTAAGTTATTCTAATCCCTAACTCCCCTTCGTGTAAACGAATATTTGCCCCAATTTATCCTCTTGAATTCCAACTTTATCTTCATATTGTGATCTTTTCTACTTCTAATGACCCCACTCAAACTTTTTGTCTACTGATATCATTGCACGCCATCTCTCTACTGACAGCTCGGAACATACCACTTAGTCGAGCAGCTCGTGTCCTTTCTCCCAAGTCTTCCCAGCCCAAACTTTGCATATCAACAGTCACGTTAACTACAAGCTTGCGTGCTTTCACTTCTCATTCATTATATTGTCATAAGCGATACGGTAACGGTATGTTTTATTTCCAAGCTTAACGAGATGTGAGATGAATATTTTTTACGTCACTCAATGCTTCGAGTGAAGAGTGGGCTAGATCAGTTTTATATAGCAATTACATATTTTCAGTTTCAGCGCATTATTTTAATATCGATATTTTGGCGAGTGATTTTCTGATTTAGAACCAATAAAAATATTAGTAGTAGCCTTTTCTACTACGATTTTTCCGAGGGCATTTTTAAGAAATTGAAGGGAGGGAATCTTAAACAACGTTGGCAGCAAATGAAATTTACAAACAGATGCATATCAGCATGCGATGACAAACGAAAGTCTGTTTTGTTTTGGTGAATGTTTTATCCAAGGTAACTAGAATAGTTGTTTTATCTGTTTTTGTAACTGGTGAGGGTTTTTCGGATTTGTAGTAGGTATGTATAGTCATGTTTCTTAATTTTCTAACTATCTTTTCATTTTTCTTCACTGTTTTTTCTCCATTTCACTATTATTTTTGTGGTGTAAATCTCGAATGTGACTTGTGACTTAAAGTATAACATAAAGAGGTCCCCTATGACATAGTGTGCTACGAAAACACTTTGCGTTTCTGAAAGAGATATTATTGTTCAAAGCCCTTTACAGGTATGTTGGTCTTACCAGACTCCTGAGCACTGGTATTTTATCCTACCTGGCTATTCCTTACTGTTTTCCACAGTATATTGATTATAAGCACACTTATAGTGTTTATAGATTTCATAACGCAACCTTAAACCTAGAAGGCAAGCACCTAACCAATTCCACGAACAATTTTTTTTTCTAATGGCCATTGTACTGCTGTATTTGCAAAAGGAAAGTTGTTTTTAGGTTATAACTGTTGTCGATTCTAAATGAGATATACACGTTTTAGCATGGCTCCTGAAGTTTTACTGTTCAACTTATGGATAGGCCTACATGTATTGATGAAATTCTTGATGGTGATCGTCAGTGAGGCAACATATTGGCATGTGTAGAGTCTGAAGACGCACTAGATCATCAGGTGCCAATCACTATAATGCTGAAAATATTATCCACATAAACGCTATATCCTGCTGGCTGACAAATAATCTGTCTTTTACCAGACCTTAACCAATGGCATAAAATAAAAAAAAACACACACACACACATATACAACCCTGACAGTTGTATGTTGTTGGCTTCTGGCATAAGAAGGAATTCTGCAGTCGCTTAAGTGCGGCCAGTATCCAGTAATCGGGAGATTGCCCCACTGTCAGCAGCCCTGAAGATGGTTTTCCGTGGTTTCCCATTTTCACACCAGGCAAATGCCGGGGCTGTACCTTAATTAAGGCCACGGCCGCTTCCTTCCACTTCCTAGGCCTTTCCTCTCCCATCGTCGCCATAAGACATATCTGTGTCGGTGCGATGTAAAAAAAAAAAAAAAAAAAAAAAAAAAGAAAAGAAGGAATTCCTTAGGGACAAAATTAACACATGTAGCCTATTGGTGTCCCTTCATATCTGTAGCATTTGAAGGGATGTTAAACAAATTACATTGTTATTATTAATATTATTAATATTATTATTATTATTATTATTATTATTATTATTATTGTTCAGGGGTTATCTCTGGAACGCAGAGGTGAAAGAAGGTGCTGGCGGGAATGGGCCTATCTACGATAGTCGTAGATTAATGTGAAACTTTAATATAAAGGTTACATTTCTTTTCAGATCTTAAATTTCAACAAATAACAAGCTTTCAGATACAGAGGTAGTTGGTACAAAAGTAGAAAAACCAAGAATTAGTAATTTACTATTTTGAGCTTCAAGCTCCTAATTTATAAGCTTCCAACATTGCTAATGTTGAGTTTAGTCAGGTAGACAAGGAGAGAAATCTCCCAAAACAAAATTTTCAAGAGCACTTGGCTCCAACAGTTACAAGTTACGGCCTTCCAAAGGCACCACTCAGTAGTACACAAATATCTATTACATTACCACAAAAGAGCTTACATGCTCTACAAATTCTACCAATGAGACAGTGCTCCTGAACTCTTGCGGCCTATTCAAGGCAACCATTTACTATTACATTTGCACAATACTTTACAATTTCTGGCCCCTCTAGGCACAACCTACATTTGACAAGATAGGAGCAGTTGTATTTAAGAAGCAATAGAGGGGTATCGAGTAGCCATACTACCGGGCCTTCGTGAAAAGGACAGGTTAAATTACTGGCCCAAACTCAAAAAGGTATAGAGGCGTACACTTGCACTCCTAGAAATAGAGGTTAAAAAGCTACTTGGGCTTGCAGCCCGACGATGCGGAGGCTAATTCCACACTACTGAGGTGACTAGAAGGACAAGTTAATGTATGATTTATAGGAGAAAGACAGTTAAAAAATCGTAGTCACCTCAAGATAAATTGAGGGGAAGTTCGAGAGGGTAACGCACTCTCTATCCCCGATTTACAGTTAAAGACCTTAGGACTTACATGAAATTTTACGTGAGAAAGAAGAAAGTTAACATTTTAGGAAATTGATGGTTTCATAGTTAAAGATTGGAACCTTCTCCTGGGGTCAGCTTGCGGAGATAACTACTAAGAGGAAAAACTGTTGATCATTACCTTAGCTGATGTTCTGCCAGCCGAAGAATGAGGCCCCCGCCTCCTGTGTTAACACACACACTCAGTAAGACGACGATCAGAAAGACAAGTTAACTTGAAAAGGCGTCAGCTTTTATACCCGAGAGGAGGGTTCGAGAAGGCTCTGGACTAAAACCGGACATTCCCTCTCATTTTTATTGGCGGATAAAATAGGTACAAGAAACGTTTGATTGGCTGAAAAATTAATACATGAAATTTCTGATTGGTCAGAAACCAAAGCTGGCGGGATGAGAAGGAAGTGTTGCAAACCTTGAAGTATCAAAAATAAGGAAGATCAATTCAGTTGAGGAAACCTATAAACCCAAAACTTCTTTAAATCTCTAGTTATTCCCCTTTGCACCAGAGAGCATGACATCAGTTCTTTAATAGAGGCATCTATGGAGAAAAGAGCGAATTTCCTGTGATACACCAAAACAAAACAAAGATATCCAGTCAGTTTAGGAAACTTTAAAATAACATATTACTCCATCATTTAGTAGTGACATCTTTTGATCAACATCCCAACTTCTTGTACTAGATGTTTCAATGTTTATATTATACATAGCGTTCTTCAAGGTGCTTCATTTAAATGCATGGGATTGTGGTGTACCTCCCAGTACAGACCTCCCCCCCCCCCCCCCAAGGCCATTCCCTGGGGTGCCACAAAAAAGTTGTAATTTCACGGATGGAAAATTTCTTGTTGGAAGTTCATTTTAGAGAAAAATATTCTGCAGTAGTCTAAGTCCGTGATGCCTAGTTCAAGTATGAGGGCAAGATCGGCCGTCGCCGCCGATACGGGGATGGTGTCCTTCGGAGCCCCCAGGTACCCTCAGAAACACCTCTCCCACTACTATGAAGGGGGTGGTCATGGTGATTGTCGCCGCAGACCAGATGTGGATGTACTGTTTCAAGATGGGTTGGCGGTAGAGTTACCGCCGTCAGCATTTGCCGGAAAGATGGAGCTCCGGCGCTCCGTTCATAAGGAGATAGGACTAGAGTGAAGTGGGCCCTTACCCCACGCCGGTATCGCTCCCCAGATGTTGAGACACGGCCGCCGACGGCTGAGAGGGCACTGAAACAATAATTAACTCAGCGACAGAGATTGTTTGATAGAGATTGAGAGTACTTTGTGTGTGTTTTTTTTTTTTTGAGCGTGAGAGTGTGTCAGTAGGCCAGGATTTGGAGACGGGGGCTAGGTAATGGCCACCAGGCTATGGTCAAACGGGAACCCTGATTGGAGGGGAAGGTTGTACAAATCTACTTACAAATATGCATTTCTTGTGATCAGGGCAGAAGACCTCAAAATTACAAACATTCTAATCGATTTTAAGATAACGGACCAAATGTGTAAGGAATGTAACCCCTTTCTTTTTTTACTGCCAATTTTAAGTGGCCTACATACTGGTACAAGGAATTTATATTGGTTTCACCTGAGAAAGGTGAACTCTAAATATCCTCTTCTTGGCTGGGTTGCTGACCAATAAAGTGACCAGGATTAGGAAATCCAAAATGATACACGTCCCATGAAATCTGGGGGCAAGCTTGCCTGCAGGTACAAAATTTCTAACCATGACCTGATCTCCGTCCACGATCATTTCTTTCTCTAAGTTTTTCTTGTGAAGCTATAAGTTTACTGTTAGCCTTCTTCCATAGATCTCTAATATTATCGGGATCTATTGTCTCTGGTAATATGTCATTAAGTGACCAAAGATTAGAGAGCGGCGTGTTGGGAACAAACTTAAACATGAGAGATGCTGGAGTGAACTTGTGGGACTCATGAACCGCTGAATTTAGAGCAAACGCTAACCAATGCAGGGAAGTATTCCACCTGGAATGTGTTCTTGATGAAAGGCAATTAAAGCAGATCAAAGATTACCATTGATCCGTTCAGCTAGAGACGGTTGAGGGTAATAAGCAGAGGTCATTACATGTGATATGGACAGATCAAAGCAGAATTTTTGGAATAAGTTAGATGTGAACACCTTAGGATTATCAGAAACTATGTATTGACAAGGACCAAAAGAAGCAAGATAGTATTTAGACAAGAAATTGTAGACTGAGCGGTGGCCAGCTTAGTCGGAAACAACCGTGAAAATCTAGTGAAGCCGTCTACACACGTCAGAATGAATTTATTTCCGTTCCCCTTTGATTGTGGGAAAGGTCCGACGTAGTCTATGTATAGACATTCCATGGGGCATGATGCTTGATGCGATGACAATAACTCTAGCTTAGTGGACAAGGTGGGCTTACTAAGCAAGCAAGATTTACAAGCTTTCACCATTTCTATAATTTCACCATCCATACCCTTCCAAATAAACATCTCTCAGATCTTCTCCTGAGTTTTGAAGATGCCTAAATGCCCCCGTACTGGGGTCTCATGATAGTATTTGAAGATCATGGGCACAAGCAGAGCTGGAACCACTACTTTCATCTTCTGATCGTTCCTTGAAGGGCAACACAAAACCCCGTTCCTCAATACATAAGGGACAACATGTTCCCCAGAAGAAAGGGTTTCCATTATAGGAGCCAGCACTGGATCTAATACAGGGGCGTTACGAAGAGCTAATTTCAGATCTTCAAAAGCGGCTTGCTGAGACGGCCTCCATTCAAATTTGACGCCTTTCCTACGCAGTAGCCAGCCCCGTGGTATAGGGGTAGTGTGCCTGCCTCTTACCCGGAGGCCCCGGGTTCGATTCCCGGCCAGGTCAGGGATTTTTACCTGGACCTGAGGGCTGGTTCGAGGTCCACTCAGCCTACATGATTAGAATTGAGGAGCTATCTGACGGTGAGGTAGCAACCCCGGTCTAGAAAGCCAAGAATAACGGCCGAGAGGATTTGTCGTGCTGACCACACGACACCTCGTAATCTGCAGTCCTTCGGGCTGAGCAGCGGTCGCTTGGTAGGCCAAGGCCCTTCCTGTAGTGCCATGGGGTTTGGTTTTTTTTCCTACGCAGTAAGTTTAGGGGCACCGCTCTGTTAGTGAAGTTAGGAATAAATTTCCGGAAGAAATTCACCATGCCTATAAACCTGGCAATGCCTTTGGTGTCCTTAGGAGATCTGAAATCACGGATTGCCTGTGTTCTGGAATGGTCAGTGGAAACACCATTGGGCGATACAATATGCCCTAAGAATGACATAAAAGGCTTAACAAAAGCTACTCTAGATAATAATTCAACCGAGCCTTACGAAGGCAATTGAGTACTTCCTTTAGATGATCTAAGTGTTCTTCAAAGGTCTCAGAAAACACGACATCATCATCAAGGTAGTGATACAGATATTCAAATTTGATGTCCTAGAAGACCCTATCTAGCAGTCTAGTAAGAACAGCTTCACCCGTGGGGAGCCTGAAAGGCATGCAGTTGTACTCATACAAGTTCCAATCCATGGCGAAAGCCGTTAGATGTTTTGATTCTTCTGCTAGAGGTATCTGGTTATATGCCTGATTAAGATCAAGGATGGTAAAGAATTTGGCCTTTCGAAACCATGAAAAACACAAGTGAAGATCAGGGAGGGGCACAGATTGTAACACCACCTTACGGTTCAAAGCCCTGTAATCAATCACAGGCCTGAAGCCACCTTGGGGTTTTGGCATAAGAAAAGTGGGCGACTTAGAAGGTCGAATTATACCATCCTTTAACATCTGATCAATGATTTCCTTAAGAGCTTTAATTTTAGGTGGGGACAGCCTATAAGGCGGAAACCTAACTGGAATAGAATCAGTTAACTCAATCTTATATTCAATAAGGTCAGTAACGCCAAGTGTATCTGAGAATACATTAGAAAAGGATAGACACAACCTTCTAATACTTTCAGCCTGTTCTTCAGGTAGATGCCTAAGATCTAACAACATCTCACCCTCGGTAGGTGAAACAGATGAACATGACACAGAATTACATTTCAAAAGGGGAATATTACAGTTGCTAGCAAATTTGAAGGTGCACGACTTGCTCTGAATGTCGAGCACAAGACCAGTATTAGACATGAAATCGGACCCCAATATTACAGGGCAAGACAATTGTTTAGCGACAAACAACGTAATTTTCCAGGTAAATTATGAAGGACGAACTTTAGCCCAATTGAAACCTAAAATTTCTAATGGAGATGAGTTAGCCGAAACACATTTAACAGAAGAGGGACAATAGTATGAAAATTTACAACAGGTTTTTAATTTAGAATACCATTCTTCAGAAATAATGGAGCTCACACTTCCTGAGTCTAATGGGGCCATGACTGGTTTGTTATTTATTTCAATTTTCAAAAATGGCACAAATGCAGGGGTCTCTGCTGCAATTCTGAGGCATTCTCTGGGACCTTCAAATGATATATTAGAACAAATTTTACCCTTAACAGAATTTTCACTTGGTTTAACGGGGGCTGAGCCTCGGGAAGGAGAACATGCTGGCTCAGCCGATGATACTAGTCATTTCCTGTTATCAGGATTAGCGGAGGTAGCACCAAAGGTTGAGCAAAGTGGTGTGCTGTTAAGATTAGTGCAATTCTTAGCTAGGTGAGTAAAAGAGCCACATTTAAAGCAACCTTGAGAGAGACCAGCTCCGTTCCTATTTGCACTCGATTTTATCAAGGGGCATTTGTTTCGAAGATGTTCTGTTGATCCACATGCATACCATTTGCGAGTTGGAAAGGTTTGGCAAGGTGGTGGCCGAGAACTGTTAGAAGAATGAGGGGGCTCCTTAGTGACCGTAATGTGTCAGCGTACCTTACTCCTTCGGCTGATACAGCCATTGCCTCTAATTCAGAGAAGGTTTGAGGTCGAGATGCAAAACATAGATACGACCTATAGGGCGGAGAGATACCTTCGTTTCCACTATTAAATTGAAATAACAAATAATGTAGTTCAACCTATTCAATACAAATAAATAAGAAATGTAGAGTTACATTTCTATTTAATGCATAACTGACTTTCTACTTCTTCTAGATTTTATGATTTAAATTCGCACAGTGCCAATCCTCATCATCTTATTTTGCCTCTTCAACTGTTTTTGTTAAAGACTCATTCTTTAATTTCTTATTTTCCTATGCATTGTTTTTAAATTTTATTCGGTTGATAATGACCCAGATTGGGGTCGAAACCGGTACCGCTTCCACTTATAATTAAATAGAAATTAAACTCTACATTTCTTATTTATTTGTATCGAATAGGTTGAACTACGTTATTTATTATTTCAATTTAATTGTGATACAGTTCAATACGGAACATCATGAAAGTTTTATCTTTAAATCGTTTGCACTATTTGGTCTTCAGAGAAATGAAGAGCGAATACCTTGGTGTAAAACTTAATGTCTTGAATATAGTCTGCAATGTTTTTGTCCAACCGCTGTACTCTAAAATATAACTTTTGGATTAACGATGATATGGCTCTAGCCGGAATAAAGTTTGCCAGGAGGTGGGCGTGGAAATCTTCTATAGAAGATCGATCAGCTATTGCTTTAACAATTTTATCCGAAAAGACACCTACAGAAGAAGGATACATAATTTGGAGTATTTGGAAATGAGAGAGAGCAAACACTAAAACATGGTCTTGAAATTCCACTAAAAATCTTAAGAAAGCAATGACCTCGTTAGTAAAATTTACTGAAAACTTGGATATGCCCTTAAGCAACATGGCCAATGGGTGAGGCAAACTACTGAAACCAGGTGACATGAAATGAAATGAAATGAAATGTCGTATGCGACCTGCGCGTTTTGATGAGGACGAAATTATGAAGACAACACATACACCCAGCCCCCGAGCCAGGGAAATTAACCAATGATGGTTTAAATTCCCGACCCTGCCGGAAATCAAACCCGGCACCCCTGTGACCAAAGGCCAGCACGCTAACCATGTAGCCATGGAGCCGGACACCGGGTGACATAATAGGTGATGGCATAGGAGGTTGAGAAGGCTCAAACACTGCATTAGTCAAAAAGAAATGTGGAAGTTGTCTTGGATGACCAGGCTCAGTTTCCGGTGGGGCAGATGTTTGTTGAGTGGCAACGGATTTTGAACTCTCAGTAGATTTACTAGGGTCCTCTTCCAGAGATAGATTTACCATAGGGACTTGGTCGGGCTTAGGGGTAGCGGCCCTGGTCAACAATTGACTAACTCTTTTAGACATGTTGGATAGATGTTCAACCAAATTGCAGCCTCCTTAGCATGATCATACTTTAATTTTAGAGACAATAGGTCCCTAGCCCTCTTGTAGAAATGAAACAGCCTAGCGTGTAGGCCTACTCTTTTAAGTTGGTTGGCAGATGGATCACTCACTTCATGTTTAGCCGTCAAAAGGGGCTTTATCTAGACCCATTCAACCATGCTCTGCTACCACTTGTTCCGGGGTTATCTGTGGAACGCAGAGGTGAAAAAAGGTGCTGGTGGAATGGGCCTATCTACGATAGTCATAGATTAATGTGAAACTTTAAAATAAAGGTTACATTCCTTTTCAGATCTTAAATTTCAACAAATGACAAGCTTTCAGGTACAGAGGTAGTTGGTACAAAAATAGAAAAATCAAGAATTGGTAATTTACTATTTTGAGCTTCAAGCTCCTAATTTACAAGGTTCCAACATCGCTCATGTTGAGTTTAGTCAGGTAGACAAGGAGTGAAATCTCCCAAAACACAATTTTCAAGAGCACTTGGCTCCAACAGTTACAAGTTATGGCCTTCCAAAGGCACCACTCAATAGTACACAAATATCTACTACATTACCACTAAAGAGCTTACATGCTGTACAAATTATACCAAGAAGACAGTGCTCCTGAACTCTTACGGCCTGCTCAAGGCAACCATTAATTATTACATTTGCACAATACTTTACAATTTCTGGCCTCTCTAGGCACAACCTACATTTGACAAGATAGGAGCAGTTGTATTTAAGAAGCAATAGAGGGGTATCGAGTAGCCATACTACCGGACCTTCGTGAAAAGAACAGGTTAAATTACTGGCCCAAACTCAAAAAGGTATGGAGGCGTACACTTGCACTCCTAGAAATAGAGGTTAAAAAGCTACTTGGGCTTGCAGCCCGACAATGCAGAGGCTAATCCCACACTACTGAGGTGACTAGAAGGACAAGTTAATTTATGATTTACAGGAGAAAGACAGTTAAAAAATCGTAGTCACCTCAAGATAAATTGAAGGGGAATTCGATAGGGTAACGCACTCTCTATCCCCGATTTACAGTTAAAGACCTTAGGACTTACATGAAATTTTACATGAGAAAGAAGAAAGTTAACATTTTAGGAAATTGACGGTTACATAGTTAAAGATTGGAACCTTCTCCTGGGGTCAGCTTGTGGAGATGACTACTTAGATGGAAAAACTGTTGACCATTACCTTAGCTGATGTTCTGCCAGCTGAAGAATGAAGCCCCCGCCTCCTGTCTTAACATACACACTCAGCAAGGCGACGATCAGAAAGATAAGTTAACTTGAAAAGGTGTCAGCTTTTATACCCGAGAGGGGGGTTTGAGAAGGCTCTAGACTAAAACCGGACACACCCTCTCATTTGTATTAGCGGATAAAATAGGTACAAGATACGTTTCGTTGGCTGAAAAATAAATACATTAAATTTCTGATTGGTCAGAAACCAAAGCTGGTGGGACGAGAAGGAAGTGTTGCAAACCTTGAAGTATCAAAAATAATGAAAATCAATTCAGTTGAGGAAACCTATAAACCCAAAACTTCTTTAAATCTCTAGTTATTCCCCTTTGCATCAGAGAGCATGACATCAGTTCTTTAACAGAGGCATCTATGGAGAAAAGAGCAAACTTCCTGTGATAAAACAAAACAAAGAAATCCAGTCAGTTTAGGAAACTTTGAAATAACATATTACTCCATCATTTAGTAGTGACATCTTTTGATCAACGTCCCAACTTCTTGTACTAGATGTTTCAATGTTTATATGATAGGTAGCGTTCTTCAAGGCGCTTCATTTAAATGCACGGGATGAGTTGTACCTCCCGGTACTACTACTACTACTACTACTACTACTACTACTACTACTACTACTACTACTACTACTACTGCTGCTGCTGCTGCTGCTGCTACTACTACTACTACTACTACTAGTCTATGATGGTAGGTGGTAGGTTGCTAGACTATTTCCAAATTTAATTAATTACATTTTGTTCAAAACTTTCTTCATACTTTTGGACCTACACATTAACCCATCTGCTTACCTTATAAACATTAGTTCCGGATTTTTAAATTACCATTTAAATGCTGGTGTTTATAAGGTCCATGCAAGACAGTGCGTAAATTATAATATCACCGCAGCTGTTAGCTTAAATGTTGTCAAAATTTCATAGAAACACTCAAAAATAATCATTTCAATGGAATGTGCTGCATTACAGTGAAAAATATGAACAATGCACTCTAAACTCACTTAGTTATTCTTATGGTGCGTCGGAACATTTATGTTTGTAATATTTTCATCTGCTTCTCGACCCATATTACTATCACTAACTTCACTGAGCGCAGATAACGTATCCACATCACTAGATTCACAGGTAGAACTTTCAGATATATTATAATCTTCTTCACAATCACTATTCAGCAAAATATCCACGACTTCTCGCTTGGTAATAGCCTCGCGCGTGCTCATCTTTACTCGCTGATCACTCGTGACATCAGTTCAATGCTATCTTCAATTTATGCGGTTAATCTCCTAAACATGACTCAAACAGCTGAAAGGACTTCCTTCAGATATAAAGAATAATTTTAATGCCATCTGTTGAGTTTTTAATATACTACCGTGGAGTGGGGTAACATTGATCCTAAGGGGTGAGATTGATCAAAACATTTCACTTTGAATTTCATTCTGTGCAGCCTAAGTGGTTTTAGGGAATTTTCTTATTTTTATGTTAGCAAAGAGTTCAGATTTTGAAGTTGGTGAACTATCAAAACAGAGTGTGTACAAAATAGTGGAATGTGTTTAGAAGCATGTGAAAATATTTCCTGATAATCACCTATTTCTGTACTATAAATAATAAGAAAGTTGAGTCTTAAAGTTATAGAAACACAGCATTACCACCATAATTATTTGTTACTGCTATTTATGGGCTATTACTTAATGTTTTTTTATTTCTTAAATATTCATTCCTGAGGGAGATATTAACCTTCAGACTTGATGGGGTGACATTGATCACTTTTAAGCTAAACTGTTTCCTAAACCAAACCAAACCCCATGGCACCACAGCCCTTGAAGGGCCTTGGCCTACCAAGCGACCACTGCTCAGCCCGAAGGCCTGCAGATTACGAGGTGTCGTGTGGTCCACAGTTAAATAAGAATGATAGACAGGCCTCAAAATTTAAAAACAATCTTCCAGGACCAGACTGGATCAGGGGTTTGCTTGGCAGACACAAGGACCAAGCAGGCAAAAGACTTGCAAAAAACATCTCGGCAAACCATGCAAAAGTGTCTCCTGAAGTGATTACAGATTACTTTGCCAATCTTGAAAAAACCCTTGCAGACATTTCTCCAGACTGCGTAGGCTATTTAACTGTGAGGAGTCTAATTTGAGCAACAATCCAGGAAAGAAGCTCATCATTGCTAGACGAGGAGTAAAATACCCTGAAAAAGTCTGCAATCATTTAAAATCGTCAAATTTCTATTATGATCTATGGGTCAGCTTCAGGTGTTCTTTTACCACCATACATCATTTATAAGGCTGAAAGGCTTTACAGTACTTGGGTGGCAAATTGACCAAGAGGCCAACCGTGTTGTGATGCACCCTGCTGTTCTAGAGGAGCGAGATACAACAGGACATTCTGTGACTGGTCTGATACAATTTTTCTGCCTCATGCAAAGCATTTGCCAGGGAAGAAACTGCTTCTGGGTGATAACCCGTCTTGCAACTTTTCTCCAGGTGTTCTACAGTCATGCAGTGAAAAAACATCTTGTTTGTTTGCTTACCACCTAATTCCACAAATATATGCGAGCCTTTAGATGTAGCTTTCTTTCGACCCATGAAACAAGCATGGCGTAAGACACTGACAGTATGGAAGCTTAGGAACAGAGGTCAGAACGGGCTTCCTAAGCCACAGTTTCCACAGCTAAGGGAAACTCTTGAGAAAATGGATAGTGACCATCAAAAGAATTATGAAGTTTGCCGGTCAGCAATAAAGAATAACTTACGGGCTGGTTTTAGGGCAACAAGTGTGTACCCATTGGATACTGGGAAGATAATAAGCAAACTCCCTTACTGTACTGACCCTAACATGGAAGAGAATATCAATTCATTGACAGAGTTTTTGAAAGAACAGCGGAATAAGGAAAATATCCCGTGCAGAAACAGGCAACTGAAAGTGACTCCTGGAAGGAGTATCACCTGCTTAGGACAATCAGATGAGTCCAAAGATGAAGAAATCCCATCCAGTCGGGCTAGTAGTTTAGATGACAACGATAATGATGAAGAAAATCTAATTTGATCAATCTCAACCCATCGATCAATCTCACACCCTTAAATTCAACAAACCATTACTTGAAAACTACTTGGTAGAATTGGCTGGGGGTGAAATTGGTCATATATGAGAGCATCTACTCTACACCAATGCTACTCATGGAAGCTGATCAATCTGACACCACACTATGGGTGAAATTGATCACTGATATTGTTTTAATTTTTTGCAGTCTCAAAATATCATGAAAAATTATGCACCACATATGATGTTCTACTATCTGAGCTTAGTAAGAGAGTATTTTAATGACTTTATTATCTCCATTAATATAGAAGTTACGGTCAATAACAGATTGAGAATGATCAATTTCACCCCACTCCACGGTACCTTCCCTTTACCTTCGATAAAGCAGGACACTGCATTACCCCGTCGATTCGATGGTTAGGTAAGCCTGGCACAGGCTTGCGCATTCCGTCGATTCGATGCTTAGGTAAGCCGGTGGGTTAATTATTTAATTAATAATCTTTTGTTTCGAGGACGTAATCTGTAAACTACATCACATCTATTCTATTCAAAGCAGAAAACCTACCTTGCAGACTGGTTTGTCAAAATGCAGGCACTTTTTATTTTTACGGAAATGGTAACAACTCACCTAAGAACACATTCATAACAGTAGGACTGTACCAGCTGACTGTCTTGTCCATGCACCAAAGCATCCCACAAGAGAGCAGAACGTGACATACCTATCAACCTTGATTTTTTGTTACACAATAAAATCAAAACAATCACCTAAAAAATATCAACATTTTTACAAATGAGGAACTCTTCACAGTACTAAAATTAGTTTTCTCCCTAAACCAAACTGGTATTTTCACTAAACACCCACTCCTAGTCTTCAAGACTGAAGGCTCTGCAGCTGGAAAGTCATTTCTCAGGTTGACATCATTATCTCCTTCCACATGTGGTACATCCTCCGGTGAAGACACCTCCAAGGGATAAATTCGTTGAATAGGTCTGATGATATCTCTTCCTGCTACTCTAACTTTCACTAGGACTCTCACATGACCATCTTGTCCTGGGATTACCTCTACCACTCTAGTAACAGGCCATTCCGGTCTTCTTATATCATCAGAACCAACCAAACCTATATCACCAACCTTCAAGGTTCCTTACATACCTTCCCAGTCTGCTGCTGCACCAAAACACTCAGATACTCTTCCCGAAAACTTCTCAGCTGCTCCCGCAGACGTTAGACATATTTTGCTCTCTTCCTTATACCTATAGCATCAAAGTGGTCAAGGTCCATTATCCCAATTGAAAGATTGTCCTGCAGGAACATTGCAGGAGTCAGTGGTGCCAAGTCATCTGGGTCTTCAGACAGGTAAGTCAGGGGTCTAGCATTAGCTACACACTTCATATCATACAAGACTGTAGACATCTCTTCATAGCTCAAAGAAGCCCTTCCAAGTGTCCTCCTTAATAGTTTCTTTATCATCTGCACCACCCTCTCTCACCATCCACCCCACCATGCGGCAGTGGGTGGGATGAATTTCCACTGGATTCCCTGAATGGTTGCAACCTCCTTTTGCTTGCTCCAGTCTAGTGAGGTTATCAAACTATTTGCTCCAGTGAAATTTGGGTCAAAAATCCTTTAGGCCATAGACAGGTACTTTCTTCTGGTGATGGTTCCGGCTTCAGTTATCATCCGAACGGCATGGGACAGTTCATCATTCTCTTTATCCCACAGCAGGCCAAGAACAGGATTAACACTTTTCATTCCTATAGCCCTTTCCAAGCAGTTACTTTCAGAGCCTCGAAGTTCAAACTTTGCTTCTGCAAGAAGACTTGTGGATACATCAATGAACTGGATCAATTCCTCTTCATTGTCAATGAACATAACACAGTTGTCAACATAGAAAGACCTTCTTAGCATTTCGGATATATTCCTTAATTCGAGTGACCTTTTCTCCAGAAGAAGGTTAAGCACAGCATTAAACAAAAAGGACCTACAGTTAATTCCAACCACTACTCGTCTATGCCTATAGCTCTTGAATTTCCCTTGGGCAAAATCCTCCCACCACAAAAACCTGAGAAAGTCTCTATTGGGTGAAGCAACAGAAATATGAAGAAAGGCCTACATGATGTCAGAAACTACACCTATTCTCCCACGGTGAATTTGCTCCAGTAAATTTGGACCCTTTTCTAGGCACTCATTCTAAGATAGAAATCCTTTACTCTTACTGGAGGCATCGAATACTGGCCTGACAGATGTAGTGGAATTGTCTTAAAGTGGTAAGTAGTGGCATTTCTTCGAGTAGTATTTCTTCTATCACTTCTTCTTGTTGCCATTCTATTAGTACTTTGTCATAATCACCATACTTTCCTTCACTGATCAGTTTCACAGAAGTAGACCTGCACCTCTTCTCAGCAACTTCTATGTTTTCTTGCAGATCCTCGTCTCTCTCATTCCAAGGTAAGTTGACCTCATAGCATCCCTTACTTTTAATAGAAACGGTATTCTTAAAATAGTCAAATGTGGCCATTTCCATTCCTTCTTGGGACTTTTTTCCACAGGATCTTTGATTCCAAGGGTGTCTAATTTCCACAGTTCAGTCACACTAAAATTCAATGTCAGCAGGGATGTTACAAACATGTTAGTGCTACAGGAGGAGTGACAACCCGCCAAACTTCCCATAACAACCTATCCCAAACGGGTTTCTACTGCTACTGGTCCACAGTTCATAATTTTAATTCTCCCGGTCAGTAATGACCCATACAAGTCAGCTCCCAGAAGCAGTTCAATTTCAGGTCTATTGAGACCACAATCAGAAACAAAAATGTTTTTTTTTTTTTTGTTTCAGTTCCTTCATTAAGAGACTCCTCTGAAGCCTAGGAATTTCACCACAAATCAGAGGCTGACTGAGCACACGGATCTTACAACAGTACTTTCCTCCACACTGCAGATCTTCAACTCGTAGGTCGAATGCAACTGCCTGTCAGTGTCAGCACCTGAAAATGAAGCATGAGTTACGGTCTCCGTACCTGAGGATTGAAGTCCAACAGACACAGCAGTTCTTTCCAATAAATGAGATCGCTGCAATCCACTGTCAATCAAAGCCCTGACGATGCTTTCTTATCCTCTGGAAAGGATCTTCACCGTTAGAGAGCCTCTTGACCATAGCTTTGACTGATCAACGTTGCACTGTGTTTTTCCATACTCTGCTCTTCATTCGACTCCTTCAATGGCAAATTTGGACACATAAGAACATGGTGTTCCTTCCCACATACCTGTCACAAGCCTTGGCCGACTGACCTTGTTTCAGACACTGGTAACATCACCCTGTTTTCATGAAAATACTCTTCTTATCAGAGTCTTATTCTTTGTCTTAAAACAATCTCTTGCATCATGGTTTCTCTTACAGAAGACACAATTACTTCCATATGATGAACCTCTTGCTTCTCCAGCAAACAGATTACTAGCAGTAGGTATAGGTTCAGGTTGAGGTGACTTGCTCTTCTGCTTTCTCGGTTTCTGTGAGGATACATGGAATCCCGCTTGGGTGGGAGAAATTCTTTGTTCTCCATCCACTTCGTTCTTCAGGAAAAGTTATACCTGCGACAATTTCTCACAGTAAAAATTCTCTGCTGTTTCACTGATAGGCAAAGAAATGGCAGTTCTTAACCACACTCTTAGCGGGTCTTCTGGGAGTGATGATTCAACTACGGGGAATAACTTATTAAGGCTGGGGCCGATGACCTAGATGTTAGGCCCCTTTGAACAGCAAGCATTTAAAAGGCTGCATATTTATCACTGGTCATTCCCAATGATTACAGCGACCTAAGATGTGACTCTAATCAGTCATAGAGTTGCAAAGGAGTGAGTTTCTCAGATGCTGTGAAATTCTGAATAACTAACCCTGACAGTTCACGAACATAAAACTCCACGAATAATTTTTCTGTTCCGAATGGTGTTGTAAAGGTGGAACATTTGACTACACCTTTGATTAAGTATACGAACGACAGTACAAGCTTTATAATGAAATTTATTTTATGTAATTCCCTCAGTTCGAACCTACAGGCAACTTCAGTTTTTTCTTAACGGAACTGGAATTGCCACTCAACACATCGACACCTTCACTTGCGACAGTTGCTACATTCACTGCATGAAAGTTCTCGACCCTCTGACGTGCTTCGTCTAATTTATCATGGTATTCTTGCACTTTATTGTTTTCACTTTCATAATCCGTGTCATTGTTACTGTAGAGAAACACTTCTAAAACTTTATCATCAGTTATCATCAGCTTCTTTCAGTTCAACAGCCAGTCTTTCTAAAGTTAGTTAAATATAATCTTACCTTGTCGAGTTGTGTTTCCGTTATTAAATTCTGCATGTATGAGTTTTCTCAATTTTACGAGTCTCTCCATCTTGACCTACTTACAGCTTTCCTCACATTGAATTGAATCCGTCCTGTCATGGTCACCACTAATATTCCATTCAGACCAGGAAACCTACCTGGCAGAAACTGTAACAACTCATCTAAGAACATAACACATCCATAACAATAGGACTGTACCAGCTGACTGTCTTGTCCATGCACCAAAGCATGTCAGACGTAAAGTTACATCACTCCCACGTGACAACATCCATTCTGTAGTGTATTTTGACTGAGAAAGTTATGAAGGTTATGATTACTCAATGTTCATTTTGATAAAAGTAAAATTTCACATGTGTGTGGAGTTCAGATGCTTTTGGTCGAATACTGCTGTGGGCATCAAACACCCCTCTCCACATGGTGCAACAGCCCCGAAGGACCTCGGCCTACCAAGCGACCACTGCTCAGCCCAAAAGCCTGTAGATTTTGAGGTGTTGTGTGGTTGGCACTACGAATCCTGTCTGCCGTTATTCTTGGCTTCCTAGATCGGGAGGTGTGATCATCAGCATTGCAATACTTCTGATACCACATGTATCGCGATTGACCTGTCTAAGGCATTTGATAGGGTAGATCATGGGAGACTACTGGCAAAAATGAGTGCAATTGGACTTGACAAAAAAGTGACCGAATGAGTGGCTATGTTTCTAAAAAACAGAACTCAGAGAAGTAGAGTAGGTAAAGCTTTATCTGTCCCTGTAATAATTAAGAGGGGAATTCCTGAAGGCAGTAATATTGTACCACTATGTTTTCTTATATATATATATATATATATCAGTGATATGTGTAAAGAAGTGGAATCAGAGATAAGGCATTTTGCAGATAGTGTTATTCTGTACAGAGCAATAAATAAGTTACAAGATTGTGAAAAACTGCAAAATGACTCAATAATGTTTGAGATGGACAGTAGGCAATGTTATGATAATAAACAGGGTTAAAAGTCAGGTTGTTTCACAAATAGGAAAAGTTCTCTGAATTTTGATTACTGCGTTGATTGGGTGAACGTTCCTTTTGGGGATGAAAAATGAAATGGCTTATGGCTTTTAGTGCCAGGAGATCCCAGGATGGGTTCGGTTCGCCAGGTGCAGGTCTTTTGATTTGACGCCCGTAGGCGACCTGTACGTCGTGATGAGGATGAAATGATGATGAAGACAACACATACACCCAGCCCCCGTGCCAGGGAAATTAACCAATGATGGTTAAAATTCCTGACTCTGCTGGGAATTGAACCCGGGACCCCTGCGACCAAAGGCCAGCATGCTAACCATTTAGCCACGGAGCCAGACACCTCTTGGGGATTGTTGTAAGTTCGTAGGTGTTAATATAAGGAAAGATCTTCATTGGGGTAATCACATAATATGATTTTAAATAAAGGGTACAAATCTTTGCACATGGTTATGAGGATATTTAGGGGTTGTAGTAAGGATGTAAAGGAGTGGGCATATAAGTCTCTGGTAAGATCCCATCTTAGAGTATGGTTCAAGTGTATGGGACCCTCACCAGGATTACTTGATTCAAGAACTGGAAGAAATTCAAAGAAAAGCAGCTTGATTTGTTTTGGGTGATTTCCAACAAAAGAGTAGCATTACAAAAATGTTGCAAAGTTTGGGCTGGGAAGACTTGGGAGAAAGGAGACGAGCTGCTTGACTGTTCCGAGCTGTCAGTGGAGAGATGGCGTGGAATGACATCAGTAGACAAATAAGTTTGAGTGATGTCTTTAAAAGTTGGAAAGATCACAATATGAAGATAAAGTTGGAATTCAAGATTACAAATTGGGGCAAATATTTGTTTATAGGAAGGGGAATTAAGGATTGGAATAACTTACCAAGGGAGATGTTTAATCAATTTCCACTTTCTTTGCAATCATTTAAGAAAGGCTAGGAAAACAACAGATAGGGAATCTGCCACCTGGGTGATTGCCTTAAATGCAGATCAGTAATGATTGATTGATTGATTGATTGATTGATTGATTGATTGATTGATTGATTGATTGATGAGGTTCCATGAGCACTAGACCATTTCTGGGACCTCATATCTGATGTATGGGATCATCCGTCAGTCTTAAAACATTATCAGCGCGGTTTTAAATTTGTCTATTTGTTAAAAAAACTGTGTGTCTATATATGAAGACCAAAAGACTAAAACTCTCAATCAGATTATGCTAACAACATGTTTGGGTCGAATTCTTCTGAAAGTAACTCACTGAACTTAGGAGTTTGATATCCTTATTATGTTATTTATGTGTGTAATATTAATAGTGTGAAATGTTAACTCTATTAATGTATACAGTTAACTGAACTGGTTTTGTTTTTCTTTCCTTTTCCAGATCACTGAACTAGAGTACTACAATGGAAGACAATCAGGAAAATAAAGAGGTTAGTAGCTATCATGGTAGTAAGTAAAAACCTTTACAAATGGCTTTTTTGGAATTTGTTTTGTTGCACTCTTGAACACTTTGTTATGTCAGGTTTACATGGCACAGTTGTCTCACGCTAGGACAGTACACATTCGAATATGTTTTGTGATGAGAAATAATTTTTAGATACCTGGCTCAGTGGCTTAGACAGTTATGACACAGTCTTTCCCTGAGTACAATTGAGCAGGTTCAATCCTGGCTCAGTCCGATGGCATTTAAAAGTACTCAGATACATCAGCCCTCTGTTGGTAGATTTACCATCATGTAAAAGAACTCCTGTGGGACTAAATTCTGGCACCTCAGCATCTCCGCAAACTGTAAAAGTAGTTAGTGAGACGTAAAACGTGTAACATTAATACATTATCATTTTGTGATAAAATTTATTGTGCCAATTATTCACCTTGTACACCACATACTGACCTTGGGATCATATAATAATGATTGTTTTGTAAGAAACCTAACACAACCCCTCAGTCACCAAGTAAACATTGTCACTATGTGCTCTCCTAGTCACATATAGTGTCCTGTACAATGGTTGATATGTCAGGTACTTGTACAAAAAACAGCTTTTTTGCACCCCTACTCGTTCCTTGTACCCTATTGAATGTTTCTAATAGCATTTCACAGTGCCTACAAGTGAATTGGCAATGGTTGGCTTCTTTACCGTAACTGCATTTTACTAGCTGGAGTGCATATTTAGAAAGGAGAAAATCATGCCAAAATTATGTTAAATGATTCCTCAAATAACAGAGAGGAGAGATCCTTTCCTTATGCTTGTCAGACAACCACCAACCCACCCCCAGAAGTGTTCTTACAGTACTTGTATAGAAAAATTAAAATGGAGATTTTTGTCATCTATGAAATGTGACCGTTTTCTGTGTTCATTTGGCTGGAGAACAGTTTGCTATTGTCTCAGAGTTTGCATCATGTGTGATCCACAGCTGCCAGATTCCTTGAAAATAATGAAACTGTGAACTTTGAAAGTGATGCGTGTAATGGCGTGTGCCAGGTGCAAGTGCAGTATCCATGACAGTATACTGAGTACACAAGGAGTGAAATTCATTGGTCACAAGTTAATAAAGCAGTTCAATTGTTGTGGTGTTTATAGAAGAGATATTGAATTTAAAGTGTAGGAAAGTAAATTAATTTTTGTATGCCAGAAATGTGCTTACCTCTTACCCGAAGGGCCCAGGTTTGATTCCTAGCCAGGTCAGGGATTTTTACCTGGATCTAAGGGCTTGTTCGAGGTCCACTCAGCCTACATAATTACAGTTGAGGAGCTATTTGACGGTGAGATGGCGGCCCGGTCTAGGAAGCCAGGAATAACGGTTGAGAGGATTCATCGTGCTGACCACACGACACCTCATAATCTGCAGGCCTTCGGGCTGAGGAGCGGTCACTTGGTAGGCCATGGCCCTTCGAGGCTGTTGTGTCATGGGGTTTGGTTTTGGTTCCAATTCAAATTTCTACTACCAGCAATCACATTGTATCCCCCGCCATAGTGTGTAACACGATGTTCGTCAGTTGAAGTTTTGTCCATTGTCGAACATGGAATGTGTTGGTTTCACGTTCTTGTCACTAGTCAGTGGTCTAACCTGTCCAGACCAGTGGTGTTGTCACTAGCTGATACTGTTGCAGGAGACTCTAGAGGCCTATGGGCCGCTTTGCGGCTTGTACCTATGCACCTAGAACCCTCTGCTTGCCCCCAGACCAATGGTCTAACCTATCCACACTAATGGTCTTGTCTCTACCCAATGGTCAAAACGATCTGGACCAATAGTCTTGTCACTAGCCAGTGGTCTAAATGATCCAGACCAATGGTCTTGTCACTAGCCAATAGTTTTAACAAAACCTGACCAATGGTTCTGTCAGTACCTTGCACCTGTTCTTGCCACTAGCTGCACCTGAGCTTGACAGGCTTGTATAGTGTATTATAGACATCTTATGAGCCGTGCCTTGTTGTATTCCTAACCTCTCGTTTGCACCCCTGTTAGTAAAGTTTTATGTACGTATATATAAAATGGAATGTATGCTGGGGCTGTACCTTAATTAAGGCCACGGCCACTTCCTTCCCACTCTAGTCATTTCCTATCCCATCATTGCCATTAAACCTATCTGTGTCAGTGCATCATAAAGCAAAAAAAAAAAAAGGGAATGTATATATTTTCCTTTTCCTTGCCACATTGTGAAGTAGACACAAAATCATGGATAACATTATTTGTTTTGAGTTCCTATCTTCAGTACTTGTAAAGATTTTAATGTGGTTACCTGTAACATAGGTTAGAAATCCAACATAGCACAGCCTGGAGGACGTCACAATTCAGTAAAGAGAGTTGTCGTCATTGGGGTATTAACCAACAGTCTGTTGATATTTGAAGGGGCTCAGATATACCATCTCCCTATGGGTGGTGTCAGTAGAATAACACTCATGGTATCCCATGCCTATTGTAAGAAGTGACTAAAAGGGGCACCAGGGGCTCTTAGCTTGGGAGAGTGGGTTGGCGACCACAGGACCCTTAGCTGAGTTGTGGCATTGCTTCCACTTACTTGTGCCAGACTCTTCACTTTCATCTATCCTGTACTTTCTCTTAAAACACTAATCACCACCATGGTATACCAGCCATGTGTCAACAGATTTACTGGCAAGTAAAAGAACTCCTGTGGGTCAAAATTCTTGCACTTCAGCATCTCCAAAAACCATAAAAGTAGTTGGTGGGATGTGAAACTAACATTATTATTGCTTTTTTTAAATTGCAGATGTCTGATCCCCAGCTGCAGCAGAGGATTCAGCAACAGCAGCTCATGATAGAACAACAAAGACAAGAGGAGCTCTTGAGGCTGCAGCAGGTGAGTTAAGTTTTGGTTGTGATAACATGATACAACTCCTTACACTATATTAAAATTAATCAATATTTGTGTATTTAGAACATCTTAAATATAAGTTGTTTTTTAATAATATTTGATTAAATCCATTAAAACCAAAACTCATTTGCTCACAACTGTGAAGATTATCCTGCACTGATGAAGGTTGCAGCCAAAAATTTTGGCCCCATGTCTTTTTTCATTATTTTTTTTACTCTGTCCACGTGTGCTTACATGGTAAGGTGCTGCTTTCCATCTGCTTCCTATACATATGCATATTTTACTCCTGTTAACTTTCTTACCTGAGCATTTACAGTCTTTCTTAAAGTTATTTCACATTTTAAAATTGTTGGCCATGTTGGGGTATACATTTTTGCTCTTCATGTTGTTAACACTGCTTATCTCTAGTAGAAGGAAGAGAAATGTTGAAGTTGAATCAGGAAGTAATCAGTGTAATTTCCAGAGAATTCTCTGAATGCGTGAGAAAACGACCCTACCTCTGATTGTAGAAGACCAAAGGTGGTAGAATAATCCCATATTTATGCAGTTCCAGAACATGAAAAGACTTTTTATGACAGATGTTCTGGAAGTGACAAGGACCCAATATAGAGGAATCATTGTATTAACTACAAACTGTACAAGAATTAAACTGTAGTGAAATGAAATGTGGGAAAGAGACATGACTACTCAACAAGGAATGATACAGAGTTCCTTATAATATGTATGCAGAAAAATGATAAATGAGGACAAGGAGATATTTGGGAAAGAGGTTGCAGTTGATGGAGAATAAATTAACATTTTACAATTTATTGGTGGTATTATAATGGAAACACTGTCAACAGTCAGTTTCTTGACACTAACAAAAAAGACCAAAGAACTGGTCAAAGAGGAAATTGGGCTCTGAAGGATGGATATAGGGTCTCGTACACCAGAAGACTTGAGTCAAAATTTGGGGTAAATATGATCTCCAGGATGGTACACAGGTATATATGGAGGAATATGTAAATGACAGGATCATTGTACTCTTCTTCATGTGCCATGTCCTCGCAGAATGTTGGCTATCAGTAGCATGCTCTGCTGTTTGTTCATAGCTGTTCTGAACAGAGTAAGCTTTGTCACCCCAAACCACTGGCCCAAGCTGCGGAGCAACGATGTCCTACTTCTCCCCGGATCATGTTTTCCATTAATTTTCTCTTGGAGTATTACTTGCAGAAGGTGGTATTTACTGTTCCGTATTATATGACCAAAGTATTCTAGCTTCCTTCTCTTGATGGTAGTGAGAATTTCTGATCCTTTGTTCATACAGTGCAAAACTTTTATATTGGTCATTTTAGCTGTACAAGGTCTCTTACAGCATCCTTCGGTACGTCCACATTTCAAATGCTTGCAATTTCTTGCAGATGGTCTCAGTTAGTGTCCATGTCTCAACGCCGTTTAACAGAATGCTGAAAACGTAGCATCGGAGTAGTCGTGTCCGTAGTTTTATGGAAAGGTCACGGCGTGTCAAAAGTTTTCTAAGTCTCTGAAAAGAAGTTCTGGCCTAATCAATTCTGCATCGGATCTCATAAGCAAGGTTCCAATCATCATTGATGTGACATCCCAGGTATTTAAATGTTTCCACTCTTGCGATCTGGTCCTTTGCTGCTGTGAGATTACCTTGAATGTCATCTTCTTTCCTGTTTATAACCATCCACTTGTTCTTCTTAAGCCCATGGCGCTGCTGGCTTCATTGACATCATTAAATAGTTTCTGTAGATCCTGGAGATTGGTTGCAAGTAGCACAGTGTCATTGACATACCTGATGTTATTTAGGATGAAACCATTAACCACAACTCCTTGAGTCTTTCCGTAAAGAACATCTCGAAAAATCTTTTCTGAATAGATGTCGAAAAGCATTGGTGAAAGAATACAGCCTAGGTGAACTCCTTTCATAATTGAGACTTTTTCCGAGACACGACCATCAACTCTTATGCCAGCACTCTGGTTCCAGTAGAGATTACCAATAATACGGATGTCCATGAAGTCTTAATTCTCGAAGAATGTTCATAAGTTCATCATGGACTGTATTGAAGTCTTTTTCGTAATCGATGAAACAAGCAAAAACATCGACATTGACAATTCGGCACCTTTGAGCTAATACCTGCAGATTGAATAATGCCTCTCTGGTACCAAAACCATGTCTGAAGCCAAACTGTGAGGTTCCGATATTCTCCTCACATTTTTGATAAATTCTCGCATGCAAGACCTTTAGGAATACTTTCAGAATGTGGCTCATCAAACTAATTGTTCTATATCCATTGCAGAATTTTGCTTCGGCTTTCTTAGGCAATATTACGAAAGTTGATTTGAGCCAGTCTTGAGGAATGGGCCCATTGCGGTGAATACTGTTGAATAGGTCAACTAATAATGAAAGGGATTTTTCTTCCTCAAGCAGTTTCAGTATCTCAACATACATCTCATCAGGGCCTGGAGCCTTCCGATTCTTTGCTGTTCTTATGGCATACTGTACTTCTGCACGTGTGATATCCACACCATCGTTTGCCCAAGCACCATGATCCTCATTTCTGCGATCCAAGAAGAGATTTTGTACTGACTCCATCCATTCCTTCAGTTTCTCTTATGTGCTCGCTAAGATGTCACCATTCTTATTGAGGAGGACTCTACTACCCTTCTTGTTGTATGCACCGGTTACTTGTTTCACTTTCTTGTACATGTTGTCGTATTCTATGAACAGGACAGGCTGAGGACTTGGGTTCGAATATCAGATTGACCTTTATATAAGACACTTTCTGACACCATTAAATTCTTAGTCTAATTTATTTAAACAAGCTATCAAATATACCCTTCCAATAATATTACTACATCACACTTGTAATTATTCTCTTCTCAATATTACTTTTAAATAACCAGTTTATCAGTCTCTGACTTCCTTGGAAAATACACACACTTCTATGATTCACTTTACAACATTTATAAATTCCCTTCAGTCTTTAAAGTTTCTTAACTAGTTGATACTTATCTCGGGTTTTGAAGCTTCTTTCTTCTTGCTTCTCTCTTGAATCCTCGTTGTGGTGTTCCTCTGAATCTTCCCTGACGGTTTCAGGACTCGAACACAGAACTCTAAGGTGAATACTAACTGAAGCTACAGTCTCCTTCGAACACTCAGTGAGTTCTCTATGTACTGTCTCTGTACTTTACCCTATGGGACACTGCTAACCAGTTCTACTGCTTGACAGTCTTAATTGCTACCTAATTTGAATAACTTCTTATACTGCTGTCTTCACTAACTGATGGCAGGCTCAGCTACTGCCTAATCTGACTAACTCCATATACTGCTATCTTTACTGACTTTATTCTACAGAGTCTCTTCTCTGCCAAGTAATCTAGTGTCCGTCCCTTCCCAAGAGAACGTTCCTTTCCAATGTTATAGAATAACTACCTGAATGACACCAGGATTACTACCAACAGAATGACCAGAATGACAGAATGATGCCGAATGCCCAAATGACCAAATGACCAAGAGGCTCCCTTGTCACTCCCCTTTATCATTTCTCTGAGCTTCTGGAACAAGTCATCCCCTACTACTATGTTCCCTCACATCCCTGATCTGTTAGTTTCCTATTGGTTACTTCAAGTGTGGTCCCATCCGTCTCATGGATGTACATGTGACTGGTGACCTTCCAGAGATTCTTTCTAGAAAGAATTATTGCACCACAGCATGCGTTCTTATTTTTACAGGGCACCTTGCTACGTGACCAACAACAGGTTTGCTTTTCCTGGTCCACCCTCTAAAAGCTTCTAACTATGACCTTGTAGTGTGTTTACTTGTTTCTCTGACCAATATTCTGATTGCACAAGTTTGCCTCATTCTCAGCTCACTGAAATGTTCCAAGTTGAGACTAGCTTTAAGAAATGCTTTTAATCATAATTGCAATTCTGCACTTATTCACTGCACTTATTATTATTATTAGCGTATGATGTGTACATGACAATCAAAATATACAAATATAATACAAAATATACAGATATACAAGTTGGTGACAGCATCAGAACTTCACTTTTATATTTTAATGTCCAAATTTTTTATCCATGTAATCACTTCTGGTGTTACTTCAAAAAATTCCTCCACAGAGCCAGGAAATGCACGTAGGGGGCACTCTTGAACTATGTGCTTGATAGACTGCACTTGAGCACCACAGTCACAGCAGGGAGAACTACCCATCCCCACAGATGTAAGGCTGCGCTAGTCCTACCGACACAACATCGGATCCTGTTCAGGGTTGACCAAACAGCACGGGGCAGACTAAAGCCAGCCAGTTTCATGCTGGGGTCGGAGATATCACATAAGGCACTGGGTGATGACATCCTCCACTCTTCTCTCCAGGCATTCCTGGGATTGAACCGAAGACATGAGAGGTCCAAAGCTGTCTTCCACGCTGGTTTTCTTGATTTCAGCCTAGTTGTAGTGTGCTGCTTTATATCCTGGTGTATAGGAAGGGCCTCATTCTTCACTATTCTGCACCATAAGCTATTAAGTGCTTGTTGTCTCCTTATATGAGGGGGAGAGATGTTGCAAAGGACAGGTAACCATTGCACTGGAGTTGAGTACAGCGTGCCGGATACAATACGCATAGCCTGGCGAAGTTGGATATCAATTAGATTGCAGTGAGAGCTATTTAAACATATTCCGGCACAATACTCAGCTGTAGAATACACCATGGCCAAGGCGGTAGTTCGCAAAGTATTGGCGTCAGCTCCCCATGAAGTTCCAGCTAACTTGCTCAGCAGGTTATTCCGAGTCTTAAGTTTGGCAGCTGTTTTTTCTATGTGACTTCGGTATGTCAGTGATCTGTCTAATATTACACCTAGGTATTTTGGTGTACTATTGTATTTCAAAAGTTGATTCCTGAACCGTATCCTAGGTTGATAAGTAGCCTCTAAGTTGTTGAGATGGAACGCGGCTACTTCCGTCTTCGAAGGACTTGGCTGAAGTCTCCACTTCCTAAAGTATTCATCCATCACCCGTAGATCTTCAGACAGTATATCCTCAGCCTCATTGAAAGTAGATCTCTGTACTGTTAGGTTTATATCGTCGGCATAAATGAATTTCCGAGCTGTAGTTTCTGGGATATCATGGATGTACAAATTGAACAGTATAGGGGCTAGGACTGAACCCTGTGGTAAGCCGTTATTCAATTTGTGAAATCTACTCCTGGAATTTTCAGAGAATACCTGGAATAATCGATTACTCAATACATTATCAATGAGAGTAATCACCTTAAGACAAGGTACAATCTTGATGAGCTTCAGGAGGAGACCCTCTCTCCAGACAGTATCATAGGCCGCTGACAGATCAAGGAAGACAGAAACATTTTTAAATTTCTTCTCAAAACCAATCTCCAGATATGATGTTAAGGCAAGGACTTGGTCACTACAGTCTCGCTTGGGGCGGAACCCAGCTTGCTCTATTGGGATTCACTGCACTGATATTCTATTACACTTACTCATTCACTTCCAACTGTTTCTTGCTGTTATCTTCCTTTTATATATTACACTTAAATTACTCATGAGTATTAGGGATTTCTGACTGGGAGGTCATGGATCTAATCTCGTTCGATGCGCTCGCCCCATAATTTCCCACCGAAGGACGTGTTGCGAATCAGTGCTCGCGACAATGTTTAAAAAATTATATTTTGAATTCAGTAGTTCTATTTCATTGCATTCCTCAGAGAGTTGTTATTCTTGTGCATTTCTGAATTTTTTTGTCGTATTAACTTCTGCAAACTGTTGTACTTTACAGGATCTTTGTTCTTAAAAGACCTTCTCTAATCGATCAGCTTCAGAATTTCTTCTGTTATCCACGGCTTGTTTTTCCTTCTTCCAGCATCCCTTAATTTTGCTTGACTTATGTCGTAAATTGCACATTTGATGTGATTCCAAGTGCCTTCAACATCATTTACGTTCACACTGTTTTGAACTTCTGCAAGTTTTACACGTAGGGCTGACTGAACTTCATCCTTCAGTGCTTGATCTTGAAGCTTCTGAATCTCAACCCGACTAAAACTCCCCTTTAAATGGCATTTCTTCATCCTGAGATTCATAGTAGCAAACAGTAGACTATGGTCTGAGTTGATATCGGCACCGGGGTATGTTTTCACACATTTGATAGAATTTCTGAACTGCTTGTTAATTGTGGTGAAATCAGTCTGGTTCCTAATAGTGCTGTTAGCATTTGAGGTTCACGTATAGAGGCGACGTGGAGGTTGCTGGAAATATGTGTTTGCTATAATAAGGCCCTCCTCCTGGCACATCTGGACCAGTTAGTCACCTCGAGGATTGCTTGCTCTTAATCTATAGTCACCGACTACATCAGCCTGTCGGCCATGGCCGACTTCAGCATTGAAATCGCCCATAACAATGTTTATCTCAGATGGGTTAGTGCATGAGAGGGTTGCTTCGATTTTTGTGTAAAAATCTTCGACATCACACCATTAAGATGGTGAGGATCATCATTACCGGAATAGTATACCTGGTAACCACTGACTACAGTTCTTCTTGAATGAGGCCAACGCATTTTGCTAATGCCAAGAATGTCGATCTTGAGTCTCTCCATCTCTCTGATGGCCTTATGAGTCTTTCCACTTTGAAACAAGCTGCGAACATTCCACGTTGCTATCCTTCTCATGACTGGCCCGGAGATTCTTAGCACCCCATGCCTACTGAAGGGCTGCCGGGGACTGGGGGCCTTGGTTTTGTGTTTTCCAGTCATGCTAAAGATTTTCCTGGGGATTAAACATGGGGTGGTTTCCCATTGTCTTCCCTGCACAGTTTTGAGACCGCTTACACCACTATGGTTACGCTTCCAAATGTGTGTCACATCAGCGTATCAGCCGATACCTTGGCTGGTGCCAGCGTGCATTAATAATAAAGCTGCTGCCATCCGTCATTATGGTTTCCATGGCATTTTCTCTACTGTTTAGTGTTATCTATGGAATGATTGTAGGAAATCCAATGTGGCTGTCACTAAGGGCGTAAATAAAATATATATAAATATATATATATATATATTTATATATATAAATTTAACCCTAGTAAACAGCAAATAAAGATTGTAAAACTACTAGACAACACCAACACTGGGTCAGCACATCAAAATAAGCCACAGACATCCACTAGAAACCACAACAGAAACATATTTCTTGCATGTAGATCATTTTACTGACTATTTATTTGAAGGAATCATCATATGTTCTGTCTAATGATGGGGGGTCTGCTGTTTCCAATTTATTTGGTCATGGGCCATGTTGGGGTATAAATTTATGTTTTTAATGTCATTAAGTAGCATATCAGCCCAACATTGCTTAGGACATGCTTCCAATCTTTTTCCAGCTGCTTCCAGTGTGTAGCTTCATCATAACAATCAAATCAACCTCTGCTCTTAGTACATGTCCAATCCATCGTGGTTGTTTCTTGTGGAGTAGTGGAACACCTAATCTTTTTCTTGTGCCATTGTTGAGAACTTGATAAGCTAGTGTTGTTGGTTGAAAACTTGTGCATCTTTGTTCCACGACTGTCAAATTCAGCTTCTCAAATTGCCAACATTCAGCATTGTAGAGTGTAGGATTTTTGAGATTTAATAGGCTTGTAGCATTTCTTTTTGGAGCAGGAGAGGCACTTGTTTGTTGTTGAGTAAAGGTTGTGAGTGTTGTTTGGGATCAACATTTCTATTTGTTTATTTTGTTTATGTTAGAACTGACTCGGCATTTTTGTGGCTAATGTAGAATCGAGAATCGTAAGTGCCATATTATGAAGGTGATTCAGTGAATGCTGTGTACATACAGTACATTAAATTTTTCTGAACAAACACGGGTTCATCTGTTGACAAATGGCCTGTGATAAATTATTCATTTTGCTGAATGTCCCAAAGACATTTATACTTGCTTTATGTTCAGATTGGTTGGCGCTGGCTTTAAGTTGGAACAGAGTGCCACTTTGCCATTTATTTCCACAATACTGCCAACCAAAGAGAGTGAAACAAATGAGGAAGTCATAAATTGAACTCAGTCTGAACACTATTTACCACTTGCATACTTGTTTATTTTACACATGTAAATGAAGAGGAAAAGAAATAGAGGTAACTGTAAAGAAGCACACGGCTATAGATATTTGTGTCTATGAATGAGACGCACAAAATGATTTAGCTTTCCATTCATCTATACATAAATAAGAGTTTTGTCTGTACCTTGCTCAGAATTTAAAAAAGGTGATATTTCTGTATCAGTCGTGTCCACAGTAAGAAGGAAATGCAGTTTTTACGTTTCCGTAATTTCTGTCTGTCTATCTGTATTTCTTCTTCTTCTTCTTCTTCTTCTTCTTCTTCTTCTTCTTCTGTGACCACATAGGATCACTTTAGTCAGTCCGTCGTTCAGGTCTCTTTGAAGGGATTGTTTGGGCTTTGCGGTCCTCCCAGTACTTCTTCAGACGCTCTGATCTTCGTGCCCTTTCCTCAGTTGAAAATGTACGTGTTGTTGGTTTGTTTTGTGTTTGTCTTTATGTATGTATGTACACGCATCACGAGAAAAAAGCTGAAGAGAATTTAATGAAAATCGGTATGAACTCAGGGAATAAGTCGCTATAATCTAGGCCAGGGATGGCGAACCTTTTCCAACTAGTGTGCCATTTTAACTCTGGTTTTTTATTCTCATCTGCTGACTGTGCCACTTGTTGTTTTCCATTTCCATTACGGGATGTCTACAACCTACAACACCCCCCCCCCCCCTCGCAACTTCCTTTCAATTTCCCGATTATGTTTCATAATACGTTATTTACTTATTTATTTATGTATTTATTTATTTATTTATTTATTCATTTATTGAGCCATTTATTTATTATAAATATTTGCAAAACGGGTGCAATATATCTTGTAAATACTTCCTCCATTAGCTTCATTATCTTCCCATGTTGTAGTTTGTACGCTCAGCAATTAAACTAATTTCTCCCTCATCACATTTCCATAAGGAAATCTAAAAAAACAAAAAAAACAAAAAAAAAAACAGCTATCCTTGTTTGTAAGGTCACATTCATGCTTTCATCAAAACATACTGCATATATGTGGGAGTTATCCAAATTAGCTTTCAACTGCTCCGAAACTTCTTCACCCATTTTTATTATTCTATATCCTTGACAGTAGTTCAGCTGGCTGGGATTCCTTTAATCTTGTTAATTATTAGTTGTTTGTTAGGGAAGTTTTCAAATGATGTGTCGGACGTCAATAAGAAATTTTCTTTCAACAACTCACCGTCAGAAATCTGTTTCCCATGCATGCTGTACTATGCAGTGAGACAGATAGAAAAAGCCGCACTGATATTATTCCTGGACCGGAAAGATGATACAAAAGAACTAGTTTGTTTGTGTAATGTTGGATTTTTTGTGAAATGAAATCTCCTCTTTCTTCATTTGAAATGGAACAAACATTTGAATGACCAGTCTCAAAATTGCGCTTTACATTAAATATGGGGGATACAACTGTTTTCGAACACAGGCAACATATATTTTTAACAGTCCGAATTCCCTTGGCCAGTGTTCTTGAAAAATACGGTCACCACCTTTGTTCAGTTTCTGTTTTTTTTTCGGCACCGAAAACATATTTGCGATGTCCGTATACAAAACCACTAGAAAACGACACTATCTCACTTGACTTTCGGACCTATCAGTATAGCAGTGTTGCCATATTGCACGTCCGAATGAAACTAGTATTTACATTTTCGATATTTATTTCTTACACGTGAAACACTGTAAGATATGCACTGTCTGTAGTACGAGACGTATATATAAAATATTATGTTCATGTGGCGTGCCACCGAAACTGTGTCCGCGTGTCACCTAGTGACACGTGTGGCATAGGTTCGCCATCCCTGATCTAGGCCATAAGTAATTTGATTGAAAGTAGTTTAGGGGAAGGCCTAAAATTTAATTCTCAAATATTTATGTTATTAATGGTCTTACCTTAACGAAAATCGGTAGGTGAAGTCGGGGAATAATGCTACAATATAGGCCATAAATAATTGTATTCACACCGAGAAAAAAAAATAGTTTAGAGGAAGGCCTAAAATGGAATTTCCAAATATTTTGTATTAGTGGCCCTACCTTAATGAAAATCGGTATGCAAAGTCGGGGAATAAGTCTCTATAATCTAGGTCATAAATAATTTTATTCGCACTATGTGAAATGATAGTTTAGGGGAAGGTCTAAAATTTAATTCCCAAATAATTATGTTATTAGTTGTCGTATCAATAAATACTACATAACTAAAGTTATATAGTATTAAATTTCCAATCACTTATGTCTTACAGTATACATTGTTACCGTACCGGCTATGATCAGAGAGATATTCATGAATTTGGATTTTTGTTACAAAGTCCATATCAACGCCGAGTCATGAGAAAATGGGTTAACAAGATTTAATGAAAATCGGTATGTAAAGTCGGAGAACAAGGAACTACAGTGTATGCTATAAATAATTAGAGGAGATATTATCATCACTCTTTGAGTATTTTTTATTGTTAGACTTACATGTTTCTTCGTGATTTGATTTGAACAGTGTAGATTAAGATTCTCATTCCCACCTGAAATACCATCACTTTTCATTGTGAATATTTTAGATGTATATATTACACTTCCTGTTGTCAGTGCAGTCATGTATGTGTGTTGTTTCGTTTTCCAGACTGCTCTTGTAGAAAAGCAGCGAGAAGAGCAAGAGCGTCAGATGATGCAGCAGCGTCAAGAAGAAGAATTATATAGACTCCAGCAAGAAGCTTTAATGGAGAAACAAAGAGAAGACGATATGATGCGGCAGGTAAAGTGTATGGTGTATCTTTGTCAATTAATTTGTTCTGATATTAAATGAGTTTTAAATAAAGGCTTTAGTTTGAGGGCAAAAGGCCCAGTGTGGTCTATATATGAAAAGTAGAACATTATGGTCAGATTTATGTAAACATATGTACGAGGCATATTTGTCTCAATTTCGGTGCCTTATTTTTCACTGACAAATATGGACTGATTACTGTGGATGCTTAACCTCCTTGAAGCAACTACAGTCATAGCAGAGATATTGTTAGTGACTCTAAAAGGTGAGAAAAGAAACAGATGAATATAGAAAAGAGAATGGATAATTATATATGTATATATATATAATTCGCTGGGGCCATCAGGGACAATGTTAAGTCTTGTTGCATTTGACACTGAACTTAGCCTTATTTAGAGCCCAAATTTCCCTCATTCTTTGTGAGTGGGCCTGCTTACGTTCCTCTGTCCAAGGGGTACCGTGTCTTCTCTTCGGTTGCTCGTCTCGGTTTAGCCCGTTCGTCAATATTTTCTTGCGGAAGAGATCTCTGTTAAGGGCATCTTCAGCTGTGATATGTAGCGTTTGCAGGTCTTCTTTGGTATTTCTAAACCAGGGAATTGTGGTTTTGGGGTTTGAATAAAAAAAGTGAAAGATTTCTTTAGTTAACTTTCTTCCGTCCATTCTTTTCAGATGACCATAAAATCGTGCCTGTCTTTTTCTGATTGTATCGGTAATTTTCTCTATTTTGCTGTAGACTTCCTTGTTGGATCTCTTTTGATGGATTCCATTTCTGTACTTTGATCCCAAGATTCCTCTCACAATTTTGCGTTCTCTTTTCTCCAGTTCTTCAAGGAGTCCTTTGTTAGCATTTAGAGACAGGGTTTCGGCTGCATATAGAACTACTGGCTTCAGAACTGTTTCATAGTGACGTATCTTGGTGTTTTGGGAAAGGCATTTTTTGTTGTAGATTGTGCGGGATGTTTGGTAGGCTATTTCCAGTTTGCGTACTCGCTCCTGAAGTGCTTCTTTGTCCTGTCCATTTTTCATGATGATCTCACCCAGGTATTTGAATTTGTCTACTCGGGTGATGTCCCCGTATTTTGTATGGAGTTTTAGTGGAGCCTCTTTGATGTTAGTCATTACTTCTGTTTTCTCAAACGATATCTGCAAACCAGTTTGTTCGGCAATTTCCTTTAAAATTTCAACTTGAGCTCTAGCGGTTTCTATGTCATTTGAGAGAACAGCAATATCATCGGCAAATGCTAAGCAGTCTGTTGCGATCCCCTTGGATTTGGTTCCTATTCTCAATGGACTGTAGTTGGTTTCCTGTAATCTCACCCGCCAGGTTCTGATGATCTTTTCAAGAACACAGTTGAAGAGTAACAGGATAGCCCATCACCTTGTCGGACTCCTGTTTTGTTGTCAAAGGAATGCGAGAGACATCCGTGGAACTTCACCTTGGATTTTGTATCGGTCAGGGTGGCTCTAATTAATGCCAGCAGTTTCAAATCAACTCCAAATTCATTTAAGATGTTTAGCAGGACTTCCCGGTCAATGGAGTCGTACGCTTTCTTAAAGTCCACAAAGACAGACACATACTGCTTGGACCTTAGTGTACAATATCTGATGATCGTTTTGAGATTTTGGATCTGTTCAGCTGTTGAGCGACCTTTTCTGAACCCTCCTTGGTATTCACCTATTTGATGTTCGACTTGTGCTTCCAAACGCTCCAGGATGGCAAGAGATAGAATTTTGTAAGCCACGGGTAGCAAAGATATTCCTCTGTAGTTGTTGATGTTCTTCATGCTGCCTTTTTTGTGTAGTGGATGGATCAAAGCTATTTTCCAATCTTTGGGTAGGGTCTCCTTGTTCCAAATTTCTTCTATTTGCTTTTGCAAGATATCAAGTGATTCCTCTGGGGCATTTTTCCATAGTTCTGCTACTACTGAGTCTTCCCCCAGCGCTTTGTTATTTTTGAGACGGGCAATGTGGCGCTTGATTTCATCTCTGTCGGGTGGTCTGGAATCTGGGTACCTGAGTAAGGGTTCCTTGGTCTCAATGGCGCTTTGCAGTTTAGAGCAATTAAGTAAATTCTTGAAGTAATCTCCCAGAATGCTGCAATTTTCTTCATTTGACGTCGCCAGTGTGCCGTCCTTTCGCTCAAAGCATAGAGATGGTGGTTTATAGCCAGTGGGTTTGCGATTGAAGGCTCTGTAGTACTCTCTGCTTTCATTCTTCCTAGAGTTTTGTTCTATCTTTTCAATGAGAGATTTTTCGTATTTACGTTTCTCAGTTCTGAACACCCTAGCTGCTTGGGCACGTTGGGTTTTGTAGGTTTCCCAATCATTTTCTGATTTCGTAGAGTAATACTGTTTCCACGCATTGAGTCTTTCTTGGAGGACTGATTCGCAGGTACCATTCCACCAGGCATGCTTTTTGGTTCTCTTGATTTCTGCAACATCTTTGGCGGCCTCAACAAGGAGACTTTTGGCGTTGTTAAAGTCACAGTCATTTGGTCTAGCCTTCTCCTGGAACTCCTCGACCCTTTGCCGAAGTTTATCATTGTCGAAGCGTGTGATCTGTTCATTATTATTATTTTATTATTATTATTATTATTATTATTATTATTATTATTATTATTATTATTACAACTTCCCCCATGCGGAGGCTGCCACAAGGACAGAGTATGTCGACTACACGGTATTTTGTCTTCTAAGTTACTGTTGACTTTGCTAGTGTGCCAGGTAGAAAAATCACAAGGCTCAGGAATAAATTTGCAATATTGTTGTTCAAATGTTATATAGATGATTGAGGAGTATGGTCACTGAACCTCGTATTGCGGCGATAGCGATGTCGTGAAGTCGTGTCCGGCTGAGGCCGAGAGAATCCCATAGCTGTACAAGCAATTTAGGGATTGTACCTCCAGCTCCGATCATTAGTCCATGGATGGAAATATTGTCTAGGTGATATTTATCTTTATAGTAGTTTACATTTGGCTGGTAAATTGACTTCTTTTCGGCGTCCACATCTTCGGCCTGGCCAACGTGCGACTCGAAGCGTATTGTGGGATGTCCTCCTGCATCCTTACAGAAAAAGATATTGTAGAAGATTTAGAACCTAAAAGGAATATATCTATATGTTAATGTGATATTTTGTAAACGTTAATAAATCACGTGTAACAGATTTAAATATTGTCTTTTGGAAACTGTTTTTGTGTTGAACTAGGGAATTCTCTGCTTATAAATTTATTCTGTGCCACTACTGGACTTTTTAATATTCTCTATCTTCCTAATTGAGAGTTCATTCATGTAGGTATTCCTAATAGAATAAATGTTGTGTTTTTTTTGCTAGGGGCTTTACGTCGCACCGACACAGATAGGTCTTATGGCGACGATGGGATAGGAAATGCCTAGGATTTGGAAGGAAGCGGCCGTGGCCTTAATTAAGGTGCAGCCCCAGCATTTGCCTGGTGTGAAAATGGGAAACCACGGAAAACCATCTTCAGGGCTGCCGATAGTGGGATTCGAACCCACTATCTCCCGGATGCAAGCTCACAGCCGCGCGCCTCTACGCGCACGGCCAAATGTTGTTTTTAGTTCATCACCTGTCAGTATATCCTTCCAGAATAGATTCAATACCAGTATTGTATTCAAATTTATTCTTAATATAATTAAAATCTCCCAGATGTGTCAACTGCATACAGGTTGAGACATTTCACTAGTTCTTCAGATCCCCACTTCATTTTCAAACCAATTAACAGATCATAAGGTTTATAACCTCAAAATTATCAGTTTACTTACACAAATAGTTAGAAGTAGCCGAAAGGTGCTATTGTCGTAATGTAGTATCGCAACTGCAATTCATGGTTGTGCATTCAAATAAAAGCTACTTGCAAAATTGAAACTTAACTTGTAGGATTCCAGCAAGATATTGCAGATATTTTGGATTCAGGAGGTCATTTGGACTGTATTGTAATTGACCTGTCTAAGGCATTTGATAGGGTAAATCATGGGAGACTACTGGCAAAAAGGAGTGCAATTGGACTTGACAAAAGAGTGTCTGAATGGGTGGCTATGTTTCTAGAAAATAGAACTCAGAGAATTAGAGTAGGTGAAGCTTTATATGTTCCTGTAATAATTAAAGAGGGGAATTCCTCAAGGCAGTATTATTGCACCTTTATGTTTTCTTATATATATCAACTAGTAAGATACCCGTGCTTTGCTACGGTATCATAATGAAAATTATACTTGAATGCTTAACTTTTAATATATAATCCGCCAAAATTCGCAATCTGACTCGTTTTCTGAGAGAATGCGCCAAAATTCGTGATCTGACTCGTTTTCTGAGAGATTAAGGCAAAGTTCCTCCCATTTTCAGTCTTTCTTTCCAGCAGTCGATTTCGTACCTCCCGGGCTAGGTCCAGGTATTCCACCCGGTCAGTTGGGTCCCTAAAACTTTGCAATCTTTTCCTATAAGCATTTTTAATATGGATCAAATCCTTGAGGAGATCCGGTGTGGTGTCGTCTTGGGAGTCTTTGTGGTACTGAACCTAAGGCCGAACTGCAATCGTAGTCATTACCCGGCCAGGAACCGTTTCTAGCGCGGTCCGCACATTTTGACGGCGGTCCAGAACATTATTGTTGTTGTTGTTGTTATTATTATTATTATTATTATTATTATTATTATTATTATTATTATTATTATTATTATTATTATTATTATTATTCTTGTTACGGAGATTTCCGTGGTAGGTAGAGGTGAAAGAAGGTGCGGGTGTGAATAGGTCTCCAACTACGGAATTAAAGTTAATGTAAAATTTAACAAGGTTATATTTTCTTTCCAAAATTCAGAAATAACAAGAATGGCAGGTACGGAGTAGCAAGGCAACAAAGTACAATTACAGTATTTACAGGATTTGGGCTTCGAGCCCTGAAAACACAATTCTTGAGCAACTAGCCCAACTTTACGATATACAAATTTCAACAACGGGGCAGAAGACCCCAATCAAACCCTGGAGCACTTGCTCCAAATTACACAGTAAAGCCTCCTCGAGGCATACAACACTCAGTTTTCAAAAAAGAGCCACTCGCTCTCAACTTTAAGCCTCTCCCAGGCCACACCAAACTCCACCTTCAAGCTGTCCTCAACGGACATAAACCCAGGGGTAAAATACCCAATCTACTGAGGCCTATTAAGTGAGACAAGGTTAATTATATGGCCTCTAAAATACCAACTTGAAAGGAGGCTCTCCGCACTCCTAATACACTTTATTTAAAACCTACTTGGCACTAGGCCGTTAATGCAAGGGCTAATCCCATACTACAGAGGTGACTTCAGAAAAGAACAATTTACATTATATTAACGAAGAATAGGTTGAGAAAAATAAGTTCACCTCAAAACAATATGATTGGGAGCTCGAGAGGGTTAAGCACTCTCTATCCCGATATGCAGTTTAAAAGATGAAATAGATACAAGTTTCTTTACATTTTAAGGAAGGTTACATAATGGAAACAGCTTCGGACCCGCCCCGAGAGTTAAACTGCTGAGCTAGCAAAGAAAGAAGTTATTAATGGGCCATTACCTTGTTGTTGACCGCTGCCGAAGAAAGAGGCGTTTCCCGCCCCCTGCTATGTACTTTACACACTGAAAGATGGAACAGAAGTGGCGCAGAGACCCTAAAATCAGCAATTTATATACCCTCGCGGAAGGTTCTAGGCGTTAGGGGAATGAGAACACCCGCCCACAATCACTTTATTGGAGAATAAAGAGAAACCCCTACACAAGATGAAGAAGAAACACATTATTGGTGGAAAATTAATTTCAGAAATTCGGGATTGGCTAGATTTAAAACAAGGGGAAAGAAAGGGGTAATATTGCCAACTTAACCAATGACTGAAAGAAATTTAACAAAGAACAAACTTTTGAAATAAAATTTTCTCCAAAGAACAGTTCTTTTTCTTTGCACTAGGGTGCACTATTGTAGTTCTTCAGTAGTGTCCTCTAGAAGAGAAAGTTCATACTTCTTACTTCAAGCAAAACAAAAACACATCAAAAATGACACAGTTCTAAAACTCCAAAATTTACAGGTAGTGACATCTTCTGAGAAAGTAGAAAATTAATACCGTCAATAAAGTTCAGACTTCCTCCAGCAGAGGAGTTTCAACTGGCGCACATTTTAAATTAGCGGCGTGGAGGTGTACCGCCCGGTACAATTATTATTATTATTATTATTATTATTATTATTATTATTATTATTATTGTTCTAGACCCAACAGCGAGATGCAAGACCGCTACTTGGTGGTAAATTACATCTGCTGCCATTGTCATTGTTGACATTGTGACCAGCACCATCGTCGCACGTAGGCAAGTGCCCGAGATTTCTGGTGGCACGAATGATATACTTCCGTGCATTATTGACCTTATAATAGAGGTGAACAATTGCACGGTCAATATCATTCTTATTATTTCAAATGTGTTTAAATTTTTATTTATATGCCAGGAGAATCTACTCTAATCTAACTTTAAGTTCTCCAACAGAAAAGATGGCTCTTGAAAATGAACCCAGGAAAGATTAAAAATGATCAATTTATGATCAGAATAAGTACATTATGAAGAGTAAAATCAGTTGGTCTCAACTCCTTTTGCACCCCAACGCTGTTAATTTGATTTACCCCCCTCACCCAGAAAAAGGAGGCGTGTATCTTTATGTTTAAAGGAGATTCCAAATACCAATGTTCATGTCTGTTACCTTCAGTTCTGAGATATAAGTATCCCCATAAAAAGAATTCACTTTGTTTCACTTACGTTCACACTCTCCCCCCCCTCCCTCCTTATGTGAATTTTCAAAAAAAAAAAAAAAAAACTTGTTTCTTTAATAGTAAAAGAACTTCTAAATACCAATTATCACGACTCTGATATCTCCAGTTTATGAGATATGTGGTCTCATAAAAGGAATTCAACTCCTTTCCACCCCCGCCCCCCAAGATGATTTCCCCCCAAAAACGCTTTTTTCTTTGTTTTTAAAGGAGATCCAAATACCAGTTTTCATGTCTGTAACAACTTTAGTTTTTATTGGATGTAAGTATCCTCATACAATTAATTCAATTAATTTTTCAATTCTTTCACCTCCCCCCTTCTCCCCCCAATCATTGGATTTTCGAAGAATACGTGTCTCTTTAATTTTAAAGCAGAATCCAAATAACAATTTTCACGTCTGCAAAATATTTCGTTTTTGAGATAATAGTATCATCATACGAATAATTGTCCGGCTCATTGGCTGAACGGTCAACGTACTGGCCTTCGGTTCAGAGGGTCCCGGGTTCGATTTCCGGTCGGGTCGGGGATTTTAACCATAATTGGTTAATTCCAATGGCAGGGGGGCTGGGTGTATGTGTTGTCTTCATTATCATTTCTTCCTAATCACGACGCGCAGGTCGCCTACGGGTGTCAAATAGAAAGACCTGCACCTGGCAAGCCGAACCCGTCCTGGGATATCCCGGCACTAAAAGCCATACGACATTGCATTACATACAAATAATTCAACTAATTTTTTTCAATATCCTCCCCCAATTTAGGTGGATTTCCGAAAATAAAAAAAATTTGTATTTCTTTACTTTTAATGGAGATTCCAAATACCATATTTCACGTCTGTAACATCTTCAGCTTTTGAGATATCAGTATCGTAATTAATAGAATTCAACGCCATTATCAGTCACTTTTACCCCTCCACCCAAGTGTTTTTTAAGAAGACAAAAAATACGTTTCTTTATTTTTAATAGAAATAAAAATATTATTTTTCACTTCGGTAACATGTTAAGTTTTTGAGATATACTGTAGAAATGCTCATTTTAAAATTTCACCCCCTTTTTAGTTCCCCTTAAGTGGAGTTTCCAAAAACAAATCACCTGTGTTTCTTTACTTTTATAGGAGATCCTAAATACCATTTTCTACGTCTGTAACATTTTACATTTCTGAGATATACTGTAGATTTTGTCTTTCTAAAAATTCACCCCAATTTGTCACTCCTGTTTAACCTCCATTAATTGGATTTTTCGAAAACAAAAAAATGCATGTTTCATTATTTTCAAAGGAGATTCGAAATACCACTTTTCAGGTCTGTGATATCTTCTGTTTCTGAGATATAAGTATCCTCATTTAAGGCATTCAACCCCTTTTTCACCCCTCCTATTATGATTCACCGAAAATTAAAAAATGTGTGGGCCGATGACCTTCGATGTTAGGTCCCTTAAAACAACAAGCAAGCAAACAAAAAATGTGTGTTTCTATTAAAGGGGATTCTAAATACTAATTTTTACATCTGTAAACTTTAAAAGGTTTGAGATATAGGTACACTTATTTTCAAAATTCACCACCCTTTTCACCCCTCATTAATTGGATTTTCCGAAAACAAAAATTATGTATTTCTTTATTTTTCAAGGGTTTCAAAATACCAATTCTTCCATCTGTAAACTATAAAAGTTTTGAGATATAGATAGACTCATTTTATAAATTCACTCCCCTTTTCATCCCCCCCCCCCCTTTAATTGGATTTTCCAAAAACAAAAAATACATGTATCTTTATTTTTAAAGGAAATCTCAAATACTAATTTTCAGGTCTGCAATATTTTCAGTTTCCGAGATATATGTGTCCTCATCAAAGGCATTCAACCCATTTTCCACCCCTTTTCACTCCTCGTATTGGGATTTTCCAAAAAAAAAAAAAAAAAGTGTTTCTTTATTTTCAAAGGAGATCCCAAATACCAATTTTCAAGTCAGTAATATTTTCTGTTTCTGAGACATAAGTTTCCTCATTTAAGGCATTCAACCCATTTTTCACCCTTCCTATTGGGATTATCTGAAAACAAAAAAATTTGTGTTTATTTTAAAAGGGTATTCTAAATACCAATTTTTACATCTGTAAAATTTTAAAAGTTTTGTGGTATAGATACACTCATTTTATAAACTCACCCCCGTATTCAACCCCCCATTAATTGGATTTTCCAAAAAAAAAAAAAATACATGTTTCTTTATTTTTGAAGGAGATGCAAAATACCAATTTTCAGGTCTGTAATATCTTCAGTTTCTGAGATGTAAGTATCCCCATTAAATTCATTCAACACCTTTTCCACCCTTTTTCACCCTTCCAGTTGGGATGTTCGAAAACAACAATTATGTGTTTCTTTATTTTTAAAGGAGATTGTAAATACCAATTCTTACATCTCTAAACTTTAAAAGTTTTTGGATATAGATACACTCATTTTATAAATTCACCCCCCCCACCCCCTCCCAATTATTTGGATTTTCCGAAAACAAAAAAGTACAAGTTTCCTTATTTTTAAAGAAGGTCCCAAATACCAATTCTCAGGTCTGTAATATCTTCAGTTTCTGAGATATAAGTGTCCTCATTAAAGGCATTCAACACCCTTTTCACCCCCTTTACACCTCCTATAGGGATTTTCCAAAAACAAAAAAATACGTGTTTCTTTATTTTTAAAGGAGATTCTAAATACCAATTCTTACATCTCTAAACTTTAAAAGTTTTCAGATATAGATACACTCATTTTAAAAATGCATCCCCCCCCTTTTCACCCCCTTATTAATTGGATTTTCCAAGAATAAAAAAATACATGTTTCTTTATTTTCAAAGGATATCCCAAATACCAATTTTCAGGTCTGTAATATCTTCAGTTTCTGAGATATATCTTCATTAAAGTTATTCAAGCATTTTTTCACCCTTTTTCACCCCTCCTATTGGGATTTTCCAAAAACAAAACAATACGTGTTTCCTTATTTTTAAAGGAGATTGTAAATACCAATTTTTACAACTGTAAACTTTTAAAGTTTTGAGATAGAGATACACTCATTTTTAAATTTCATCCCCCTTTTCACCCCCTTAGCGACGGAATATCCAAAAATCCTTTCTTAGCGAGTACCTACATTTTACTATAAATGTATCCTCAAAATTTCATTTCAATATGTCCAGTAGTTTTGGCTCGGTGATGATGAATCAGTCAGTCAGTCAGGACATGTTACTTTATATATATAGATGATATGTGTAAAGAAGTGGAATCAGAGATAAAGCTTTTTGCAGATGATGTTATTCTGTATAGAGTAATAAATAAGTTACAAGATTGTGAGCAACAACAAAATGACCTTGATAATGTTGTGAGATGGACAGTATTCAATGGTATGATGATAAACGGGGTTAAAAGTCAGGTTGTGAGTTTCACAAATAGGAAAAGACCTCTCAGTTTTAATTACTGCATTGATGAGGTGTAAGTTCCCTTTGGGGATCATTGTAAGTACTTAGGTCTTAATATAAGGAAAGATCTTCATTGTGGTAACATAAAGGGTACAGATCTCTGCAGATGGTTATGAGGGTATTTAGGGGTTGTAGTAAGGATGTAAAGGAGAGGGCATATAAGTCTCTGGTAAAACCCTAACTAGAGTATGGTTCTGGTGTATGGGACCCTCACCAGGATTACTTGATTCAAGAACTGCAAAAAAATCCAAAGAAAAGCAGCTCGATTTGTTCTGAGTGATTTCCGATAAAAGAGTAGCATTACAAAAATGTTGCAAAGTTTGGGCTGGGAAGACTAGGGAGAAAGGAGACGAGCTGCTTGACTAAGTGGTATGTTACATGTGATGCTATTTTAATATTATTTAATATTTAAATATTTAATCTTTTAATATAAAAAACAACTGCCTATGTCATAATTCTCAAATAATTGTCATGTTTTTAGACTCAAATATTATCATAAATATTATTAAGTATTAGTATTCAACATTTTACAGTATATTGTAATAGTTGTGTAACAATCTCTAATCTATTTTACAACAAATAGTTACTTTTTAACAGTATTCATAAGTCATTTCCAATCAGGTACCTGATCTATTCGTATGGTAAAAATATGGCTGATGATGCCTACTATTGATAGGCGAAACATGTACCATCCAATGTATTAATTTTATGTTAACAATTTCGATAAGGACAAAATCCTAATTTTTAAGATTGTATTGTATTGAATAAGTGGTTAAACGATAAAAACATACTAGTGTTATTTAGTATAAGTGGTATGTTCCGAGCTGTCAGTGGAGAGATGGCGTGGAATGACATTAGTAGACGGTTAAGTTTGAGTGGTGTCTTTAAAAGTAGGAAAGATCACAATAGAAGATAAAGTTGGAATTCAAGAGGACAAATTGGGGCAAATATTCGTTTATAGGAAGGGGCGTTAGGGATTGGAATAACTTACCAAGGGAGATGTTCAATAAATTTCCACTTTCTTTGCAATCATTTAAGAAAAGGCTAGGAAAACAACAGATAGGGAATCTGCCACCTGGGTGACTGCCCTAAATACAGATCAGTAGTGATTGACTGAACTTAGTAGCAAAACCTAATGTCATTGTGTAAACTAGCCTGTAGTGTATGATTACACCCAAAAGCCCCGATGGTATCTACACCCATCAGTGGGAGTGTTGTATACCCATGTGGTAGTATCTGCCTGAATACACAGGTACCCTTACAGCTGAATGCCCAAGCAGATACCTTTCTGTATACACTGTGGGGTACATGACTAAATGGCATTTTTTAACATCGGACCTCAGGCAATACCTTCCAAGTCAGCTCTGATGGCTACAGAGTATGCCCGCGATCAGGATTGGTGACATTCAGAGGAGATACTTTGGACGTGGTTTCAGAATGTTTGAAACCTGTCAAGGGTGATCCACCACCCAAGTCGTTACATTTTTATTCCTGAAGGAATGATTATTTAGTTGTACTTCCAATTTTCACCACCATCACAGCTTCTGTACAATCTTAGGCATTACTCAACTCGAGACATTTAAAAAAAAAAAAAGGCGCTTTTTGCCCTAGCCTTTCTCAATGGACATATACAACTATATTCACAAAATAGTATAACATGAGAATTACTTACAAATACTATTCCAGAATGAAATTTAGCAAAATAAATTAAAATAACAATTTACTATTTCTACTTTTATCATTTTCTAACCTGTTCAGTGCTCATTTTATAAGATGCTTCTCTTGCCCTCCTGTGATTTTATTTAGTCTATGAGTGTGATTGATTACAGAGAATGAGTGGCCCACCACCTGGAATGTCTGGAGGTGTCATGCCTCCAGGAATTGACATGACTGCTCCACCTCCTGGATCAGCAATGGCTCCACCACCACAACTGCGAATGCCTCCTCCTTCAATGTCTGTGCCGCCTCCTCCTGGCCTAGAGGTAACTACAACTTGAACTGGCTGTGGAAATGAAATGAAAGTAGAAGAGAACCAGTATCATAGCACATAGAATCATCTAATTATTTTGGGAACATGGGGAAAATATTTATAGCGTTTTTTTCTAGCACGTACACAAATAAATATCAAGGGTTATGAATTTCATGTTGTTGGTCCGTATTGAACTGAGATACAAGACTTTATCACAGTGTTAAAACTAATCGTCAACAATAACTTCTTCACTTTCGACAATGTTATATATCAACAAGATGGTTTGGCAATGGGGTCACGGCATCAGGCATCTTGGCAGAAATATACCTGGACTTCCTCGAATACACCAAAATTGACAATGAATTTGGAAACATTCTCTTTTGGGCCAGATATGTTGACGATGTCTTCGTAATCATGAATGAGAAATCAATTAACGCCTCCACCATCCTCTTAAGACTCAACACTATTGATCCTCATATCAAATTCACACTAGAATCCGAATCAAATCAAAAAATCAACTTTCTAGATTTAACTATCAGTAGAAACTCAGATTCTTTCAGTTATAAAATATTCAGAAAACCTACTCAAACAGCCTCCACCATTCGCCAAGATTCAGTGCACCCCCAGTCCCACAAACGAGCCACATACAATAACCTAGTTCACCGAGCCTTCAGCATACCTATGTCCAAGAAAGATCTAAAGAATGAACTTAACACAATCCGTGGAATGGCAAAATTCAACGGCTTCAGCAATCATTTTATAGAAAGGATAATTAATAAACACAAACATCGCCCTAAAAAAAAAAAAAAAAAAAAAAAAACTCTAACATTTTCCACCTTCACGTTCAACAATGATGTCTACAAGAAACAAGGCGTTAAAATAGCCTTCAAAACCAACAATAAGAACACGAACGTTTTACTCAATACTTCACACATCAACAAATTCAAAAATAACTTCACGTCCAACAATCAACAATGCTGCCGGTCAACACAGCTTTAATACACCAAATGCCTAATTTCTCTGCTTAAGCTGATCAGTGTCAAGCCGACTCGGCATAAAAGAGTATCACTTTTTACTCTCCAGACTTTGTACATAACATTTCTCATTTCATTACCACACTTCACTTAATAATTTATAAATCCATAAGATTATTACCGTTAAAAATAATAACATGTTTTAGGATTCGACAAGAGTTGTTTATGCTTTAATATGGCTGATGATGACCCCTAGGTGGGTCAAAACTAGTTCCATGTAATTTAAAATATTGTAAATACGTATAGTATTGAATAGGTGGAAACCTTTACTGTGTTATTAATCATATGTCACAAATAAATAATAATAATAACAACAACAATAACAACAATACTAATAATACAAAAATAATAATGTTGATACAAATGAACACAGAAATAATAATACTATTGACACTTTATATGAAAAACGACATTTAGATGACATCTTAAAACTATGAATAATGTGTTGGACAAATGAAATTGTAAAATGATGAAAAGCTTATATAGTATTCAGTAGAACATTGTTAAGACGTTTCTGCAGGGGACAAGGAAAAAGAATGTGTTAAGTGAGAAAACGTGCTACTGAATACATAAATAAAAACTATCCAACAGGGATATGGAAACACTAGATACGATTTTTCCAATATAATGGCCTTTTGCCCTGTGTATCCGTGGGTACAGTGATAACTATATTTCCTGTTTCTAAAGATGAGCAGAGAATATTAAAACATGTGAAAAATATGAGAGAACAAATGTGAAAACCTTTTCCGCTGGGGATTATAAAATAAAAACAGTGCACTGAAAGGTGTAAAAAATCCACCAGACAACAAATATGAAAACACTTGAATGGGGGCCCATAAAAATATCAAAGTATTATTACAGATCACACTTTTTCTAAAACAAATGGTAGTAGAAGACTTTTATTTCGGACCAATGGGTTATTAAATATTATTTTCTGGTCACACTCTTAGACAGTGAATTGGAGGTTACACTCAACCTCGACCATGTGCGACTGTGACTTTGGCCGCCATTTGGAATCAACAAAATATCAATTCGACTCACTCGAATGATCAAGTCGAAACCCAAAGATGCGATTTTCAATATTCACGACACCTCTGTACTTTTAAAGATGCGGGTGCCAGTCCACTTTCTGATAGATTTAAATTTTGTCATCTTTAGTACGAAATTTCACGATTGTGACAGCCTACCATGAGTGTAGTATAAACATAAGTTATGTTTATATGTTATGTTTATACTACACTCGTGGCAGACAACATTTAATGGAAGAGTGTCTGAAAAAATGTGATTCTTCATCTGCCAAGTTCATCTCGAACTTCTGCGTGGTTTTGTTGTGTTGTATGTTTTTTGGGAGATTGTGTTTTTGAGTCCTAATTCATGTTCGTACAGTTTTGATTCACCCTTCATGTACCATTTTGATGACCGACAATTTCTGACCTTGTAATTCACTATTTTATGTCTCTTTTACTCTTATTTAATCATAAAGCTGTAACATTTTGTGTAATGTACATGTCTGCATGTATACGCCCATGCCTATTTCTCACATTTTGGCTGAAGATGATGCTAAATAGCGTTGAAACTAGTTCCAGGTAAAAATATGTTGTAAATAAATATTATAACATTTATTTGTATTGAAAAGGTGGACCCTGTAAGTTACCAATCTTACGTTCTCAGTTCAATACGGACAAAAAATGAAATTCTTAGATTTAAATGTGACAGCCTAGTTAAGGATTTGGAAAAAATCGTGTTTATGGGATTGGTTGAAGAGTGAAGTGTACAAAAGAAAAGTTAATACACATGACGAACTGTTTACTCGCTTAATGGCTGCTTTTGCTGGCATACAGGAACATCATGATAATCTTCAACGGGCAATACGTCATATTCTTTAGCGAGTTGGCAAATGCATTGAGGTCAGTGGTGGGAACTTATTGTGAAAACATTGTCACTCTACCCCAAAATGGTATGACATAAAACAAAAACGTTGCGTATTGTAATCTTGTTATTACTGCTATGGAAAAAAAGAGAAACATAAAAGCAATTAAAACAATATACCTATTTTCCCAGATTATCAACGTTTACATTCCATAAGGGCTATCTTGACAACTGACTCATATTGACTTGAACTCTTTGGTCACAATGACTAGTATTATCACTTCCTAAAAATTTTTTCTTATCCTCTCGGGTTACTCTGTATAAGACTTTATTACTAATATTATGATCGTAGCATACTGTACCTGTGAACCATTTGATGCTCAGATTTTAATTTCTTTCTGTTTTATAAGCTTGTCAAATCTGATGTACTCATTGAGGAATGTATACATTTTTTGTTTTTAGTTTGGTGATTTTGCCGTTGGAATTTTCAGCATGTTTTTTTGTGATTTTTCAGCTAGTCTTTTGTTACTTATCTTTTCTAATACAAGGGGGTGTTAAAAGAACCAGAATTTTTTTATTACCGGTAAATACCATTTTATTATCGATAAATACCAGCTGCCTTTATTCATTTTCACTTACAAACCTTCAAAGTATTCTCCCTCGGGCAAATACAACAGTTTCAGCGTTCAGTCCACTGTTCAACACACTGCCGCAAGCCCTTCTTGGATAATCTGTTGAGTATACCCGAACCTGTATTGTTTAACTATTGATCACTCTGTAAATGACTATCCCAAAGCTTTGTTTTCACTGTATGAAATAGGTGGAAACCACATGGCGCTAGGTCCGGTGAATAAGGTGGATGTGGCATCACTTCGTTGCCCAATGCAGTGATTGTTTCTTTAGTCTTGCTGGCACAATGAGCAGGCTCATTGTCCTGATGAAGGATCCATCCCTTTTGAGCAAGGAAATTTTCCTCTTGAGTGTTCCTTCAGTCTCTTTCCTTGCATTATTCCCGCATGATTGCAGGGTCCACATATTTGCAATGTGCCACCTTTTGTTGTGGTGAGATGTGTCTTCAGATAACATTGGCTTTTTTCATATCTTTCATAACCATGTCAAACCAGCACTTCCTAGGTCTCCCACATGGTCGTCTTCCGATAGGGTCCAATCTCAAAGCCATGTTAGCAATTGAATTCACGTCTCTTCAGTATTTTACAAGAATAATCAACAGTAACAGTATGTTGCTTCTTCACCATGTAGTTGTATACAATGCCTTGCTGATCAAAAAGGACGAGGTACATGCCCTTTCCTGCACTTGCTTCAAACTTGGCCTTCTTGGGTCTTGGACTTGAATGTTTCCATTGGACGGTTTTCTGTTTTGTCTCTGGGTCATAATAATGGAAATAGGTTTCATTGCATGTGATGGCTTTGCTCAAAATATCTGGTTCTCACATCCCCTTCCATTGTTGGCATGCCATCACATGGTAAACATTCTGTTTGTCGTTCGTCACACTTTACACAAATCTAACTGATGAGTACTGCTGCAACTTAAGATCCATGCTGGGTAACACCTTCTTTCACTTTGACTGTTTCCCTCCAACTGAGCATCTTCAGGCACATGACACATGGCATTGCCATTCAAGGTCAGGCCTTTTCACTACTGCCAACACCAAACACATTTGTGGGAGCATTGAACAGCATTACAGTCCTTCCGGTTATATTTTTATATACCTTCATATTTTTTTAATTCCAGGGTAGATTTTGACATAGATTTATCAAATATTTGCTCATTAGATAAATAATATGTTTTTTTTTTGTTATTTGTTTTAACAGCCTTTGAGTATTGGTGGAGGTATTAATCAGCAAGTAATTGGCCCTCCAGGAGTTGATCCCGAGGAAGATGCCCGTATGGATCGCAAGTTACCTTCCTTGCTGACTCTTAAAGTGGATCCTCCTGTAGAAGTCAAGGAGGTTATCAAGTTACCTGTAGCTCTGGAACAGGCGTTAGCTTTCAAGACTGAACGTGCAAAACAAGTTGGAGTACAGCCGGATCAGATAGATGATATAGGTACACATGTTTCCAAAACTAATTATCTCCAACTTTAGTGGTGAATGCCAATCATTGGCATACAGAACCATTTGCTTTTATTCCTTTTTTTCTTTTCCTTTTTTCTTCCCCAATTACGTGTACAATTGTCGTAAGTATTAATGTTGATTATCCAAACTAATTGGGACCATCTGTAGTTCGTATAACTGTTCAGATAACTGTACCTAGAAGCTGTGGAGTGCTTAAAATCGAAAAGTTTCTGTAAGATAATGTTACTATTACTGTGCTGTACTTGTCATACAGAATGCAGTACTTAAAAGTCCTCTTGCTGCAAAATCTCAAAAAATTTTCAGCATAAGAAGATGAATAGAACAGCTTTCAGGTTGTCTTTTATACCACATCATCACCATTTTCGAGGTTGCAAATCCTTCAGTATGCATTTGCCCCTTATCAACGTCATCACCTCTGTCTTAATCTGTTTCATTATCCATTACATCTGATGTTTCCTGGGCACATTTTGTAATTTCATCTACATATAAAGTTTAAAAACCTGGATCGGCATCACATCAGCTACTTGCAGCCAGGAAACTTTTCAGTTTTTCAATTACACCTTGAAGTCATCATCAGTTACACTACTCTTTCTGTGTATAACAGGAATATATGAAAAGTTTTAATGAAGACAAGATGTGATCCAGTTTTAAAGATCTAGTAAATTCTTCCCACGATCTCTTACGTTTGAAGTCCCTTTTTGCTTCTGTGTTTTCTCTCTGTTGATAGTTGTCTACTATATGATATTTTGAGTCATCAGCATGTGAAGATGTGAAGTTTTTCCTTGTCCATTTGCATTTTCATGTTTGTCCTTGTCTCTCTATTTTTGTTACCCCCTTTGTATGTATTCCTGTCCTTTACCTTTCCATTACATAAAGAGATCTGGTAGAGAATATAACATACTAATGTTCTGCTTGTTCTTTTTTAATGATTACTGGTGGAATTGATTTTAAAGTTTTTTATTGCGCATTTTGAAGATTTTTCTTCATTGCAGAAACAGCCAGTATACCTGAAGCACCACCAGCTCCCATAATTAGTCGTGATAGCATGTATGACGATGATGACGAAGAGGAGGATCAGAAGCCAGCTCCACCACCTCCAGTGATTCGTAAACAACAAAAGCAGCAACCAAGAAGAACTGAGAAGTCCACACAACCTGTTGAGGAGAAGAAGAGTAAAAAGAAGCGCAAGAACAAACGCAAGAAGAAAGCTAGACACACACAACCAGAACCAGCAAAGAAGACTGACGAAAAGAAGGAGAAGGATGAGTCTAGTGAGAAGGAAGAGAAAGAACCAGAGGTTGAAATAGAGTAAGGATAGATTTTAATGTCATTATTAACCAATATTAGATGCAAAAGTTATCTTGAGTTAGTGTGGCACCATCCCATCAGATGTAGCTGGAACTTATTCTCATTCTGTCCTTTCATCGCGTAGAGCATTTATTTTCTTAAATCTGTTATTGTTAGTTTCTGTTGGTCAGATTTAGAAATAGATATTCTAAGAATATAGAGAACTTCTATGTTGAACTATATATACCTATAATTAAGAAAAGTTGTGTCTTTGTCTCGAAGTGGTGCAGCTCTTTTCAGGTGCACCACCAATGAAGGTGAGCTGCATATACCATTTCAACCACGTATTAGCCCTCCTGCCATTCTTAAATCTCTGGCAGTACCGGGAGTCAACCCTGGACCTCCGGCATTGGCAGCCAATTACGTTAACTATTACACTACGAAGATGGACTATCATTACAATACAAGAATGTTGAGTTCTTTTAAAACTTTCTTATCTGGCAAATATTTCATAGTTTTCACATGTGAAGAATCTTCATTAGAAAACTCAGCTGTCCACATTTTTAGTTGTTGATTTTTGAGCCTTCTTCATGGTATGTTTGCTTTTGCAATTGCAGTGATTCTTTTTAAGGAATCTCTGTCTATTTTTTGTAATTTACAGCTGTCTAATCTTTCTTTCGTGTGAGTTTGTTGCTTGAGGAGGACCAGCGGTAGAATACTCGTATCACTTGACTGTGCATTTTTTGCCTTAACACTTATCAGTATTATCGTTCTATGCCCATTTAACTCGACAGTTATAGAATTGACTTGTAGTATTCATTGAATAGGCTTGTATAGTAAGGCCTCGAAATCAAGTCGATTATTGTATTATGTTCAGAATCATATACATTTTGCTGTCCAAGCAATGTTTTTCAATAGTAAAATAACACTTTTTAATAGAATTCAGTGTAAAATTGCGTTGATCTAGAGCTCTATACTATATAGAGACAGGAAGGTTCAATCCTCCATCTTTTTACCCAACCACCTATCCATTGGGTCAGTCCTTTGTTGTGCTGCAGAATGCTACCTAAAAGTGGACACCATTTTAATGTGCAGACATATCAAATTGAGCTGTGTACTTTTGTTGTGAAACAAGGAACAAATTATGCAAACATATCCAAATGGAAATACAGTGAAACCTCATTAGTGCGTTCGTCATTAGCACATTTTCCTGATTAGCATGTCATAAATTCGAAGTCCCGATTCTCATCGTATTAAATCTATATAAAAAATACCTCGCTTATCGCGTGATGAATTTTTGCTATTATCGCTTAGTACAATCACATTTTCCCTAGTCCTGAAAATGTTACTTATCATCCCTTGTGAAACAAACGTGATTTTCAACTTGGCTAAGATCTGTCGCTACAGTTGCGTGATTACAGAAAGAGGTCTCAAATTCCTGAACTTCACATGAAAAGTTGCATGTTTGGAGCAAGATGTTAGCCTCAGGAATGTTCAATTTTGCTTGCTGGTTAGCAGCAAGATGGCTGAATAACACAGTGAGTCTAATTGTGCTTGTATTTCGCGTTTCATTCAGTAGTTAGAAATTTATTTTGTGTTGAGTGGTACAGTGAAGTTTAGCGAATATTTGTCGCGTGATACGGCAGTCAATATTTGGATTAGGAACATATAAACGTACCAATCACATCACAAATTTCCGCTATTACTGCGTACTACAAGTACCATCACATTTTTCCTAGCCCTGAAAATGTTATTTTTCATCCCTTGTGAAAGAAACATGATTTACAACTCGGGTAAGAGCCGTCGCCACAGTTGCGTCATTACAGAAAAAAGTGAGCTCATTTGTGCTTGTATTCCATTCAGAAGTTAGAATTTTATTTTATGTTTAATGGTATAGTGAAGTTTTTTTCGCATGATACGGTAGCCTATATCTGGATTAGGAACATAATCGTACGAAATTGACCAGCATGGTACATATTTGGCTTGTGATAGCCTAGGTATGGACACGGAAAAAGTGAAATTCCCTTTTAATGAAGACAGCATTAAAATCTTTCAGAAACTAGACTGGCGTCCGTATCTTTAAGTGTGAAAATGTCGTGAATGTTGAATTTGCACCTGCGAGTTCTGACTCAATCGATTCAAATTGGTCAAAATTGTTCAAAACGGCGGCCAGAGTCATTCTGTCACTGTCGCACATGGCCGAGTATAACCTCCAATTCATTGTGTATGAGTGTGACCAGAAAATAATGTTTTATAACCCACTGCTCCGAAATAAAACACTTCTACTAACATTTGTTTTAGAAAGATTGTGATCTGCAATAATACTTGAATATATTTATTGGCCCCCGTGCATATGTTTTCATATTTAAGTTATTGTTTGGTGTTTTTCACACCGATCAGTGCACTTGCTATTTTATAAGCTCCAACAGGAAAGGTTTTCATATTTGTTCTCTCGTGTTTTTCACTCCTTTTAATACTTTCCTCTTATCTTGAGAAGTGGTAGATATAGTTTTCACTGTTCCCACAGATACATGACGTAAAATGCCTTTATGTCTGAAAAAATTGTTATCTAATGTTTCCATATCCCTGTTGGATAGTTTTTATATGTATATTCAGTAGTACGTTTTCTCGCTTAACACGTTCATTTTTGTTGTCCCCTGGAGAAACTTCTTAACGAGGTTTTACTGTACTGTGCAGAAATATAACGTGCAGGTAACTCCATCTAAAGTTAAAAACTTCATAGCCGTTCCGCATTGAACTGAGAATCACAAAAGTAATTTAATATGAGGAAATCCACCTATTCAATACATACAACTGTTGCACTTAAATTATACTTCAATATTTTTATAACCCACTGCTCCAAAATAAAAGGCTTCTACTAACATTTGTTGGCCTTACTTTGCAACAAAGCACTACATTTTATTTCATGGAATATCGTATTCCGTGTTCATTCATTCATTCATTTATTTAGCTTCCATAGGCTGTACAATTACATATTTTGAAATATGCCAACAGTATAGGAGTTGTCAAGTGATTTCCTAATACTAACAATAATATATGCACAACAATGAACATTTTAAAAAAGGAAGAAGAACAGAAACACCACATACCTCAATGTTAGGACAGCACATCTTAATTTTTTTTAAATAATATTAATAACCAATATTTACAAGACAAAATAAAAATATATTGGTGTGGTGTTAATAATGTGAACATAGTCAATGTGACATTAACATATTTTTAAGGCTATATACTAGATTACAAGTTAATAAGTAGTAGCATCATTACCAGCACTTCATCATGTATTCTTCTGTACTGTAGAAGCAGCTACTCAGCAGGAGATTTTTTAAAGCTGTGGTAAATGAACTGACGGGACTAATATCTTTAATCGTATTTGGAAGCTTATTATACAATCTGATTCCAACAGAGTCTACATGTCTCAAGGCAATGGTTTTACTCTTGTGTTCGATAAAAATATTATTTCTTGTTCGCGTCTGGTAATTGTGATTGTCAAAATTCTTTCTGAAGTGATCAATATTTTTTTTCACGTGTAGAATGCATTGCATGATGTATATGCTTGGTACTGGGAGTATTCTTAGTCTCTTAAATAATGGTCTGCAATGATCTAACCTGTTACGTCTCAATATAATTCTGATAGCTCGTTTCTGTATTAGAAAAATAACATCAAGATTTGATTTGTAACAGCCCCAGAGACCAATAGCATAAGTGAATAAGTGTAGAATTCATATTCATAATAATAAAAATTTTAAATTACTTTTGTAAGTAACTCCATGACAAACACTAGTTTAAAGCATCAGTTATATCTGTATAATTATAAATGATGATTTTGTCTGAACACTTCAAACTTTGGCCTCATACTTCATATTTATCTTGGATTAGAGGTACAAAAGTTGAAAATAGGTTTGGTTCAGTTCTTGTCTGTCTGTCTGGATGTTTGTCTGAACATCATAGGAAAATGGCTTTACAAAATTTCTTGAAACTCAATATTTAACCCCTTCCCAGCGTCAACTTCCCAACGCAAGTTGTGTGAACCACTTATAAGTGTCATCCAAGTTCGTATGTTTATTACAGATAGCGTCAACCGCTTATAAGCATCAGAAGTTTATAGATACTTCTGACATCTATTGGTCTTACTTTGCAACAAAGCACTACATTTTATTTCATGGAATATCGTGTTCAGTATAGAATTTATATGGGCGTGCACATGTTTTCCACGCAGTCAGCAGTCGAAGCAAAATGGCTTCCACGCTAAAACCCGTGGGTGTAAATAAACAAAGTAATATAGTAGTGATATTGAGCGAATGCTCTTGCCTTGAGGTGAAAGTGAAGACGAAAGTGACAATTATTCTTCCAAATCGAGTGATGAATTACACGACGACAGACACGAATGTGAAGAAATTGAAGACGTTCTGACTGACTGGGTTACATTTGGAGGGCCACGCAACAGATTCGATTTTACTGACAATAGTGGGATTCATGTTAACTTTGGGGATAATCCCGAACCATCGACAATATTTGAACATTTTCTTAGTGACGAAAATGTTCTGAAGTAACATTTTTGTTTTTTTTTTAAATGCAACACTTGGAAAATTAATGCTCAGTTAAAGGGTTAAGTTCAAGGTTTTCCAGAGAGTGCTCTAGACCAGGGTTGGATGAATCAGAAAGAAATCTTGGAGCCAGGCATCAAAATTAATTCACTTGCTTACCTCTGTAGTATTAACCATTTTTCACCTTAGCAGTCATTGCTGCTGCCTTCTTATTCACTCCTCCTAACATGTCTATAATCCTCTGCTAATTTTTTCGTTTCAGTATCTTCTAGACCTGGGCTGTTCATATTGTTCATCATTAGGTGATTCATGCAATCTGTTTGCAGTGAAAATCTCAACTTATTTTTGAGTAGATTTGTAGCATTAAATCCCTTTTCACATGAAGCTGTTGATGTCAACTGTACAACCATGCTCATTAGTCCCCATACATACACATACATACATACATACATTATCATTGTAGACTGTTATGCCTTTCAGTGTTCAGTCTGCAAGCTTCTGTGAATTTACTAAATGTCGCCACAATCCTCTATTTGCAACTAGTGCTGTGGCCTCATTTAGTTCTCTGCCTCTTATCTTTAAATCGTTAGAAACTGAGTCTAACCATCGTCGTCTTGGTCTCCCTCTACTTCTCTTACCCCCCATAACAGAGTCCATTATTCTCCTAGGTAACCTATCCTTCTTCATTCGCCTCACATGACCCCACCATCGAAGCCAGTTTATGCGTACAGCATCATCTATCGAGTTCATTCCTAAATTAGCCTTTATCTCCTCATTCTGAGTAGCCTCCTGTCATTGTTCCCACCTATTTGTACCAGTAATCATTCTCGCTACTTTCATGTCTGTTACTTCTAACTTATGAATAAGGATATCCTGAGTCCACCCAGCTTTCGCTCCCGTAAAGCAAAGTTGGTCTGAAAACAGACCGATGTAAAGATAGTTTCATCTGGGAGCTGACTTCCTTCTTACAGAATACTGCTGATTGCAACTGCGAGCTCACTGCATTAGCTTTACTACAGCTTGATTCAATCTCACTTACTATATAACCATCCTGGGAGAACACACAACCTAAATACTTGAAATTATCGACCTGTTCTAGCTTTGTATCACCAATCTGACATTCAGTTTTGTTGAATTTTTTACCTACTGACATCAATTTAGTCTTCGAAAGGCTAATTTTTATACCATACTCATTGGACCTATTTTCAAGTTTCAGGATATTAGGCTGCAGGCTTTCGGTACAATCTGCCATTAAGACCAAGTCGTCAGCATAGGCCAGACTGCTTACTACACTTCAATCTAACTGAATCCCTCCCTACCGTTTTATACCTTTCAGCAGATGATCCATGTAAACTACGAACAGCAAAGGTGAAAGATTACAGCCTTGTCTAACCCCTGCAAGTACCCTGAACCAAGAACCCATTCTACCATCAATTCTCACGGAAGCTCATATGTCGACATAAATGCCTTTGACTGATTTTAATAATCTACCTTTAATTCCATAGTTCCCCAGTGTGGCGAACATCTTTTCCCTCGGTACCCTGTCATATGCTTTCTCTAGATCTACGAAACATAAACACAACTGCCTATTCCTCTCGTAGCATTTTTCAATTACCTGGCGCATACTGAAAATCTGATCCTGACAGCCCCTCTCAACAACTGATCGCACCCTCCCTTCCAAGATGCCAGTGAATACTTTGCCTGGTATACTAATCAATGAGATACCTCGATAGTTGTTGGAATCCTTCCTGTTCCCTTGCTTATAGATAGGTGCAATTACTGCTTGTATCCAATCTGAAGGTACCTTACCTACACTCCATGCTAATCTTACAACTCTATGAAGCCATTTCATCCCTGCCTTCCCACTATACTTCACCTTTCAGGTCTAATTTCATCTATTCCTGCTGCTTTATGACAATGGAGTTTATTTACCATCCTTTCCACTTCCTCAAGCGTAATTTCACCAACATCATTTTCCTCCTCCCCATGAGCTTGGCTGTTCGCAACACCACCAGGAAGATTTCCTTTTACATTGGGATGATGATCAAAATTTTCTCTCCTCCTCTCCAGTGATTCCCTGAGATCTATTATGAGTTCACCTGACTTACTCAAAACACTGTTCATTTCCTTTTTCCCCTCCCTTCCTAAGATTCTTTATTACTGTCCAGAAAGGTTTCCCTGTTGCTTGACCTAGCCTTTCCAGGTTATTACCAAAATCTTCCCATGACTTCTTTTTGGATTCAACAACTATTTGTTTCGCTCTGTTCCATTTATCTATGTACAAATCTCTGTCTGCCTCGGCCCTTGTTAGGAGCCATTTCTGATAAGCCGTCTTTTTATGTTTACAAGCTGCTCTCACTTCATCATTCCACCAAGATGTTCACCTTTTCCCACAGTTGTTCCTAGGCATTCCCTTGCTGTTTCTACTACAGCATCCCTGTATGCCACCCATTCTCTTTCTATATCCTGAACCTGCTTACTGTCTACTGTTCAAAACTTCTCACTAATCATATCCATGTACTTCTGTCTAATTTTCTCGTCCGGGAGATTTTCTACCGTTATTTGTTTTGCAGACAGATTTCACTTTCTCTACCCTAGGCCTAGAGATAGTTAGTTCACTACAGATCAGATAGTGGTCTGTATCATCGAAAAATCTCCGAAAAACTCGTACATTCCTAACAGATTTCCTGAATTCGAAGTCGGTTAAGGTATAGTCTATTATGGATCTGGTACCCCTAGCCTCCCACGTGTAGCGGTGAATACCCTTATGCTTGAAGAATGTATTCGTAACTGCTAAATCCATACTAGCACAGAAGTCCAGCAAACGCTTCCCATTCCCATTAACTTCCATATCTTCTCCACATTTACCAATCACCCTTTCATATCCTTCAGTTCTATTTCCAACTCTCGCATTGAAATCGTCCATTAGCACTATTCTATCCTTGCTGTTGACCCTGACCACGATGTCACTCAATGTTTCATAAAACTTGTCAACTTCATCCTCATCGGCACCCTCACATGGTGAATACACCAAGACAATTCTAGTCCTAATTCCTCCAACTGCCAAATCTACCCACATCATTACATCATTCACTCATTTACATGCCTTACAGAAACTATGTTGCGTGCAATGGTATTCCTGATAAACAGCCCTACTCCAGACTCTGCCCTTCCCATTCTAACACCCGTCAAGTACACTTTATAATCTCCTATATCTTCCTCGTTATCTCCTGTTACCTGAATATCACTTACTCCTAGCACTTCCAGATGTATCCTCTTTGCTGACTTAGCCAGTTCTACTTTCTTTCTTCCATAAGCCCCATTAATATTGATAGCTCCCCATCGAATTCCATTTTGTTTGCCAAGTTGTTTCCAAGGAGTCCCTCGCCTGTCAAATGGGAGTGGGACTCCTTTACTCCCATAGGTCCGAAGCTTGCTTAAAATGTTCTGAGCTCGGTAAATTCATGAAGAAGGATGCTACCCTACTTACAGAGAAAACTCATTCTTTCAAAAATGTTTGGTGCCTACACATCTTTTTTTCCCTTGGCGTGGTGACCGGGTGTCTGGATTTTGTGCAGCCATGCTCTAGGCTATATATCTTTGGATTAGTATACAGTGGTAGCAATAAAAGAGGACCAATTTTACACTGCCGCCGCCACCGCCACCGCCACCACCACTCTGTTAACTTGTTTTTTCCTTAATGTGTACCATACCAACTGTCTGGGCACACTGTCATAAGCTTTTTCAATGTCAGTAAATGTCATCACTATGTCTTTTCCAAACTCCCATCTTTTCTCCATCATATGTCTTAATGTAAAGATCAGGTCAAACGTTGATCTGTCTTTCCTAAGACCATACTGTTCTTCCATTTCTCCTTCTAGCTTCCTCCTCAGTCTTCCTTCCAATACTCTGTCAAATATCTTAACTACATGGGCAATAAGGGTGATCCCTCTGTAGTTATTACATTCCTTTATATCACCTTTTTTAAATATTGGGTTAATTAAACCCTTTCCCCACTCTTCTGGGATCTCTTTCTTCCTCCGGATTATTCTAAATAATCTATACAGCCACTGTAGCCCTATTGGTCCTGCTGCTTTTTATCATTTCCGTAGTTACCTCATCCACTCCTGCTACTTTACCGCTTTTCATCTTTTGTATGGCTTCCTCTATTTCTAACATCGATATCTTCTTTTCTTGTTGTTCTTCTTTTCCCATTCTTTCTTCTTGCTCCTTCTGATCTACCAGTTCACTGTATTTAATATTTATCAATTCTGAGAAGTATTCTTCCCATATTTTTAGTATGTCATCTCTCTGCATCAATATCTGTCCTGTTTCAGTTTTTACACATTTTGTATCTTCCCTATTTCATAAACTATTCTTCACCAAACCATACAAAAACCTTTTTACTTCCCTTTATATCCTCCTGTAAAGTTTCGGTGAAACTTTTCCAGCTCTTCCGTTCCTCTTCTTGAACTATTTTCTTACATACCTTTTTGGCTTCTTTATTTTTCTGCCAATTCTCTGTACTATTGCTGCCTATCCACTTTCTCCAGGCCATTTGTTTCTCTTTAACTGCTTCCTTTACCCTGCTGTTCCACCAAGGAGTTTCTTTTTCCTCCCTGATAGTCTTCCACAGGTGTTTACCGCACAGTTCTGTAAAGTGCGTTGATACAGTATGTGTTCAAAATGTGTACCATCAAGTGGCAAAAGTTGCTGTATAGACTCAAAAGTGATGTTATCTTCTCATGTAATACAGGAATATTTGTGGGTGAGTCATCTGTCTTGAAAACTCCTTCAATATGCCTATATATTAGCATCTGCGGCCATAAGATCCAGGAGAGCAGGAAGGGTATAGGAATGGAGTGATGAAATGATCAAGATGGCCGTGAGTAACGAACATGCAAAACTTTATAGCTCAGCTGAAAAAGAAATCAAAAACATATTTGAAGTTCTAAATAGTGACAAACGACTGGATAAGAAGTGGAAAGAAAATGTTACTAACTCCGTGAGTATAGTTAAATCAGTATTAGCAAACTTTCATGAGGAATTGATCAAACTAGAGAGAATACCTTAACCTCCACAACAGATCAACACGAACAACAGATCAACGAACACGAACAGCCGCTTTATTCTGACACAGTATCTCGTACTCATATAAATAAACAAAACATTAAGAAGACTAGAAATGTGGTATTCATCTCACCAAAGAACAAAGACACGATAAAGAACTCTGAACAACTTTACGCCTATTGCAAGCTACAACTAAATCCAGTTCTCTAAATGTAGGAGTAAATAAAGTGAAGAGAACTAGAAATGGAGTGTTATTCGAATTAAGGAATCATGATGAATGCACGAACCTAGTCAGTCGCATTCAAGAAACTTCCCCGGACCTGACGGTTATAATACCAAAACACAAGAATCCTAGACTCATCATTCATGGTATTGAACTGGACTTTCTGGGGGAGGACATTGTGGACGCCATTAAAAACCAGAACCCGTGCATAAAACAGTGCCTACTAGATCGTACGCAAGTCTTGGAGAAAAGATCTGTGAAGAAAGTTCGGAGCGGCGACAGCCAGTATGCAGTGATAGAAGTGACGCCTAAGATCTACCATGCCGTGATGAAAGAAGAGAAGCTATATATTGGCTACCAAAGGTGCAATGTTAAAGACTATTTCCCTGTCATACGTTGTCACTCATGTTGCGATTATGGCCATTTTGTAGCAGACTGTAATTCGCAAAGATGCCCAATCTGTTCAGAGGAACATACTGTAGATGTATGCCCCCGAACAAGAACTGAATGTGCCAACTGCAAATCATATAACCAAAAAATGGGGAACAGGGCATCTTTTCAAGCCATAGATACAAATCATACAGCAACATCCTCACAATGTCCGGCCTATATTAGAATCTTAAACATAATTAAATCCAAGATTAACTATGGCTAAAATAACAGTATATCAGTATAACTTACACAGATCTCTTATTCCTACACAAGAACTACTTATTGACGCCGGAAATCTATCAGATACACAGCACATCAAACTCTTGTGCATTCAAGAACCATACACTCGAAATAATGCTGTTAAGGGACTAGGCATAAATTTGAACATTCATTCTGCTGATCCATTGGAGAACAGCGTAAGAGCTGTAATAGCTACAAATTATCCCAATGTTTTGAAGTTGGTACAGTTCTGTTGCCATGACTGTGTTGTAGTGTGTGTGAGTTGGCAGAGCACAACCCTATATGTGTGTAATGTTTACCTCGATCCAGATTGTGACTTTGACAATGCTTTGTGTAAATTGGATCTTATCTGTAAGTCACTAAACGGAAGTCAGTTACTGTTACTAGGAGATATAAATGCAAAACACCAAGCAGGGGGGAGCCCCATTTCAGATGAAAAGGGAAAGAAGTTCTATGATTTTTGTTGTACACATCGTCTTCATATACTAAATGACGGAACTAGGCCAACCTATCGCCGTGGTAACTCCGAGAGCTTCATTGATATCACCACCTGCAGCGCTAGGCTCTTTCCATTTGTTTCTGATTGGATTAAGAAAGACCCAACGACTGATCATGGACTAATTAAAACCTAAATTAGTGATACAAGATGTCCTCTGGTTATTTCTGCGAACGTTTATCATACACGTAAATTCAAAACTCAAAATGTGAAGTGGCTCCATTTTGAATTATCTGCCAAACGAGTTCTCCAAAATTGAATTGAGAAATTGGAGGGTATCTCGACTGAACAAGAGTTAAACAACTTTACGCAAGATATCACACAACATATTGTAAATCTGTGCAACTCCCGTCTTCCCAAACTGTCGCCCAACCACCCAAAGAACTACTGGTGGACACCTCAACTTACAGCACTCCGAAATCGCTTCTTAGCAGCTCAGAGAAGATACAAAAGATGCACATGTGACACTCTCAAGCTTGCATATGAAGCCTCATATAAAAGTATCAGAGAACTATATAGAAAGGCAATTATGCAGATTAAATTAAATAGCTGGAAACAGTTCTGCTCCTCGGAATCAACTAGAAACCCCCTGGGGGAAAATTTATAAAGTATGTCGAAAAACAGGTAACCTCAACACTACTCTGCATACTATTGACACTGGCTGTGGATTCACAACAACACCATTAGAAACTGCAAATGCTCTAGCAGAGACATTCTTTCCCAGAGACGATGCTGATAATGAAAGGCAGGTTACACTTCGAAAGGAAACCATGCTTGCACCAGAAACGGAAGATGAAAAGCCTTTTAGCATGGAGGAAGTTAATCATGTGATCTCGAAGTTAGATGATAAGAGAGCCCCAGGAATTGATGCGATATCTGCAAATATTGTGAAACATATTCATAGTGCCTGTCCTGACTTTCTCCTGAAACTGTTCAATAAATGTTTAGAACTTTGTGTTTTTCCAGACTGTTGGAAGGAGGCCACGATAAAAGTGATCCCTAAACACGGAAAGCAAAATAAATATACAGCCAATTGTCTACGCCCAATAAGCCTACTCCCTGTGTTGGGAAAAGTCTTAGAGAAACTCATAATTAATAGAGTGATGTTTAACTTCGCGATGAAGAACAGTTTACATGAAAACCAATTTGGGTTTATGCCGTCAAAATCTATGGAAAATGCAGTACATAAGGTGACACAATGGATGAAATCTGTCTACGATTGCAAAGAATTCGGACTACTAGTATCATTAGATATCTCCGGTGCTTTCAACTTTGCTTGGTGGCCTAAAGTGTTGCATCAGCTGAAAGTGAAGGGTTGTCCAAAAAAACATTTATAGGCTAATGCAAAATTACTTCACAAATAGAAAAGTGCACTCGACCATTTGTGGCACAACTGTGACAAGAAACGTAGATCGAGGATGCCCACAAGGCTCTGCTTGTAGCCCGGGTCTCTGGAACATACTCTATGATGACATTCTTCAACAGAAGCTTCCCGATAATTGTTCGCTAACTGCTCTCGCAGATGATGCATTACTACTAGTTAGGGGTAGAACAACAAATACATTAACATCTGCAGCAAATGAAGCACTCGACATACTTCTAAGGTGGGGACAGAACAACAAATTGAAATTCAACGCATCTAAGACTGTTGCTATGCTAGTCGCCAAGAAAAGGAAATTTGAGACACCGGTGGTTAAACTAGACAGCCAAAAATTAGATATTGTAGATAGCATGACATACCTAGGAATAATTTTAGATAGCAAACTTTTATTTAGACCGCACTTTCAACATTTGGAAACTAAAGCAGCCAAATTGTATAGGAGCCTGACAATGGTAGCACGACCCACCTGGGGACTAAACTCGGAAATTTTGAAGATTATATATCGTGGAGCTGTTGAACCAATGGTGCTTTATTGTGTCACTGCTTTCGAACATGTTCTGCATAAAAAATGGGCGCAACAGAAATTGTCTCAAATTCAAAGAGGTTTCGTGTTACGCATCACGCGCGCTTACCGTACAATATCGACAGACACTGCCCTTATTATTTCTGGTATAGAACCTTTGCATCTCACAGGACTCAGCATGTCAACTTCTGTTAATTGTAAGAAGAACAGAATACATCCGCGGGATTTGGAAGGAGTGGAACTTGAACTTCCTGCCCATCATACTGCCGCCGGACATCCAGCAGACTATATGAGAACTGTATTTGACCAGCCATGTACCAGAGATCACAGCCATTCAATATACACAGATGGTTCTCACATTTCCAGCAACGGAACACTAGTGGGCTGCGCCTTTGTGGTATATGAGGGTGAAGACGAAGTTCATTCTGAGAGAATAAAACTAAAGGAATACTGTTCCGTGTTTCAAGCCAAGCTGCTTGCAATATTGAAAGCAGTCGAGTGGTGCATAAACAAAAATACGTGTGCGACTATACTCGGTGACTCACAGGCGGCGCTGAACTCCATAAAAGATAAATACAACTTACACAATTTGGCAGTACATGTAAGAGAGAATATATCAAAGTACAATAAACATATATGTTTCGGTTGGGTGCGAGGTCATTCCGCCATAAAAGGGAACGAAAGAGCTGACCAATTGGCCAAAGAAGCTTGTAATTCTAACTTGTCAGAAAGTTATACTAGATGCCCAATTTCTTTTGTCAAAAGAACCGTAAAGGATGAAATGCTCTCTCGCTGGAATGAACTGTGGTTAGCAAGTAAGAATGGCTCAGTAACCAAAGACCTGTTTTTTCCAAATGTATATAGTAGGTTGGGATGTAAATATATAGTGTGCAACTTTCATTTAACTCAAGTGCTATCAGGTCATGGTAAATTCAATGCTTACTTCGAGCGATTCAAAATTTCAACACAAAATGGCTCACTGTGCTTCTGCACTGAAGACATTCAAACTGTAGAACACATTCTGTTCAACTGTCCTGCTTTTGAGAGAGCACATTTTGAACTTAAGGTGCATTTGTTAACTTGCAGTTGCTATTTTGAAAAACCACTAAATTTCATTTTTTTACAAAAAATGCTGCACTTCTCAGTTTTCAGAATTTATTGACTATGTATTTAAACATATATAATTTGATACTGTCTGCTTACTAGCTGCTTAACATATGTATTGTATATATTGTATGTATATTGTATATATATTGTATATATTTTGTATGTCTGATATTTTATATATTAGTACGGTACTCTTAGTATTAAGAATTGCATATATCATATATCATACTTTTATTTTTCCACTTCTGTTCATGTCTATTTTGCTGTTTATGTATTTTGAATTTTATTAGAGAAATTGTATATTTTGTATAAACTACAACCCTAACATACCTTATGGTAAAATAGGGTTCACAGCACTTTGGAGATTAAATAATAATAATATAGGAATGGAGTTCCAGAAGAAATTAGGTGGTGTTCAAAATGTCAATGTAGAAGGGTAAGAGACTCTTACCCCCCCCCACAGCCTAGGCTGTAGCTCCATCCTGCTGAACTATTGTCATTGGAGGAGTAAGTTTCAGGCATGACAAAAAAAACAGCCCAAATCCTGCATGAATGGGGTCATTATGAGGTCTCTCTAGATTACCTGGTCCACTGTTTTTGGATTCTGTGCAACATTCTCGAGGACTGGCCACGTTGCCTGAAATTATAACCCGTTCTGACAACCCGCTCCATATGATCAGAAATAATGTTCTATAATAAATGCCTTCTCTTCTGTTGTGAGAACTGTAATTGCAGAAGTCAACTCAGCACTGAATTTGCACTATGTCAAATTATTATATTATTATTAACTTTATTGGCCACATTGGACCACTTGAGTCTTCCATGTACACTTTTTCTTTGAAGGTTGTACTGTTTGATTCTTCTTATCTGCCCAGTACTTCTTCATTCATTCTGATTGCAGTGTTCTTAATTTGTCTGAAATCTCTACAGGCCTTCTTTGCATCATTTCAGTTGAAAATTTGTGATTCTTAAGAAGGGTGGTAATTTTATTATTATGTACAGTAAATAAATAAATATTGTTGTAACCTATGGCTTTATTGGGAAGGAACTCCAATAAAAAATTGATATCTCTGGACAACAGAAATATACAAATAACAGTAATAATGTACAGATGTTTTAGTGAACAGAGTTTTGTTTCATCTTGTTTCTGGCTATCCAGTATAGAGCTGGTGAATTGCCTTGTTTTTGTTGGGTTGGGTTGAGTCCTGCGCACTTAAGTAGGTGTTTCGAACCCATCGCTGATCCAGTAATTTTGCAGATGGTACACTTCTCCGTTGAGTATATTTTGTTTCTAACTAGATGTGCAGCTAAGCAATCATGTCTTGTTTCCAATCTGAAGATCGTCACTGCTTCTTTCCTCGGCTTGCTTTTGTTTTTGTTCCATACTGGTAGGTCATTTATTTTTTTCCATTTCTTCATTGAAGTAAGTTGGGTAGTTTTTCTTCCATTTTTCAAAGGTTTTATTTGTGATTATATTATTGATTGATTCAATCAAAAAATTAAAAATAAATAAATAAGTAAATACCTTGTTGCTAGGGAAACGTGGACAGCAGATGAGTAGTAATTCCAGTGTCGCTTGTCTTGTCTATGTCGTATGTCTCCTTTTTAGACTTGACTTAATTCAAATGTCATTATCTTTTTGTTTTAGGTATGTACAGGAGACATTAGGATTGAATGAATTGGAACCAATGTATCGGCAGTTTGCCAGAATATTTGAAACATTCCGTATTTCTGAACCAGAGAAGGTAGATGAAGCTAATAAGGAACAGCTGCCGAAAGAACCTGTCAAGGAAATTGACTTGAAGAAAGTGCCAAAATTAGATGATGATCCTGAAGAAGAGGAGGATGAAGAGGGAGTAAGTAATAGTGATGCGATAATTGTGAAAAATCACGTAATTCATTTCATCTGTGGACAGTATCTTCAATGCTGCAGGTATCATCTGTTCTACCCAGTGGTGCTTGATAAAACTTTTCAAACTAGAGCTTTATTAATTCTGTTATTCTACTATGTAGTAATTTATATGAATCATCCATTAAAAGGGCAAACATGTCTTGGGGAATTAACGCACTGTTTATTTACAGTGTTCCCAATAACAAAGATTGAAAAAATCATTGAAAAGTAAATAAATATGGGAAAAAGTTAAGAAATTCATTTAATATTATGCATTTCCTGTTGTAAGTAGAATTTATTTTCTTGATAGACATTTCTGTTGTGAAGATCATCTATCCTCGAAAGGAATAACACAATTTAGGGCCAAGGAATGATGAATATAATGAGTACTAAGTTATTACTCTCTTACTAAACTTTTTTATATATGGTACTATGGATCAGGTGGGACTGTCAAAAATATTGAGCCTCAGCTAATCACAATATTAAAAGTTGATTAGAACTTTCTGATTTTAAAAGCACAAGATATAAATGTCAGAAATAAAGCATTCATATAAAGTGAAGTATATCCATTTGATGACAATTTTTAAAAATCCTTCCAGTTTGAATAATCATTGTTTATCAAGGACTGTTGACATGTTTGGCATAGACATTCAATACTAATCACATGATTTTTGAAAAAATCGGACAGTAAAGTTCTTTATACTTTCATGACAAAAGGAAATTTCTAGGATCATGAGCACTTTGGATACCATGTTCATTATTATGTAAATTTCACTAATGACTCTTGCATGATTTCAGAAAAAAGAAGAGGAGAAAACTAAATTGTCCAAAAGGAAATTAAAGAAGTTGACACGTTTGAGTGTAGCAGAATTGAAGCAATTGGTCAATCGACCTGATGTCGTAGAAATGCATGACGTTACTGCAAGAGACCCTAAACTGTTAGTACAACTCAAAGCTCACCGAAATACAGTTCCAGTTCCTCGTCATTGGTGCTTCAAGAGAAAAGTAAGTATTTGTTCATGAGGAACTTGCTTAGTGTGAGCTACAATCTTGATTATTTTTTTTTTGGTGAGCTTGCATTCGGGTGATACAGGGTTCGAACCCCACTGTCGGCAGCCCTGAAGATGGTTTTCTGTGGTTTCTCATTTTCACACCAGGCAAATGCTTAGGCTGTATCTTAATCAAGGCCATGGCCGCTTCCTTCTCACTCCTGGGCCTTTCCTATCCCATCGTTGCCGTAAGACCTATCTGTATCAGTGCGACGAAAAACAAATTCTATAAAAAGTAAATAAATAGATCGATTTTTTATCATTCCAGTTCTTGATAATTTCCAATTTGCAGTTATGTCTACTCCTCCTCCTTTCTTATGCTTTCAGGGTTGATAACCTAGATATTAGGCCCCTTTAAACAACAAGCATCATCATCAAGTTTCTTATGTTTTCAAAATGTGGGGCTTTCTGCGCACTGGTTATTTGACCATAAATAATCATTGCACTATCTTAGCAATCAGGAAGAATTTGGGATCACATCATGAGGGTTTTTAGTACAGTGAAACCTCGTTAACGCGTTCCTCATTAACACGGCTTCCCGCTTAGCACGTCGTAAATTCAGAGTCCCGATTTTCATCATATTAAATCTACTGCATATAATAATACCTCACTTATAACGTCACGAATTTTTGCTATTACTGCTTAATATGATTACATTTTTTCCTAGGCCTGAAAATGTTATTTGTCATTCCTTGTGGAAGGAACGTGATTTCCAACTCGGGTAAGAGCCCCCGCCGCAGTTGCGTGAAAACAGGAAAAAGCCTTGAATTCTTGAACTTCACAGGATGAATTGCACCTTTGGAGAGCAAGCCATTAGCTTCAAAAATGCTCAGTTTTGCTTGCTGGTTAGCATTGAAACTGCAGAACAATACAATGAGCCTGTTTGTGCTTGTATTTTGCATCCCATTCAGAAGTTAGAAATGTATTTCGTGTTTAGTTGTACAGTGAAGGGTAGCGAATATTTGTCATGCAGTAGCCTACATCTGGAACATAATTGTGTGAAATTGACCAACATGGTGCATATTTGCCTTGTGATAGCCTAATTATGGATACGGAAAAAGTCGTGAAATTCCTTACTAATGAAGACAAAATTAAAGTCTGTCAGCAATTCGACTGGCATCCACATCTTTAAGCGTGCAGAGTCATTGCCTGTGAGATATTAAAGTCCGGGTAATACACCGCATTAGACTCGGCCTCGATATACTTCCGACTACTGCCACTAGAGTTCTCTTTACTGAGCTATCTCGCCCGCTCATTGCAACACGTTCGTATATGAAAAACTATAAAAATTTATTAAAACTAGTTATTTCAGAAGGCACAAAACAGAGATCAGATAAAAAAAAGATCTAGAGTAATTGTCTGACTTACTTTCACTTTCTACAACATATTTCTTACAGTATGCTTAAACGAAATAAATAATTCATGAAAACTTTGTGATAAATTAAGACAAATATATCAGCAGCGTTGATGTTCAAATGTTCACAAGGACCACTTCATTTCTTCTCATAGAAATATTATCTATCTTTTATGATATGCCGATAAATAATATTAGATTACCTGAATTTCAGGAAGTTATCACAATTTCAACACTTTGGGTGCAGGAGTTTCGTTCTAAAATTCTTGAAGACAACCTGACAGATACCCTAAAACTTTTTTTTCTTATTTCATTAGGCCTACTCATATCCTACTTTTCAATTTAAAAATTGTTTTCCTTAATTTAGTATTTGATTTTCTCCTCATTTTATATTTATACGTATTTAACAGAGCTACTCATAGTCCTTCCTAGATACAGAAACGGGACTTGTATTCCTTTTTCCTTTGTGGCTGACGTAGAACAGTTATTTGCTGAAGATATGGCATGTCCATCTTTATCTGAGTCAGAAATGTTACTAAATTTTGATGGCTGGGAGCTGGATTCTTCCTGCGTTTGTCACTTTTATGTTTGTGAACGGGATACATACTAAAAACGGAAGGAACTTTGTTGGGAAGAATTCGTTTGATTGTGTCCTTACATTGAAATTTGATGTCTTAAAATGCAAGCCACACACTCGGGAAGAATTGTTAGGGAGCCGAAGATATCCTACTTTTATCACCTGTCTCGAAATAGCTTGCCTCCATTTCTCTCTAAAAGTGCACTCCGAAGGGAAACTGTGAAACGTCACATTTTCTTGCTTTTTAGCAGTATTCGAAGTACATAGAGGTACACAACAGTTTACCATTTTCTCAACCTCACAGACACTCACCGACAGAATCAATACTCACAATAAATTGCACAAAATCAACACAGCAGCACCATTACTCTGCACATCTGTATGTTAAAAATCCGCCAAGAACAGAACAGAGACCTGACATCTAGTGGCCAAACCGTGAACCCGGTTGGGCCGTCTTTTCAACGGCAAATTCGTAGCTATGTCCTGGCCTTGTCTATCTCGTAGGCAGCGGAGGAGTTGGCGTGAATGTTCAAACTCGCACCTTCCTGTTTCGACCCGATCACTCGATTCGGTCTCGATCGGTCGAAGTTTTGTTTGATTCAAAATGGTGGCCAAAGTCATGCTGCTGCAGTCGCACATGGTCATGTATAACCCCCAATTCATTGTCTAAGTGTGCAACTAGAAAAATAAAGTTTAATAACCAATTGGTCCGAAATAAAAGGCTTCTACTAACATTCGTTTTAGAAAGAGCGTGTGATCTGCAGTAATACTTTGATATTTTTATGGGACCCATTCAAATGTTTTCATATTTGTTGTTTGTGTTTTTAACACTTTCCAGTGCACTATTATTTAATAAGCCCCAGCAGAATAAGTTTTCATATTTGTTCTCTCGTGTAAAACCTTTTAATACTCTCTTCTCATTGAGTTATCACTGTACCCACGGATATACAACGTAAAATTCCATTGTTACATGTTATAAACCTCATTTTAGGTCCGTATTGAAAATTTTTTCACAGTTCAACAATAAGAAAGGTGTTTTAATTTGTTCCACCTATTCAATAGTTATATTTTCACTTATAGTGGTTACATAAATAGATTCTTAGTTACATGGGACATGTTTCGCCCTCAATTAAGGGCATCTTCAGCCTAAATACAATCATCAAAAATACAACTAAATTAAAAGTGGAAGTTAAAAGTCTAGTCAGTTATTAAAATTCAGAACATAAAAATGTGAAAAGTGATACAATATATAAGGATGCTAATGGAAAACTGTCTTATGATTAAATTATAATCTTGTCGGAGACTAAAACTTCTTCTATTAAAATTCTAATTAAAAACAGTTCATAAAAATATTAGTGGAAAATCAAATTGGTAATAATACAAAGCCAACGACATGAGGGCGTGAACACAAGCATAAACTTGATTGTCATGAATACAATCTTTCCAAGGCCGCTGATGAAATTTGTCAGCAAGTGAGACAGAAGCATCTGTTGAAAAATTGTAAGTGGCCCTTAGCACCGGTAGGTAATAAAAATGGCTGAAACCTTGCCAGAAAATGTCAGTAGATGCAGAATAATGTTTTATGTAAGTGGAAGTTGTTATTTGTTACCTACTGTTGTGTTGGTTGCTGCCCGTTTGTTGGCTCTGAGTCTGGTGTTGTAACTGTAATTTTAATAGAAGAAGTTTTAGTCTCCGACAAGATTATAATTTAATCACAAGACAGTTTTCCATTAGCATCCTTATATATTGTATCACTTTTCACATTTTTATGTTCCGAATTTTAATAACTGACTAGACTTTTAACTTCCACTTTTAATTTAGTTGTATTTTTGATGATTGTATTTAGGCTGAAGATGCCCTTAATTGAGGGCGAAACATGTCCCATGTAACTAAGAATCTATTTATGTAACCACTATAAGTGAAAATATAAGTATTGAATAGGTGGAACAAATTAAAACACCTTTATTATTGTTGAACTGTGAAATTCCATTATGTCGAAAAAATCGTATATCATCATCATCATCATCATTATCATTGTAGAGTTCCAGTTTCCCGGGTACTGTTAATGAGCCTCTTCCACTTCTTCCTGTCCATATACAACTTGCCATGGAGAACATCATCCGCTGTCCATCCTCTGGTAACTAGATCAACCTTGATCATATCTATCCATCAGGTTTTAGGTCTTCCTGCAGGTCTTTTCCCCTCCACCTGTCTTTCCAAATTTATTCTGGCTGTTCTTGTAGGCTCCATCCGCATCACATGCCCATACCACCATAGTCTGGATGTGCCGATTCTGTCTAATAGGGATGTCTTTATTCCGGCTTCTTTCCTCACCTCCTCATTTCTTAACTTGTCCATCTTGGTCTTCTGGATGGTGGATCTAAGAAATTTCATCTCTGATGCTTGCAGTCTTGATGAATCTCTTTTCGTGAGGGTGCACGCTTTAATACCATAGGCCAAAATTGGTATGAAATAGCTGTTAAACATCATCAGTTTGGCCGGTTTTGGAATCATGTCATCCCATAAAAGTGTTCTTACTTGTTGGTAAAATTCGGATCCCTTTTGCATTCTGTAATTTCCTTTCTGACCAAATTTTCACTCGAGATTACACTTCCAAGGTAAGGAGAACTATCACCACACTCTAGCTGGTGGTCTCCTAGTTTTACACTTGCTGGATGCCCTTCTCTGTTGTCTGCCATCACCACTGTCTTGGTCTTGCTGATGTTGAGATTATATTCCTGGAACTGGGATTTCCATACATTGAGTCTGGTCTGTATTTCTTCTGTTTCATCCCAAATCATGATATCATCAGCAAAGGCCACTGCATTCAGTTCACCTAACTTTCTCTTGACGTTCTTCATTATATTGTCCATAACAGTGATGAACAGTAATGGGGACAGTGCACTTCCTTGCTGAACTCCACTCTTGGTCTCAAACCATGATGATCGATCTTCCCCAATTTGTACACCGCTAGTACAGTCTTTGTACAACATCTGAATTTTCCTTACCAGTCCTTCAGGCACATTTCTTTTCTGCGGGCACTCCCAGATCTTATCTCTTACAACACTATCATAGGCCTTGTCTATATCCAGGAATACAATGACCAGGTTCTTGCCCTTCTCCCAATACTTTTCCATCAGCATGCAGGTGCTAAAAATTAGATCCATTGTTGTTCTGTTACTTCTGAATCCATAATGCTCCTCCTCTAACTGTGGTTCAGTTATGGTTCTCAATCTCCTTTCTATGATCTTCTCTAGAATGTTTAGCCCATGAGACAGCAGTGTTATTCCTCTATAGTTGGTGGGTTTCCGTCTGCTGCCTTTCTTAAATGGGGAATTATAATGCCGTTGCTCCAATCTGCAGGTATTTTGTTGTCTGTCCATATGGCATTTATTACTCTGTGCAGCCATTGTATACCCTGGATGCCTGCTGCCTTTATCATGTCTGCATTCACTTCATCTGCACCTGAAGATTTTCCTTTAGGCATAGATTTTAAGGCTGTCTCAGTTTCTGTCCAGGTGATGGAAGTTTCCTCAGTGTAGGCTTGGATTTCTGGTTCTGTATTTTGTTCTTGAACTGGTCTGTTCAGTAGGTGGTCGAAATGGTTCTTCAGGACTTCTCTCATGTCGTTTTCTGACCTAACCAGATTTCAATTTTCATCTTCAAGTGACTTTATAGTATTCATTGATTTCCTTTTATCTCTGATAACACTATACAGTAGTTTCTTATTGCCTCTGTTGTCTTCCTCCAGTTTCTGAGTGAATATATTCCATGCTTTGGTCTTTTCTTTTGTAACTGTTCTTTTAACGTCCAGTTTCTTGTTTTGGTATGATTGTTGATGTTTCTGATCTTTGCCTTGTCTCTAGTAAGATCCAGTTTATTTTTCTCCCAATCCCTTTCGTTGCGCAGGAGATTTCTTTCCCTTATTGCTGCTCTCACTCTTTCATTCCACCAAGCTTGTCTTTCCATAAACTTCAGTTGCTTCCTTAACCAATGTGTCCCTTAGTCTGGTCCATTCTGCCTCTCCATTTTTCCTTTCATCTCTTGGTAACAGGGTTTTTATCCGGTTCTGATACTCAGTTCTCTTATCTGTTTTCTGGAGTTCCCATACTTTGATTTTTGGCACTTTCCTGTTCTGTACTCGTGGCACATAGAAGTTTTTCAGGTCCGCTACTAATAGGCAGTGGTCACTGTCAAGACTCTCGCTGGGTTATTGTATGGCTCTGTCTCTTCTTAAACCAACTATTTTTCACCACCAACCCATTCCTCGTACAGAAGTCAAGGAGATGTTCACCTTCTATATTTCTCCCACCATATCTATAAAGTCCCATTATGTTCTCATATCCCGTTCTATCTGTCCCAATCTGTGCATTCGGATCTCCTATAATGTTTACTCTCTCTTTACTAATAACTTTTTACAAATCATCAAGAAACTGGTTCTTATCCTCCTGACAACATCCAATTTGAGGTGCATACATCTGTACCAAAGTTAGTTTTTCTTTCCCTAAATGTACAGTCACCTTTATTATTCTCTCACTAACATACTGAATGTCATCAACTCCTTCTAGATCTTTACTCATGATGAAACCAACATCACTCCTCATCTCTGTCATTTCCATGCCAGTACAGTGTATACTGTTTTCTTAATTTCTTCATTCCTTTCCCTCTTCATTTGGTTTCACTCAGCCCCAGTATCATTAATTTCCTCCTTTCCATGTGGTCCTCTAGTTCTTCACATTTTCATGTGAGACTGAGTAAGTTGATAGTCCCAATGCATGTTAGTCTCCTCTGGGATTTTTGCATTTTTGCAAGACCCTGTCTATCATCAGGCCATAAACCATTATCCCTGACATTAGTCCGCTCATGCTGGTATCTTAATTTAGTTGATAAATGTGTTCCAAGGCTCTTACGTGTTTTGAAAGCAACTACAAATGAGCTTTTTTTTACTGGCTTGCTAGGCCTAACGTAATTGGAGATTTTCTTTCGGGGTTTTCTCCCTTAGCTTTTGAGGATCCCTTCTCATCCCACAAGGCAGTAGGTTCCATCTGTACTACTCCTACAGGAATGGGTTGCTTCCTCCGCCAGCTCCACCGTACCGAATCATATTCTCCGCTTTTGCTGCCGTTGAGGTCTTCACTCGTTACCCTGTGCTGGGACCCTTTACCAGATGTTACACACCGGGTCAGTATGCTCTGGGACTCACATAGGCAAGGGCGCCACTCCCCAGGCATATCCCTGTTGGATAGTTTTTCTTAGTGTATTCATTAGTACGTTTTCTCGCTTTACACATTCTTTTTTCTTATCCCCTGCAGAAATGTCTTAATGAGGTTTTACTGTATTTCAGTTTGAATCTTATTTTGTATTAATAACATTGGATGAGGACTTTCTTCAGCTACTCCCAGGTGTTTGTAGGGTCACTGGAACCACCCTGGCTCATTCTGAGTTTTGGTTTGGTGTTTTAGAACAGTTGCCCTTCCTAAAGCCTTGTAAAGTTTCTAAGTGAACATTCCACATCTGGATACAGCTAAGATTCAAACCTTAGCCATTCAGGCGGAAAGCAAGTAGTTAAGCCACTGCACTAATCATGCCTCCCCCTTCATCATCATTCCAGAAGGAAATATTTGGATAAGTTGAACCTTAAACTTGTCAGTTTTATGCCATTATGCTTTTTCTATAGTTAACCAAAATGGTGTCTGTGAAATTGCCTGTTTTTTTAATTTTAAGAATATCAAATAAACTTATTAGGGAGGAGGAATTAACAGTTTAAAATAAATAAAATTAGATTACAGTGAAATGATGAAGTCAGGAAGGGCGCATGCAGTATTTGTTCTGTGTTGCAGTGTACAGGATGCTATGGGACAAGCCACAGGCTGGTGGTGCCTCAACGTGAGTTTAACAAGTAGGAAGCAATTAGGATTATGATGTGAAAGAAACTTCCACTTCGGAAGCCATATTACTTGCTAAATCAAGATGATGTCAGAAAGTTCTTTGCATTTTATCATTGAGGAGCAGGGTGCGATTATTGTTGTGGCCTAGTTGCTGGCTTTTCACCCAGACAACCAAGGTTCAATTACCGGTTGATCCTGGGTTGGACTTTGCACCTGAAAAGGGCATCCAGCTTTAAATCTCCAAGCAGAACCCAGAATGAGCCACAGTGGCTCCAGCAACTCCAGGAACACCTGGGATAAGCTGAAGAAAAATTATGTCATTGAGGAACAGGTCCATGCAGGTATCTCTTCTTAATGTTAACTTTGAACTTCAATACTCATTTCAGAAATAAGACTAATCCTTAGGTTTGTCATGTGGCACATTGTGTGCTGAGTTTGAAGCAGCTGCAATGAAACTGAGAAAGTAAGTTGAATCCAGCCACAAGTAAGTACAAGATTTCTCAAGCAGTTGGAGAACTTGCAGATTTTGTTTATTGTGTCATGATATATGAAGAAAAGGAAAACAAAATCACAAATTTTTTTTTCCAGCACTTTGTCACTGAAATACTAATTTGAGACAAGAATTTTTATTATTGGTTAATTTTCTGGAATACTAAATCGAGACAAGAATTTTAATGGTTAATTTTTCCAATTGTTTATATTTGTCTTTTATTCTAATGTATTCTTTGACTTGTATTATGTAAAGTTTTACTATAGAATAAATATTTGGTACTGACAAGTTGAGGAACAACAAGAATTCTAGTGATTTGGTGTAGTCTAATTGTACATTGTACTGTAACATAGGTGGGGTTTTGTTGATTTAGGCTGTACCAGCTGACAAAATCCTCATAATAATGGTTAATATTTTTAGATGTTCTTTGGAGTTTTTAGAAACTTCTACTTTATCACAAAGGTCAGATATTTTCTATATAACCTTTGTTGATGGAATAAAGAACAAATATGGCTCTCAAGTTATTGCTAGAGGGGTAGAGACAGTAAAGTGAAGAATAAATAGGAGCAATTATTGGATGTTAGGCCAGGTGTATGCTTTAACACCTTCACTCCCATATCCACATTTGGTGAGAAATATTTCAAGTTTTAAAGTTCAACATACGTTCAGCATCTTAGGTTTACCAATAATTTGTATGTGATGTGGTTTGCCATAATGTAACATATACCAGGTGGTTCACCAGCCCCTTGTAATTTAGTTGTATGCATCCTGCTGCTTTTACTCATCATCATCATTTTCAACCAGCTCCAATTTCCCGGGTGAGGTGAATGAGGGTTCTCCGTTTACTTCTGTCCATATAGATGTCTTCTCCTATAAACTGCTGTAAATCCAGACCTCGTCCAGCTAGATCATTTCTAATCTGATCGATCACGTCTTCCTTGGCCGACCTCTTGATCTTTTGCCTTCAAGTTCCTTCTCAAACCGCACTCTAGCTGTTCTTTGTGGGTCCATTCTTTTGAGATGACCATACCATTTCAGCCTGGTTTTGATACAGATCTCACTAAGGGTGTTTTTCACTTGGACAAGATGGTGTATCTCGTTTCTTATTTTTTCTTTCCTTGTTTTCTGAATCATATTTTTTAAGTATTTCATTTCCACTGCTTGTAGTTTGCTGATATTTCTGTTGATTTGCATGCAGGTTTCTAGGCTGTATGTGGTAACTGGTACAAAGAATCAAAGGAGATAAGTTTCATGTTCCGTATTGATGATAGACAACTGGTATGGGTTATCCACCTAATCAATACAAATTTGTTTACTAAATCACTGTATTATTTACATTTCCTGTAGAGTATTAATTTTGATCTTAATGGAACTTGCTTATCCCAAAGAAGTTTTCTCACTAGATAATAAAACTGTGCTCCATTCTATACTCTACTAGTGATTTCTGCAGATTTTTGACTATCTGTTGTTATTACACTACCAAGATAACGGAACTGATGTACTTGTTCCAAATTTGATCCATCTAGAGCAGAGGTGCTCACACTGGGCATTCCGTCTAAGTGGGCGGGCTGGTAGGCGAAGAGCGTATGCTATTCAACAAGTGACGTTGTGGCTACAGAGCTGTGCGCGATGTTGTAATGACTCTCTGGCATGTTACATTATCTCCGGCAAAACGGATCAGCATGCCTCGGTGATTAACGGTCTAAGGTGATCAGGACTGGTCGGCTCCTGCGCATACACCAGTTGTTTCACATGGCCCCACAGAAAAAAGTCCAGGAATGTAAGATCTGGCCAGCGGGCCAGTGGTCAGGTCTCCCCTTCCTATCCATTTATCAGGATACGTCGCATGGAGATAGTTCTAGACGATCACCGCCATATGCGGTGAAGCTCTGTCATGTTGAAAACACATCCTGCAGCGGTCGAGGAGTGACACATGTTCCAAGAACGGTGTTAGTTCATCTTGAAGAAACCACAGATAGCGTTCTCCCATCAGATGGCTGGGGAGAAAATGGTTACATTTCATCATGGTCTCTATCCATCTCTTAGCTGGGTGTCCAATAGAGCGTCCTCCTCTGGGCTGGTATCGTAAAATCTGCTGTGGGATTCTTTTCCGTCCCAATCTGTTCACAAGGTCCTTCCAGTTCTTTTGGTCTTTTCCTATGAATTTTTATATTAGTTCTTTCAACACCTTCTCATTCTTTTGGTCTCATTGCATCTATTTTGCTGTACGTCTCGTGAATTTCATCTCAACAGCAGTTATTTGGGATTCCTCTCTTTCTGATGGACCATGCTATACTGCCAGGGTCTTGAATTTCTCTGGACTATAGATGGTTTCATAACTGAATTGGTAGTACCCGTGGATTTATTTAATTTTGCAATGCTCTTAGCAATATTGGTATTCCTAAGAATCAAAGAATTATTTAGCCACCTAATGGATACCTTTGTTTGCCTTTGACAGTTTTATAAAATCATTAATAGTACATGTTTTGACTGCTTTGCAGTCATCATCAGCAACATTCACATATGCTTGGGTATTAATAAGGTGAAAGTATGCACAATATATGTTCTTGTATTATCCTTGGTATCTTCTCTTTGCAAACTTAAAATTTTTGTCTATTGGGGAAGGATGATGGGGGGGAGGGGGGTAGGGTATGCTTAAAAAGTGATTAATAACTTGTCCTTAACTAAAATATTGTTAAAAATCTTCCAATTCAGGAGATAAAAATGTCTTTTGAGTCTCCTTTTTAGCTTCTGCTTGGAAGCTTATTTGAAAATACACTAACTTTTTACAAACTAATTACTTGAGATGTAATTAAAGTATAATTAAAACTTATCCTTAACTAAAATACTAATAAAAACATATGTCAGTTTCCAGTTGAGGAAATAAAATCTTCTTTTTTAAGTCTCATTTGTGTTTGTGCTCGAAAGCATGTGGAAAAAGCTGGTTAACTTGTTATTTTATTCCCAAAGGTGGATTCTTACTCTCGGGATTCCTCTCTTCCTGATGGACCATGCTATACTGCCAGAGTCTTGAATTTCTCTGGACTATAGATGGTTTCATAACTGAATTGAGTTCTTGCAGCTCAGTGTTGGGACGTGCTTAGATGTTATTTGTCCATAAACCAGATAATTGGGCAGCTTGTAACATGATCTGAAACTGGTAGAAAATAGGTAAAAAATAATTAAGAATGTTTTTTTCATGAAAGTGTTGGCATTTAGAATTATCTCTTAGGAAAAAAGGGGAGGGTGTTTTGAAAAGTCCTAACTTACCCCTGTCTGTGGATTTCCGTTTTTACTTCCCGCTATCTTGGGTGTGGGTCTGTGCCAGTGTTCTCCGTCCTCGATCTGGTATAGTAGCGATTTGTAGCCCTGTTGCTAGCGGTTCGGCGGGAGAGGGGAGATAAGGGCGTGTCGTCACCTGTTGTTGTTTCTGGGGAGGTGCTAACCATGACTTAGAAACGCCGTACTTGTTCGTGTTATTTGCTAAGCTCGTTTGCTTGCCTTCGAATAGTTGATGATACGCTATAATAAATGAGAAATTCAACAATAGTCAGAATGTTCTAAATATCTTGAACACTTGTAGACCTAAATATAAAGTTTACAGTGGAATGAGAAGAAGAAGGTTCCCTCAACTTTCTAGATATCAGTACAACTCTGAAAGAAAACCATTTCTATTTCGGAATACATAGGAAACCCACCTTCACACCGACCGTGATTAAAAACAATTCTTTAAATCCCGATACACAGCAGAAGTCTGCATATTACAGTTTCATTGACAGAGCCTTCAAAGTTCCATTTACCGAAAATGAGAAAAAAAGGAGCTCGCATACATCCGAAAACAGGCCTCGTGTAATGGTTTTAATCTCAAAGTCATTAATAAAATAATCACTAAGTGCGGATTAAAACAACAGATAAATTTGGTAGAACAATCATACAAAGCAAAAAAGTGTATAAAGTTTACATACAATAATCCTAATATTTATGCACTTACAAATTTATTTAAGAAACTCAGTATTAAGGTAGCTTTTTCAATGAACAATGACACTAAACATAGGTTTTTAAACCACAACATAGTCAACAAATCCAAAAAAGAGGAATATCAGAAATCTATAAGTTGACTTGCTCCCATTGTACGGTTCGTATGTTAGACAGTCCAGGCGGAATTTTTCAATAAGATATCAGGAGCATGTCAACACAGAGAAGTATAGAAGGTTCTGCGTAATGGCGGCTCACATGAAGGAAACAGGACACAAATTCACCAACATCAAACAGGACCTTGAAATTATTAACAGGATAAACAAAGGAAGACATGAATAATTTAGAAAACATTAACGTCCTTCTTGATAAGGTAACAAATAAGGATTGGAATTTAAACAATACGAACGAACAAAGAAATCCTCTATGTGAACGCATACTCAGATATATGGAACTATTAGAAAGGAAGCAAACGAGCTTAGCAAATAACACGAACAAGCTCGATGTTTCTAAATCACAGTTAGCACTTCCCTCCTGAGAAACGACAACAGGTGACGACACACTCTTGTCTCCCCCCTACCCGCCGGACCGTGCTAGCAAGCAAACTACAACATATCGCTACTGTACCAGATCAAGGATGGAGAACACTGGCACAGACCCACACCCAAGATAGCGGGAAGTAAAGACTGAAATCCACAGACAGGGGTAAGTTAGGACTTTTCAAAAATACCCTCCCCCTTTTTTTTTTAAGGGATAATTCTAAATGCCAACACTTTCAGGAAAAAACATTTTAAATTACAGTAGTTTTTACCTATTTTCTACCAGTTGCAGATCATGTTACAAGCTGCCCAATTATCTGGTTTATGGACAAATAACATCTAAGCATGCTCCAATATTGAACTGCAAGACTATTCTAAGAATCCACCTTCGGCAATAAAATAACAAGTTAACCTGCTTTATCCACATGCTTTCGAGCTCAAACATGAATAGGACTTAAAAAAGAAGATTTTATTTCCTCAACTTGAAGCTGACATATGTACTTATTAGTATTTTTCTTATTAGTATTTTAGTTAAGAATAAGTTTTAATTGTACTTTCATTACATCTCAAGTAATTAGTTTGTAAAAATTTAATTGGTGTTTTTTAAAATATGCTTCCGAGCCGAAGTTAAAAAAGAGACTTAAAAGGCGTTTTTATCTTCTTAATTGGAAGAATTTTTTAACAATATTTTAGTTAAGGACACGTTATTACTGTAATCACTTTCTAAGCATTCTTCCCCACCCCTCCAATCTCCACTACCACCACCCTCCCCCAATAGACAAAATTTTAAGTTTCCCATGAGAAGATATCAAGGTAATATGAGAACATATATTGTGCATACTTTCACCTTATTTATACCTAAGCATACGTGAATGTAGCTGATGATGACTGCAGAGCAGTTGAAACATGTTTTATTAATAATTTTATAAAATTGCCAAAGGCAAATAAAGGTATCGATTAGGTGGCTAAATAATTCTTTGATTCTTAGATTGTTAAATCGATGCTGACATGAAGTGGATAGTTTGTAATTAGTATTGCTGTCAAATTATAGCAAGTAGCCTAGATGGCTGTGGATAGTTTGTAATTGGTATTGCTGTCAAATTATAGCAAGTAGCTTAGATGGCTGAAGGAGTTAATTCATTCTACTGAATTATTTTACAGGGGACTGTTCTTTACCTTTGAAAGCAAGTGCTTTTGTTGAGGTGCTTGATATATTCAGCAGCTATTCTATTAAGATTGTGTACAGCGAATTGTAAGTCATCAGCATACAGCAGTATATCCAGCTGCTGTGGGGAAGAAGTCTCCATTCTTTTATAACTGCATTAATGTAGATTATTAAAGGGGTGGAGGGGTAAAAGACCACAACCCTATCGGACATCTTTGTTGATTGGTTTCCGTTCTGATATTGTGTTGTTCACTCCTACTGCAATTAAGTTGTATGTGCATAATTTGGATAATATGAGGCTCACCTGTTGTGGGATTTCATCTTTTTATAGTATTTCTAAGTTTTGCTCTGTTCACTCTGTCAAATGCCTTTTTATAATGAACAAATGCTATGTGGGTGTCTGTATTGAATTCTGTATGCTTCTGTAACAAAATTTCGAGAGTGAAATAACCATCAGTGTATGACTTTCCTTTACGGAATCCATTTTGTTGTATACCTATTTAAGTTGGGGTAATAGCTGGAGAGTTTATTTTTTGTGATGTTGGCGTAGATTTTGTGTCCCAAGTTCAGAAGGCAAATACTCAATGAAAATACCTGTCCATTTTGAACTTTTATTGAGGAGAGTAATTTAGGACAAAAATGCAGAAGTGTAATACTTAAGGTAAGGGTAAGGGTGTATTCAGCCCGAAGCTATGTCTGAACCTCCGCAGAGGTGTGCCTGAGCCGGTGTTTGCATATGGTAGGATGGCCAGTTCCTTTCCGCTCCTCCATTCCCTTATCCCCCACCGACAGCGCGTGGCAACCCATCCAGATCTTGACCACGCCCAATGTTGCTTAACTTTGGAGATCTCACGGGATCCTGTGTTTCAACACGGCTATGGCCGTTGGCTGTAATACTTAAATCCTGTATTATTTGGAGTATGCTTTCATTTATAATGAGGGTTGGGGCAAGTCATTGCAACTTTTTTTTCCTTGTACATATGTGAGCGAGTCGCAAACTGCTATTCTCATAATTAATGAGCTTCATGATCCATATTGATGATATCATTTGCTCACAAATATAGCATTAGTGTTTTTCCTCCTAATCAATACAATTCAGTGTAATACAATTGAATGTCACTTGTCCTCTCTAACTCCAGTAGCATCCATCGTCTGTCTTCCTCCAGGAGCTGCTCAATGACAGCATGTGTCACATCGGTCCGCACACTGACAGGTTGTCCCGACCGTTGCTGATCACTGGTTGCCACATGTCCTTGCTAAAACTTTTCTACCCTACATGCTACTGTACGGTATGGGAGGGCATTATTCCCAAGGGTTTCCACCCACTGTGATAGTCTGTCGCATTTCTCCTTCGGAGAACGGCTATTTTGATGTTTGCAAACAGCTCAACAGGGTTACTTCCATCTCGCACGATGCTCACCACACAACTGATTTCTCAGCGCTCTCTGTGCTACTACCAGCAATCACAGAGCCATCTGTTGTTGTGAATACACGCTATGCCTGCATAGCTTCCACACCACAAGTAGTGGTTTGTGATCCACTGACAAACCTGCAAGAAAAAAAAATAGTTGCAATGACTTCTGCCCCAACCTTTGTATTTAACTTAGCTTGTGAATTCCATATGTCAAAAAGTAAGGACAAACATGAGTGATACAGTTAAAACAATATAAGCAATATTTTGATGTTGTGTTCTGTGTTATACTCATGTGCAGGTTATTTTTAAGACGTCTTTATATATTAACAAAGGTTTTATGACGAGGCATCAGCAGGCTGCATTGCATCAAGGTTGCATAGACTTTTATCAAATAATTGAAGTTTGTTCATACTTTATTTTTTAAATGGGTCTTGTTCTTAATTGACTGAAGATGTCCCGAAAGCAGGACGAAACGTGTCTCATTATTATAGCTAAATGTAGTCTTAATAATAAGAACGTTTCACAGTATTGTAAAGGTGGAATATTGGACATAAGGATTTCACAAGTTAATTCTTATGACAATACGGGCTCAAGCATGTAGTTTATTATGTGTAATTTATGAACACATGAGACAAACATTGTAGAAACATTGTACCTTTCTCATAGTTAAGTTTCCTTATATGTGAGCGATATTTTGAGTGCTGAGAATTCAACAGTAGTGATTTCTTAACTTCTCTGTAAGCATTAATTCTTCTAAGATAGATTACTGTAGAACGGCTTTAATTTTTAATGTTTTTTGCCTGTGAATTTCAGTATTTACAAGGTAAACGAGGTATTGAGAAACCTCCCTTTGATTTACCTGAGTTTATCAAGAAGACTGGTATAATGGAAATGAGGGCTGCTCTACAAGAGAAGGAAGATCAACGAACATTGAAAGCTAAAATGAGAGAACGAACTCGACCCAAACTTGGGAAGATTGATATTGATTATCAAAAGCTTCACGATGCTTTCTTCAAGTAAGTACGTCCACAGATCAATTTTGATTGCATTTGTTTGTGTGAGAACTAGGCCTACAGCTCTTGGGGGTAAATAATAATAGCCTAATAATATTTCACAAAGAGAACTATAGCACTGCATTTGAACGTTACTTTCTTCTGTTCTTTAACAAATTAAACTACATACATTTATATAATTATGAAATAATATTTCAACTATAATTTTTCTAATGCTTCGCCCCAGCTCAAAAGTCTGAGGTGTAAGATAAAAGACTTCATCCAGTGGAGCGTTATCCGGATACGTGCCCATAACGCTGGCAGCATTTCCTTGCTGGATGGCAATTCCTATCCGCTGTCGCAGGAATTCTGTTGAAGATGAGTCTCCAATAATTGCAGACAGTTGTATACCAATATCTGAAATCAGACTTTAGCCTCTTGACACCATGTCCCCATTGTTTCGACTGCGAATACCACGAAGATGTAGTTTATTGTGGGATATAAGTAGAGATAGTGAATTTTAGCATTTTAAAATCAGAAATTTAGCATTTTGATTTTTACATATATAGCATTTTGTAGCATTTATGCTTTTTTAATTTAGCATTTTATAATGCTTTGAAGAAAGATGTAGAATTTTAGTTTTCTGATAAATAGTTGATGTCTTTTGATACGTATTTACCTTATTGTAAGCCGAGCAGTTTTTACTTTTTTTGTTTAATAAATGTCCCTCGGCTTAGAATTGGTATCATTAACATGGCTGGTAAGGTAGACAATACCCTTTATCAGCGCAGTAGGGAAACATTGAAAAAGAACTCCAGAAATCAGTCCGGTGTTATTTAAAGGTGCTCAAATACATCAGCCTCGTGTCAGTAGATTTACTGGCATGTAAAAGAACTCCTGCAGGACAAAATTCCGGCACCATGGCGACTCCAAAAACCGAAAAAGTAGTTAGTGAGACTTAAAAATAACTCAGCTCTGTAGAGCGCACCAGAAGACATGGCGGCAGAGTAAGAGTGGTGTGATGATCGGCTCCTGAACATTGTGTAATATCGTGTGTAACATAAAGATACATGTCCTGTGCAACCAGTGTAAATGTGAAATACTGCAAGCGTGAACGTTTAAATGTAACTAGAACTAGTTGAGAACGGCAGTTTCATTTATTATTAATAATTTCTTTGTGGAGCCAACGAAACACAAGAACATGGCAACCTGCGCTGTGTGTGACAAGGAGCTGGGCAAGAAGAAGAAAGTACAGTGTGGACTATGTGAAAAATGGGCTCACGGTAAATGTAGTGAAATGAACAATGGCAGGTGTTGTGGGGCAAGTACGAGTCAAAAGTGCTATTCTATTGAGGACGTGGTAAAGTTGCTACTAGAGCTGCAAAGTGAAATAAGGGAACTCAAAACTGAGCAAATGAAGAGAGAGTGTGAGCTAGGGAAGTCTATAGATCTCTGCCATGAAAAGACAGACAGCAACACCAAGTCTATTGCTGAGCAAGACGACCTTATTAGGAAAATTAGTGAACAGGTGGAAGCAATCCGGGTCGAGAATTCTAATTTCAGAGCTTAGTTGAAAAGTTTCGGTACTCGATTAACAGAGTCTGAACAATATTCTCGCAGGAACACACTTGAAGTATTTGGTGTTCCAGAGAAAGCCAACGAAGACGTGCTGGAAACTCTATAGGGCATAGGGAGAGCTCTGGACCTTCAAATAGAAGAACATATGATTGATGCCTGTCACCGGTTACCTAGACTACCCGGCCAGTCTCACAGTGGGATCATCGTGAAGTTTGTTCGACGTTCCGACAAGGAGAACTTCATGCAGAGAAGGCGAGTTAAATACAACTTATCAACACGACACCTAGGACTTCCGGACGACAACATCATTTATGTGAACGAAAGCCTGGCGCCGGAGAAGAGGAAGCTGTTAGCACTCGCTCGCAGATTCAAGACGGAGCACAACTACAGGTATCTATGGGTAAGAAATGGAATCATACGACTAAGAAAGAGTGAAGGTTCAAAGATATGTGTAATTAATGAAACTGAAGACTTGAATAAGTTGAATTAGAAATGCCAGCTATGAATTCAGTTATGTTTCATGCCCTTTGTATTGTCTGTAGTATTAGGAAAGTGAGTGTACTCCGAGTCAGGTATGTTCAGAGAGCAGCGGGCCTAATCTTCTTTACTTTCACTTTGCAAGGGCTTCTATTCAAAGTTAACGGCATTCCTACCTCCATTACTTGAAGAGTTCTCTCTAAGTAAGTCATTAAACGTGTATTACCAAAACTGTAGAGGTCTAAGGACCAAGCTTGATTTATTTTATACAAACTTATTAGGTGAGAACTTTGATCTGTTGGCTTTGACGGAGAGCTGGCTAAATTCTTCTATTAGCAATTATGAGCTCTTTGATCAGAGATATAACGTATTTCGATGCGATCGTAATAAAATATCTACAGGTAAAGAACTTGGCGGAGGTGTTGTACTGGCTGTCAGCAACAAATATAAGGCCTCACAGGTTGACATAGATGTTTCGGCTGAGCATGTATGTGTTAAACTTCTGAGGGAAAATCTTGATAGTATCTTTATTTGTGTGGTATACTTTCCGCCTAGTACTAAACTGGCTGCATATAATGAATTTTACGAAGGTATTGAAGCCAGTCCTATTTTAAATAGTAAACAGTTAGTAATATTAGGAGACTTTAATTTACCACAAATTATTGAAGAAAACGATATAACGTGTACATCCGTACGCATGAATAATTTCTTACAATTCATGGGATTAAGAAATGTTAACGGCGTTGTTAATAACAATGGCAGAATGCTTGACCTAGTATTGTCGAATATCACTCACATTACTGTCGACCAAAACTTTCATCCTCTCGTACCAGAGTTCATCCGGCCTTAAACATTACTTTTTGTTACCAAAAAAAGCGAGAGAAATGTAATGATGCGGGAAATAAAATTGTATACAATTATAACAAGGCAGATTTTGAATTGTTATATAGATGACTTTCACACATAGATTGGAGCTTTCTGGAAAATTACACTGATGTTAACCAGGCACTAGATATATTTTATTCTAAATTTTATTCTGTTTTAAATGTCTGTGTTCCGGCAACCGCCAAGAAAAAGAAACGATACCCTTGTTGGTTTACGCAAGAGATAATAAGAAATATTAGGCGGAAAGCATACCATCACAGGAAAATGCGCGAAGGGCAGAAAAATCAGACTTCCCATTTCTTGAAATTCAAAGAATTGAGAACAAGTGTTAAGAAAGATATAAGCATTGCGTATAAAGCCTATATCGGGCAGGTAGAGCACGAAATAGGCGTAGATACTAAGAACTTTTGGGCATTCGTTAAAAGTAAGCAAAGGAACCCCTATGTCATTGTAATGAAATACAATGGAAAAGAACTAATAAGCGACAAATCTGTTGCTGACAGTTTTGCAGGCTATTTCTCATCTGTATACTCAGAGAAACGGGCGCGGTATGATTTACCGAAATATGAGAATACGGAAATAGATCCATTGATGAATGTACTAAATGTTAATGAAATTAGTACTACCGAAATTCAAAACGCAATACGCAAGATGAAATCTAAAAAAGCCGCAGGCCCAGATCTAATCCCTCCGTATGTAATTAAAGGCTGTGGAGATATTTTATTACACCCTCTCTCAATTATTTTTAACATTTCTCTAAAAACTGGAACTTTTCCTACAAAGTGGAAGACAACGCGAGTTAGTCCGCTTCACAAATCCGGGGATAGGTCAGTAATTAATAACTACAGACCCGTTGCAATTTCTTCCGCATTAGCAAAAGTCTACGAACAAACCCTATATCGGCATCTGTTCGAACATGTAGAAATTATCATCAGTGACTCCCAACATGGCTTCAGACTGGGAAAATCGACAACGACAAATTTGTTGGAGTTCACTCATGAAGTGTCGGCAGCCATGGATACAGGAGGCCAAGTGGCTGTAGTTTTCACAGATTTTAGAAAAGCATTCGATAAAGTTGATCACGATGTACTTTTAAATAAATTAGCTTATTATGGACTCTCTCACACCTTAATAAAATTATTTGCATCATATCTCTCTGATAGACAACAATTTGTGTCTTATAAAGGATTTGAGTATTACAATACTCGATCTGGTGTCCCTCAGGGCTCAAATCTTTGACCATTACTCTTCTTACTACTTATTAATGATCTTCCTAAATGCGTACAGTATTCAAACATATTGCTATTCGCAGACGATGTAAAAATTTTCAAAACCATTCGTTCACAGGTGGGCTGTAGATTTCTTCAGAAAGACCTCGATAGCATATCACATTGGAGCGTTATTAACAAGTTAGATTTTAACATTAACAAGTGTCATGTAATGGTATTTTCCAGGAATAAAAATAAAATCAGTCACTCGTATAATATTTTGAATACTAATCTGTCATCAGTGAATTTTATCAAGGATCTTGGCGTGCATCTTGACGCTAAATTGACGTTCTCTCTGCACATAAACGAAGTAGTTGCAGATGCTTACAGAATATTAGGATTTATTAAGAGATGCACACGTGACTTCACAAATCCCGAGGCAATAAAGCTATTATACAACTCCTTTGTAAGAAGTCGGCTAGAATATGCACCAACCATTTGGAATCCCACCTTTAAACTATATGAAAACAAAGTTGAAATGGTGCAAAACAAATTTCTTAGATACCTTACGTACACAATAACTAATAATTATCCTAAATTTGATTTGTATGATGACTTAATGAAACAACTTGGCTATAAGTCCTTAGCAAAAAGACGAGTAATTGCAGTTCTTCTATTTGTCTACAAATTATTTAACAATCTTATTGGTAGCTCTAACTTGCTCTCTCTATTCAACTTGTCTGTCCCTAATCCATCTACACGCCCGAAATACTTTCTACTGCTCTAGATCAAGAACCCATCAACATAGTCATTCACCAGTGTTAAACTCAATTTAAATATTTAATAAATATAGCAATGAGTATAGAATAGATATATTTGCAACTACATACACATCCATAGTAAAACAATGTAAACAAATAGCTTATTTGTTTTCTGTTCCAAGTTAAAATCCCACTTTGCTGATTCCTATTGTTAACCTCATAAATTTAGTTAATATTCTAGTTTCTAGTTATACATCTACCTCATCATCATTATTATCTTCGATAACATCACTACCATCATGTATAATTACAGTACTAATGCAGCTTTAAAGCACTTCGTAAATCATTTTAATTGTAATATTTTAAATACCTTGTTATAATATGTGCATATGTAACTGAATATTTGTAATACTATGTTACTGAAGAAAAGTGTATTTTTTATTTCATTTATGACTTTATTTTACAAGGACTTTCATAAGAGGTATTATAATTTTAATTTAATATTTGTTTTTATCTAATGTAATAGTATATGCATATGTGTTTCACGTCATTAGGTTTGTACCTGTCTGAAGCACAATAAATAAATAAATAAATAAATTATTATCAACCTTTTCTTGAGAAATGTTATTTAGGTAACATGTTGTTAACTCTCATGACAGTTATGAATAGTGCAAATCTAGAAGGCAGTGACAGAACCAAGCAGTTTTTAAGCATGATCCAGTGGGATTTTGTATGAATACCCCCCTGTAAAACGTGATGTGTGAAATTATCATAAACAGGTTGTCTTAAAATTTGGATAGCATTCCCAGCTAAGAACTGGAAACCGTCTTTTACAGACGTCTCTCATTCTTTCCTTGTCATTCAGGATCCCTTTATAAGTTATTCCCACTTAAAACTATACTCGGATATGAGAGTTATTAAATATTGTATTGTTTACAGAATCTGGCCTGAATTACTCTCTGATTTGGAGGTTAGTATCGCTAATCATCTGAACATTAATAGATCAAAAAAAGTGTTGAATCTCCCTTTGAGAGTATCAAATGATATAAATATGTCTTTCAATAAATGAAACTCCAATTGATAACGATTCATTTACTTACATTTAATGAATAATTTTCAAGAGACATCCGTATGGAATTTGGAGTCGACATCAAAAGGGGAAAACTGGCCAAGGGCATATGAAACTCCCATGAATGAGATAATTAGTTCTCTAGAGTATGATGAGATGAGGCCTCTTTGATAAAAGAAATTTCACTATGTGTCTCAGTCATCGCCATCCATTAGACCGAGCTCGATAGCTGCAGTCGCTTAAGTGCAGCCAGTATCCAGTATTCGGGAGATAGTAGGTTCGAACCCCACTGTAGGCAGCCGTGAAAATGGTTTTCCGTGGTTTCCCATTTTCACACCAGGCAAATGCTGGGGCTGTACCTTAATCAAGGCCACGGCCGCTTCCTTCCCACTCCTTGCTCTTCCCTGTCCCATCATCGCCATAAGACCTATCTGTGTTGGTGCGACGTTAAGCAACTAGCAAAAAAAAAATAGCCATCCATTAGTACTTCACAGAGTTGCTAGGTCACATTGCATCGCGCGTTTTGTATCACTAATTTTCAGATGACCCCAGATATAAGACATGTTTATGTCAGAAGTATCCCTTCCAATTGCAGCATATTTAAGCTCTATTGCCTCCAGCAAAACGTCATATTTTATAGGAGTCGTGGATAATCTGTTGACATTCTTCCTGTGAAGGAAATATTAAGTAACTAGCTGATGTACCCGTGCTTCGCTACGGAATTCTAAATTTTATACAGAATTCTAGGTTAGGTAGTGTAAACGTCGTGAGCAAGATTGTATTAAGTTTCATAGCTCTTAAAGTTGCCCTAGAAGCACGACAGGCAAGTCACCAACGTCTTTTCTCATATGAAGACTGGGTTAGGGAATTTTCATTGTAATGGTAGGCCAGTCAAAATCAGGTTGGGGAGTTTTCATTATAATGGCCTGCCTTTATAGATTCTCAGAAAGACTCTTTTAGTGGTTTTCCCAACTGAAATGAACATGGGTCATTACAATGACGTCAGTAGGAATGGCGCGATTAAAAGCAATGCCTTCATATGAAATACTCGATCAAATGAAAAACCACACATTTTCTCACTTTTAACGAACAGTACTATGCTGCCGAACTAACAGTCCAAAACTACAGAGCTGGAATGCCCAAGATACAGACATCCGTGAACAATGTTCGTCCTTTTCTTGGCAGGGGGGAGGGGGTTTCAAATAGTGGATAGTCCCAGGGCAAAAGCTATGCCCGTTTACTTATCTGTTTCCTGGGAGTACCCGATGAGTCGGAAAATCTCAATTCTCTACACTGGCGGGGGAAAGAACTATCTGACGTGGAGGCAATTTTTCCTTCAAGCCAGAGAAGAAACCACATCTTCGCTGCTAATTTGGAATTAAATTAATGTGATTTAATGAAAGTGAAGAGGAAGAAGCTTTTCCTAAGAAACGGCTCTTTTCAGGGTTGAATTTTGAGTTGTTTAGTGAATTGTGGTACTATAATTTGGAATAGGGCTAAATTGTAATTCCAGACCAGTTCATACTACTACTCCTACTACTCCTACTACTACTACTACTACTACTACTACTACTACTAACTGAGCCTCTGACTTAAGTGCGCACACTGCTCATTCAAAACAGCGCGTCAGAGTAGGTATCGAATAGCTGGCATACTATGATGAACCAGTGTGTTACGTACCAGCAGTATCAGAAAATGTATGAACCAGAGGATTGGCATGCTAAAGAAGAAATATATCTAACTCCTCAGCTATTTCCCGCCAGTATTCAGTTAGGCTGTTATACTCGGTATGCAGCAGTAATCCCATCTATCGGAGTTGAATGTCAGCATAAGAGACAGAGAACATTACAACAAACATCGGCCAGTATAATGTTATTGTTGATCTATGTTACGCTCTTTCGATATTTTAGGCCTTCACATTATTAATTGTTTTCCGGTTCTGACATACCACTCTTATCATAGTCGGTATGGTAAAACCGAATAAAACATAAATGATCAGAAATTATATTCTCTATAACTTTTGTTATGTAGTACTTTTCCATAGGACCAAGAGGTATTTAAAAATTAAATTTTAGGTGCCTTCCCCTAAACTACCATTTCACCCAGGGTGAATAACATTGTTTTTAGCTTAAACTGTAGTTTGTTATTCCCCGACTCTATATACCGATTTCCATTAAATTCTGTTTACCCATTTTGTCGGGGCTCGGCGTTGATATGGACTTAGCAACAAAAATCCAAATTCATGAATATCTGTGTTATCATAGCCGGTATGGTAAAAATGCATAAGATGTAAATGATCAGAAATTTAATTCTATATAACTTTAGTTACGTAGTATTTATCGATATGACCACTAATAATATAAATATTTGAGAATTGAATTTTACGCCTTCCCCTAAACTACTATTTCACTCAGCGTGAATAAAATAATTTATAGCCTAGATTGTAGCGGCTCACCCCCCCCGACTCTACATACCGATTTTTATTAAATTCTCTTCAGCCGTTTTCTCGTGATGCGTGTACATACATACAGACAGACGGACAGACAGACAGACAGACAGACAGACAGACAGACAGAAATTACGGAAAAGTAAAAACTGCATTTTCTTGTTACTGTGGACATGATCGATACAGAAATACCATTCTTTTCAAATTCTGAGCAATGTACAGACAAAACTCTTATTTTATATATATAGATTTTCTCATGGATGTTATCACTGCAGGAACTCTACTAACAATTCTACTAAGTGAAGCTTTTGAAATTCTTGCATTGTCTCCAAACATTACATGAAAAATCATCCGTAATGCTTTTAAAAAGTGTTTGATCTCAAATGTGCTTGACGGCACAGAAGACGATGCTCTGTACGAAGACTGTGAAAGGGACAAAGAAAAGTGACGATGAATCTGAATCATCTGATGGTGATGATTGATTATTGTCGGCTTGTAATTGAATAAATACAGCAATATTAATGTGAAATTCCATTTACAGAGAGCTAATAGTAAAATTAAATGCACAATTTCATCATACTTTATTTAAAGCATAACAGACAAAAAACAACAAATTTATATTGATGCACAGCAGAATAATAAAAATACTGCATGATGTTCTGTGAGTGCATGAACTTCTGGGTTAAAGTTTCCAGAGTTAAAGTAAAAGATATTTTAAAAATATATATATTTTTTTAAAAGTTTGGTTTTGCATGTATATTGCATGTGGGTATAAATTTCACATTTCGAGTAAGTACATTTTGCATTTCATCACATATTTAAAAATTGGAAATTGGATGAATGGTCAGGAAAAATGAAAAGTACCAGATTGTAACCATATTTCACATACCTGTAAAATTACTATTGCAAAAAAAATCACAACTCCAAGATATAAGTAATGGAAAGGACAAACAAGAGATTAGATTTATCTTGTGATCAATTATTTCAGTAGGATGCATCTGTATATTAATATTTTATTGTATTATCTAGGTGGCAAACAAAACCTCGTATGTCCATACATGGAGATCTTTACTACGAGGGTAAGGAGTTTGAAACCCGACTTAAAGAGAAGAAACCAGGAGATCTGAGTGAAGAATTGCGAACTGCATTGGGGATGCCAGTAGGCCCCAATGCTCACAAAGTCCCACCCCCTTGGCTTATTGCAATGCAGCGATATGGACCACCTCCATCATACCCCAACCTTAAAATACCTGGTTTGAATGCTCCTATACCTGATGGTTGTTCCTTTGGTTACCATGCAGGTGGTTGGGGAAAGCCACCTGTAGATGAGACAGGAAGACCATTGTATGGAGATGTATTTGGAATTCAAGGGCAAGATTTCCAGGTAAGTTGTGTTAAGCCATGGTCTCTGGTGTTTCTGTAAAATATATTTTTGAATTTTCCCCAACTCTGTAATGGCATTCATAATATTCACTAGTTATTGAGAATTCTTCTTGAGTGATAATATTGATTTATGATAGCTTATCAGTATATTATTATATTAGTTATACCATTACTAGAATATCATTTTGGGAAGGTTAAAGAACCATTAATTCCATGTTTATTTTTGAGCAAAAGGACTGGTAATTTGAGTGTTAGCTATTCATAAAATAATAAAATAGAAACTTATGGTACTATCAATCATACCAAACACATAAGTAGTCAGATTGAAAAAAGAAAAGAAAAAACACACACACACGGCGAGTCCCGTAAGGGTTGCTGTTCCTTCCTGCATGTTCCGTGTCTGTAAATGTGAGCGTCATTGCTGGTTCTGTACGCTCATAGAAAATCTTTCAACTTCAAAGAAGTGGATAATCAGCTTATAAAACATTAAAAAACAATAAAACTTGCTAATTACAGTAAATAATAATATTTTCTTGCAGCTGGATATCTTGGGCTTAAACTTTGCACTACCGTGACTTTGTAAGGCTGAAATTTCAGTTTTCTTACCTCTCGCCATGCAAAAGAATATGAAACCTCACTTTACTGAGCCTGTTTCCTTAAAGATTTTGGGGGGGATCGTTCAAGTCTTTTACAATTATCTTGAATTTTTTTATCAGTTCAGTTGTTTAACTTATTTTTTGTTACGCATTGAACCCACAGTTGTGAGATTATTCACTATTTTATTCATTCTGTAATGCATTGCCACTTACACTCCACTGTTTGCGGAATTCTTTCTCACTGTCTCAGCTTTGTGCTTTAAAACTCGACAGCACACAAAAATATGCTGTTCAGCGCTTAATTCAGAAGCCATGATATGCATTAAACTGATTAATTACTGCTGTGTAAGAATCAGGCATGCTGTATGGCTTACGGAAGCTTATCGTAGCCTAGCTGAGACTATGATATCACTGGGCAGTTAAGATGCTGATAATGGGAAACATATCATATGCTTCGTTGTTTCTATCTCTCTTTATATGACTTGATTTTGGGAACTGAGTATATTGCCAGGCTGAGTAGCTCAGGCTGGTTTAATCCTGGCTCAGTCTAGTGGTATTCAACATGGTATGGTCGTTGGCAAGTGGTATTTGAAGGTGATCAGATTTATCAGTCTTGTGTCAGTAGATTTACTGGCATTTAAAAGAACTCCTGCGGGGCAAAATTCCAGCACCTTCGTGTCTCCAAAAACCATAAAAATGTAATTCATGGGACGTGAAACCAATGTTACTACTGCTGAATATATTGTTTACTGAATGTGTTCTTGACTTGAACGTGTAATGCATTAATCTCCTGGATTTAAAAAATTACTTACCACCATCTCAGCAATGTAATGCGAGGAAGAATCATTATCTATTCGAAAATGTTAATATTTTGTATTGGAACGCATTTACAGATGATTCGAGCCAAGCTAAACTTTGATGCTGGTGCCCTTTGGCCTTCACGTCCTTGTTTTATAGAGTCATTTCCAGATTCTGGCAGAAGTTCTAACTGTGTGGAAATGTCAGTAGATTGTGTAACATTAGGTGTCCAAGAAGTACAATGCCATACCTGCTTTTTGACTGTATTTACAGTATGTATGAAACTCTTTTCTTCCTTCTCTCTAGAATGTTCCCGAAGAAGAAGAAGTGGATCGCACAACATGGGGAGAATTGGAATCTGAATCAGAAGAAGAGAGTGAAGATGAAGACGAGGAGGAAGAAGAAGGCGAGAAGGAAGACGAAACTGGTCTTGTAACACCTGCTGAAGGTCTTATTACCCCATCAGGCATCACATCAATTCCTGCTGGTATGGAAACTCCCGAGATTATTGAACTGAGGAAGCGGAAAATCGAAAGCGAAATGGAAGGGTAAGGTTTATATTTACAGTACATTTGAAATATGACACTGATTAATGGGAGTGGTATGTATTCAGTCAAGGTACACATTCAGATTCATTACCATTTTGAATAACCATTTTAGCTTAATCGTATAATGCAACTCTTTGATCATTCCCTTCTCCTGTGTGGTGCAGTACACCAAGTCATTGTGAAGAAGTGTGCAGTACGTTTCATTGTACTTCAGTTGGTGAGTTGGCCGTGCGGTTAGGGGTGCATAGCTGTGAGCTTGCATCCGGGAGATAGTGGGTTCGAATCCCACTGTCGGCAGTCCTGAAGATGGTTTTCCATGGTTTCCCCGTTTTCACACCTGGCAAATGCTGGGGGGTGTACCTTAATTACGGCCATGGCCACTTCTTTCCCACTCCTAGCCCTTTCCTATCCCATCGTCGCCATAAGACCTGTCTGTGTCGGTGTGACGTAAAGCCACTAGCAAAAAAAAAACTTCAGTACATTGATTTCTTCAGTATTTATATAGATCTGTGATGTTTTCTAGCAATTTTCTGTGAGTCATTGGAATTGGGGTCTACTTTGGCAGCAAATTCTGGTGATAAATTAATGCTTTCCTAAATATTCATTATTAAGGAGTGTCCACTATTAGGAAAATCTAAAATAAATATTGGAACATATTTTCCGTATGAACATTCGCAGCTATAGTCCAAGAACAATAACATTAAGTTTAATAGTATGCCTAATAGAGTAATACAAAACAAATAGTGTAGTAGTAGTAATAGTCGTAGTAGTACAGTGAAACTTCTCCTAGATCAAAAATGAAACAAACATGACATTAATTTAAAATAAATAAATGCTAACTGGATTAAAATCACTACAGTGGAACCTCAATAATTTGAAATTTGTTAACTCAAAATCCCGCTTAATTCGAAGAAGCTCTTCTTCCCAGAAACATGAGGTACGGTTTTGTATGTTATTTAGATTGTTTCATTCAAAACACGGGTAGTTCGTAATTCGAAGGTGATTCCCGTAGGGAATCTGAAATATTTGTTCCGAATGAGTAAATTAATAATACCAATATAAGTGGTCCGTTATATCAACATCTATATCATCTGATGGCCAAGCAGGCATCAATTTTTTATAACGAGACGAAGTCTCTCATAGTGCACTGGCACTGTCAGTGGCTACAATTAGCCTACGCAGTGGCTTCCACGGTATGCACCAGCCACTAGGTGTGCTAGGTACCAGCTGATGAGCCCAGCCTAGCACACGGGGGTGAAACGCTGGCAACCAGAAATGAGTTTATAATGTCCAATAACAGACCATTTATATTGGTATCAGTATCCAGTGTTCAGGAGATAGTGGGTTCGAACCCCAGTTTCGGCAGCCCTGAATATGGATTTCCGTGGTTTCTCATTTTCACTCAGGCAAATGCTGGGGCTGTACCTTAATTAAAGCTACGGCCGCTTCCTTCCCACTCCTAGCCATTTCCTGTCTCGTCACCATAAGACCTATTGGTGCCGATGTGATGTAAAGCAACTTGTAAAAATGTGTTTTGTTACTAATGGTTTTTTTTCTTAATTTCTCATATAATTTCATTTTCTGTATCTTCTTTTTGCAGGAATGAAACTCCCATGTTGTACCAGGTACTGCCTGAGAAACGAGTCGATCGAGTTGGCAATGCCATGATGGCGTCTACTCATATTTACGATATGACAGGTGCTGGAGCACCCCCTCCGGGAGTTGCTCCTCCTCGTCGTGGACCTGAAGGTCCGGGAACTGTGGAGTTGGCTTTAGATCCTTCAGAATTGGATCTTGTGGACACAGATGCAATGGCTGTTCGGTACGAGCAGCAGATACGAGAGCAACAATCTCAGTTACAAAAGGAAGATCTCTCAGACATGCTAGCAGATCATGTAGCAAGACAAAAGGTGAGAATTTTTATTTAATTCTGAATGAGTTCCTGTAAATAATAATAATAATAATAATAATAATAATAATAATAATAATAATAATAATAATAATAATAATAATAATAATAATAACAACAACAATAACCTTTGAACTCTATTATTCCTACCCAATTCTTCATGCTCATTTCCTGTTTTATTTCTAGAGGACAGTCAGCTGTAGGATGTGAACACCATCAAACAGTCTTACACAAAATCAGATTATATTACATGAAAACTATTTACAACCACACAACAAGTTAATTTTTGTAATTTTTCATCATGTGATACTTTTCAAAACAGTTTTCACATTGAAGGCCTGCTTGTCTTGAACATGTTTTACAGTAGTAAACTGTTTCTGTAATTTGTTTGAATAACTTAGCAGTGGAAAAGGATGATTTTTACGTGCTGTTTTGTATCCACAGTTTGAATTGTCAATTGGATGTTCAGGCAAATCAGGATCATCGTTTTTCTACTGGTGTCATGGGCACTGGAGAGCATCACCACTTCCTATTTTGTTACCACTATCATTACTTTCACTTATATTATGCACTAATGTATCGTTGAATCATTGAAGTCGCCAGTTGGTTTGTCAAAATGTCTTTCACTCCCCTTTACCTGCCATATTATATATAAATTCATGAGAGAAGACGCATAAGAAGATGAAGGCGAAGCCATGTTCACGAACAAATCCTGTCACAACAAATTATATATGCACTCAAAATCGAGAGTTACAAAGCCCCTAAAATTCCCATGAAATACCATATAGCGGGAAAAGTGTGCCGTAGGTTATATTACATGGCTCTACAATACAACAACACAGGAGTGCTGAAAACATCACCTGAGTTCATGTCGAATGGGACTTGGCATCGAAGCAGAAAGTTAATATTTCAATCTTGAGTCTCGTTTGACAAAGGAGTTCAAATGGTTCTATAAACACATCTGATATTACCTGAATCAGGCAAAACCAGTCCATTCAGCTCATAGTTTTAATATTTTCCTGGAAGAAGGGTTGGAGTGGTATGTCAGGTGAACAACTTTTTGTGTTTCCTTCATTTGAATATTAGTGAGTCATGGTCTAAGAGACTTTGTTATTATAATCTCACTAACTGCTTGGTGACCGTTTTTAACGCTGCTCTTGAACCAAACACATTTTGATTGAGATTTTGCTACAAGACTTCTAATTGTTTTAATAAGTTTGCAGGATTTGTGGCATTAGTACACAGTGGCTTCAATGAACTGCTGCAGATGCTCTTATTTTTTTTAGTAACGAAATACGGTGTCAGATATCAAAGACCTCCTCTGTCCTCGTGTACAATTACTATGCTTCCATAAGTGCCGTTGAATACAGTTATCACACTTCATCCTCTCATCAACTACATGAACTAAATACCCAGAAACGAGTATTTGGAAAACTGTTCTAGATTAATTTCGGCAATTGCCATCCAGAAATTTCAGTTAATTTAATAAAACCATTACAAGATCCGGAGACCAATTTTGTAACTGTCATTGTCTGTGGCAAAATGCACCATTATTTAATAAGATTTCACCGTTCATTCATCATTCTCATTCTCCTTCACATTTGTGGCTTGGAAATTAATTATGAGTCCTGATTTAATAGTTCTTTTGTTAATGAATACTCTGTTCGTGCAACAGTTGTGTTATTGTTACCACCCTTCATTCTTACTACAGTGCTGAAAGCTTCTACATGCTCTCCAGAAATCTCCCTGAGAGAAGATGATGATGATGATGATGATGCTTGTTGTTTAAAAGGGCCTAATATCGAAGGTCATCGGCCCCCCCTGAGAGAAGAAGGTGTACCATCTTCATATTGGCCTGTTTTGATTCATGTTGGAGTTTTTCAGTATATATTGAAGAAAATCCTGATGTAGCCATTATAGTCTTTTAATCAATCAATCAATCAATCAATCAATCAATCAATCAATCAATCAATCAATCAATCAATCAGTCAATCAATCAATCAGTGATTTGCATTTAAGGCTGTTGGACCACGGGGCCCTAAGCTGAGTCCTGGCATTGCTTCCACTTACTTGTGCCAGGCTCATCCCTTTCATCTATCCTATCCGACCTTCCTTGGTCAACTCTTGTTCTTTTCCAACCCCGACGCTATTAGGTTTGCGAGGGCTAGGGAGTCTTTCATTTTCACGCCCTTCGTGGCCCTTATCTTTCTTTGGCCGATATCTTCATTTTTCGAAGTGTCGGATCCCTTCCATTTTTCTCTCTGATTAGTGTTATATAGAGATTGGTTGCCTAGTTGTACTTCCTCTTAATACAATAATCATAACTACCTAAGGCTGTCGCCCAGCTGACAGATGCCTTATCAGTATTGTTTATCTAGCTTTTTCTTAAACATTTTTAAACAACTTGGAAATTTATCAAACATTTCGTTTGATAAATTATTCCATTTCCTTACTCCTTGTCCCATAGCTGAATATTTGCCTCAATTTGTTTCATCTACTGCAGAATAAATGTTCATATAATCAGGATTGTTTTGTCGCATGCTGTGGTTCCTGTCAAGTCAGTGATGAATCTATACATACCTGTCATATTCTTAAATGTCCTGGGCTCGGTGTATATTCTTGTCAAGTAGCAAACTGATTTTGTCAAATTTCTTTACTTGTTAGCCAAGCTGAGAGTTCAGGCTGGCCTCCCGAGCTCAAGTTGTTATGTTCGATCCTTGTGTTCGATCCCGGCTAATTCCAGGTATTTGAAGGTGTTCAGATATGCCACCCTTGTGACGGTGTATTTACTGACACATAAAAGAACTTCTATGGGACCCAATTCTGGCACCTCACAGTCTCCGAAGACTGTAAAAGTAATTAGACATAAAATCGAGTCTTCCTCATCTTGCCAGGCTGACTATCTTTGACAGTAGAGCACAGGCCTTCTGAGTTCAAGTTGTTAGGTTCTATACCAGCTCAGTCCAGCGGTATTTGAAGGCAGTCAGTTATGCCACCCTCTTGTTTATAAATTTACTGGCATGGAAAGAACTGCTACAGGACGAAATTCAGTCACCTCGGCATCTCCGAAAACTGCAAAAAATAGTTAGTGGGACGTAAAATGAGTAACATTATTATTAAACTTGTTCGAGGACACTGTTCATACTGAGTAAGCATCAAAATGTAATGTGGTAGAAGAAAGATCAATATTTAATTTATTTTTCAGAGTCTGGTGTGAAGTATTTGCAACGTCCTTCCTGCTGTGATGTAGGGGTTAGCTGACGGCAATTGCCTGGTTGACATGGTATTCAGTTCCTGTAGAATGACTGGGGAGAAAGTAGGTTAAAAAAGATTTCTCTTTGTCAACAACCCCCTGTGGGTGGGGGACACAGACGAAGAATACTCCCACGGTTTCCCCTGCCCGTTATAAGTGGCGACTAAAAGGGGTGACCAATTGATGATCGAATTAGAACCATGACACTACTTGTAATTAGTACCATCACACAGGGAACATCATGGGTCGCTTTTACTTGTGCTTAGTACCACTATGTTCGGTACGCAATAGGTTTGTAATTAGTAGCGACAGTGTGTGCTTCAAGCTGGGTTTAACAGTACCTGTGATTAGTACCACTATATGAGCGACACCATGGTTCTGCCTTGCTTATGATTAGTACCGACTATTGAGGAACACCTCGGGATAGTACGAGTCCCTGTGGTTAGTATAGTTATATGGGGAACACTATAGGTTTGCGTTGCTTGTAAATGGCGCCGCAGTGTGAGAAACACCATAGGTCTGTGATACATGTGCTCATTACATTACCTGTGAGTAGTGCCATAATGTATGGAATACCGCGAGTCTACGCTACTTTTGACAAGTACCATTATGAGAGGCCGATGACCTTGATTTTGGACCCCTTTAGACTATAAGCGTACTAAATAGTATTGAATAGATTGATCCTTATATTTCATTTCATTACTTTGTGAATTTCGATTCAATACGGACCATATAATGAAATTCTTGACGTTGAAAGACTAGAAGCATCATCGATTCAGTATTGTGCTTTAGAAGCTGTCCCTTGGTCAGTAATACTATTGTTTAACGCTAGTTTCTGGGAATGTGGGGCATTGCGGGTTGGAACCACTGATTAAATTCATATGCATCCATTCATTCTTCGTCCTCGCGTTTTGAATTCTGGTCAGTGGAGGATTGGGGACTTTTAAATTGTCATTACATTTTGTCTCATTTTGTACCATTAGGGGCCAATGACCTAGATGTTAGGCCCCTTGAAACAACAAGCATCATTATCATCATCATCATCATCATCATCTTTGCCGACATAGAATTGTGTTTCTGATATATGAGGGGGGATCAAATATAAACGGGATTTTATTTTTTATTTGAATTCATTTATTGAAAAACACAAGGCAATTACAATTTATTTTTCTACATACTTTCCTGCTTTGGAAATGCATTTGTCCCAGCATATGGGCAGCTTTTTTATGCCCTCATCATAAAAAGAACAGGGTTGTGTCACTAGCCAGTTGTGCATGAAGTCTTCCAGACTCTCGTCATCTTCAAATCGTTGCCCTCCTAGAGCTTCTTTAAGCAGTCCGAACAAATGGAAATCACAGGGCGATAAGTCCGGGCGGTAAGGAGGATGATCCAGTGTAGTCCAGTGCATTTCCTGTAGCTTGGAGACAGTTAGAGGTGCAGTATGGGGCCGCACATTTTTGAGTCGGTTGGTCTCGTCTTTTGCGGCGATATACAACCCTCACCTTGTTCAACAGCTTGCAGTAGTAAGCATCATTGATTGTGTGTTGCTCATGCAAAAAATCAATCAGCAAAATGCCTCACAGATAAAAAAAAACTGTTGCAGGAACCTTGCCAGCTGACAGTTGAGTCTTGCCTTTCACTTGTGCTGCCTCCCCTTTCCTCTTGCACTTCTTACACACATGCGTCCTTGACAGTGTTTGATCACCGAACAGTGCAGTCAATCTCTGGAAAATTTCCGCTGCTGTAACTCCTTCATGAGCAAGAAATTGTACGAGGGCATTTTTTTTCAACCTCCGGAGGGTCATAAATGAAAGACAAGTGTACGTATCCAAATGAATTTATTACCAAATGTTAGGTACAAATGTGGTTACTTTTCAACATAATCACCATAAAGATTGAGGCATTTGTCATACCTGTGGACAAGCTTTCCAATCCCCTCTGCACAGTATGTTGCCGCCAGTGAGTTCAGAACGTTGGTTTGAAGATCTTCATCCTCCTGGAACCTCTGCCCTCCCAGCCACTTTTTCAGTCCCAGGAAGAGGTGGAAGTCACTCGGCACTAAATCGGGACTGTACGGTGGGTGGTCAAAAACGTCCCACCGAAATTCCTCCTGCAGAAGTTGTTGGGTGACACGAGCTCTGTGAGGGCATGCGTTGTCATGAATGAAGAGGATTCCAGACATCAGCATGCCTCATCGTTTGTTCTGTATGGTCCTCCGCATTTGTCGTAAAGTCTGGCAATAAACAGCTACACTGATTGTAGACCCCCATTCCATGAATTCAACAAGCAACACACCTGTTTGGTTCCAAAGGACTGTAGCCATCATCTTCCTTTCATTGAAAGTTTGCTTAAACTTCTTTGGTTTGTTTGGTGAGTGCATGTGCATCCATTGACGTGATTGTTGTTTTGTTTCGGTGGTGACGTACAAAACCCAAGTCTCATCGCCAGTCACAATTTTCTTCAACAAATCGCCACCTTCAGCCTCATAACGGGTTAGAAACGTCAACGCTGCTGCCATCCGGCGACTTTTATGGTCATCAGACAACATCTTCGGAACCCATCGGGCACACAATTTCCTGTAGCGCAGGTGTTCTGTTAGGATCTTGTAAACAGATGACCTTGAAACTGCAGGAAATTTCTCACACAACTCGCTTACGGTAAACCTTCGGTTCTTGCGAACCTCTTGGTCAATTTCGTGAACAATGTCATCTGTAGCGACAGACTTGCGTCCTTGACCCCCTTCATCGTGAACATTGGTCCGGCCTTCTTTGAACTTCCTGCACCATTCACGCACAACACCATCACTCATAACGTTTGGACCATATACTCGACTCATTCATCCATGAATGTCAGCTGCACTATTCCCTTCTGCTTGAAGGAAACGTATCACACTACACACCTCACATTTGGCGGGAGCGTCAATAGTGATTCCCTATGGGAATCAACATCTATATCAGCGTCAATAGTAGCGGCCGTGTTTCCGTGCCAATACCTTGGCTCACACTGGTGTTAGGAAATTGGGTGTAACCATGGGTAGAGGGGAGGACTTGCGCAGTCACCTTCCATGCGCGAACAGTTCCCACAGCTTGTGTGGTTCTTTACCTGTGCGATCGGAGGTTGAAAAAAACGCCTTTGTATAATTATGCATTGCACAGTAGAGGAGTGCACTTTTTGCTCCGACATCGTGAGCGTTACTGACGAAACGGCGGGAAATATCTAACCGCACGCTTTCCCACTCCTAACGGTCCGCCTAAGCATAGCAGAAACGCGGGGCCAGTCCAACCAGTTGTTCATGTTTAGGAACAAAAATCCTGTTTATATTCGATCGACCTTCGTATCTCTCCTCAGGTGTAAGCAAATAGTTCTTAACATGCAGGCCACCAAGCGAGTTGGCCACGTGGTTGCAGTTAAAAGCACACAGCCATAAGCTTGCATTCGGGAGAAAATGGGTTCGAACCCCACTGTCGGCAGCCCTGAAGATGGTTTTCTGTGGTTTCCCATTTTCACATCAGGCAAATGCTGGGGCTATATCTTAATTAAGGCCATGCCCGCTTCCTTCCCACTCCTAGTGCCTTCCTATCCTGTCGTTGCCATATGACCTACTGTATATGTGTCGGCATGGTGTCAAACCAATTGTAAAAAAAAAAAAAAAAAAAAAAAAAAAAAAAAAAAAAAAAAAAAAAAAAGCATGGTGCTTACTTCCCTCTCTCTGCCCCAAATATTATTCTCACACCAGTACAACACCCTCACATAAAGAAAAACATATTCATTTAGTACATAGGGCTATTGATCATGCTGTACTGACCCTGTAAATTAATACAGTGCAGTGACAGTATTACTTGTTTGGCTTTGAGTTTTTCTGTTTCCAACTTGGTTATATGCATTTACTCTCCTATCTGATATGCATTCCAGTGACCTGTTGAGATTTAAATTATTATGACTAACTGTAATTTGGAATTTTTAATTTTTGTTTCAGAACAAACGAAAGCAACGTCAGCAACATCAAGATAATAAACAAGCAAAGAAATACAAAGAGTTCAAATTTTAAGATATGTAAATTAATGATTTTTATTTAATTGAGCAAATAATTGATGTGAACCATCATATTTAGAATATAAGTACAATAAAAATAATGTTTTTATGTTTTGTGTGAGAGAAATGATTCAGGGGCTCTTAGTACCATATATATGTAAATTAGCTCCACATACTTTTATTTTTCAAAATTTCGCAGCGGAAAGTTTGGTGCTGTGTCCCCAAGATACAGAAATCTGGAAGTTGGTATTCTTCTGTCCACTCTGTTGGCAACTCTGTTCCTGCCCCAAGCGACAAATGTGCAGCACACATATTATGTCACTTTTTGGTGGCAGTTTAAGTCGTAGCATGTGTTCTGGATGGCTGTCATAAATTTTCATCATAAGTTGTTCACAACTAAGCTCCAAATTATTGAAGAGGTAGTAATTGTAGTGCAAGAAGGAAGTGTGATGTGGACAAAAGCTGCAATATGTGATTGGAGGATAAATAAAGCTTGTCTTGAACATACAAATTGAAACTGCTGGACATTTTGTGGAAAAAATGCAAAGTCTCTAGAAATCAAAAAGATGATATGGGAATATGTAATGGGAAAAGGACAGTTATGATATGTGGTCATGAGTGAAATGTGTCTGTGGAAAGTTATACCAATAGCACGAGAGTAAAAAATTATGGGCTTTAATGCTAGCCATGGATGGTTCACGTGTATTTTTGAACAAAATTACTTCATTTTAATAGGAAAACTAGCTTTGCATGACATCTCCCAACCATTTATGAAAAAGGATTTTGGATTTCCACAGATTTGTTGTCGATTTGTGCTGGAGAAATTCATATTTACTCTCAAAAACTGGTAATGCAGACCAGACGCTCGTGTATCTTGAAGATTACGATGCGACAAGTTGTCATCATTTTGTAATTAAAGTTTTCAGTATAGATAACAAAGCTCTACAAATACCAGTACGAAAGGAAAATTTTCAAAATTTTCCTACCTAAAATGAGGGTGCTGGGGATTATTCGTGTGTATACGGTAAGTATTTATGTGCCAAAACCTGTTGTCCTTCAGTGGTCAAAAGTATAAAGATTGGACTTTCCACCTAATCAATACTATTATTTATTATAAGGTACTTTATTGTTTTACCATATGATGAATGTATGTACATATATATTTTTATGATAAATGTGCATAGTCACAAGTCCATACAATACTACAACAGGTCTGGTTTTTTGACCCAATCAACTGCTTCATCCGATGTGCGGTGACTGTCCATTAGCTTTCCTTTGAAAGCTTGAATTGGGCAGTCAGCAGCGATGTGGTGGATTGACTGAGAAGGGGCACCACAATCACAATCTGCAGAGCTAGTCCAACCCCATTTGCACAATAGATAGCCACATCTGCCTTGTCCAGTTCTGATCCGATTGATGATTCTCCACTGTCACCTTGGAAATTCAAATCCTTCTACACGTTTAGAAGGGTTCTCAACTAGATGTTTTGCCATACGACGTATCTGTGTCGGTGCGACGTAAAGCAAATAGCAACGAGATGTTTGTTGACTACTGATGACTGATCCATAAACTGTTCACATGAAAAGAGGTTCTTTCAAGATCGGTTGCACAATTCTCCAATAGATCGCAGATATGAAGGAAGGAACATTTTGACCATCCCACTTCAGATAATGAGGCATTAAACTTAGACAACTTGACCTCGAGAAAATTACATGCTTATTTTATTCACCCCTTCAAAATACAACTCGCACCTGTTTCGTTGTAGAAGTTAATGTTAAAAACATCAAGACATGTGATACTTGATTATTAAACTTTAGAAAACATAAGACTTAATACTGATGCAAGTTTTACAGAAACATTGTACCATTTAAATTAAAAATAAGATGTTTTTAAAGCTTAAAATAAGAGCATTTAACATTGTAATACAGAAATCAAAGGAGAGAGAGAGGGGGGGGGGGGGGGGGGAGGCGCACATCAAGATCAGTGACTTCTCATCCAAGCACCTTTTAACACTACAATGTATTAATGTAATTTAGAATTAGTCATCTAAAATTAGAATATGTAGTGTTTTAACATTATATGCTATTTTAAAAAAGATCAAGGTTCTTCAGCAGCTGAAGATGGCCCATGTATGGACCCAAAACCTTTTCTACTGTACTCTACTGTAGTGTACTGTAAAAAGTTCTAAGTGCCTTATAATAAATAATAGTATTGATTAGGTTGAAAGTCGAATCTTTATGCTTGTGATCATTGGAATTATCAATACAGGACATGAAGTTAATAGATTATGTTGTACTTCGTTCAACTTCCATTCCCTGATTTTGTGAACATTCTTGGTAGGAAAAAAAAAAAAGAATCTCTGCATATCCTTTGTGAAAGTAATTTACGTGTACATATTGAACACTGGGAATGAGGGTAGGAACATACACAAGGCTAAACACAATGACAGGGCAGTGTGGGAAACTAGAGACTAGCACAACATGAAAACAATAAAGGACATGAACAAACTCCATGTATGTAAAGATGAAGTTTGTCTGTGCCCTTTTGTATTTTCTGGTGTGTATCTGCATCTTCTTTTTGTTGCTTTCTCTTGTTTCTTCTCTGTCATGGGCTTGTATAAAAAACAGTAATAATACCAGGAAATTCTGGAGTTTGGTACCTTTTAATTGACATCCTCACACTGTTTAAATATTTACTGTATAGTAGGAATCAGTCAAGAAACCATACAATTTATAACTTCTCAGAATGTTGAAAATTTATGAAAAGAATACATTTGGATAAAGTCATTTATTGAAAAAGGAGAGATAACTTATGTAGGGAGGTTTTTAAAAAATATTACTCACTGTTTGAATTACCAACATAAAAACAAATCCCATAATTTCAAGGAAAGCTCACAGGAAGAAATGTATATACACAAGAACCTCGTTTATTCGGCCCTCATTAATCCAGATCTCTGGTTTCTCAGGATTGAAAGTAATAAAAATTTATTTTTACTTGTACAGTATTTCTTTTACGGGGTCGACTCTTCTTGAATGTCTTTTCCGCCAAGGACAGGAATTGGAAGTAATTCGGCAACAATCTATCAAAGGTACCATCCTGGCATTCACATGGAATTGAGAATGGGAAACCATGGAAAACCATTCCCAGGACAGCCGAGGTGGAATTCGAACCCACGCTCTTCTGAATACAGTGCGCTACTAACGTGCCTCAGCACGCAGAGCTACACCGCTCGGTAACATTGTTTGGTTACTTCATCAATCAGTTTTTTAATGACAATCCTGCTGACATGGAGTCTATGACACTCATTCGCTACTGCAGACGTTGTTATCTTGGGTTCACATCGTTAATCAATAATGACCCGCTGTGTGATTGCTTAAGAGGATGAGAATTAGTCATCATATCCAGTAGTCTGCGAGAGACCACATCAGTAGCTGAAGGTTAACACTACGTTGTACAGTTACAGTATTTTCTTGTGCAGTATTGTGTTGTTTGAGCATGAAACGGCTTCAAAATGGAAGAAAGTGTTTGTTTCCATGGACATAAAGTTAAACAGGCTGGACAAAAAAATGAAATGGCGTATGGCTTTCAGCGCCGGGAGTGCCCGGGGACATATTTGGCTCGCCAGGTGCAGGTCTTTCAATTTGATTCCTGTAGGCGACCTGCGTGTCATGACGAGGATGAAATGATGATGAAGACGACCCATACACCCAGCCCCTGTGTCAGAGAAATTAACCAATGATGGTTAAAATTTCCGACCCTGCTGGGAATCGAACCCGGGACCCCTGTGACCAAAGGCCAGCATGCTAACCATTTAGCCATGGAGCCGGACAGGCTGGACAAAAGAGAACTTTTGAAAAATATTGCTGTAGACTATGGCGTAGGAACTTCAACTGTGTCTGATTGTAAGAAAAAATCGAAAATAAATTGAAGACTTCTGCTTTAAAATGACGACGATAGATAGTTTAGAGAATCGTGCCACAGTAAAGAAAGCTAGAAATGAATCTCTAGATGACACATTATTCATGTTGTTTAATGAAAAAAGAGAGCATGGTGTTCTGATTTCAGGGCTGATTTTACAAGAAAAGGTGCTTGGTTTAAACAGCAAGCTAGCAAATGGAGACCCTAACTTTACAAGTAGTCAGGGTTGATTGGAAAGGTTGAAAGCTCAGCATGGCATACGCCAGCTCTCAGTGACTGGTGAAAGTTTTTCAGGGGATGAGGTCGCTGCTGACAGTTTCATAAAGGAATTTCAGGACATTATTTGCTCCGAAAACTTAACGCTAGATCAGATTTATAACGCCGATGATTCTGGGCTGTTTTATCGCATGCTACCAAATAGCGTCTAAATTAGATGAATTGGCAAGGAGTTATAAAAGAAGTAAGGATCACATTACAATTATGGCATGCGCCAATGCATCTGGAGGACATAAATTTCCTCTGCTGTTAATAGGGAAATAAAAAATCCCCCTGCTCTTAAAAGTGTGAATCGATCTGCCTTGGTGGTTTCTTACACATCCCAAAAGAATGCATGGATGGACAGTGGAACTTTCAAAAACTGGTTCCAAAAAGACTTTGTGTCAAACGTAAAAAGGTTTTTAATGAAACAAGGTTTGCCACTGAAGGCCATTTTATTCATTTTTTTTTTTTTGCTAGGGGCTTTACGTCGCACCGACACAAATAGGTCTTATGGCGACGATGGGATAGGAAAGGCCTAGGAGATGGAAGGAAGCGGCCGTGGCCTTAATTAAGGTACAGCCCCAGCATTTGCCTGGTGTGAAAATGGGAAACCACGGAAAACCATTTTCAGGGCTGTCGATAGTGGGATTCGAACCAACTATCTCCCGGATGCAAGCTCACAGCCGCGCGCCTCTACGCGCACGGCCAACTCGCCCGGTCATTTTATTCATTGACAATGTGCCGTCACATCTGGGAGTAGAAGAGTTAGTCAGTGGTGATATCTGAGTTAAATTTCTGTCACCTAATGTAATCACTTTGTTGCAACCAGTGGACCAGTGTGTATTGGAAAACATCAAGCAGTTATACAGGAGGCAGCTGCTCAGCAAACTGATTGAAGAGGAGGGGAAATATGGTGTAATTTCAGTATTGAAATCAATAAATATGAAAGACATTACTTATATGAACGCATCTGCATGGGATTATGTTTAATTAAAAAGTCTTGGGAACATCTGTGGCCTTCTATCTGTGCATCTACCACCGAGGTTTGTGAAGTTGTGGACTCTTCTCAGTTCCTTGACAGATTTGCACGCATTCCTGGATGCTCGGACCTAGATAAGAACGACATAAATGACTGATTGTAAAATGGCTGTAATTCAGGCTATGGTATAATGACAGAGGAAGAAATTATTGCCTCTTGTTCGTCAGCACGTAATGACGAGAGTGTTGGTGAATTCAAAAATGAAACCGGTGCTCCGTCAGAAGAAGCAGTGACTCATGGAGAGGCAACAATGCAGCTGGACAAACTGATGGCCTATTTAGAATCTCAGACTGAAACAACACCGGCAGAACTGATGTTATAAAACGTCTTCATGATTGTGCTGCGCGCAAAAGCTATACAACAGAAAAACTCTCACATTATTTTAGTGCATAAAACAGTCGTAAATGTAAGAAAGGTGTTTTTTTTTTTTTGTACAATTAAAGAAAGGTATTACTGTACAACTAATGTTAATAGATTATATAACATGTACTGTATTTTTGTTTTCCCAGATTATCCGCATTTTTTATAATCTGGATCAGTTCCAGTCCCACTTAATCCGGATAAACGAGGTTCTTGTGTATTACACACTGGCAAATGTGGTAAGTGCTATCTCTGTGCAGGCCATAAAGACCCTTGGAGGAATGGAAATTAAAAGCCTCCACTATCTCTATCTCCAGCATTAAGTGGAATTGACTGGTTAGCTTTATGCCCAGGTACTTTTACCGCCAGGAATTAATCTGGTACTCATTTTTGGTGTAGGGTGAGTGAATCTAAGTCGATGTTCCTCTCTAGAAGTGAAAATCTCATGTCTAAATTTTTCGGCTTCTTAATAGGGAATTGAACGTACATACTTCTGGGTGAACTGAGCCACCTAAACTTGTCTCGTCTAGACAGTCCCTAGATATGCTAAGTGTTATACTATATTTCTTCATGTTAGAATGTGATTCTTTGTACTAAAATTACCAAACTGCGAAAACTTGATATTTTGACACTTTTGAAATTCTGTGAAGTTTTAGCAGTTTACTAGTGAAAAAGGTATGAATCTTACTCTCATCAACTGTACATGATGAGTACAGCTAGCATTAGTTGTTCGAATGTGAGCTTTCTACTCCACTGTTATCATCGTCTGTGTTTTTTCCTTTGTTTCTTGTTTCCTACCACCTGTATTAACTTTTATCCCATATCCCGTCTCTGTTATTTATCGGTAAACAAGGAAAATGAAAGGACGAAAGCCATCTCCAAGAATAGAAATATTAGAAATGTAATCAATACATTAACACGTTTGCGGCCGCTCGTATATCAGCAACCATTACCGTGGTACCGTAATACTTATTTTTTAAAGGAGTTCATTTCTGTGTCCTTATGCATTTTAGATTCTTATTTTAATTATTTCAATATTATTTATGTGCATACGAGCCATGACGCACACGCTGCGTCAGCGTCAATACCGATGAGCTTTTCGCCTTCGGTGCCATTTGACGCAGCATGTGCGTCATGACTGGTAATGGAGTGGAAAATCATGTTTTGTTCGATTGTAGAAATTCTTTACAACAGAAAAATAAGTTTTTGAACATTTCACACAAAAATAATATGCAGTAGAATCTCATTATTGCTGTGTGAGCATTGTATACTTACATTACTCCATAAGCTGTACAATGTAACTACAGTGTGCTGCAACAAACACAGGGAGACATGCCATTGTTTGTGGTCATTTATTTCTGTCTCTTGTGGAACTCCATGAAATATTTCTCAAGGCACAACCCTGGCTGACCTGGACACTCGCTACAGTAGAACAAGCTGTCCCTGCGCTGCCCCTCTACGTAACACTGTTTGCACCATTTCCTCAGTTTACATCCATTCTCCTTAGCCACACATTTACTGGCAAACTTAGTTCCTATAGGCGGTGTGAGAGATTTTGGGAGCCTACGAAACGGTGGCCTGAAGTCGGCTGGTAATAACTCGTCAATTGTTGCCAGTCAAAAGTCTTAGAGTGATACCTTCTTTACAGAAAACTTGTTATTCAGCATGTAGGAATTGTATAATATCATTTCAACCACATGATTTCCTAGTTTTCGATACCACTTTCTTGTTTTTCTTATGAAAGGATAGTAGAAAATCATTTTGTCGTGGTGATTTGTGCCTGATATATGTCTATTATACTCCACTATTGCTTTAGGCTTCAGTTTTTTGGCTCCTCTCTTGTTGCTGACCTCCACCATGTCAAGCTCATATTCTGTGGAAATGAATCGTACCTTGCGCTTATCCCGCTACTTTCCCACGGCTATGCCGTTAGCATAAGAGCAGACAACTTTGCCAACTTTTAGTTTGCTCTCAAATAGAAATTGTCCATATAGAGTGCATGTCCCAAATTTAGCCGGCCTTGCATAAAATGGAGCACTACATTTGCAGCATGGCCTTTTCCACCTAAGTCGTCTGTTATCCCAGTGTAGATGGTAAAATTTATAACCGTTCCATCCTGTTCCGTGAGCATATAGAGATTGGTGCTGTATTTATGTCTCTTATTTTTTTTATGTATTGACGAAACATCAGCCTACCATGCCACAACATCATGGATTCGTCAATACACAACTCCCTACCAGGTTCATAAACCTCTTTCATTTTATCGTTGAAGTACTCGATCATTGGTCGTATTTTATACAATCGACCTGTTGGTTTTGGATCTCCCTCAGTTGGGTTTCTTGCAAAATAGAGGCACTTCAGTAGAAGTAGAAATCTATTTCTATTCATGTAGTTCCTGAAACATGGAATGTTGAATAACCTGTGCGTTTTCCAGTAATCCCTAATACGAGACACTTGCACTACACCCATGTGAAACATAAGTCCCAAAAATACACGGAACTCATCCATGGTGACATTGTACCAGTCCGTAATCCTTGACTTTTAAGTGACATTATCTCACAAAAATAACTCTTCTGCAAATACAGTGACAATGTTATTCAGCAAGTTGTCATCTGCAAGCAAGCGAAAATAATCAATAGGTTTCGCGTCACTTGGCAGTGGAGCCTTCATTCCCGGCTGACCAATAAAGTTTATATGTTGCATTGAGGACAAATCTGAACTCCAAGAAATGACCCCTGAAATATTGCCCATGTTATTTGGTGAGAAATTTGGAGTGAAATATTACTTACATCTTCCTCATATTCTGTAATGTGAGAATTGGGAGTCGACACATCCGTGATTCAAATTCTCACTCAGGTGTTTACAGTCACTTTTCATACTGTCATCACTAGGGCTCGGATCGATATGCTCGATAAAATCTCCAGATATGCTCGAAAACGATGCATTATATGCTCAAAAAACCCATTATATTCTCCATAGATATGCTCGAAAAACCATTATATGCGGTTAAACTTGCAGAATATGCTCGAAAAACACCGTTAAAAACTATATAAAGGAAAGTGAAATGAAAAACCAATAACATATCTTTATATATGAGCTTTATTTTCCAATTGTATGTATGATACACTGCGATATACTCGCATTCAAGTTTCAAGTATATATATGAGAAGTCTTCTTATAAAAGTTACAATTTAAAAGTTCATTTACAAAATGTTCAGAATTAGGCGAGTCATTGTGCAGAGTAGTTCGGAAAATCCTCTGACGGTGCAGACTCGCCACACAGCTTCCTCTCCAAGTCCAAGGCTGCACTCCAACCGAGATTTCGAGCCAGCACAAACTCCAACTTTTGTTTCATGGTTTTCCTAGTCTCTCCAGGCCACGAGTCGGCTTCTTGGATGACTCCTTGTATTGTAGCGACCACTTCAACCAACTCCATCCCTCGCGATTCTAACTTTTGGATGGCCTCATGAATGACGCTCGTGTAGGCTTTTATGAAAGTCAAGGATGGCATCAAGCCCTTCATTTTAAAAGCAGCCATAGCTTTCGCGATGTACTTGCTGTCCGCCTCATCAAATGTATTGATCACATGGAAAAAATACAATTGAAAAACATTAGCCGAGGAGAATAACTGAGAAAATTACAAAATAAGGCGCCGTATGATGGAGTAAACATAAAAGGTATGAAAAGAACGATAGAGAAAACCTCGAAAATGAGAGGATTTTAAAAATTTCAAATAGTCTTACCTCTTCAAATGCCCTATGATTTTCAGCGTAATACAAGGCAGCCAAGATCCAAGTTCCCCATCGCGTCAATATGGGCTTGGGAGGTAAAGGGAGCTCTGGATGCATCATCTTGAAGGCACGGACGAGAGAAGAAGCCTTGACAAAAATTCTCTTCACTGAAGAAATGACGCTGTTGACGCTGGATGATTTTTTGCGCAGCTCCTCAGCAACTCTGTGCATTGCATGGGCAAGACAAGTAACATGTAACATCTTCGAGTAGAGGAGCTTGAGGCTCTTTCCAGCCTCGATCATGGAGGGAGCAGCGTCAGTCACCAATGCGAGTACTTTGTTTACCTCCTCATCTGAAAAGTTTGGCCACAGCAAGCCTGAAACAGGAATGCATAAAATGAAGGGTGAACCATTCAGTTAATAGGATTCTGACATGTCGTAAGACTGTAAGAGATATTTAACTATCAGAACTATCAGTCTTCACTGAGCATACGTAGAATGCATTGAAATTATAGTCAGACTGTACTTATTCTTTTTTGCCAAAACACTCGAAAAATAAATTAACAAAAATATACTTACGCAGAGCTGCTTGCACTGCTCGCACAATGGTACCATGGTTTGTCACACTCAGATCCATTTTAAAATTACTTCTAAATTGTTTAAACGAGAATGCGAAATACGGCAATCATGCATGAATTCATACCTTTTCATACTCTGAAGAAACGTAATTTTTACGTAGGGTTGACTCATAGTGGGGTATGTTGGCGCTTAGAAACGCCCAACAAACTCTGGAAGAGAACTCGTCCAAGTGCTGTTGCTGATTGAACAAAGGTTGTATCAGCGCTTGTCTCTTCTATTTCCTTTTTTTAATTCTTCAACTTTTGCTGAGTGCCCACTTGTGGCTTTATGTTGGGAAAATTGAAAACCCTTCAAAATCTTGATCTGAAAATAAATAGGTAGGTACACATAAGTGAGAAAAAAATACATTGAATGAACAAAAATAAAGCATTGTGGACTATGAAATTATTTTCAAATATTGCAGTAGAAGTACGAGCACCCTCTCAGCGATCCCATGAAAAACCAGCAAATCCAAATGTCCATTTTCGCCTCGGAAATGTAAAATCCGACGATCTAACGGGTTTACACTCCGAATACTTAGACTTCTCTCTACCTACCTAGTAAGTAGGCACCGTATGCTGCACATACAGCTTACTTGAAATTTCAACTGTTTAACCAGTAATATCTTTAAGAACGTAGAAGTAAAAATGTTAATAAGAACTTAACTCTTTTTTCGCACATTTTGCAGAAAGGAATTTTCCCGTCAGTAGAAAATGAGTCAGGGTCTTCCTTTGCACATCGTCGGAGTAAAACACACTTTAGGCATCACATACTTAGAAATCACAAGAACTCGATAGGTACGTACGGATACGATTACGAACTCAGAACTGAGAGTAGAATGCAGAAACTTCACTTGACCGGGTCGGATCTTCCACCACTTCATGGGAAAAGCCACCTAAACAATACTGGTTCCCAAAACAGGTACACCACTAAAATACCTCACATTTCAAAGTGAAAGGATTCTTGGGGCTTCCAGAGCTTATCTGACGAGTCGCACTCTAATCCGGCAGAGGCCAATTAAGGTGTGTGAATGACCTCACTAAAGGTTAAAAACCTGCGGTTCTATTATTCGCATCAGATAGGCTTTTCAATAATTATTTCTGTTTTCAAACCGTAAGGATGGTCAGGGTCCGAATTCAGGGGGGGAATGATATAGATGTTGATTCCCATAGGGAATCTGAAATATTTGTCCTGAATGAGCAAATTTATAATACCAATATAAATGGTCTGTTATTGGACATTATAAATTTTCCAGCTAGCTCATTCTTGGTTGCCAGCGTTTCGCCCTCGTGTGCTAGGGTGGGCTCATCAGTTGGTACCTAGCACACCTACCAATACGCTGGCTAGTGCATACCGTGAAGGCCACTGCGTAGGCTAACTGGAGCCACCGGCAGTGCCAATGCACTAAGAGACTTTGTCTCATCACTAAAAATTGATGCCTGCTTGGCCATCAGATGATATAGATGTTGATTCCCATAGGGAATCTGAAATATTTGTCCTGAATGAGCAAATTTATAATACCAATATAAATGGTCCGTTATTGGACGAAACGCTGGCAACCAAGAATGAGCTAGCTGGAAAATTTATAATGTCCAATAACGGACCATTTATATTGGTATTCAGGGGGGAATTCGAAGAAAAACAAACTATTTAGACGAAAACCACAAGAAAATGCATTTATATGCTTCTATTCTGAAAACCGGTCCAATAACGGACCATTTATATTGGTATTATAAATTTGCTCATTCAGGACAAATATTTCAGATTCCCTATGGGAATCAACATCTATATCATCTGATGGCCAAGCAGGCATCAATTTTTAGTGATGAGACAAAGTCTCTTAGTGCATTAGCACTGCCGGTGGCTCCAGTTAGCCTACGCAGTGGCCTCCACGGTATGCACTAGCCAGCGTATTGGTAGGTGTGCTAGGTACCAACTGATGAGCCCACCCTAGCACACGAGGGCGAAACGCTGGCAACCAAGAATGAGCTAGCTGGAAAATTTATAATGTCCAATAACGGACCATTTATATTGGTATTCAGGGGGGAATTCGAAGAAAAACAAACTATTTAGACAAAAACCACAAGAAAATGCATTTATATGCTTCTATTCTGAAAACCGCGATTTTATGCATTTATATGCTCGATAAATTTAAATTCTGTTGGTCCCAGAGAGATGAAAATACCACCGAAATGCTTCTTTCAGTGTGTACTATTTAGGAAAAAAAATATGCTAATATGCTCGAATCCGAGCCCTAGTCATCACTATCAGTGCTGTCACTGCCACTAACGTTCAGGAGAGCTTCCAGACTATCATCATTAATTGCAAATCACCTGTTCTGAAACTTCACTGTTCTCTCTTGACATCGCAGAAATGTATGCCAACTTGTAATGGCTACAGAGATTGTAAATAACAATTGTTCTGATGCCCTGATGGTGCTATGTTTAATAACACCTTAACAGTGCACAGGTAAGAGATCTGTTTGTTTACATACAAATTGGCAAAAATACAAGCTTTAATATTTGGCGCGGAGTGTGACGCACGTGTGTTCTCATCGGCACTGAGTGAAAGTGGAGTCTTGACGCATGTGTGTCGGCATCAGGCGTGAACGTGTTAAAATCTGCACACCTATTTTGTTTGTGCTGATCAGAAAATTGCAAAAATAGGTAAGGACATTCTTTTCTTAATTTTAATGTGTGTCCTTACCATATTTCCAATGATTTTATATGTGACTGAACGAAACATGTATCATCAATACAGTTTAATGTAGTCTTTTTAATAAAGACGATTACAGTATTGTAAAGGTGGAATTATAAATTTAAATTTTCACAAATTGAGACAGTTTCATAGTTTTAAATAGTATTTTTGACTGATTGAAAAAGCTTTTTAAGTTACATTAATTCTTAAAAGGTATTTGCATTATTCACCATCTTTGAGGAAATCTCTCCTGGTACAGGTATTTAATTAAATGAAATAAGTTTCATAATGATAGATCCGTTTTGAACTGGGATTACAATAGAGTAAATTAATGTATTATTTGGGTCCACCTTTTCAATACAAAATGTAAAGAGTTTAAATTACTTATAAATGATTAGGGACTATTTTCAACCTAGTACTAGGTCATTGTCAGCCTAAAGCAAAATTAAAACAGAAATACCAAAGAAATTAAACAATGTAAAGACAATTTAAATACAGCCACCTAAGTGCTTTGGAAATACAAGATTTTATGTCTATCCTGAAATTGGTTTTAAATAATAACTATTTCACTTTCGACTGTATTATCTATCAGCAGGAGGGTTTGGCCATGGGATCGCCGGCTTCGGGCATCTTAGCTGAAATCTACTTGGATTTTTTAGAACATACTAAAATTGATGATAATTTCAGTAATATTGTTTTTTGGGCTAGATATGCGGATGATACTTTAGTAATTCTAGATGAAAGCACAACAACAGATGCTGCTTCCACTCTTGTCAACCTTAATAATATTGACCCACACATAAAAGTTACGCTCGAATCTGAATCTGAACAAAAAATAAATTTTTTAGACTTAACCATCATTAGGCAACCATATTCCTTAAAATTCAACATCTTCAGAAAGCCTACCCAAACATCTTCCACTATTCGTCAAGATTCCTCTCGTCCACAAATCCATAAAAGAGCAGCTTGTAATAGTATGGTTCATCGAGCCTATACTGTCCCAATGACCGAAAGCGATCTTAAAAAAGAATTGAACAACATCCATATGATTGCTAAACTCAATGGATACAATAGTTCTTTCAATGAAGGTATTATCAATAAATACAAACATCGTCCTATAACCACTCTGAAAAAAGAAAAGTTTCTCTATTTTCTACCATTACATTCAATAAAGATATTTATAAGGTCACTAACGTTTTTAAAAAACACAATGTTAAAATCTCCTTCAGAACCAACAATAATAACGCTACAGTCTTACACAACTCATCACCTGTTAATAGAACTGATTACTTTTCAAAGTCCAGTGTATATAGAGTAAAATGCAACAGCTGCAATTTTTCTTATATTGGACAAACAGGAAGAAGCTTTAAAATACGATACTTGGAACATGTCAATGCCCTTATACACAATAAATTTTCAGCAGTTGGTCCACACATGAATGATTATAACCATACATTTACAGACATTAAACATGATATGGTAATTCTCAAAATTATGAATAAAGGACCCCTCCTTAACATAACAGAGAATTGCTTTATACATCTAGACCAACATTTTAATCCAAACTTAATCTTAATGACATTTCCAAAAAATCGAACATTCTTTTTAACCTGCTCATTCAGCTTTTCAGACAGTCAAAATCAAATATTAAAGGTCCGATTTTTCATTCTATTTATAGTACTTTTCTTAAACGATCTTCCATATTCCCACATCCCTCAGCCCCGCCTTAATATCCTCTCCCCCTCCCCCCTTTTCTCCTTCCGTTCTTTTTCTCCCTTCATCTCCTCAAGATTTCCTTTGAACCTCACCTACCCCCATTTCTCTTCCCTACTACAGCACGCATTAATTCCCTTATGACATATTTTATTTAAATATTTTCTTCCACCTGACCAAATTTCTTTCTTTCTTTCTTTCTTTCTTTCTTTCTTTCTTTCTTTCTTGCTGTAATTTATTCAGAGTCAAGTGTATGGTCCGCATTGAACTGCGAATTTCTATCCACCTTTATTTAACTCCATATATGTTAATCCTCCTCGCGTAACATCCATCGTCCTTCAAGATTCTAGAAACAGAAGAACTTTCTTGTAGCATCTTACTTCGCATCAACATTTATTTCAAGTTTATAAACATCTTGAGAAGACAATGTTACTGTAATTTCAATTGATCTCTGGATAAACAGCAGCATCGCTTGAAAACCAACCTTTTTCGATTTCCATGACCAACAACTTAAGGATTACTTTTACAACTTGTTGCTTTTATACGGCGCACTGGACCTTTTTATGGATCTCTATTTTTTAACATAATGTAGCGCATCTCTGGATTCTTAAGCCTCCACGCGCAACAATTACCTTCCTTCAAGTTCCAAAAAACTGAAGAGCCTTTCCAGTATCCATGTGTTTTTACATCAACAAATATCTTAAAAAACGACGTAACTTCGTCTCATTTGTTCTTCGAATATACAGCAGCATATTTAAGAAGCCAGCATATGTTGAATTCCTTGACCCACAACTGAAAAATGTCCACCCCTATCAACTTTTTAATGCTATACGGTGCGCTGGACTTTAATCTTAAATAAACGACGTGATTTCGGCTCAGTGGTTCTTCAGTTGGATACCAGCATCTTAAAGGAGCCAGCATATTCTAATCTCCTTATCCAGCAACTCAAGGATTCTTTTCTATAACATCTTTTTAGTGCGCACTGGACTTTTTCATGCTATACGGCGCACTGGACTTTATTCATAAATAAACGACGTAACTTTGGCTCAGTGGTTCTTCAGTTGGATACCTGCATCTTAAAGGTGCCAGCATATTTTAATCTCCTTATCCAGCAACTCAAGAAGTCCTTTCTATAACATCTTTTTAATGTTCACTGGACTTCTTATGAATCTTTTTCATAGAGTTATTTTTTAACATAGTGCTGCACGACGTCTCACGTGGTATGCACTTTTACGAGACCTTACGTGTCTTTACATTGTTTAATTTCTTCAGTATTCGTGTTTTAATTTTGCTTTAGGCTGACGATGACCTAGTACTAGGTCAAAACTAGTCCCTAATCATTTATGTAATTCACTCTGTGGTACAGGTATTGCTGTATTGCTGCATCAGGTATACGTTCACTGTCCTCTTCTGTTTCCTGAATACATCTTTACAATCCCTCACATGCTTTTCTCAGTCTAGTATTACAGTATCGGTGTGTCTTGCCTGTAAAAGACACATATTCTGCTAGCTTATGTAATATTCTTTAATAAGATCTAGCAGTTTCCCACTGGCTCCACCCACAATGTACAAAGTATGGTGTTGTTCGTTACTATCCTCACGGATGTATTTACAAAGTTTCAAGTTAATGAAATAAAGCACATGATCTGCTGTGGTAATATAATGTAATATTATGTCAACAAAACACTTGAAAATACATCACACAAAGAAATTGAATTAAACGTTCCTTGGAACAACACTACACGCCGAACTGTTAAAAAGTCCTTCAAAGATCTTCGTCATGGAGACAAATGTATTCATAACTTTTCTCAGAATCTACCAATTTAAGTAGTTATTACCTCAAAAAGAAAGCGCTTGATCCACTGAATGTTTTTAGACCAAAACGAACTGTGTACCTCAATTAGAACAAAATATATGATTGCTTCAGTGAGAAAAAATGTTGAAGAAATGAGATGTCAAATTGAATGTGTACTCATAACTTTCCTCAGTATCAACCAATATGAATAGTTAAAAGCTGAAATGAAAGAGCTTGACCCACTGAGTGTTCTTAGGCCAAAATGAACTCCTACCTCAATTAGAACCAAAGATATGATTGCTTCAAAGAGACAAAAAATTGAAAAATCAAATAATTTGAGGAAGGCGGAAGTTAAGTGATTTATAGTACCTGATGACAAATCTGTGCATGAATACCTTTCGTTAAAAAAATATGAAGGAAATTGACCGGATGGAATGGCCGCGCTGACTGACTTTATTTTTCATAAAAATTTTTAATATATAGATTATGAACCCAAGAATATCTAGGCCTAATTCATCTTAGTTACTCATTGCCTAGTTTTTATTTTAGCACATCATTTGCTGCAGTGTACTGTGGTTGTGTTCTATTTAATGTGAAAATTATATTTTGTGGTATGGCCTGAAAAGCCAGACATGTAAAAATTAATCTGATACTGCTTTCACGAACAGTATTCCCATGTGATGTTTTTGTTTAGCCCATTCCTAGGGAGAGTCTGCCATTCTTCCTCTTCCTCCTAGCAACTATCCCACCTAGGGGCAGGATCTGCTTAAATTTCTTTAGCTTATCCCAAATATTTGTGGGGTCACCGAATCCACCCAGGCTCATTTTTGTTTTTGGCTGAGGGTTTAAGGCCAGATGCCCTTCCTGATGCCATGTGAATCTTCAGGTGAATACTCCAACCTAGAATTGACTGGGATTTGAACCTCAGCCATCTGGGTGGAAAGTCGGCAGCTAAACCAGTGACCCAATCATGCCTTTGAGAGTCTGTCATCTTTATAAATTATTCCAAAAATTTGGCTGATACATATTAATTTTCTACAGTAACTTATTTGTGTCATATTTTTTTCACCTTGACAGGAAGTTGCTGCCTTTTATACTCCTTTCTCCTTCATTTTTTCATTTCTAAAAAATTGATTACGGTTATTTCAAGCTGTGCTTATTTTAGTTTACTATTCCTGAATATCCCTACCTTGAGATCTGTCTGTTCAGTTGCTTGGATCATTTTGTTTTCTTAATCTCATTATAATATGTAGGGTGGTCAGAAACAATGTGAATAGGGTATGTGAGTGATAAAGGATTGGTCATATTGATAAGTACATACATACGTGCATACATACATAATCATTATAGACTGCTAAGCCTTTCAGTGTTCGGACTGCAAGCCTCTATGAATTTACTAAACGTCACCACAATCTTCTATTTGCAACTAGTGCTGTGGCCTCATTTAGTTCTATACCTTTTATCTTTAAATCATTAGAAACTGAGTCTAACCATCATCGTCTTGGTCTATCTCTACTTTTCTTACCCTCCATAATGGAGTCCATTATTATCCGAGGTCACATATCCTCCTCCATTCGCTTCACATGACCCCCACCACCGAAGCCGGTTTATGCGTACAGCTTCATCCATCAAGTTCATTCCTAAATTAGCATTTATCTCCTCATTCTGAGTACCCTCCTGTCATTGTTCCCACCTGTTTATACTAGCAATCATTCTCGCTAATTTCATGTCTGTTACTTCTAACTAATGAATAAGATATCCTGATTCCACCCAGCTGTCGCTCCCGTAAAGCAAAGTTGGTCTGAAAACAGACCGATATAAAGATAGTTTTGTCTGAGAGCTGACTTCCTTCGTACAGAATACTGTACAATCTGCCATTAAGACCAAGTCGTCAGCATAGGCCAGACTGCTTACTACATTTCAACCTAAATGAATCCCTCCCTGCCACTTTATACCTTTCAGCACCTTGATTCTATCTCACTTAGTGTATTACCATCCTGGGGGAACACACAACTTAAATACTTAAAATTATCGACCTGTTCTAGCTATGTATCATCAATCTGACATTCAATTCTGTTGAATTTCTTACTTACTGACATCAATTTAGTCTTCAAAAGGCTAATTTTCATACTATACTCATTGCACCTATTTTCAAGTTCCAAGATATTAGACTGCAGGCTTTCGGCACAATCTGCCATTAAGACCAAGTCGTCAGCATATGCTAGACTGCTTACTACATTTGCACCTAACTGAATCCCTCCCTGCCACTTTATACCTTTCAGCAGATGATCCATGTAAACTACGAACAGCAAAGGTGAAAGATTACAGCCTTGTCTAACCCCTGTAAGTACACTGAACCAAGAACTCATTCTACCATAATTTCTCACTAAGACCCAATTGTCAACATAAATGCCTTTATTTGATTTTAATAATCTACCTTTAATTCCATAGTTCCCCAGTGTGGCGAACATCTTTTCCCTCAGTACCCTGTCATATGCTTTTTCTAGATCTACGAAACATAAACACAACTACCTATTCCTCTCGTAGCATTTTTCAATTACCTGGCACATACTGAAAATCTGATCCTGACAGCCTTTCTGTGGTCTGAAACCACACTGGTTTTCATCCAACTTCCTCTCAACGACTGATCACATCCTCCCTTCCAAGATGCCAGTGAATACTTTGCTTGCTATACTAATCAATGAGATACCTTGATAGTTGTTGCAATTCTTCCTGTTCCCTTGCTTATAGATAGGTGCAATTACTGCTTTTGTCCAATCTGAAGGTACCTTACCAACACTCCATGCTAATCTTACTACTCTATGAAGCCATTTCATCCCTGCCTTCACACTATACTTCACCATTTCAGGTCTAATTTCATCTATTCCAGCTGCTTTATGACAATGAAATTTATTTACCATCCTTTCCACTTCCTCCAGCGTAATTTCACCAACATCATTTTCCTCCTCCCCATGAGCTTGGCTGTTCGCAATACCACCAGGAAGATTTTTCACCAACATCATTTTCCTCCTCCCCATAAGCTCGGCTGTTCGCAATACCACCAGAAAGATTTCCTTCTACGTTTAGATGATGTTCAAAATATTCCCTCCACCTCTCCAGTGATTCCCTGGGATCTATTATGAGTTCAGCTGAATTACTCAAAACACTGTTCATTACCTTTTCCCTCCCTTCCTAAGATTCCTTATTACTGTCCAGAAAGGTTTCCCTGCTGCTTGACCTAGCCTTTCCAGGTTATTACCAAAATCTTCCCACGACTTCTTTTTGGATTCAACAACTGTTCATTTTATTATGTTTCTTTCATCTACGTACAATTCCCTGTCTACCTCAGCCCTTGTTTGGAGCCATTTCTGATAAGCCTTCTTTTTACGTTTACAAGCTGCTCTCACTTCATCATTCCACCAAGATGTTCACCTTTTCCCATCTTTACACACAGTTGTTCCTAGGCATTCCCTTGCTGTTTCTGCTACAGCATCCCTGTATGCCACCCATTCTCTTTCTATATCCTGAACCTGCTTACTGTCTACTGTTCAAAACTTCTCACTAACCATATTCATGTACTTCTGTCTAATTTCCTTGTCCTGGAGATATTTTACCCTTATTTGTTTGCAGACGGATTTCACTTTCTCTACCCTAGGCCTAGAGATACTTAGTTCACTACAGATTAGATAGTGGTCTGTATCATCGAAAAATCTCCGGAAAACTTGTACATTCCAAACAGATTTCCTGAATTCGAAGTCGGTTAAGATGTAGTCTAATATGGATCTGATACCCCTAGCGTCCCATTTGTTGTGTTGAATAGCCTTATAGTAATTGGGAAAAAATAATTCAATATGCCATAGTCATTTAATCAACTGCTGAAGTTAACAAATCAGATCAGTGGCATGAGATATTTAATTATTTTTTCCCGATTGTTGATCAGTATGATCAACCCTTACTGCTCATACACCCAGTTCACATTGTTTCCAACTACCCTGAATGCACATCATATAAAATAAAGTCCCCCCATCCTGTCTTTCTGGGCTAATTTGGTGAACCACTGGATGGATTTTGATGTGGTTTTCACCATTCTATAAAACATTTCTCGAGAAAAGTTTATATGTATTAAAATTAATCTATGAGCAAAGGATGCTGAGCATTAACAATTTAAGTGGAGCAAGTCGATGAATAAACGACCGTCTGTGTGCCGTTTTAGCTTACGCTGTCTAAACCATTAAAGATAAATAATATTGAAGGTAGAATTGTTCAGCATAAAAAGTTCTACAAAAAAGTTGGTGACAGAATATATGTCTATCTTTAATATATAGCCCACTATAGCCCGCCTGGTGGCCATGATCGTTAAGCCGTGAAGTCTATATGGTCTGATATTGTGATTAGCCAGTTTGAGTCACATTGGTCAAGAAAAAATTCACCGTCAGAATGTTGGCCGGCAGGGTAGGTGAGGTGGTGGTATACAATTTATAATCAATAGATTGTTTGCCAAAATCCTGGATACGATTCTAAACCTTTTCGTAGTGCTCATTTGGAGTGAGGAAGTTTGACACTGTTGATGGTGTTTCGTCTGTTGGATGGAGATGTAAAGCCTTGCTGTTCAACAGGAGTAGGCTATGTGCTGGCACTGGGTTTTACCCTCTCCCTTCTTACTATCATATCATGTCGTATATTTCATCTCATTAACTCCTCTGATGAGATTTACATCGGGAAGGGCATCCAGTCATAAATATTCTTTTTTTTTTTGCTAGAGGGTTTACGTCGCACCGACACAGATAGGTCTTATGGCAACGATGGGATAGGAAAGACTTAGGAGTTGGAAGGAAGCGTTGCCTGGTGTGAAAATGGGAAACCACGGAAAAACCATTTTCAGGGCTGCCGACAGTGGGATTCGAACCTACTATCTCCCGGATGCAAGCTCACAGCCGCGCGCCTCTACGCGCACGGCCAACTCGCCCGGTCATAAATATTCTCTACAAAGATTCGTCTTGCTTCATATCTAACCCCGTAGAGAAATCGGATTCATATCTAACCCCGTAGAGAAATCGGACAAGGGTTGAACATACAATATACAGGTCACTACAAGTGTTTTTTGTTGTAACACTTTGTATAAACAAACACATTATATTTTAAACAACTCTCCAAATGAGTCAGGCTCATCAGTTGGTAAATAGCATTTTGGTGGGTGTGCTATTTACCAAATGATGAGCCTGACTTAGCACACTGGGTTAAAACGCTGGCAATCAGGAATGAGTTAGTTGGAAAATTTATAATATCAAATAACAGACCATTTATATTGGTGTTAAAAATTTAATCATTGGGGACAAATATTTCAGGTTCCCTATAGGAATCATCTGATGGCCGAGCAGGCATCAATTTTCGGTAATGAGACAAAGTCTCTCATAGTGCATTGGCACTGCTGGTGGGTTCAAATAGCCTGCACAGTGACCTCAACGGTGTGCACTAGCCGTGTGTCTTGGTGGGTGTGTTATTTACCAACTGGTGAGCCCAACTTAGCACACTGGGGCAAAACGTTGGCAACCAGGAATGAGTTAGCTGAAAAATTTACAATGTTTAAATAACGGACCATTTATATTGGTATTATAAATGTACTCATTCGGGACAAATATTTCAGCTTCCCTATGGGAATCAACATCTATATCATTTGATGACCGAGCAGGCATCAGTTTTTGGTAATGAGACAAAGTCTCTCATAGTGCATTGGCACTGCCGGTGGCTCCAAATAGCCTGCGCAGTGGCCTCCACAGTTTGCACTAGCCATGCATCTCGGTGGGTGTGCAATTTACCAACTGGTGAGCCCGACTTAGCACACTGGGGTGAAATGCTGGCAACCAGGAGTGAGTTAGCTGGAAAATTTATAATGTCCAACAACGGACTATTTATATTGGTATTATGTGGTATGTTTTGAACTGTCAGTGGTGAGTTGGCGTGGAATGACACAATTAGAAGAATAAACTGTGTGGAGCTTTTAAATGTAGGAAAGATCAATATATGAAGTTGGAATTCAAGAGGACAGATTTGGGCAAATATTCATTTATAGGATGGGGAGTAAGGGATTGGAATAAATTATCAAGGGAAATATTTGATAAATGTCAAATTTCGTTGAAAATATTTAAGGAAAAACTAGGTATGCAAGTATGAAGAATCAATACCGACAATGAAGCTGATAGATTATAAAAACTAGATAGACAATTATAAATAAATGCAAATATGAGGTAAGCCATTGATAGGGAATCTGCCACCTGGGCGACCACCCTAAATGCAGATCATGGATGACTGACTGACTGACTGACTGACTGATTGATTGATTGATTGATTGATTGATTGATTGATTGATTGATTGATTGATTAATTGATCGGAGAGAGATTTTTTTAGAAATATTTTTGAAGAAAAGATGCCATCGCTGACTTGGGTCAATCAATCAACCAACAATGATGTGCAGTTAGGGTTGTCGCCCAGGTGGTAGATTCTGTATTAATTGTTTACCTAGTCTTTTCGGAAATGCTTTCGAGTTGAGACTTAAAAAGTTTGAATGTTTTGGGAGTTTTGCTGTTAATTTGATACACCTATTTTTTTCTTCAAATTTCGTCAACATTTCCTTGCACAGACGATAGTACAAAGTCCGGGCTCTGGTTAGCACTGTAGCATATTGGTCTCTGCCCTCCCTTCTATCTGTTACCAAATTTCCTACCATGCGTAGCCTAAACCGACGGGCCATAAAAACTCCATGAATAATATAAAAGGCATATACAATCCTTCTGGCTGTTACTTTTCTTGCCCCTGTCTCTTGGTACATACCAGAACAAAACTTAGCTTCCTCCGAAGTTTCACTGTTAATTATTGCTGCGACAATATGGAAACAGCTGAATAGTGGCATTCAGAGTGCAACTAGATCTCTGGATGTTATGAAAGGTGCTGCTCATAGGGCTGGTAGTGCTCCAATAACACTTTCTGGTCAAGTGAGGAAAGCAAACACAAACAACCTCACACTGCTCATCATGCCTTATACACCTGATTTTGATGCCACCGGCCCCCTGTGGGTGGGTGGGTGGGTGGGGCGGCAGAATAACACCCACGGTATCCCCTGCCTGTCGTAAGAGGTGACTAAAAGAAGTTTCAGTGGCTCTCAACTTGGCAGCCCTTAGGTGAGTCCTGACATTGCTTTGACTTACTTGTGGTAGGCTCCTCTCTTTCATCTATCCTATCCCACCACCCTTGGTTAACTCTTGTTCTTTTCCAATCCTGGCGGCGTTAGGTTTGCGAATCCTAGGAAGTCTTTAATTTTCATGCCCATGTGTCCCTTGTCTTTCTTTGGCCAATACCTTCATTTTTCGAAGTATCGGGTCCCTTCCATATTTTCTCTCTGATTAGTGTTATATAGAGGATGGTTACCTAGTTGTACTTCCTCTTAAAACAATAATCACCACCACCATTAATAATCAGTATTACCAGTGGTGTATATTGAGGGCTACCAAGGCTATCGTTGAAGCCCAAATCACAAATGAGAACATGGAAATCTAGAGCACATTATAATGCAAGTATCTGACACTTTATTCCATTTTCAAAACTTAAAGCAATGGGCAATAACGTTGCTCATATTTCTGAGAGCAAGGCATCGGAGACTGATATTGCAGTCCAAGTGCTGCATCCCTCTCCCCTCGACTCAGCACGTGCGTCTTGCTACCGATAGGAGCGGGGAGCGGTGTGGGGGATAGCTGTGCTAGGCTTAGGTCCGTCAGATCGCCACTGCTAACTAACAGCCATGCGTTCTTCATCCTATATACTGTACTTCCTCACCTCATACTCGTCAATAACAGAGTGCTGGTATTTCACTCCCGTTTTGCTAAGCCATCAGTATAAATAATGTTGTGTGTACATGGGTCAAAGGCCCCCTTTACTTCAGATGTAATATGTTAGTACAAATCCAAAGTGTTTGCTAGTCTTTAGTATAAATAACCGAAGTAAAGCAAATGAGTCCTCTTATACAAATAAAATTGATGTGTTAAACCTTACCCCTGTGTTTTTGAGTCCAGACCCTGGCCCGCACCTTCCTTCGAAATTGCTGCCAGCAAAACACGGTACAATAATAATAATAATGGTGGTGGTGACTTAATGAGGATGAAATGAATAACAAAGACGTCATAAACACCCAGTCCCCAAACAAGGGGAATTAAAAGTATGAGGGGGTTGATTTTGAGAATTGAACCGAGGTCATCAGACCAAAGGCAAGCATTCTATCCATTTAGCCACAAAGCCGGACTTTTGCTAAGGACTTTATTTTGCTAAACCTTAGGCTATCATCTCCACTGATCAAGTGTTGATTATTGACAGTAGCAGAGGCCAGGACAGTAGCTTGTGAAGCAGTCTTGACAACACAGCAGGCTACTCTGTAGGCTACTGACTTTTTTATCTGGAGGGTGGGGGGGGGGGGGGGGAGGGCGAAGCCCCCTCCCATGCGCGGCTATCGACTCTAATCTACATCACCTCCGACATGCTACTAATTCTAAGAAGAAAGAGATAGCAGGGAGGATTGGGAGTGTGATACTGCACAGCATGCTAGCAGGCCAGATGTGGTGATGGGTATCAATAGCAGTGTAATTGGGTAATGAGGGGTCCGCACAAAATCACATAGGCGGAAACAGAAAGATATCTACATGTAAAACCTGAAGAGGTCCAGGTAATTGCATTAGTGGGAACAGAAATCATGCACAAGTCATTAGCCTATTCCTCTCCAGTTCCGTTAATCGGGGGACGAGTCTTTCAGTGCACTACTGTGACTACCGCGGGCCTGGCCGGTTGCCGAGTCATGCGGCAATAACCATTAGGGCTTGTTACACCACTCGACCCCCTTGGGGCCCCTTGTTCCCCGTCTCTGATCTCGGAGAATGAGGCCAAGCTCACCAAGGCGGAGACCTGCTGCATGGCCCGGTATACAGGGTAACCGTGGTGAGAGGCCGGGTGGCTCCTCATGCAGTTGGCGCACACCGGCGCCTCCTTTAAGTGTAATAGTGATCACCACCACAGCAGTTGCAACTCACTTGGAACCCACAGCTAACCTGATGGTGGCCCCACCTCAAACAGCAGAAACACTGCAAGAGCTGCTGAGGGGGACATTCTGATCTCATCTGACTGCTGCTACCCACTGAGGTCCTCTCCTGATTGGCTCCTCGCTCGACTAACTTCCTGACAGCAGTCCTGGGCTGCAGTTGGTTGGCCCTCTCATGGTGGGCCGGTGTCGTCTTCTTCCTCTTGGTCCGGGGGGCGGTGTCTGTTTCCTGGCGGTGGCGGTCTATTCTCGGCGGGGGAAGAGACCTGGTCCTGGTGTCCCTCCTTCCGGCCTGGTGACCGTGGTGTAGCGAGTGGCCCCGCTGCAGTGCCCGCTTTTACCTCTTGACTGGTGGCGGCGGCGTCGCTTGTTGTTGGCGTCTTTGTGCATTCCCTGTCCTGTGGGGTGCACATCGATGTTTGCACCGTGAATGAGGTGCTAGCAGGCCAGGCCTGGGTAGCAGCCTCTGAACACCCAGGGGCGTCTGTGTCCATTCCGCTGTCCATGCTGCCTTCCTGGTCTGCGCCCGGGTGGTGGGTCTTCCCTGGGTGGCCCTGGCAGGTGGTGGATGATCCTGATTGGTGGCCTCATTGGTCTGTGTGTACTTCGTGAAGTGCAGCGGTTCGACCTGATTGGAGTCTTCGCAACACTTGGGAGCATCACCGTCCTGCATGGTCCTCGGCTCCGGTGAAGCCAAGAAGCCCACCTGCTTGTGTTTCAGCCTCCTGGCTGTCTGTGCCTCGGTGGTAGACATCTCCTGTGACGTCTGAGTGGCCGCTTCCTGGCTGCTGGTGTCGGCTGGGCAGCTTCTCCTTCCTGGTAGCCACCCGAAAGTAAGCAGAATAGCTCCTCTCATAGTGGCCGATCAGGCCTGGGTCCATGGGACAAATGATTATTGCTCAGTCTAGGATGTCCTCGATGGCGCCTATTGAAAGGTGCTTCCCTTCAGCCCCCTCTAGCCTGGTGAGGAATTCCATGATCATGTAGGCCTCCCAGGAGCCATCGCATTCCAGTCGGTAATACACTAACAATTTAGGGAGGATCAGTCTCAGTGGGTTGGTCTTGGCGTTGACCCACTGAACAATCTCCGCTACTGTTTCCGTGTAGTCCTCTGGTAGGTCGTCTCGCAGCTCCACCATTCATGTTGTTTCCTGAAATACATGCCTGAAAGAGAGCTATCACTGAAAAGCGCTTCCTGACAAAGCTCGTAGTGTGTACTTAAAAGTACACACAGTAGGCAATGCTCTCTTGGAATATGTACTATCAAGTGTTACTCGCGAAACTTTTAGTGATACTTCTTTGTACAAGGGTGAGGAGTAAGAAGGGAGCTAGCCTGGTTCCGGTAATACTGCCAACTGAATGGAAATGAAATATGAATGGAATCAATAGTATGATCGATCGATAGGAATTTTCTAAACCTTTGTTATCTGAAGCCAACAACTGTGTCACACACACACTATGTAACATTATACCAGTATATATATATATATATATATATATATATAATATTTTTCGATGCGAATCTTGCTCCTAGCATGCATTCTATAGTTTGGCTTTGCTGTGTAAACAACACAAGTACTAGTACGTGAAGTGTACGCCAGATGCCTCACGGCGATGCATAAGCGTTTCAGAGGTTGCCAGTATGAATCTCGAAGATAACCAAGGTCTACCGAGTCAGCACTAGGGAGCTCAGGTATTAAGAAAAGGTTCGCGTGTAGTACGTACGTCCTCTCCCTGTGCCTGCCAAACTCATCCTAGGCTATTTACTGCTGCTCAAAACGCTTAAAAGGTTTGACGTTCACTAAACCAACCATCAAGTCTAGTGGTAGCCCACGTCTTGATCCAAGAATACGCCACTGAATGTTATAGTATTGTAACCCGTCGGTCAGTGCAACCTATCCCGATGCCTCAATCTATGTTGCTGCGCCACGATGGGCGACCGATTAATGCAACCAACGGGTTAAACATTCTTTGCCCGATACCTCCATTCTCTAACTCGACGCTTGGCAGCCTAGTTTGGCGAAATGGAATCGCTCAGCGGATACCTCAGGGTTTAATTATGGCTAGTAGGACCTGTAATCCTACTGTAGAATTCGCTTAACGTGGATCCATGAGAAATCCGAGCCACGGATGTCACCCATCGTTATTTACGACATTATAATAATCACCGCCAACTACCTTATTAGAGTTTTGACCTCGAGAAACTTGCCATGGTAAAATGAATACTTAATTATACGATTCCTTACTTCACTATACATTAACTTACAATCTAGACCTTAATTAAAGAACTCATGACACCAGCAATTGTAGAAAAACAACCAAATATTTATTAATAAAATACTAAATTACTAATTTCCATATTATGTAACGCAGTATTCAAATTGACTGATAATATGTATGAAAATATGTATGAGTCAGCGCTGGCTCGTATGATAAATAAAAAATAATATTCAGTATTTAAATTAATGAAATGATCAGTTCCTTTGTGAAGTTGAAATTCAAAAATTACACATTTACAACAGATCACTGGACCTTATCCGAGTTCCACTTCGCATTTTAAATATAAGTAAAACATCGACACAATATACTCGTTCCGAAAGTTCACTTTCTTTAGTCTTATTTAAGCACTCTCACCTGGATACAATATCCAGCTGCAATGAATCTCTAATACACTGATAAGTGAAGTGTAAATAAATTGGAATTCGTTTAAGTAGGTCTAATGGAATTTTAGGAAATCGAAAATAAATCTGAATATTTTAAATTAAATCTTAATAAAATCCGAAGTCATGATTTTGTTGCACTGCTCTCGTTGTGCGTTGAAACTACATATGAACTAAGGCATTCCTTCCTAGTGCCTGTTAAATTCGGCTCCTACTCTTGCCTTTCCCTAGTTGAAGTTCGTAAATAAAAATGTACGTTCAAACGGAGAATATTAACTGATCTAGCTATCTATCTAACGTCAGCAAAATCTTTGGCTGTCCCACACATGCCCTTGTCGGTTCTATGTCCCATTAAATAGTTATATTTCAATAACATTTAACCACAATGCAAGCTACACTACTCTCTTGCAAATAACATGGAAGCGCTTAACTGCGAGGTTTGGCAAACATCATCTTATATATATATATATCGGTGTCGTAATGCTTTTGGTTATCTACAGCTATTCAAAGTCGAAGTATTCTAATATTCATTATAAAACATCTACACTGAAATGCAATTACGTCACGAGCATACATCTATAGTAATACATGCAGTTCGTACCTTGGCTTAAGTAGCTCCTGCGGTGTGGGCACTCTTACGCAAATAAAACATATACTTCACTAGTAGTGTGGCACAACTTAACTTGCAGGTACACGATGGTCCTGCATCGCGTAACAAACATCTCAAATCACTATCCATAACTCGTAACTTTCCTCAATTATCATATTCATATTCTCATTATAACATCAATCTAATATCAGCACCGTAGCCTCCATAATAATATATCGCGTTCCAAACTTGACGACTACGTAAAACTACCACACTGTTTCTTAATAAAATTCACAAGTCGCAGATCCTCATAACCTATCGACGAGTTCAATGCCCCTTTCTATGAACCAACAAATGCGTAATTCCATGTTTCTTTCTACACCGCGCACATCCATTCGTGACGTCAACTTAATTCATTACATCAATGAAATCTCTATAATCTCTCATTATGTCAATTCAATCAGCTGTTTCATATTTCTCTTCAAAACTCACGCTTCCTACAAGTATTCTAGTCGATATAGCATAACTTCTGCTATGTTATTAACTCGTAATTATGACTTAATTATCTCACACTTAGATGATAATCATCACTTGCATTGCCTTCTTATCGGCCTACAATTAGCCATCAGCACATACCTAAGGTACATGTGTAAGCAAACCAAAAATTATGCAATATAATGTTATGAATGACTTAGCTCGCTCATAGTTGTCCCTGGTCCAGCTGTTCCATTCCCATTGGATGTAGATGGGTCTTCGGTTCGGTCACGGGTAAGACATCTGGAACGTCATCCGCTCCTCCGCTCTGGTAGTATTATCTGGTTACCCGTCGCCTTCTTTTCGTCATGGCTCGGTCGGATGGTTACCCGTCGCCTTCCTCGTCATTTCCTGGTCGTATGGTAAGATGAATTGTTCCCAGGTCGGTCCATCATGTGAATTCAGTGCATCATCTTGATCATCTTTTTGACAATCTCAAAATCGAAGCTAGTAATATTACGATATGTTGCCATTTTACTATTGACGTCGTTTATCCTTAAATTTTAATTTATTTCGTAGCTCCTCGTCGTCTTCGCAATTTCTTACGTATCGACTTCAGTACTTTTATTTTCGTCTTAACCGTTTGAATTTTGGTGAAGACTGATACTTTATTCTTATTTAATCGCCGTATTCTTTCCTTTCTTTTATATGCGCAGTCCTTTGCTTCTCCAAATCAAATATTACGATTACGGTAATTGCGTCCGCTCTCGATGCCGTGCAAATTTCAAGATGAAGATTTTCAATAATAAACTTTTTCTATTTTTTTGAAAACAATACTGTGCACCGTCCACTGTCCATCTTACTCGAAAACATTACCATTCCGTGAAATATATGGCCCTCTGAGACATCATAGCAGGCGACTATTCCATGCTTGCTTTAGATTACTAGGCCCATACCTTAGGTCGGCGCCATTTTGTAATCTGTCGTGGACGTGCGAACGAGCACATTTTCTCCCCCGTCACGGATAAAATATATTGGTCACAATATATTTTCCTTTCTTAAACTCACATAAATGTGCCTTCGCTTCTTATATATATTCATTGTCCTATTGCGACTGGCTAATCGATTTTAATATATCGACCGTTGATTATCGCTCCAGATTTAGAGATGCTCATTGCTATCCTCGACTGTGTTTATGTAATCAGCTGATTCTTTCCTTCAATAAACATAATAAATCGTAATTTCAAATGACTTGCAGACGGTAACTTGAATTGGTATGTAATTTATACATTCTTGGCCCTTTATTCTACTAGTTCTGTGGTTTCATTAGTCTGATTTTCTTGGTAATAAGGCTTGATGTTAGAAGCATTGTGTACATTTCTGTACTTTCCATTCATGCTTGTTAATTCGTATGCATTATTTCCTAGCGCACGCTCTACTTTATATGGACCGTTGTATAATGGTAGGAACTTCGCACATACTCTGTTCGGTGCATTAGATATTGGTACCGTCTTAATTAATACAAGATCACCTCGTTTATAAGGTGCATGGAATTTCTTATTTTGCATCCTCTTTAGTCTTTTTCGTGATTGTTCCAGTAGCTTTTCCTTTATCATAGTCTCTATTTGCTGTGGATCTGGCTTCCTTTACGTCGCATGTTTCCTCTCGAACCAAGTCTTCTGGTCGGATGTCCCAGTGATCAAATTGTGTTATTATTCAACTACGAATTTTGACAATGTTTCTATTTTCCTGATCATTTTCTTCTTCCAACTGAGTTATTATTCCATCGGCGTTTTTTTTTCTAATCGATGGTTCGGAATCAGGCGTACCTCTCTGCGTATTGTTTTCTCTAAATTTCTCCTCTCCTCTTTTCCTCTTATAATCTTGGAGCTCGAGACTCTCTGCTCCTTCGAGGTCTCCATTGATATCTTTGTCTCTAATAGCATCCTCCCATCGTGTCTTATTCTGCCTTTGCTCTCTAAGCTCTTGAATATACCTTCTATTTTCTTCATTTCTATCATACTCATTAGGCCGTCGTTTTTCATTATACCATCTTCTGTTTCTTGGATAGGGTTGGCTCCTATTTCTATTATATCGAATATTGTTCCTGTATTGTGGGTTACTTCTATGATCTCTTGGTTCCCATCTCGCAGGTTGTTCTCCGCTGCATCTACAACAATGTCTTTTTCGTGTGTTATCTTGAGTGTTAAAATGATTCTCGGTCCTGTCTTGTTCAGATCCGCTCACTCTACCGCTTGTGCTTTCATGCCTAATAGTGTTAATCGCTTCTACTTGCCTAATATTTCTGGGATTTCTTTCCACCAGGCATGATGATGTCATATCAATCTGCCTCAGCCGTTTTTCCATGTCTACTGCGGTCTGTATATCCGTGGCCGCTAACAACCTCTGTACCTCTAACGGTAGTTGTCTCTGTATAGTCTTGATCGCTTCTAACTCACTCGGTGCGCAATCTAAGTCTTGGAAACGGTGAAACTGGTAGGAAAAGAAATCGGAATACCGTGTTTGCCCTGCATTAGAAAATTTCCTAGAGTAGAGCTCCAATCTCAACTGCTGTTGTATTTCTGAGTCCCAGAATTTTCTCAAGAAAGCAGCTTTAAATTCATCGTACGTGTGGAAAGTGTATTTAAATGCTCGAAACCATATATTCGGGTTCCCATCTAAGTGCTTCTCGATTATGCGTAATTTCTTTTCTTCCTGTATTCTCCCTTCCTCTAAAATATTCTTTGATATCTCTAAGGAATTGTTTGGGAGAGATCTTCGCTGAACCGTCGAAGTGCTTGGGCCGATCATCATAATTTTTAATGATATTAATAATGGGAGTACTATCACTCTGGTTGCTTCCGTTCATCATATCCAAGTCTCGCCTGTTCGAGTCGATTGTTACTGAAGGTGTGTTTTCTCTTTCTTGTACTTGTGTTTCCATAACTCTTTGCCGTTCACTTGAGTTCGAAAACACAGATTTCGCCGATTGGTTTTCTACCCTCATCTCCTGAAGTTCTTTCCTTATTTGTTTCATTTCCTCATCGGTCTTCTCCATCTTCCGCTCTGAATTAGCCTTATCAGTTTCCATTTTCTTCTTCAGTTCATTTATTTTGTCGGCTACCTGATCTGAAGCTCGGTTAAATTTTCCTACTAAGTCTTGTTGTTTCAGGCTTAGTCCTTCCATGCCCTTCGCTATTTCACTTATCTTCACATCTCTTGATAGTTTCCTGTCCTTCAGTTATCTTCTTCTTTATTTCATTTACTTCTTCCCATTTCTTCTCATTACTGCCTTTGATTTCCTCTAGCTTGTCAGTTAGTTTGGCAATTTCCTCATCCACCAGTGCTGTGATGATATTTGGATTCTGTACCACTTCTGCCCTCATTCTGTTTATCTCCTCTCGCATCTCTTGGTTTTTATTTTCCATGGTTTCGGTCAACTCGGCACGCAAACCTTGTATTTCATTTCTGACTCCAAAAAATTCTTCAGTCATCTTTTCCTGTTTCCCTTTTAATTCTTGGATCATCCCTTTATGTTCGCTTTCTATTCTGCTGACGATTTCCTCCATAGTCTCCTTTTGCTTCAGTTGCCACTCTTCCTGTTTCTTGTCCAACTCCTGTATTAGTTCGTGGCGTTCTTTTCTCCTTTCTTCAACTTGCTTCTCATATAATTCCTTTATCTCCTTTCCTCTATCCTCAATTTGTTTTTGTTGCCATTCTATTAATCTTCGTTCCTTTTCTGCTCGTCTTCTTTCCTTTTCCTCTTCCTGCTTTTTCTCCCTCTCTTCGCGTTCTTTTTTCTCCTTCTGTTTTTCTTCTTCCTGCTTTTTCAAATACTCTAAGAACCACATCGGGGTTCCCTCATGTCTTTCCTGTATTTCTCTCATTTCTTCTTCCTGACCCCTTCTGGTCTGTATTCTTCCTTGCATCGCCATGTTTCCGTCAAGTAAAATTCTATTTAGTATGCTTTCATTAAATTCCTAACAATTCTTCAATTTTCCTACGGTACTCTAAATTTCCTAGCAATCCTCTAAGTTCACAGGGTATAAATACACATACATATATATAACACAATTCACAGCTCCTTAAACTACTTATACTAAAATAGTCTCTTATGTCACTATCGTGCACTAGGTTAAAGTTTCTTGTTTCCAATCACTTATGATATGGATGGACCTTGCTGGAAACAGCATCATCTTACCAGGTAGACCATGAACAACTAGACCATGAATTCGGATTTTGTCATTTTGAATTCACTCCGGAACTGATCATAATAGAAGAAAATAAATTATTACTATATGGCATTTAGCCTACCTTCTACATACACAAGCCTACATAGCCTTTAACATGTGCAATATTTTTTTAAAATAAAAATCAGTTAAAATTAACTCATATTATTAATATGACCAGAGGAAAATAAACACTTAACAAACCTCATTCACTCCTCAACATTGATCATTTCATTTAATATGACTTTATACTCATATATATTATGCCCCCTTCTCCATCACAGACTCTCGTCATATATCTTGCAAACATTACAAACCTAATAAATCCTTTCCATACAATATCTCTACATATTATTATCTATGTTGATCAATATTATCTGAACTTATTGTATTCCATAACAATACGTTCCCACGGCGACTTCTCTTCTCGGTCACAGTATAGGAGCTAGCTGAAATATTCTAATATTCAATCTCTTTCTTGACGATCCCGCGGTGTCTTTCACTTCTGGTCACCGTTGGTACTCCAATTTAATGCATTATACTCCCACGGTGTCTTTCTCTTCTACTCACGTTGGTGCGACAACTTAATGTGCTTTCCCGCGGTGTTTTTCTTTTAAATAGCCTCACGATTAGGCAGCAATTAAATGTGGCCGCGGAGTATTTCTCTTCAGTTAGGCCCCACGTTGGGCGCCAATTAAATGTAACCCGTCGGTCAGTGCAACCTATCCCGATGCCTCAATCTATGTTGCTGCGCCACGATGGGCGACCGATTAATGCAACCAACGGGTTAAACATTCTTTGCCCGATACCTCCATTCTCTAACTCGACGCTTGGCAGCCTAGTTTGGCGAAATGGAATCGCTCAGCGGATACCTCAGGGTTTAATTATGGCTAGTAGGACCTGTAATCCTACTGTAGAATTCGCTTAACGTGGATCCATGAGAAATCCGAGCCACGGATGTCACCCATCGTTATTTACGACATTATAATAATCACCGCCAACTACCTTATTAGAGTTTTGACCTCGAGAAACTTGCCATGGTAAAATGAATACTTAATTATACGATTCCTTACTTCACTATACATTAACTTACAATCTAGACCTTAATTAAAGAACTCATGACACCAGCAATTGTAGAAAAACAACCAAATATTTATTAATAAAATACTAAATTACTAATTTCCATATTATGTAACGCAGTATTCAAATTGACTGATAATATGTATGAAAATATGTATGAGTCAGCGCTGGCTCGTATGATAAATAAAAAATAATATTCAGTATTTAAATTAATGAAATGATCAGTTCCTTTGTGAAGTTGAAATTCAAAAATTACACATTTACAACAGATCACTGGACCTTATCCGAGTTCCACTTCGCATTTTAAATATAAGTAAAACATCGACACAATATACTCGTTCCGAAAGTTCACTTTCTTTAGTCTTATTTAAGCACTCTCACCTGGATACAATATCCAGCTGCAATGAATCTCTAATACACTGATAAGTGAAGTGTAAATAAATTGGAATTCGTTTAAGTAGGTCTAATGGAATTTTAGGAAATCGAAAATAAATCTGAATATTTTAAATTAAATCTTAATAAAATCCGAAGTCATGATTTTGTTGCACTGCTCTCGTTGTGCGTTGAAACTACATATGAACTAAGGCATTCCTTCCTAGTGCCTGTTAAATTCGGCTCCTACTCTTGCCTTTCCCTAGTTGAAGTTCGTAAATAAAAATGTACGTTCAAACGGAGAATATTAACTGATCTAGCTATCTATCTAACTTCAGCATAATCTTTGGCTGTCCCACACATGCCCTTGTCGGTTCTATGTCCCATTAAATAGTTATATTTCAATAACATTTAACCACAATGCAAGCTACACTACTCTCTTGCAAATAACATGGAAGCGCTTAACTGTGAGGTTTGGCAAACATCATCTTATATATATATCGGTGTCGTAATGCTTTTGGTTATCTACAGCTATTCAAAGTCGAAGTATTCTAATATTCATTATAAAACATCTACACTGAAATGCAATTACGTCACGAGCATACATCTATAGTAATACATGCAGTTCGTACCTTGGCTTAAGTAGCTCCTGCGGTGTGGGCACTCTTACGCAAATAAAACATATACTTCACTAGTAGTGTGGCACAACTTAACTTGCAGGTACACGATGGTCCTGCATCGCGTAACAAACATCTCAAATCACTATCCATAACTCGTAACTTTCCTCAATTATCATATTCATATTCTCATTATAACATCAATCTAATATCAGCACCGTAGCCTCCATAATAATATATCGCGTTCCAAACTTGACGACTACGTAAAACTACCACACTGTTTCTTAATAAAATTCACAAGTCGCAGATCCTCATAACCTATCGACGAGTTCAATGCCCCTTTCTATGAACCAACAAATGCGTAATTCCATGTTTCTTTCTACACCGCGCACATCCATTCGTGACGTCAACTTAATTCATTACATCAATGAAATCTCTATAATCTCTCATTATGTCAATTCAATCAGCTGTTTCATATTTCTCTTCAAAACTCACGCTTCCTACAAGTATTCTAGTCGATATAGCATAACTTCTGCTATGTTATTAACTCGTAATTATGACTTAATTATCTCACACTTAGATGATAATCATCACTTGCATTGCCTTCTTATCGGCCTACAATTAGCCATCAGCACATACCTAAGGTACATGTGTAAGCAAACCAAAAATTATGCAATATAATGTTATGAATGACTTAGCTCGCTCATAGTTGTCCCTGGTCCAGCTGTTCCATTCCCATTGGATGTAGATGGGTCTTCGGTTCGGTCACGGGTAAGACATCTGGAACGTCATCCGCTCCTCCGCTCTGGTAGTATTATCTGGTTACCCGTCGCCTTCTTTTCGTCATGGCTCGGTCGGATGGTTACCCGTCGCCTTCCTCGTCATTTCCTGGTCGTATGGTAAGATGAATTGTTCCCAGGTCGGTCCATCATGTGAATTCAGTGCATCATCTTGATCATCTTCTTGACAATCTCAAAATCGAAGCTAGTAATATTACGATATGTTGCCATTTTACTATTGACGTCGTTTATCCTTAAATTTTAATTTATTTCGTAGCTCCTCGTCGTCTTCGCAATTTCTTACGTATCGACTTCAGTACTTTTATTTTCGTCTTAACCGTTTGAATTTTGGTGAAGACTGATACTTTATTCTTATTTAATCGCCGTATTCTTTCCTTTCTTTTATATGCGCAGTCCTTTGCTTCTCCAAATCAAATATTACGATTACGGTAATTGCGTCCGCTCTCGATGCCGTGCAAATTTCAAGATGAAGATTTTCAATAATAAACTTTTTCTATTTTTTTGAAAACAATACTGTGCACCGTCCACTGTCCATCTTACTCGAAAACACTACCATTCCGTGAAATATATGGCCCTCTGAGACATCATAGCAGGCGACTATTCCATGCTTGCTTTAGATTACTAGGCCCATACCTTAGGTCGGCGCCATTTTGTAATCTGTCGTGGACGTGCGAACGAGCACATTTTTAAATCCTGGGCCGACATAATGATCTGAAAGCCGTACTCATAGAGCGGACTGTTATGTCAGGATGGCCGAGCGGTCTAAAGCGCTGCGTTCAGGTCGCAGTCCACTCTGTGGGCGTGAGTTCGAATTCCACTTCTGACGAGAAGTTTTTATCCGCTTTATTTCTCCACTTCTTAGTAACTCCACTCAACCTCGGGAGGTCACACGAGTAGGGAGTTCGATTCCCACCTCAGCCATTCTCGAAGTGGTTCTCTGGTTTCTCACTTCTCCTCCAAGCAAATGTCATGATGACACCAAACATATGGCAACGCCCGCCTTCCTTCTGCCTTGTCTATCCCTTTCAAACTTTCCATCCTCACATGAGATCCCATTTCAGCATAGCAGGTGAGGACGCCTGGGCGAGGTACTGTTCCTCCTCGCCAGTTGTATCCTCGCCCCAAAGTCTGAATAAATAAATAAATAATAATAATGACAATCCAGCATGTTACTTACTTACTTAATCAGTTTACCCTCCAGGGTTGGTTTGTCCCTCGGACTCAGCGAGGGATCCCACCTCGATCGCCTCAAGGACAGTGTCCTGGAGAGAGACATTGGGTCGGAGGATACAACTGGGGAGAATGCCCAGTACGTCCCCCAGCCGGCCTCACCTGCTATGCTATGCCTTGTGCGGGGATAGGAAATGTGAAAGGGATAGACAAGGAAGCGCCCGTGGCCTGGAGGAGAAGTGGGAAACCACGGAAAACCACCTTCAAGACGGCCGAGATTGGAATTGAACCCATCTCTACTTATTTGATCTCCCGAGGGTGAGTGGACCCCGTTCTAGCCCTCGTATCACTTCTCAAACTTCGTGGCAGAGCCGGGAATCGAACCCAGGCTCCGGGGGTGGCAGCTAATCACACTAACCACTTCACCACAAAGGCGGACATGGAGCATGTTTCCAATTTAAATTACTGATAGTATCTGGATTGAGCGAGTGCTGCAAGCTCTCTTTGTCGCAAGCACTAAATAAGATATGAATAGTCTGCTGCGTTAACAATCATCCCCCTGTAAGTGGAGGCGGTACAATAACATTCACGGTATCCCCTGCCTGTCGTAGGAGTCAACTAAAAGGGGCCCTAAAGGCTCTTAACTTGGGAGCATGGGTTGGCAACCACTGGGCCCTCAGCCGAGTCCTAGCATTGCTTCCAATTACTTGTGCCTCACTTTCATCTATCCTATCCAACCTCCCTTGGTTAACTCTTGTTCTTTTCCGACCCCGACTGTATTAGAGCAGTCGAGGTCTAGGGAGTCTTTCATTTTATCGCCCTTCGTGGCCCTTGTCTTCCTTTTTTCCTCTCCCATTACTGATATATAGAGGATGGTTACCTAGTTGAATTTTCTCTTAAAACCTCCATAATTCTTTCTTTCTTAATCTCTACCGCCTCAAGGACAGTGTCCTGGAGCGTGAGACATTGGGTCGGGGGATACAACTGGGGAGAATGACCAGTACCTCGCCCAGGCGGCCTCACCTGTTATGCTGAACAGTGGCCTTGCGGGGGGATGGGAAGATTGGAAGGGATAGACAAGGAAGAGGGAAGGAAGCGCCCGTGGCCTTAAGATAGGTATCATCCCTGCATTTGCCTGGAGGAGAAGTGGGAATACACGGAAAACCTCTTCCAGGATGGCTGAAGTGGGAATCGAATACACCTCTACTCAGCTGACCTCTCGAGGCTGAGTGGAGCCCGTTCCAGCCCTCGTACCACTTTTCAAATTTCGTGGCAGCTATTCACACTAACCACTACACCAAAGAGGCGACCACCATCATTAACGATCAATATTAGGTTATTAAGAGCCTCCGTGGCTCAGGCGGCAGCGCGTCGGCGTCACACCGCTGGATACCGAGCTTAAAATCACAGTCCCGCGGATGCGGGACAGGTTTTTCTCCGGGTACTCCGGTTTTCCCTGTCATCTTTCATTTCAGCAACACTCTCCATTATCATTTCATTGCATTTATCAGTCATTAATAAATCACGTGGGAGTGGCGACCTCATTATAATTTTCTTCCTTTCTTAATTTGTTTAGCCTCCAGGGTTGGCTTTTCCTTCGGACTCAGCGAGGGATCCAACCTCTACAGCCTCAAGGGCAGTGTCCTGGAGCTTCAGAATCTCGGCCGGGGGATAAAACTGGGGAGTATGACCAGTACCTCACCCAGGCTGCCTCACCTGTTATGCTGAACAGTGGCCTTGCGGGGGGATGGGAAGATTGGAAGGGATAGACAAGGAAGAGGGAAGGAAGCGCCCGTGGCCTTAAGTTAGGTACAATCCCGGCATTTGCCTGGAGGAGAAGTGGGAAACCACGGAAAAACACTTCCAGGATAGCTTGGGTCTGAATCGAACCTACCTCTACTCAGTTGACCTCCCGAGGCTGAGTGGACGCAGTTCCAGCCCTCGTACCACTTTTCAAATTTCGTGGCAGAGCCTGGAATCGAACTCGGGCCTCCGGGGGTGGCAGCTAATCTCTCTAACCACTACACCCCAGAGGCGGACCCCATTATAATAATAGCCTGTATATGGTTCATTAATTACATCTATGCCATTGCTGGCAGGATGTAGTATTTACAGTGCACTATGTCTTTTGGTATGGGCTAGAATGCATTTGTTACTTTCATTGACTGTCTCGGTCTCATCCTTGTCTTTGACAATATGAAAGTGACCGTGGTATGAGCGATTCTAGAAACACCGTTCCTTACGCAGCCAGTCTCTGTTATGAATGGTGTGAAAACATCGCTCATGCATGCATTTCATTGGGCATGGCAGACTGTTATGTAATGAAAACTTATGACTCAGTGAGGAAAGCAACGGGAAAATACATCAATTCTCGTTTCCCCCCTTTTTTTTTTTTTTTTTTTGCTAGTTGTTTTACGTCGCACCAACACAGATAGGTCTTACGGTGACGATGGGACAGGAAAGGGCTAGGAGTGGGAAGGAAGAGGCCGTAGCCTTAATTAAGGTACAGCTCTAGCATTTGCCTGGTGTGAAAATGGGAAACCACGGAAAACCATTAACAGGGCTACCGACAGTGGGGTTCGAACCTACTATCTCCCGAATACTGGATACTGGCCGCACTTACGCAACTGCAGCTATCGAGCTCGGTCCTCATTTCCCTAGTATGCCTATTCAGTAACACCTAGACTATCTATGACAGCTGTTTGGTGGAGTTGTAGAGGATTAAACCAGCCTTTGGGCTGAATACCCAACTTACAATTACATCCCTTACCCAGTCGAAGACTGGAAAACAGATTGTAGGTTTCCATTTTCAATAAATCATGGGCCGATGTAAGCATCTTAAGCCCTACTGATAGAATGGCTCGTTGTGTCAGGATGGCCGAGCGGTCTAAGGCGCTGCGTTCAGGTCGCAGTCCACCCTGTGGGCGTGGGTTCGAATCCCACTTCTGACAAGACATTTTATCTGCCTTATTTCTACAGAGCATTGCCCGAAGTAAGTAGTAGTAACGGGGGCCCGGGTTCGATTCCCCGTCCTGCCATGAAATTTGAAAAGTGGTATGAGAGCTGGAATGGGGTCCACTCAGCTTCGGGAGGTCAAATGAGTATAGAGGTGGACTCGATTCCCAACTCAGCCATCCTGGAAGTGGTTTTTCGAGCTCGATAGCTGCAGTTGCTTAAGTGCGGCCAGTATCCAGTATTCGGGAGATAGTGGGTTCGAGCCCCACTGTCGGCAGCCGTGAAGATAGTTTTCCGTGGTTTCCCATTTTCACACCAGGCAAATGCTGGTTGTACCACGGCCGCTTCCGTCCTATTTCTAGCCCTTTCCTGTCCCATCGTCGTATTGGTCGGTGCGACGCAAAGCAAAAAGAAAAAAGACCAAGACAACTTCCTTCCCTCTTCCTTGTCTATTCTTTCCAATCTTCCCATCCTCACACGAGATCCCTGTTCTGCAGAGCAGCTGAAGCCGCCTGAGCGAGGTACTGGTCCTCCTCCTCAGTTTTCACCTCCACGACTCAAGTCACACGCTCCAGGACACTGCCCTTCAGGCGGTAGAGGTGGAATCCCTCGCTGAGTCCGAGGAAAAACCAACCCTGGAAGGTAAATAGATTAAGAAGAAGAAGACTAATTCTTGTTAACGGAGTCCACTCAGCCTCGGGAGGTCAACTGAGTAGAGAGGTGTTCGATTCCCACCTCAGCCATTCCCGAAGTGGTTTTCCGTGGTTTCCCACTTTTCCTCCAAGCAAATGCCAAGATGGTACGTAACTTAAGGACTTCCTCTTCCGTGTCTATCCCTTCCAAACTTCCCATTCTCACACGAGATTCCTGTTCAGCATAGCAGGTGAAGCCGCCTGAGCGAGGAACTGGTCCTCCTCCTTAGTTTTCATCTCCCCGACTCAAGTCGCACGCTCCAGGACATTGCCCTTCAGGCGGTAGATTGGGATCCCTCGCTGAGTGGTGGTGGTGGTGGTGATTAGTGTTTTAAAAGGAAGTACAACTAGGCAACCATCCTCTATATAACACTAATCAGAGAGAAAAATTGGAAGGGGTCCAACAATTCGAAAAATGAAGATATCGGCGAAAGGAAGAAAGGGCCACGAAGGGCGTGAAAATGAAAGACTCCCTAGCCTTCGCAAACCTAATAGCGTCGGGGTCGGAAAAGGACAAGAGTTGACCAAGGGAGGTCGGATAGGATAGATGAAAGCGAGGAGCCTGGCACAAGTAAGTGGAATCAATGTCAGGACTCAGCTAAGGGCCCCGTGGTCGCCAACCCACGCTCCAAAGTTCAGAGCCCCTGAGGCCCCTTTTAGTCGCATCTTACGACATTCAGGGAATACCGTGGGTGTTATTCTACCACCGCCACCCACAGGGGGATCCCTCGCTGAGTCCGAGGGAGAAACCAACCGTGGAGGGTAAAGAAAGAATATTAATGGGAAGACACTGGGAAGGATGACCAGCATCTCGCTCAGGTGGCCTCACCAGCTATGCTGAACAGGGGCCTACGTTGGGAAGATTGGAAAATGAAGATTGGAAAGGATAGCAAGGAAGAGGGAAGGAAGCGGCCGTGGCCTTAAGTTAGGTATCATCCCGGCATTTGCATGGAGGAGAAGTGGGAAACCACGGAAAACCTCTTCGAGGATGCCTCAGGTGGGAATCGAACACACCTCTACACAGTTGACCTCCCGAGGCATGTTCATCATCATCATCTGTTTACCCTCCAGGTTCGGCTTTTTCCCTCGGACTCAGCGAGGGATCCCACCTCTACCGCCTCAAGGGCAGTGTCCTGGAGCTTCAGACTCTTGGTCGGGGGATACAGCTGGGGAGTATGACCAGTACCTCGCCCAGGCGTGTAGGGGGATGGGAAGATTGGAAGGGATAGGCAAGGATGAGGGAAGGAAGCGGCCGTGGCCTTAAGTTAGGTACCATCCCGGCATTCGCCTGGAGGTGAAGTGGGAAACCACGGAAAACCACTTCGAGGATGGCTGAGGTGGGAATCGAACCCACCTCTACTCAGTTGACCTCCCGAGGCTGAGTGGACCCCGTTCCAGCCCTCGTACCACTTTTCAAATTTCGTGGCAGAGCCGGGAATCGAACCCGGACCTCCGGGGGTGGCAGCTAATCACGCTAACCACTACACTACAGAGGCGGCGGCATGTTTCCTATTTAAATTTCAATTAGTATTTAGATCGAGCTGGTACTGGAAGTTCTCATTGTCCCAAGCACTAAATAGGATATTAATCGTCTTCCGCATATCAATATTACATCATTAAATCCTGGGCCGACGTACTGATCTTAAGCCGTGCTGATAACCTTAGCTAAAGTGTCAGGATGGCCGAGCGGTCTAAGGCGCTGCGTTCAGGTCGCAGTCCACTCTGTGGGCGTGGGTTCGAATCCCACTTCTGACAACAAGTTTTTATCTGCTTTTTTCCTCTATTTCTTAGTAACTAAGTCAACTCAACCTCGAGGGGTGGGGGTGGGATTTCGATTCCCACCTCAGCCATTCTCGAAGTGGTACTCTGGTTTCTCACTTCTCCTCGAAGCAAATGTCAAGAAGACACCAAACTTAAGGCCACGGCCGCCTTCCTTCTACCTTGTCTACCCCTTCCAATCTTCCCATCCTCTGAAGAGATTCCATTTCAGCATAGCAAGTGAGGACACCTGGGCGAGGTACTGTTCCTCCAGCCCAGTTTTCATCTTCTCACGCTCCAGCACATAGTCCTTCAGGCGGTAGGGGTGGAATTCCTCGTTGAATCCGAGGGAAAGCTAACCATGGAGTGTAAACGTGTTAATTAATTAATTAATTAATAATTAATTAATGTCCGCCTCTGTGGTGTAGTGGTTAGTGTGATTAGCCGCTACCCCCGGAGGCCCAAGCTCGATTCCCGGCTCTGCCACGAAATGTGCACAGTGGTATGAGGGCTGGAACGGGGTTCACTCAGCCTCGGGAGGTCAACTGAGTAGAGGTGTGTTCGATTCCCAACTCAGCCATCCTGGAAGTGGTTTTTGTGATTTCCCACTTCTCCTCCGGGCAAATGCCGGGATGGTACCTGACTTAAGGCTACGGCCGCTTCCTTCCCTCTTCCATGTCTGTCCTTTCCAAACATTCCATACCCTCGCAAGGCCCCTGTTTAGCATAGCAGGTGAGGCCGCCTGGTCGATGTACTGGTCACCTCCCCAGTAGTATCCCCGCCCCAAAGTCTGAAGAAATAAATAAATAATAATAATAATAATCCAGCATATTACTTACTTACTTAATCAGTTTACCCTCCAGGGTTGGTTTGTCCCTCGGACTCAGCGAGTGATTCCACCCCTACCGCCTCAAGGGCAGTGTCCTGGGGAGAGACATTGGGCCGGGGGATACAACTGGGGAGAATGCCCAGTAGTCCCCCAACCGGCCTCATATGCTATGCTATGCCTTGTGAGGGGATGGGAATTTGAAAGGGATAGACAAGGAAGAGGGAAGGAAGCGCCCGTGGCCTGGAGGAGAAGTGGGAAACCACGTGAAACCTCTTTCAAGACGGCCGAGATTGGAATTGAACCCATCTCTACTCATTTGACCTCCCGAGGGTGAGTGGACCACGTTCCAGCCCTCGTACCACTTTTCAAATTTCGTGGCAGAGCCGGGAATTGAACCCAGGCTCCGGGGGTGGCAGCTAATCACACTAACCACTTCACCACAAAGGCGGACATGGAGCATGTTTCCAATTTAAATTACTGATAGTATCTGGATTGAGCGAGTGCTGCAAGCTCTCTTTGTCGCAAGCACTAAATAAGATATGAATAGTCTGCCGCGTTAACAATCATCCCCCTATAGGTGGAGGCGGTGCAATAACATTCACGGTATCCCCTGCCTGTCGTAGGAGTCAACTAAAAGGGGCCCTAAAGGCTCTTAACTTGGGAGCATGGGTTGGCAACCACTGGGCCCTCAGCCGAGTCCTAGCATTGCTTCCAATTACTTGTGCCTCACTTTCATCTACCCTATGCGACCTCCCTTGGTCAACTCTTGTTCTTTTCCGACCCCGACTGTATTAGAGCAGTCGAGGTCTAGGGTGTCTTTTCATTTTATCGCCCTTCGTGGCCCTTGTCTTCCTTTTTTCCTCTCCCATTACTGATATATAGAGGATGGTTATCTAGTTGAATTTTCTCTTAAAACCTCCATCATTCTTTCTTTCTTAATCTGCTTACCCTCCAGGGTTGGTTTTTCCCTCGGACGCAGCGAGGGATCCCATCTCTACCGCCTCAAGGACAGTGTCCTGCAGCGTGAGACATTGGGTCGGGGGATACAACTGGGGAGAATGACCAGTACCTCGCCCAGGCGGCCTCAACTGCTAGGGGCCTTAGTGGGGGATGGGAAGATTGGAAGGGATGGACAAGGAAGAGGGAAAGGAAGCGCCCGTGGCCGTAAGTTAGGTACCATCCCGGCATTTGCCTGGAGGAGAAGTGGGAAACCACGGAAAACCGCTTCCAGGATGGCTGGGGTGGGAATCGAACCCACCTCTACTCAGTTGACCTCCTGAGGCTGAGTGGAGCCCGTTCCAGCCCTCGTACCACTTTTCAAATTTCGTGGCAGAGCCGAGAATCGAACCCGGGCCTCCGGGAGTGGCAGCTAATCACACTAACCACTAAACCCCAGAGGCGGACCCCATTATAATAATAGCCTGTATATGGTTCATTAATTACATCTATGCTTTTGCTGGCAGGATGTAGTATTTACAGTGCACTATGTCTTCTGGTATGGGCTAGAATGCATTTGTTACTTTCATTGCCCTATCTTAGTCTCATCCTTGTCTTTGACAATATGAAAGTGACCGTGGTATGAGCGATTCTAGAAACACTGTTCCTTATGCAGCCAGTCCCTGTTATGAATGGTGTTAAAATATCGCTCATAATGTCGGTTGGTGCATGCATTAAAGTGGGCATGGCAGACTGTTATGTAACGGCAACTTCTGACTCAGTGAGGAAAGCAACGGCAAACTACATCACTCCTCATTTCCCTTTTTTTTTGCTAGTTGTTTTACGTCGCACCGACACAGATAGGTGTTACGGCGACGATGGGACAGGAAAGGGCTAGGAGTGGGAAGGAAGCGTCTGTGGCCTTAGTTAAGGTACAGCCCCAGCATTTGCCTGGTGTGAAAATGGGAAACCACGGAAAACCATTTTCAGGGCTACCGACAGTGGGGTTCGAACCTACTATCTCGCGAATACTGGATACTGGCCGCACTTAAGCGACTGCAGCTATCGAGTTCGGTCCTCATTTCCCTAGTATGCCTCTTCAGTGAGCCAATGGCCGTAGCCGTGTTGAAACACCGCATCCCGTGAGATCTCCGAAGTTAAGCAACATTGGGCGTGGTCAGGAGTTGGATGGGTTGCCACGCGCTGTTGGTGGGGGGTAAGGGAATGGAGGAGCGGAAAGGAACTGGCCACCCTACCGCACGTAAACTCGGGCTCAGGAACACCTCTGCGGGGGTTCGGACCTGCCATCGGGCAGAATAACCCTTACCTTACCCCTCTACAGTGACACCTAGCTATCTATGACAGCTGTTTGGTGGAGTTGTAGAGGATCAAAGCAGCCTTTGGGCTGAATACACTACATACAATTACAACCCTTACCCAGTCAAAGACTGGAAAACAGATTATAGGTTTCCATTTTCAATAAATCCTGGGCCGATGTAAGCATCTTAATCCCTACTGATAGAATGGCTCGTTGTGTCAGGATGGCCGAGCGGTCTAAGGCGCTGCGTTCAGGTCGCAGTCCACTCTGTGGGCGTGGGTTCGAATCCCACTTCTGACAAGACATTTTATCTGCCTTATTTCTACAGAGCATTACCCGAAGTAAGTAGCAGTAACGGTTAGATATTAGTGTGATTCTAGAAACACCCCCGGGGGCCCGGGTTCGATTCCCCGTCCTGCCATGAAATTTGAAAAGTGGTATGAGAGCTGGAATGAGGTCCACTCGGCCTCGGGAGGTCAAATGAGTAGAGGTGGACTCGATTCCCACCTCAGCCATCCTGGAAGTGTTTTTCCGAGCTCGATAGCTGCAGTCGCTTAAGTGCAACCGGTATCCAGTATTCGGGAGATAGTGGGTTCGAGCTCCACTCACGGCAGCCGTGAAAATGGTTTTCCGTGGTTTCCCATTTTCATACCAGGCAAATGCTGGCTGTACCACGGCCGCTTCCGTCCCATTTCTATCCCTCTCCTGTCCCATCGTCGTATTGGTCGGAGCGACGCAAAGCAAAAAGAAAAAAGACCAAGACAACTTCCTTCCCTTTTCCTTATCTATTCTTTCCAATCTTTCCATCCTCACACGATACCCCTGTTCTGCAGAGCAGGTTAAGCCGCCTGAGAGAGGTACTGGTCCTCTTCTCAGTTTTCACCTCCACGACTCAAGTCTCACGCTCCAGGACACTGCCCTTCAGGCGGTAGAGGTGGAATCCCTCGCTGAGTCCGAGGAAAAACCAACCCTGGAAGGTAAATAGATTAAGAAAAAGAAGACTAATTCTTGTTAACGGAGTCCACTCAGCCTCAGGAGGTCAAATGCGTAGAGAGGGGTTCGATTCCCACCTCAGCCATTCTCGAAGTGGTTTTCTCTGGTTTCCCACTTTTCCTCCAAGCAAATGCCAAGATGGTACGTAACTTAAGGACTTCCTCTTCCGTGTCTATCCCTTCCAAACTTCCCATTCTCACACGAGATTCCTGTTCAGCATAGCAGGTGAAGCCGCCTGAGCGAGGAACTGGTCCTCCTCCTTAGTTTTCTTCTCCCCGACTCAAGTCGCACACTCCAGGACATTGCCCTTCGGGCGGTAGAGGGGGATCCCTCGCTGAGTCCGAGGGAGAAACCAACCATGGAGTGTAAACGGATTAAGAAAAAAAGAAAGAAAGAAAGAAGGAAAGAAAGAAAGAAAGAAAGAAAGAAAAAAAGAAAGAAAGAAAGTATAGGAGAAATGCTCCATTAATATGTGAGGGATCCCACCTCTACCGCTTCAAGGGCAGCGTCCTGGAGAGAGACATTGGGTCTGGGGATACAACTGGGGCGAATGCCAAGTACGTCGCCCAGGCGGCCTCACCTGCTATGCTCTGCCTTGTGAGGGGATGGGAAAATTGAAAGGGATAGAAAAGGAAGAGGGAAGGAGGCGCCCGTGGCCTGGAAGAGAAGTGGGAAACCACGGAATACCACTTTCAAGACGGCCGAGATTTTAATTGAACCCATCTCTACTCATTTGACCTCCCGAAGGTGAGTGGACCCCGTTCCAGCCCTCGCACCATTTTTCAAATTTCGTGGCAGAGCCGGGAATCGATCCAAGGCCTCCGGGGGTGGCAGCTAATCACACTAACCACTTCACCAAAGAGGCGGACATGGAGCATGTTTCCAATTTAAATTACTAATAGTATCTGGATTGAGCGAGTGCTGCAAGCTCTCTTTGTCGCAAGCACTAAATAAGATATGAATAGTCTGCCGCGTTAACAATCATCCCCCTGTAAGTGGAGGCGGTACAATAACACTCACGGTATCCCCTGCCTGTCATAGGAGTCAACTAAAAGGGGCCCTAAAGGCTCTTAACTTGGAAGCATGGGTTGGCAACCATTGGGCCCTCAGCCGAGTCCTGGCATTGCTTCCACTTACTTGTGCCTCACTTTCATCTATCCTATCCGACCTCCCTTGGTCAACTCTTGTTATTTTCCGACCCCGACTGTATTAGAGCAGTCGAGGTCTAGCGAGTCTTTCATTTTATCGCCCTTCGTGGCCCTTGTCTTCTTTTGGCCGATACCTTCATTTTTCAAAGTATCGGGACCCTTCCGTTTTTCCTCTCCGATTACTGATATATAGAGGATGGTTACCTAGTGGAACTTTCTCTTAAAACCACCATCATTCTTTCTTTCTTTATCTGCTTACCCTCCAGGGTTGGTTTTTCCCTCGGACGCAGAGAGGGTTCCCACCTCTACCGCCTCAAGGGCAGTGTCCTGGAGCGTGAGACATTGGGTCTTTGGATACAACTGGGGAGAATGACCAGTACCTCGCCCAGGCGGCCTCAACTGCTAGGGGCCTTAGTGGGGGATGGGAAGATTGGAAGGGCTAGACAAGGAAGAGGGAAGGAAGCGCCCGCGGCCTTGGGTTAGGTACCATCCCGTCATTTGCCTGGAGGAGGAGTGGGAAACCAGAGAAAACCACTTCAAGGATGGCTAGGGTGGGAATCGAACCCACTTCTACTCAGTTGACCTCCCGAGGCTGAGTGAACCCCGTTCCAGCCCTCGCACCACTGTTCAATTTTCGTGGCAGAGCCGTGAATCGAACCCGGGCCTCCGGGGGTTGTAGCTAATCACACTAACCACTACACCAAAGAGGCGGACCCCATTATAGTAATAGCCTGTATATGGTGCATTAATTACATCTATGCCTTTGCTGGCAGGATGTAGTGTTTACAGTACGCTATGTCTTCTGGTATGGGCTAGAATGCATTTGTTACTTTCATTGCCCTATCTCAGTCTCATCCTTGTCTTTGACAATATGAAAGTGACCGAGGTATGCGCGATTCTAGAAACACCGTTCCTTACGCAGCCAGTCTCTGTTATGAATGGTGTGAAATTATCGCTCATAGTGTCGGTTTGTGCGTGCATTTCAGTGGGCATGGCAGACTGTTATGTAATGGCAACTTCTGACTCAATGAGGAAAGCAACGAGAAACTACATCACTCCTCATTTCCCTTGTATGCCTCTTCAGTAACACCTAGGCTATCTATGACAGCTGTTTGGTGGAGTTGTAGAGGATCAAACCAGCCTTTGGGCTGAATACCCTACATACAATTACATCCCTGACCCAGTCAAAGACTGGAAAACAGATTGTAGATTTCCATTTTCAATAAATCCTAGGCCTATGTAAGCATCTTAAGCCCTACTGATAGAATGGCTCGTTGTGTCAGGATGGCCGAGCGGTCTAAAGGCGCTGCGTTCAGGTCGCAGTGCACTCTGTGGGCGTGGGTTCGAATCCCACTTCTAACAAGACATTTTATCTGCCTGATTTCTACAGAGCATTGCCCGAAGTAAGTAGTAGTAACAGTTAGATATTAGTGTGATTCTAGAAACAGTCCCGGAGGCCCGGGTTCGATTCCCGTCCCTGTCACGAAATTTGAAAAGTGGTATGAGAGCTGGAATGGGGTCCACTCGGCCTCGGGAGGTCAAATGAGTAGAGGTGGACTCGATTCCCACCTCAGCCATCCTGGAAGTGGTTTTCCGAGCTCGATAGCTGCAGTCGCTTAAGTGCGGCCAGTATCCAGTATTCGGGAGATACTGGGTTTGAGCCCCACTCTCGGCAGCCGTGAAGGTAGTTTTCCGTCCTTTCCCATTTTCACACCAGGCAAATGCTGGCTGTACCATGGCCGCTTCCTTCCCATTTCTAGCCCTTTCCTGTTCCATCATCGTATTGGTCGGTGCGACGAAAAGCAAAAGCAAAAGCAAAAAAAAAAAAAAAAGACCAAGACAATTTCCTTCCCTCTTCCTTGTCTATTCCTTGCAATCTTCCCATCCTCAAACGATACCCCTTGTTCTGCAGAGCAGGTGAAGCCGCCTGAGCGAGGTACTGGTCCTCCTCCTCAGTTTTCACCTCCACGACTCAAGTCACACGCTCTAGGAGACTGCCCTTCAGGCGGTAGAGGTGGAATCCCTCGCTGAGTCCGAGGAAAAAGCAACCCTGGAAGGTAAATACATTAAGAGGAAGAAGAAGACTAATTCTTGTTAACGGAGTCCACTCTGCCTCGGGAGGTCAAATGAGTAGAGAGGGGTTCGATTCCCACCTCAGCCATTCTCGAAGTGGTTTTCTCTGGTTTCCCACTTTTCCTCCAAGCAAATGCCAAGATGGTACGTAACTTTATGACTTCCTCTTCCTTGTCTATCCCTTCCAAACTTACTATTCTCACACGAGATCTCTGTTCAGCATAGCAGGTGAAGCCGCCTGAGCGTGGAACTGGTCCTCCTCCTTAGTTTTCATCTCTGCGACTCAAAGTCTCACGCTCCAGGACACTGCCCTTGAGGCTGTAGAGGTGGGAGTCCGAGGGAAAAACCGACCCTGGAGGGTAAACAGATTACTTTACGATTTAGATCGAGCTGGTACTGGAAGTTCTCTTTGTCACAAGCACTACATAGGATATTAATCGTCTGCCGCATATCAATAGTACATTATTAAATCCTGGGCCGACACTAGCCACCGTGTCAGGATGGCCGAGAGGTCTAAGGCGCTGCGTTCAGGTCGCAGTCCACTCTGTGGGCGTGGGTTCGAATCCCACTTCTGACAAAAGTTTTTATCTGCTTTATTTCTCCATTTCTTAGTAAGTGAGTCAACTCAACCTCGGGAGGTCAAATGAATAGGGAGGGGTTCGATTCCCACCTCAGCCATTCTCGATGGTTCTCTGGTTTCTCACTTCTCCTCCAAGCAAATGTCATGACGACACCAAACTTAAGGCCACGGCCGCCTTCCTTCTACCTTGTCTATCCCTTTCAAACTTCCCATCCTCACATGAGATCCCTTTTCAGCATAGCAGGTGAAGCCGCCTGAGCGAGGAACAGGTCATCCTCTGTAGTTTTCATCTCCCCGACTCAAAGTCTCACGCTCCAGGACATTGCCCTTCGGGCGGTAGAGGGAGATCCCTCGCTGAGTCCGAGAGAGAAACCAACCGTGGAGGGTAAACGGATTAAGAAAGGAAGAAAGAAGGAAAGAAAGAATTATAATGGAGCATTTTTCCTATACTTCTTTCTTTCTTTCTTTCTTTCTTTCTTTCTTTCTGTCTTTCTTTCTTTCTTTCTTTCTTTATCTGTTTACCCTCCACGGTTGGCTTTTCCCTCGGACTCAGCGAGGGATTCCACCTGTACCGCCTCAAAGGCAGTGTCCTGGAGCGTGAGACATTGGGTCGTGGGATACAACTGGGGAGGATTACCAGTATCTCGCCCAGGTGGCCTCAGCTGCTTTGCTTGACAGGGGCCTAGGTTGGGGTTGGGAAGATTGGAAGGGATAGTAAGGAAGAGGAAATTAAGCGGCCGTGGCCTTACGTTAGGTACCATCCCGGCATTTGCTTGGAGGAGAAGTGATTAACCACAGAAAACCACTTCGAGGATGTCTGAGGTGGGAATCGAACCCACCTCTACTCAGGTGACCACCCGAGGCATGTTTCCTATTTAAATTTCAAGTAGTATTTAGATCGAGCTGGTACTGGAAGTTCTCTTCGTCACAAGCACTAAATAGGATATTAATCGTCTGCCGCATATCAATATTACAGTATTAAATCCTGGGCCGACGTACTGATCTTAAGCCATGCTGATAACACTAGCTACCGTGTCAGGATGGCCGAGCGGTCTAAGGCGCTGCGTTCAGGTCGCAGTCCACTCTGTGGGCGTGGGTTCGAATCCCACTTCTGACAAAGTATTTTCCTACAGAGCATTGCGGAATGAAATAGTAGTAATAGTTCTTGTGACAACAAACGTCTGTTATCAAGATGCTTCCAATGAGAATATGTTCTGTCATATCATTCTTAACAAAAATAGGACTCTGCTTGCTGCGCCTCCTGTCGCGAACAGAGGTACAGAAATAATCGAGGCCGTGTTTTGATTCCCTTCCATAAAAGGCCCACTGGTGTGACGTGAGCTATTCAGTTGCGGCAGCCGGTCATCACGGTGGTGGCCAAAATACATTGGCTAACAACATATCTTATAAGTATGAATGAATGAAGGAACTACAGTTCTCCCTCTATCACTGGGGAACCCTTGTGGTTGGGAACAGTAGAATGCATCCACGGTATCCCGTGCACGTCGGAAGAGACGACTAAAAGAGGGACCAGGGGCTTCCAAATTGGGAGCGTTGGTTGGCAACCGCGGCTCCCCTAGCTGAGTGTGGCATTGTTTCCACTTACTTATGCCGCCTCCTCTCTGTGACCTTTCATACCTGACCTCTTTTGGTCAACTCTTGTTATCTTCCGACCCTGACGGTATTGTAAACTCCAAGGCTTAGGGAGTGTTTCATTTACCTACATTATTGGGGTGGGCACTTGATGCAGATTTGGCTCCGTTTTACGGTGCATTATTAAATCCTGGGCCGACGTACTGATCTTAAGCCGTGCTGATAACACTAGCTACCGTGTCAGGATGGCCGAGCGGTCTAAGGCGCTGCGTTCAGGTCGCAGTCCACTCTGTGGGCGTGGGTTCGAATCCCACTTCTGACAAAGTATTTTCCTACAGAGCATTGCTGAATGAAATGGTAGTAATAGTTCTTGTGACAACAAACGTCTGTTATCAAGATGCTTCCAATGACGCCAACACTCTGCGATCGGATTTATTCACCATTGGGAGTCTCTGTGGTGTGTGGTAGTGGTTCCGCTCTTTTCCTTTTTTCCTCCAGGCAACTGCCGCGATGGTACCTAACTTAGGGCCACGGCCGCTTCCTTCCCTCTTTCTTGTCTATTCCTTCCAATCTCCCCAACCCCCCCTCACCTCACAAGGCCCCTGTTCAGAATAGCAGTGAAGCAGTGGTAGTGAAGAGAAGTGTATTAAGGCAAACTCATCTACTCAATCCCTGAGCGAACAAAACCTCCGTCCCGGCCGACAATCGAACCCGGGGCCCTCTGAACTGACCGCTAACCATTCGGCCAAGGAGCCAGTCCCTCTACCCATGCTTAGCGTTGTAACATAGAAGATCTTGCGTCTGTGTCAAATGAGAAGCTACTTTCATTGCGGTCGTTTTTATGAAGTTAAAAAATAGTTTAGTCCGCCTCTGTGGTGTAGTGATTTGTGTGATTAGCTGTCATCCCGGAGACCCGGGTTCGATTCCCGGCTATGGCACGAAATTTGGAAAGTGGTACGAGGACTGGAGTGGGATCCACTCAGCCTCGGGAGGTCAAGTGAGTAGAGGGGGTTCGATTCCTACCTCATCCATCCTCGAAGTGGTTTTCCGTCGTTTCCCACTTTTCCTCCAGGCAAATGCCGGGATGGTACCTAACTTAAGGCCACGGCCACTTCCTTCCCTCTTTCTTGTCTATTATTTCCAATCTCCCCTCCCCCCTCCCCCACAAGGCCCCTGTTCAAAATAGCAGGTGCGGCCGCCTGGGCGAGGTAGTGGTCCTGTTCCCCAGTTGTATCACCGACCAAATGTTTAACGCTCCATGACATTGCCCTTGAGGCGGTAAAGGTAGGATCCCTCGCTGAGCCCGAGGTAAAAATCAACCCTGAAGTGTAAACAGATTAAGAAAGAAAAAAGAAAGAAAGGAAGAAGCAATGCATACTAATAATAGGAAGAGGAATTTTCGGGATTGGCGTGATCTACCAAGACAGATGTTCGATAAATTTCCCAACGTCTTTGACATTATTTAAGAAAAGACTAGGTAAACAACTGATAGGGATTCTGCCACTTGAGCTACTACTACTACTACTACTACTACTACTACTACTACTACTACTACTACTATTGAAACCTTTTCATTCCGTGAAGGGGACGACGGGCCTCATAGACCTAGACGGTAACGCCGTCTCTCAGGGCACCCCCTGTGGGTGGGGGCGGTAGAATAATACACACGGTACCCCCTGCCTGTCGTAAGAGGCTACTGAAAGGGCCCCAAGGGCTCTGAACTTTGGAGCGTGGTTTGGCGACCACGGGGCCCTTAGTTGAGTCCTGGCAATGCTTCCATTTACTTGTGCCAGGCTTCTCACTTTTATCTATCCTATCCGACCTCGCTTGGTCAGCTCTTGTTCTTTTCCGACCCCGACGGTATTAGGTTTCCGAGGGCTAGGGAGTCTTTCATTTTCACGCGCTTGTCTTTCTTTGGCTGATACCTTCATTTTTCGAAGTGTCGGATCATTTCCATTTTATCTCTCTGATTAGTGTCGTATAGAGGATGGTTGCCTAGTTGTACTTCCTCTTAAAACAGTAATCACCACCACCACGCTCTCAGGCCAGGGAGATGTATACGGTGAAGGAGATGTTTGGAGAAGTTGAGGGATTTGCCGGCCGTTGCCCATGCTAGAAATTGTCCCCGCCTTCGCCATAGTTCAGGAAAATGGAAAACCACGGAAAACCATTCTTAGGACAGCTGACAGTGGGACCAATCACTGTCCGTCTCCCGAATGCAGAGGCGTAGATCCACGGCAGAGCCGCGGCCACCCCTCCTCTGCTCGGTTGGTCGATCGGAGTGCAGAGCCGTCGAACCACGGACCAGCCGTGGCCACCTGTAGGCCGAACCTCATTCTGTAACACCTGTAGATCAAGTGTGTACGTAGTTGTACGAACCATAATGTCCGCCTCCGTGGTGTAGTGGTTAGTGTGATTAGCTGCCACCCCCAGAGGCCCGGGTTCGATTCCCGGCTTTGCCACGAAATTTGAAAAGTGGTACGAGGGCTGGAACGGAGTCCACTCAGCCTCGGGAGGTCAACTGAGTAGGGAGAGGGGTTCGATTCCCTCCTCAGCCATCCTGGCAGTGGTTTTCCGTGGTTTCCCACTTCTCCTCCAGGCAAATGCCGGGATGGTACCTAACTTAAGGCCACGGTCGCTTCCTTCCCTCTTCCTTGTCTATCCTTTCCAATCTTCCCATCCTCCCGCAAGGCCCCTGTTCAGCATAGCAGGTGAGGCCACATGGGCGAGGTACTGGTAATCCTCCCCAGTTGTATCCTCAGACCCAGAGTCTGAAGCTCCATGACACTGCCCTTGAGGCGGTAGAGGTGGGATCCCTCGCTGAGTCCGACGGAAAAACCGACCCTGGAGGGTAAACAGATTACGAACGAACCATAATATATCCCACGACCTACATGAAGGTACAGGTAGATAAAAAAGAAAGATACTCCATTTGCATGTAAGGTGCGTAATAATCAACTGTAGTTGACATCACGACAAATATGAGCTACACTAGAAAAAGCTAGATCTACATTTACAGTATAGTCTATAGCTAAGAAAGGACCGGTGGCAATTTGGATTATTAAGCATAATCCGAGGAGAGAGCCGAAATTTCATCAAGCAGATATATTGGAAGGAGCTGGTAAATCTAAACGCAGATCAGTTGTGATTCGTTGATAATTATACTGTACTTAACGATTGATGTGTGTGTGTGTCTGTTTTTATTGAGAATGGGTTTTAAAATACATTAATTACATAGTAACGAACTGACCGTCGTTTATTAATTAGTGAAATGCGAATCTTTAACTTAGACTGCAATGATGGTTGTATATGCTTTGCATTAGGCGATCGTGGTGAGCGATGTTACAAGCATGCAATCAATGTCCAGCGTCATATCGCCATTGGGTATCGTTCACGACCTCTGCTGCTACTGAAGGTAAGTGCTATTTGCTTTACGTCGCACCGACACAGATAGGTCTTATGGCGACGATGGGATAGGAAAGGCCTAGGAAGTGGAAGGAATTGGCCGTGGCCTTAATTAAGGTACAACCCCGGCATTTGCCTGGTGTGAAAATGGGGAACAACGGAAAACCATCTTCAGGGCTGCCGACAGTGGGACTCGAACCCACTATCTCCCGATTACTGGATACTGGTCGCCCTTAAGCGACTGCAGCTATCGAGCTCGGTAGAAAGATTATTTGGCCTGGCATTCTTCTCGTCACACTCGGATGCAGAGGAATTCGGAACGCCATGGGGATGTTTGCAGTGGTCAAAACAGTTATAATGTTAACATATGACTCGATTAGGTGGTGGTGGTGGTGATTATTGTTTTAAGAGGAAATACAAGTAGGCAACCATCCTCTACATAACACTAATCAGAGGGAAATGTGGAAGGGATCCGACACTTCGAAAAATGAAGATATCGGTCAAAGAAAGACAAGGGCTACGAAGGGCGTGAAAATGAAAGACTCCCTAGCCCTCACAAACCTAATAGCGTTGGGGTCGGAAAAGAACAAGAGTTGACCAAGAGAGGTCGAATAGGACAGATGAAAGTGAGGAGCCTGGCACAAGTAAGTGGAAGCAATGCCAGGACTCAGCTAAGGGACCTGTGGTCGCAACCCACGCTCCAAAGTTCAGAGCCCCTGGGGCCCCTTTTAGTCGCCTCTTACGACAGGCAGGGGATACCGTGGGTGTTATTCTACCGCCCCCACCCACAGGGGGTATATGACTCGATTATTACATCTAAATATTTTGTTCACACTTTTATGTGTACTGAGTAGCCTACCGTAATGTTAAGGGAAACTTCTCACTTACTGTATATTGCAGTAATGATCGTGTTAATCTTATCACCAACTCATCTTCAGTATTATTATGACGCATTGCTCCCAGATATGAGGATCGTCCAAAGCACGAGCTGTTTTACCAGCTATCTATAGATAATGAGAAATTCTTAAATAGACTGACCAACGGTAACAGATAACGAGAAATACAGAAATAGAGAATTCAAAAGGAACTAAGCATTTCACTAGCTCTTCCGTAAAATAGGTTTTGTACAATTGCAACATGAATGCCATCTCGCAGAGATGAATGGCAGTAAAAGATACAGAGGATACACCAATAAATAAATAAATAAATAAATAAATAAATAAATAAATAAATAAATAAATAAATAAATAAATAAATAAATAAATAAATAAATAAATAAATAAATAACCACTGATCTGCATTTAAGTCTGTCTCTCTGGAGGCCGATTCCCTATCAGCTGTTTACCTAGTCTTAAATCATGTCAAAGAAGTTGGAAATTTATCGACCATCTTCCTTGGTTAACTTTTCCAATCTCTAATTCCTCTTCCTGTAAACGCATAATTGCTCCCATTTGTCCTCTTGAATTCCAAATTAAACTTCATGCTATGAACTTTCGTACTTTCAAAAACTCTATTCAGACTTATTTGCCATTCCATTCCATCTTTGCACTGACTCTCCGAAACATACCGTTTAGTCGAGTAGCTCGTTTCCTTACTTCCAAGTCTTCCCAGCTCAAAGATTGCAACCTTTTCGTAACACTACTCTTTTGTCGGAAATCACTCAGAACAAATCGTGCTGCTTTCCTTTGGTTCTTTTCAGAGTTGGGAAGTCATTTAGCAAATGGTACTTATCGCTACGAAGGTAAGGACCATGGTAGGTATTTATCATGTAGCGGTACTAATCATAAGTAACGTAGACTAACGGTGTTCCACACATTGTGGTACTATTCACGGGTAATGTAATACGCACAGGTAACACAGACTATGGTGTTTCTCACATAGGTGTACTAATCGCTCGGACTCGTACTGTCCCGTGGTGTTCCTCACATAGTGAGTACTAATCACAGCTAACACAGACCTAGGGTGACGCTCATATACAGTAGTGGTACTAATCACGGGCAACGCGCAGACCCGTGGTGTTTCTCACAATGGTACTAATCATAGGCAACGTAAGCCCGTGGTGTTCCGCATATAGTAGTACTAATCACGGGTGCTGTAAACACATACTGATTCACCCTCTGTTGCTACTAATCACAAACCTATTGTGTAGGTACCTAAAATAGTGGTACTACTCGCAAATGTCGGACTCGTTGGCTGAAAATGGCCGGCGTACTGGCCTTCGGTTCAGAGGGTCCCGGGTTCGATTTCCGGGCGGGTCGGGGATTTCAACCTTCATTGGTCAATTCCATTAGCTCGGGGGCTGGGTGTTTGTGCTGTCCCCAACATCCCTGCAACTCACACACCACATACAGCACTATCCTCCACGACAATAACACGCAGTTACCTACACATGGCAGAGGACTGCACCTTGTTAGAAATAGCCACAAGAAATTATTATCATATTATTATTATACTCGCAAATAAAGGCAACAGAGAATAGTGAAACTAAATACATCGGTTGGCGTTTCCTCAAGGCAATGTGCGTCTTCAGTGGTACATAATTGTGAACTCCTGCTATGAGCCCCTCCCGCCTCATTTGGACCAGCCGCTGCTGTATGATCTTTTCAGGGGCTTTGGACATTGAAAAGGGCCCACACACCTTCAGTTTATCTGAACGAAAAACTGTCCGAAGAACTGAGCGACAAACTGAACGAGAAACTGAATTGAAGGTGTGTGTGGGCCAGCTTTATACTTTCTATCAGTTTATTCAGTTTTTGTGCCAGTTTCGGCGTATTTCGTTGTGAATGCGGTTGCTACGTGTTTTGTAGTTAGTGATTAAGGAAATGAGCCAGTATGCGGTGGAAGGTTGCTGTATGTTGGCTGCTTCGGCTTTAATTTTGTCCGAAAAAGAGAAGGAGAAGAAGAAGAAACGTAAGGAATGGAGCAAGCAGTGATATCTGGAGAGAAATGCTCATGGATCATGCAATGCTTTACTGTTGAAAGAATTATCGGTATCAGAAGTGAAGGATTTCATTAGTTACGTGAGAATGGATGAGGCAACATTTAACGTCTTGTTAGGTGAAGTGTTATTGTTCATATTGAAAAAAAAAACGGGAGAGTTGGCCGTGCGGTTAGGGGCGCGCAGCTGTGAGCTCGCATCCGGGAGATAGTGGGTTCGAACCCCACTGTCAGCAGCCCTGAAGATGGTTTTCCGTGGTTTCCTATTTTCACACCAGGCAAATGCTGGGGCTGTACCTTAATCAAGGCCACGGCCGCTTCCTTCCAACTCCTAGGCCTTTCCTATCCCATCGTCGCCATAAGACCCATCTGTGTCGGTGCGACGTAAAAGCAAATAGCTAAAATAGTTATGGAGGTGTAGAGTTAAGTGGCCCAAATTACACGGACTTCCCTTATATTATTTTTGTCAGTTTTCATTGATTGGTATGTATCATCTATCAACCTAATAAAGTCCATAATTTTTGTTTTCAGATCTCTAGTAATAAAGGACGATTTCCGAACTGTCTTGGAGCTGTGGATGGGAAACATATTCAAATTATAAAACGGCATGGTTCTGCGCCACGATATTACAACTACAAGGGAACATTTAGTGTTGTGTTGCTGACAATCGTTAACGCGAATTACGAATTTCTACTTTTTAACAACAATATGATGAACATACCTGCCTCATCGCTGCTTCCCAATAGAGATAAAATAGTACCTTACGTCTTTGTTTGAGATGAATCTTTGCAACTGCAAAACAACTTCATGAAGCCATTTTCATTGTCTGTGTTAAATACAGAGCGGCGGATCTACAATATAGACATTAACGGGCTAGAAGAGTGGTCGAGAATTTTTTCGGAATTTAGACAGCACGCTTTGAGATGTTTCAGAAACCGATCAAGATCCAACCGTAGAAAGTGGATATCATCATATTAGCATGTTGCTACTTGCATAATGTTTTAAGAAACATTTAGGACGCTATGTTCCTGTAGAATCACAAGAAGGTACATTGCATGTGAGAGATGAACGCAAGGGCTTTGTTCTACCGTTAAGGAACAGCAATGCTGCTTCTACTAACAACGCTAAACAAATTCGAGAGGCTTTCTATTCGTATTTTAGCAACGAAGGACTAGTGGAATGGCAAACATGATTGTGTCATCATGAGTACTTAAATATGTAAATTGAATGAATAAATAAATTAGATTCATGTCAATAATCACCTGTTTACAGAATATGTAAGCATTTAATGTTTCACTAGATACATTACATACATCATCATTATAGACTGTTATGCCTTTCAGCGATCAGTCTGCAAGCCTCTGTGAATATACTAAACGTCGCCACAATCCTCGATTTGCAACTAGTCCCGTGGCCACATTTAGTTCTATACCTCTTATCTTTAAATTGTTAGAAACTGAGTCTAACCATCGTCGTCTTGGTCTACCTCTTCTTCTCTTACCCCCCATAACAGAGTCCATTATTCTCCTAGGTTACCTATCCTCATCCATTCGCCTCACATGACCCCACCACCGAAGCTGGTTTATGCGTCCAGCTTCATCCATCGAGTTAATTCCTAAATTAGCCTTTATTTCTTCATTCCGAGTACCCTCCTGAGATTGTTCCCACCTGTTTGTACCAGCAATCATTCTCGCTACTTTCATGTCTGTTACTTCTAACTTATAAATAAGATATCCTGAGTCCACCCAGCTTTCGCTCCCGTAAGGCAAAGTTGGTCTGAAAACAGACCGATGTAAAGATAGTTTCGTCTGGGAGCTGACTTCCTTCTTACAGAATACTGTTGCTCGCAATTGCGAGCTCACTGCATTAGCTTTACTACACCTTGATTCAATCTCACTTACTATATTACCATCCTGGGAGAACACACGACCTAAATACTTGAAATTATCGACCTGTTCTAGCTTTGTATCACCAATCTGACATTCAATTATGTTGAATTTCTTACCTACTGACATCAATTTAGTATTCGAAAGGCTAATTTTCATACCATACTCACTGCACCTATTTTTCAGATCCAAGATATTAGACTCCAGGCCTTCGGCACAATCTGCCATTAAAACCAAGTCGTCAGCATAGGCCAAACTGCTTAAAGATTTCCACCTACAACTGGATCCCTCCCTGCCATTTTATACCTGTCATACGTCTCGGCCTTCTTCACTCTGTAGGAGTAAAACGGATTTTTAGTGTCCCACGGCTCGGGCAACGAAGCCTCTATGAAAATTATAGTTGCCTCTTTCTTTGTAAGTTCGGTTCTTTCCATGGTGGCGAATAGACAATAACTGACTGAGCGGCAGATCCGTGAGACCCCCTATGAGTGGGGAACGGAGGTGAAGAATACACCCACGGTATCCACTGCCTGTCATAAGAGGCGACTCAAAGGGGCTCTCATATTGGGAGCGTGAGTTGGCGACCACGGGGTCCTTACCTGAGTTTTGGCATTGCTTCCACTTACTTGTGCCAGGCTCCTCACTTTCATCTATCCTGTCCGACCTCTCTTCGTCAACTCTTATTCTTTTACGGCCCCGACGATATTATAGCATTCGAGGCCTAGGGAGTCTTTAATTTTCACGCCCTTCGTGGCCCTTGTCTTTCTTTGTCTGGCACTTCCTCTTTCGAACTGACGGATCCCTTCTTTTTTCATCTTTCTCTCTCTATCTACCCCCTGTGGGGGACGCAGGTGTAAAATACACCACGGTATCCCCTGCTTGTCGTAAGAGGCGACTAAAAGGGATGCCCAAGGAGTGATTGAATCAAAACCATGACACTACTTGTGATTAGTACCATTACGCGGGGAACACCATAGGTCGTCTTTACTTGCGAGTAATACCACTATGTTAGGTACTTAATAGCTTTGTGATTAGTAGCAATAGTGTGTGGCTCACTATGGGTTTACAGTACCCGTGATGAGTATCACTATATACGGAACACCACGGGCTTTCTTTGCCTGTGATTAGTACACCTATGTGAAGAACACCATGGGTTTGTGCTGCCTATGAGTGGCGCCATTATGTGAGAAACACCATAGGTCTGCGGTACCGGTACGACGTGCAATACTTGTGAGTAGTACCATAACGTCTGGAACACTGTGAGTCTACGATAATCTTGATTAGTACCGCAACATGAACAATACCATGGTTCTACTTTACTAGCGATAAGTACCTTTATGAGGAGCCGTTGACCTGGATTGTGGACCCCTTTGGACAACAAGAATCATCGATTCAGAATTGTGCTTTGTAAGCAGTCCCTTGGTCAGTGATACTGATTTTTAATATAGTTTCTGGTCAGGTAAGGCATTGCGGGTCGAATCCACTGATTGTTTGAAGTTCATAATCATTGTTCATCGTCATCATTTTGAATTCTAGCCAGTGGATCGATTTTGGAATTATTTTTAACTTTCAGTATTCTGAGTTGGCTCCGCTGATTATTTTAAACTCATATTTATCCTTTCATTCTTCATCATCACGTTTTAAATTCTAGTCAGTGGATGAATTTTGGACTTTCAAATTGCCATTGCATTTCGTCTTATTTCGTACCATTAGGAGCCGATGACCTAGATGTTAGGCCACTTTATATAATAAGCATCATCATCAGATCCGTGAGATTATCTGTGTAAACTGCGCAGTTCTCGGAGGAAAAGAGGACCCGTTTGCTCAGTTGTAGTACCTGCGTTATTATCTGCTCAGTTTACCGCTCAGACGTGACGTCACACGTGAAAATCGTTCCGATAAACTGAAGGTGCGAGGCCCTTAAGCCAGGCATGTCAAGGTCGCGAGCTGACTGACAGCTCTGCCTGCATGAGAAACAGCTGTTACGAGCGCTATCCCAGGACGTTATTAGATTGTGCACGCCTGGGCACATTTCACGTTCATACCTACGGTACTTCCGCAACACATGAACATACAGGGTGTCCACAAAAAACACGGACAAGGCTTCGTATGTTGTGCTGGATGGCGGACTGATGGGTTTTCCGGAAATGCACCGGTTGAGTGCTGGAGAGCGTCGAAGTCTGAGAACGGTTGTGACAATTTATTCCGATTTGGTGTCTTAATACGGAAGGTATGCAAACCTTTAGCCATCTGTGTACTGCGGATAGACGACTTCAGCCTGATAACATTCCTGTACATGCGGTACATTCCTCCACACAATCCTTGATGCGCATTCTACTGCATTACTTGAGTACTGTAGTCTGCCATTGCAGTATCGTTGTTAACAGTCCGGCCCCGCGACCCCGGGTTCGATTCCCGGCCGAGTCAGGGGTTTTTAATTGTAAATGATTGATATCCCTGGCCTGGGGACTGGGTGTTTGCGTCGTCCTTAACGTTCCTTTCCTCACATTCAACACTGAACACTTCCGCCATTTACATAATACACGCAGGTTCCTCACATATGGTGCAAGTAGAGGAAAAAGTTCTTCACAGGTCGAAGCCCCGAACAAATAGCAAAAAAAAAAAAAGTTGTTAACAGCAGTGCGACATGTACCAGACACAGCTGCGGAAATGACCGACATGGTGCTTGCATACGGAAAAGCAGATTGCAATGGTAGAACCACAATGGTACTGTTGTGTGTGTGTCCTCCGCGCCTACAATCTCCGCAGCCCGCCCGACACATGGATGTTTTCAGAGACCACGAGGCAGACTGCAGTGCGCTGACGTTATCGTCTGTGACGTCAGCCAGCACTATAAAAGGAGCAACGTTTCTCGCCTCTCCAGGACTCCTACAGTGTCCAACGACCAAACTACACCGCAAGTCAGACACGGAGGTACCCTCTTAAAAATGTGTTCTGAATAGGTGGACTGATTCCTGGCCGTGAGGTTTCACCTCTGGACATTGCCTCATTCATTCTGCATCCCGTAGCCACGTCGAGCACCCATCCAAGCATTCTGCTACTCACTCAAGTCCTCTACAATGCTCCGACTCCAATCATAGCTTTCTGCTATATATGATCACTAGACGCAAGTTCCTTGCAAGTTATACGCCTCCTGTTAGCATTCTGCTAATACGAACTCTCTCTACAAGTTCCACTTGTTATTATACATGACCGATAGTTTTCGACGATCAAGAACATTCTCTCATTTGAACAGACTGTCTCATCAACACAAGATTGAATGTATATAGGAATCTCAATTCTTACGTATGTAAATAATACTCAGGCCCTCAGCCTAATACCTTATATTAACATTAAACGTGTGCAACTCAACAAGCTTCAAGAAAAGTTTCGTTCCATTTTATGTACATATTGTATAAATGTGTTGAAGCAATAAACTTTTATGTTGTGCCTTGTATACCAAGTTCCTTGTATACAACAGGTACCCCACATCATTCCACGTTCGCGGCCATCGAGAGACGACTATAAGAGAAGCCGGACAGTTCCACGTAGGTAGTACAAAGAGTATGGTGTATGATACCCTTTCAACGTCAGCGGAGGACCTTATTGCTCGAGTCCACGGAACGACTAAAATTCTTCAAAGGCAACTGCACGTATCGGGTCATGTGCGTGATACTCAGCACCGCCGATGTAGGCTCTGCAATGACGTAGGAGGTACACAGTTCTAACCCCGTTTGTAATGAGCCCGATATGCTACTCATGTTGGGCTTATGGACGACATGCGAAATGCATGCCCATCTCACACAGCGCTACAGCGTCCAAGCCGTGCGTTTCTGGAAACGGTTTCCTTCTTGAAAACGAATCAGTTTTCCTTCCCGCACAACATACTAAGCGTTGTCGGGTGTTTTTTTTCTTTGGACCACCCTGTATATTCTTTCATATAATTAAATGTGCTCAACATGGCATTTGCACAAAATGAAAGAAACAGCATCCTTTGTAATCTTTGTAATCACTGTGTACTAGGAAAATAAATACTTACTTTAGAGGTTGCCATAAAGTATGAGGTATGAAGTGCAAAATAAAACTTTTTCTTTGACTTAACTGGTTCAACTCTCCTACGAACAATTAAGAAGCAGAATAATGACGAACACTATCCTGCTTCTATATCGATTTTGTTGCGAAACGTCATATTTGTATAAACTTAAACAAAGGAAAATAGGCGTCGTTAAAATTAGCATCTCCTCAAGCAACTATATTGATACGAAAGTACACAAATACAAGCACACACTAACAAATGACTGTGTCAATCCTTAGGCCACAGCCTGTGTAGCTGTATGTTTCAGCCATTACTTGTAGACCAAGAGGCCGTCATGTGCACATCCCTGAGTCAGCAACGTGGGGAAGTACAAGCCGACTGAGGAGAAGAGACTTGCATCCGCGTGCACGGGCACTGCGCTTACGGCGGGCAGGGTTTGACACCCGTGTTAAGCCATCATATTTTGTTTCCGGCTCGGTGATATTAGAGCATCTGGGGCCTAGAAAACTGTTCATTTACGCGTTTCTTTGCATTTCGAGAGTTATTTTCACTGTTTTCCCGTTTAAAAGGGACGGATGTTCACGCGGTTCTGCACCTTACAAGGACAGTCACAACAAACACAATAACAACTACCACTACCTCATGACGACTTAACAGTGTTTTCATGTCCGTGATCTTCAGGGTTACCAATATTGGGGTTCGAGCCCACCCTTTCCCGAATGCAAGCTACGTGAACCGAACCGCTTATGCAACTCGTTCAGTCAATGATATGATTATATCGTATTTAGCACCCCAAGTGTTAAAATTCAGCAATAGGTCGCCCAACAGAGTTCTGGTTTTCTGATATCTGGTGTAGGCAGGCAAATTAAAAAAACATACGGCAGCTAAGACTACACGATAATAATAATGTTTGTCCAACCCTTGTCCCGTTTCTCTACGGGGTCGGGTATGAGGTGAGATAAATCTGCCGTGGCAAGTTTTTATGACCGGATGCCCTTCCTGACGTCAACCTCATCAAAGGAGTTAATGAGATGAAATGAATGACGTGATATATGGCACTAGGAAGGGAGAGGGTGAAACCCGGAGCCGGCACGTAGCCTACTCCTGTCGAATAGCACCAAGGGGTCTGCTCAAGGCTTAACGTCCCCATCCGACGGACGAATCACCATCAACAGCGCCATATGCCCTCACTTCATATGAACACTGCGGAGAGGTTTGGAATTGAATACAGGCTTTTGGCAAGCAATATAGTTATTAGAAATTGTATACCACCCCCTCTCCTACCCTGCCGGCTAACATTCTGGGCGGTGAAAATTTTTTCGATCAACGGGACTCGAACTCGTTAACCACGGTGTCAGACCGTTTAGATTTCAACGCCTTAACGATCATGGCCTCCAGGCGAACTCAATAATAATAATAATAATAATAAATAATAATAATAATAATAATAATAATAATAATAATAATAATAATAATAGTACATGTCACCGGGCGAGTTGGCCATGCGGTTAGGGGCGCGAAGCTGTGAGCTTGCATCCGGGAGATAGTGTGTTCGAACCTCACTGTCTGCAGCCCTGAAGATGGCTTTCCATGGTTTCCCACTTTCACACCAGGCAAATGCTGGAGCTGTACCTTCATTAAGGCCAAGGCCACTTCCTTCCCATTCCTCGGCCTTTCCAATCCCATCGTCGCCATAAGACCTATCTGTGTCGGTGCGACGTAAAATAAATAGTAAAAAAATATTATTATTATTATTATTAATCCAGTGATAAATGTAAATTGTATAACTTTTCGGTCAATATTTTTCCTTGTTCTCCTTGACTGCCAGTTAGGGTTGCGTTCACAAAATACTACTCCGAGTAGAGTTAGAGTATCGCGGAGTAACTAGTAAGGTTAACTCTGAGTAACGGTATTTCGTGAACGCTTTGGAGTGAATACAGAGTAACAGAATATGGCTGATCAATTAAGGAAGGTTATTTGTTTTACCATAACCTCGTTTGCGAGGAATTTAATGAATAATTTTCAGGTGAGTTTATTAATAGCAGTGTGCTGTACGAGTTGTTACTACTTTCCTCACCGAAATGTGACCTAAAGCAGTATCCATTATTCTTTATCTTGCAGGAAGAATCTGATAATGATGACGACGAATACCAATATATCTGCTCTGCATTAGTGAACGATAAGCCAATTAAAATAACTGGATATGTAGAATATGTTGTCAACAGCTACGATGAAATCGAATTTAAACAACATTTTCGATTGCCGAGATCAGCATTCGAACATCTTCTGAGAGTCATTGGTCCTAAACTTTCGAAATCCAAAATCGGGGAACGAGGAAGACCATTGCAAGATCCACGAAAACAACTTCTGGCTGTAATTTGGATCTTAGTAACGCCTGCTTAGTACAGCTCTGTTGGGGAAAAGTTTGACATGGCCAAGTCAACTCTTTCCGTCTGTTTTGTGAGAGTTATAAATGCATTGTGCAGTATTTCACATAATATAATTAAATGGCCGCAGGGTAGTGAGATTCAGGAATCATGTGAAGCCTTCCAAGAATTATCAAACATACCTAATGTCATAGGGGTTATTGATGGCTCATACATTCCCATTAAAGCCGCAAAGAAAGATCCTGAAGTTTATGCGAATAGGAAATGTTTTCACACAGTAACTACAAGGAATCTGTGACTCAAGTTTGAAGTTCATCGACTGTTTTGTGGGATACCCGAGCTCAGTCAGTGATGTACGAATTCTTCGAAATTCTAACATTTACGCAGATAATGTGTCGAATAATAATCAATTCTTTCCAAATGGCGAATTCTTATTGGGTGACAAAGCGTACCCTGTATTGAATTGGCTCATTCCACCGTATATTGATAGAGGTAACCTCAATAGAACTGAACGAAATTTCAACCTGGTACTTTCCAAAACTAGGCAAGTGATAGAAAGAGCATTCGCCCTGCTGAAAGGTAGATTCAGAAGGTTAAAGTATTTGGACATGAATAGGACAGATTTAATTCCTGCAACAGTTCTAGCCGCTTGCGTCTTGCATAACATCTGTATTGACCATGACCCTTTGGTAGAAGAGTACATACGTGAAGGACAGGAACGAAATGATGAGATTGAAATTGAAGATGTTCACCGTTGTCTTCAGGATGTACGAGATGGGAATGAAAAGAGACGAGATTTAGCCCAGCAGCTTTATTTTAATTGAGGAATTTCATTTGGCAAGATATTTCAACTCTAGTTCGAACACTACAATTTTTAGTTTACTTCCTTCTCTACTTATTAACGGACATGAACTTCAATTAATAAATGACGCCAAATAAACACACACACGAAAAAAACATGAATAACTAAGAAAATAATTTGTTGTAAATTAACTTTTTTCCAAAAATTAAAATTAAATTAAATTAAAATATTAAAGCTTTTCGATTAATTTGTCCATTTTTTCACTGAAAACCCGTATGGCATCTTTCTGCACCTCGATTAATTCCTTGTGCCTTCTTTCCTTTTCTTTCTCCCTTTCAGCACTTAATTGTGAAAAGTGTGAAAGCACTGTATCTAATTTCGCCTTCTTTTTGGGAGGCTGCTTGGACGCCTTATTGAGTATTGGATAGTCATTATTATCCATATTTTAATCTTCGCCACTGGAATCTGACACTTCGACATTTTGATCACCAGACAAATTTATGTTAGCACCCCTGCTTGAAGAAGCCAATGCCACAGGAACGACATTGGGTTTCTTCCCAAATAATTCGTGGAACTGATCAAAATAATAGAATTTAAAGTTTCAAGCTCCAGACTGCGTGGATTTCATATTGTCCACTTTAGCATGGTACCTCTTCTTTAATTTTTTGAATTTAAATTCACACTGTTTTGGTGAGAAATTAAACCCTTCTGACATTAACTGAGTGGCAGTTTTATTCCACAAGACATCATTTCGCACAGCATAGGATGCGAACGATTCAATGTTATTGCTGTATCCATCTAACAGTAATAAGATCGCATTGTGTGACGAACGACTATGATCTCCTTTAAGGTCTTCAGTTGCTTCAGACGAATTCTCATTCAGAAGGACATCTAAAATAAACAGAGTTACATATACCTTTACAAAATAAACATTAGGAATTTGAGGTTAATAAATCAGCTGATCATTCATAACATGGGTGTTCTTATGAAAAATGCAATCATGTTATTTCCACCGATTATGAAATTGGTACCTACTTTCCCTGTTTTGGACGCAAATATCTCCTTCTTCATTCAGTACATAACGCCCTTCTTTATCAACAACTAGATAATAATTGGAATTGGAATTCATTTCCAAGTCAGTATTCGTACGTCTTGTGTTTTAAAGTTTAAGTTTTTCACCGCCACCAATGAATGCATGACTGCGCATGTCGAGTTAAATCTACCTACCTATTTACACAGAGTAAAAAGAGTATACTCTGAGTTAACTCGAATGGATTTTCTGAACACTTTGTAGAGTTAACTCTTTGCTTTTGTGAACGGATAGAGTGAACTCCGAGTTTACTCGGAGTTGGAGAGTAGTATTTTGTGAACGCAACCCAGGAGTTCACTGAATTACTCTGCCTTTTTTCTTTTCTTTGCAAATTACCTCTTCCTGGATTCGAGCTGTCATTAACCTGTCAGTTGAGTGGACTCTCCTATTTAGTTCTCGTGCGAAGATCTGTGATAAGATAACAGATGAACGGTGATTCTTCAAGGAAATGTCAGTGTCTCACAAGAGTGCTGAGTACCCATGCGGATTATAGGTGTAGTGTGCAGTGGAGCTGCTCTTCTTCTTGTCTGTCTGACTCATCAATCAGCAGCGTACAGAGGTACTTTACTTAACTTGCTGTAGCCTCATCATTCTTTCACTGGGCCGATGACCTAGGTGATAGGTCCCTTTAAACAACAAACAACAATAGAAAAATTTCTTTCCCTGAAATATACATTTAAATATTCCAGACTTTCGTTTCTAAAGTTTCAGATTTTTGCTTTTTGAGTTAGAATTTCTGATCTATTCTCGGTTAGTTTGAAGTAGCTTTATCTTTTCTATATACATACAAAATGAGAGTTTTGTCTGTGCATTGCTCAGAATTGAAAAAGAAGGGTATATCTACATTGTTCATGTTTACAGTATGAAGGAAATACAATTTTTAATTTTCCAAAACGGCTGAACAGAATGTATTGAAAATCGGTATGTAAAGTCGGGGAATAGGGCAGTACATTCTAGGCTATAAGTAATTTTATTCACACTGATTGAAATGGTAGTTTATTGAAAGACTTAAAATTTAATTCTCAAATATCTATGTTATTAGTGGTCCTAGTGATAAATACTACATAACAAAAGTTATAGAAAATACCATTTTCGATCATTTATGCCTGATACAGTTTTACCGTACCGGTTATAACAGAGACATTCATACATTCGACTTTTGTTTCTTAATCCATTCCAACTCCGAGCATCCCTAACATGGACATATTGTTCAGCTGGGTTAACTGGCGTAATTTTCTTAAGGTGAAAACCGCGTGTTCATCAGTCCATATCCGCAAGCAAAATTATAAAGACTACTATCAAAATGAAGAGCCCCCGTGGCTCAGGTGGCAGCGCGTCGGCCTCTCATCTCTGGGTTCCGTGGTTCAAATCCTGGTCACTCCATGTGAGATTTGTGCTGGACAAATCGCAGACGGGACAGGTTTTTCTCCGAATGCTCCGGTTTTTCCTGCCATCTTTCATTCTAGCAACACTCGCCATTGCCAGGCTAAGTGGCTCAGACGGTTGAGGCGCTGGCCTTCTGACGCCAACTTGGCGGTTCGATCCTGGCTCAGTCCGGTGGTATTTGAAGGTGCTCAAATACGTCAGCCTCGTGTCGGTAGATTTACTGGCACGTAAAAGAACTCCTGCGGGCCAAAATTCTGGCACCTCGGCGTCTCCGAAAACCGTAAAAGAGTAGTTAGTGGGACGTAAAACAAATAACATTATTAGCACTCTCCATTAACATTTCATTTCATCTGTCTGTCATTAATCATTGCCCCAGAGGAGTGCGACTGGCTTCGGCACCCGGCACAATTTCTAGCCTTCCCGCAAGATGGAGCCTTCATTCATTCCATGCCTGACCCGGTCACTGACTGGAAAACAGGTGGTAGGTTTTTTCATTTTCACTATCAAAATGAGAAAAAATCGTGAAGGAACATTACGTCAACGACGGCTACTACAGCTAGTTATCTGTACAAATAAAATTATACTTTTGTCTGTTCACTTCACAATCTTGCATCGTACTATGTTTTCATTTCGAATTAGGTACAAAAATATGTCGAAATTAGATTCAGTTCAATTGTTGTGTTTGCTTGTGTGTTTTTGTTTATTTGTTGCAACATCACGGGAAAATTATTTTTATTAACAAACACCTCGCAACTGGAAAATATCCCGGTGGTAATGATCATTTACAGTCGTGTGATAATAAAGTTTAACAACAACAACTACTACTACTACTACTACTACTACTACTACTACTACTACTACTACTACTACTACTACTACTACTACTACTACTACAAGCAATTCCACGCCAGGAAAATATTACAAGAAATACTACTAGTTTAACATTCTAAATCCAACATCATCATATACAAATTCACACACAACTTACAATCCTATACGATGAGCTTACTATTGGTTTAACATTACAACACCGTCATATACGATCATTATTTCTGGAAACTCATTATTTAAGTTCAGGGATAGCCAGGCTGTGCACTAAGCTATATATTATTTGAAAAGCGTTCTGTGAAGTACCAGTGTTTAGAACACCAAATGATGTACGAAATATATTTCGATCTTTTACGTTTCATGTATTGTTTTTAATGTATGAGAAATGATAATTGAGATTTTCGCGATTATTACATCTTTCACCAATTTCCAAATATATCTGCAAATATTAGTTCTATCTAAAAGATTGTACATAAAAATGATATAAAATCCAATGCCCCATATTTTATATCTGAAACATTTTTGCAGCATGGGCTATAAGTTAAGATAATAATAATAATAATAACAACAATAATAATAATAATCATAATAATAATAATTTCTTTTTTAATCTGTTTACCTCCCACGGTTGGTTTTACCCGCGGACGGAGCGAGGGATCCCACCTCTACCAGCCCAAGGACAGTGTCCTGGAGCGTGAGACATTGGGTCGGAGGATACAACTAGGGAGGATGACCAGTACTTCGCCCAGGCGGCCTCATCTACTATGTTGAACAGGGGCCTTGTGGGGGGATAGACAAGGAAGAGGGAAGGAAGGGGCCGTGGCCTTAAGTTAGGTACCATCCCGGGATTTGCCTGGAGGAGAAGTGGGAAACCACGGAAAAACACTTTGAGGACGGCTGAGGTGGGAATCGAACCCACCTCTACTCAGTTGACCTCCCGAGACTGAGTGGATTTCGTTCCATCCCTCGTAGCACTTTTCAAATTTTTGTGGCAGAGCCGGGAATGGAACCCGGGCCTTCGGGGGTGGCAGCTAATCATACTAACCACTACATCACAGAGGGGGACAATAATAATAATAATAATAATAATAATAATAATAATGACCGAGCAAGTGTCTGTGCGGCTTGGGTCACGTACCTATCACCTTGCATTCGGGAGATAGTGGATTCGAACCCCACTGTCGACAGCCATGAAGATTGTTTTCTGTGGTTTTCCACTCTTACTCAGTGTTGCCAACTCAAAATTCCATTTGCCGCTGCAAAACTTTAAAAAACTCGAATGAACAAACGCCGAGATTTTTCTCGCCTGCAATTTTTGGAACACTGAATAAAATAATGACGTCGCTACACTTGATTCAACACATTCCTGAGCATTTCGCAAATATCATATCAGCCGGTTTGAAGTCCGACTGCATACTGAAATATTACAGGACTAATCCAGTGGAGCACGTAGGTCTACCTACCTGCAACGAGTCTGTTTTTAAGTATGTCTGCGTGATTTCATAAACACATAATACAAAACGATTTTCTTCGACTTGTAGTGCCGTATCCGTCATCGGATATTGGCGATCACTATTATCTTAGTTTTGTTGGTGGCTTCGCGGAATAGCGAAATAGTTGTTTGTCCGAATCACTTTCACAGGTTCTCCAGCCAAGACGTGCGGGGTCTCCCAGGAACTCTCTTCCCCTCAATCTTCCCTTGGAGGTGAGTGTAAGTTTCCGGGTGCCTAAAGATATGACCAAAGTAGGAGAGCTTCTACACAGTTCGTTTTCTTTACACATCCTGATCAATACCTCCTCAGTGAGTATTCTGTCCATCCAGCTGAAGCGAAGCATACAACGGTAGACCCATATTTCAAAATGATAAATAATTAAATAATATATAACAATTAAAAATGTAAACGTATCGTATTTTAGTCTGATATCTATGTATTTAAAACACTAGGCTGATTTTTGTTACCGTGGGTTTGAAAGAACGGGTGAACCGATTGGCATCGTAAAGCATTCTGACGAAAGCTCTTAGCCGGTAAATTTGCCGAGTGTGTTTAAAACCATAAACATTTCTTGCCGTATATTTTTAAATTATTAAAGAAAAATGTAGCATTCTGATTGGCTAAAGCGCTCGCCAGTACTTCAAGGCCACCTTTTGGTCCACTGCCGGCCATGTGCGCGACGGGAATTCTATGCGCCGTCTGGTTTGACGTCTCCTCGCTGTGGTTTACATAACTGAGCGGTCAGTTGTGGACTCCTGGTTTGTCGAGAGTATTTCACGTACAGTTTTCGGGTTCGCTTAGCTGGTTGTTGATATTCCCAGTGGCAGATGGAATCGCGTACATCATATCTATAGCGCGACGTGTAAATACATACAGTTTGTGATAGTACATATATCACACCCCCGAATTATATGTAGAAGTTATAGATATTATTGTCAGTATTCGATTTATTATTATTATTATTATTATTATTATTATTATTATTATTATTATTATTATTATTATTATTTCATTTGTATATTTTGCCATTTATATTGGTAAGCTGGAAGATATCCACATATGTAGGTATGAGTAATTTGTTTTGCACGAGTGGGAAAACATTGCTTTAATAACTCTGGTAATTTGAATGAGTCATATGGCTACCCCAGTGTTTGTTGTGATGTACTTGTGTCGGGAAATTCATGAGTCATGTATATATCCCAGCCTGATGAGATGAGCTTGTTGTGGTATTAGGAAAATTTGGTGAATCATGGAATATACCCCAGAGTTTGTTATTGTCTTGGGAGGAAGAAGTAGTTCAGGGCTTGGGCTTGAGAAGAGGTTCACTCATGATTGGCTGGCAAGCACCAATCCAGACGTATCATCTGAGAGGAGGGGGATTGATGATGTCTATAAAGGTTGATCATACGGCGGCAACCAGAAACATTGTAAGGGTGATTGTAGAGGTGATTGTAAAGGAACGAGAAGGAAGAGAAATACAACTGACGCACTGTACGGGAAGGAAGTAGTGCTGATACACGGTACTGGAGTGACACGGCAGCAATGGACTGGACTTCAAACGTTCGTGGAGCGTAGTCTTGTTATGTTCGTGGAAAGTGACTGATTGTGGAGAGTGCTTGCGCATTATGTATTGTAGCACTTGTGGCGGCCTAGCATTATATGCTGGTGAAAGCTATCTCAGACTTTCCATAAATTTATGTTGAGGATCGACAGACGTGTGTATATATCTTGACAACAAGTGTTAAAAATATGTGAACACAGTAGTACAAGGTACAGTATCTGTGTGATGTGATCACTGCCGATTATGAGAATCGGTAAGTCGAATTGATATAGAGACAGTGAAGGGTATTTATCTTCATACATGTACATTGTTCATCGGACTATCTACAAATGGTAGCTTAGTTCTCGCTTTCGTTTTCCCACTGTTTTCATTATTATTATTGATGATTGATGATTGTTGTTTAAAGGGGCCTAACATCTAGGTCATCGGCCCCTAATGGTACGAAATGAGACGAAATGGAATTACATATTAAAAGTCTAAAATTCTCCACTGACCAGAATTCAAAAACGTGAGAATGAAGAATGAATGAATGGATGGATATGGATTTAAAACAATCAGTGGTTGCGACCCGCAATGTCTCACATTCACATAAACAGACGTGACAATATCGTATTACTGACCAAGGGACTACTGCTATAGCATGACACTGAATCGATTATGCGTGCAGTCAAAAGGGGGTCCTAAATCGAAGTTATCGGCCCCTCATAACGGTACTGATTGCTATCAAAATAGAACCATGGTATTTGTTCTGTTGCGGTACTAATCAAAAGTAGCAGAGACTTGCGGCATTCCACACATTATTGTACTACTCAGAGCTTATGAAATTCGACATATAATACAGACCTATGGTTTTCTCACTTTGCGGCGCCATTTACAGGCAACGCAAACCTATGGTGTTCATCACATAAGAGTACTAACCACAGGGACCTCTCCCTATCCCGTGGCGTTCCTCATATAGTGGGTACTAATCATAGGCAAGGCAGAACCATGGTAGCTATCATCCCATGGTCCTGCTCATATGGTGGTACTAATCACAGGTACTGCAAAAGCCGACCGCGCGGTGCTCCTGTGTGCTACTAATCACAAACCAATTTCGTACCCAATGTAGTGGTACTACGCACAAGTAAAAGCAACCCTTGGTGTTCTCCGCGTGGTGGTACTATTCACAAGTAGTTTCATGGTTCTAATACAATCAACCCTTGGTCGCCCCTTTTAGTCGCCTCTCACGACAGGCAGGGGATACCGTGGGTGTATTATTCGTCTGCCTCCCCCACCCACAGGGGGTGTGTGTTTGGTCCGCGAGAGGTATTTTATTTCCCTCAAGTCCGCCGGCAAGCCGGTTAGGACCCCCCTATCCGCCACCTGGGACGCGCCACGTGGGAGTGTCACCTCTCCCCCTGCTACGCCTGCGTAGCAGGTTCGTGGAATTATTATTATTATTGTTGTTGTAAATATGGAGTCTACCAGCAATATTTTATGTGTGTGTTATATGTATAATATTGTATGTTGATGAGGTGCTCGTGCACGGAATTTGTTAAGAATATAGTTAGCTATTTTAGAATCAGTGTTATTGATGAACCTAGGTGCAGTTCCTACCTAATTAGTCGTTTTCAGGAGGTTAGGTAAGGCCTGTAGCAGATGTACCAGTACGCAGCATTATGTACACACCCTGGGATATAAAGTTTATCATGCTCTTATCTAAATTCGAGGGATCCATTCTGGTGAACTCTGGCGCCCATACTACGGACATTTCGGTTAATTATGCTTATTAATTTTATTAAGTTTTTGAGTAATTTTATTTATATATTTTTATTCATGATTTTATTTATTATTATCATCAAAAAGTTACAAGTTACCACTTTTATTATTTGAGAGGAACAACTACTTCCCAGACAATCTGGGCTGTCAAAAGGACAAAGTTCCACGCGAAACAAATTAATCCAAAACTTATTTTAAACAAACAAACAACAACAACTCTAAAGCTACAAAATATTTCGTAAAAACCGAGCGACTGGCTGCGTGCTTTGGGTCAGGTAATTGTCAGCTTGCATTCGGGAGAGAGTGGGTTCTAGGACCTCTGTCACCTGCTCTGAAGGTGGCTTTCCGTGGTCCGATTTTCAGACCAGGCAAAAATGCTTGGGGCTGTACCTTAATTAAGGCCACGGTCGCTTCGTTCCCACTGCTAGTCGTTTCCTATTCCATCGTCGCCACTGACCTAAAACAAATTGTAAAACAAAACAAAAAGTTCGTCACCAGAAAGACATGTACAAAAATGTACTTCACGCATAATTAACAGGTAATACAAATCCTAAAATTAAGCGTTCAAAAGAAGTACCCAGGCAGCACAAGGAGCAACCTATCTATGACGAATGCTGCGGAGCAGGTTCTCTTGTTGTTTATTATTATTAGGGCCTGGATTCATATGCACTAAAAACTCCGAAAATATGCATGCACTAAAAAGGTTGTAAATATGCACAAAAATGCACTAAAATAAAACAAAATGCAGTCACCAGAAGTATTATTTAATTTTAACTCACTGTTAAATTGATAAACATGAAACAATTCCTTGCAAAATGATGCATGGCAGTAGGTTTCAACAGTTTTTCAATGTTTTCAGGAGTTGATGGCACTCTGTTGTTGGCCAGAATTAATTTATACGCTAAAATTGGTCGTTCTGCGTCGACGGACGTAACTGGGCAATACTTCTACACTGGCATTGACTGTTCGCAACATAATTCTGGCAAAGACTTTAGGCATTTTTACAGTTTACTCTGATGAAACACTGCAATAGACGAAGAGCAAGTTAACAGATGAACGCACTTGTTAAGCAAACCTTGGGAAGCTACTGTAAGGAGGAGGAAGGAATGTCAGAGAGAAGGAAATAGCTGTTGCTTACCTGCTTGTATTGCGAGAATGAAACTTTTTTCCTTGATCAGGGAATGCTTTTTATGTTGCCAAGGGATATACAACATACAGAGTTCATTAGATTCTTAATTTCGTTCAGAAATCTTAGATAATTGATCACACATAAGAGAAAATTATGTCTGTATATGCACTAACGCTCAAAATATGCACTAACGTTCAAAATATTCATTTGCATATGCGCATATGCATTTAAAAATAACCCGGGCCCTAATTATTATGATTAAATATATAAATGCGTGTATTAAGGCAATGAATACAAACAATAGAAAATTTTAACTACTAATGCAGCAGAATTTGAAACAAGAATGGATCAGAAAGAATAGTGACGTGGTGGCGCCAAGTCAAGTTAACATAAAAGGTACAGATTATAATACTCACCCTGCAGTAGCGTAGCCAGGATCAACCGATTGGTGTGGGGGTGGGGGTATGGTTACAAACTGAGCTATAGAACAGAATTAAGGTCCTTGTGCGAGTGAGGTGCGCGAATACACGAGTGCCATAAGGACATTGCTATCTACAAGTAAATTATGTTGATATTCAGATTGCAGTACCGGTACGTTACAAAATCCTTACATTGCTATACAGAACAAGAACAATATGATCAAAGTAAATAGTTTTACGGCGAATGGTATGTTCAGATTATTACAATCGAAAATCCAACTTTCGAGGCTTCTTAGAAAATAGATTCAAGATCTGTTGGTTTCACAATTCTCTCTCTATGAATATTCAAAAAAGTCGACTTTCATTTGTCAGTTTCTGTTTATTTTTTAGAAAAAATCCACTGGGGGGTGGGGCGTATCTAACTGCCAGTCCCTCCCCTATGGCTACACCCCTGTCATATGTCACACTCTAAAAAAGCACTAAGCTTAGCTTTATAATTTTCCGTTGTCCACAAATGATATAAAAATAATGATTCGTCTTTACTGAAGTTATAAACAAGCATTAAAATCTCATGTATCGACGTCGTCTCAGATAGAATAATGAAAAAAAAAGCCAACTAAATAGCTAGCCGCTGACGTAAAAATATTGTAGCTAACCATGGTCCTTAATTAATTTCGTGTGGCTATTTCTAGCCTTGTGCAGCCCTTTTAACGCAGACCCTCCGATGAGGGTGGGCGGCATCTGTATGTGTAGGTAACTGCGTGTTATTGTGGTGGAGGATAGTATTATGTGTGGGGTGTGAGTTGCAGGGATGTTGGGGACAGCGCAAACATCCAGCCCCCGGGCCAACAGAATTAACCAATGAAGGTTAAAATCCCCGACTCGGCCGGGAATCGAACCCGGGACCCTCTGAACCGAAGGCCAGTACGCTGACCATTCAGCCAACGAGTGCACACCATGGTCCTGTAAACGCCAGATTTAGCCACAAAACCACTTACTTGGCAACAATGGTCATATTTTGTTCCCGTTGCCCTACCATCGCTGACGATATCTGTACGTCGCTGGGTATGTTCCCGGAGAGCTGAAGAGCGACAGAGTACGTAGTTAGGCGTTCATTTTCTATGCTCAAAGTTGGGAATCGAATAACAGAGCACTCCCTTGACTTTAAAGAATGCTTACATGAGAGAAACTCGTATCGGTAGATTTATTCACACTTTCAAGTATTTTCAGGGCAACATTATGGCATTTCAGCGTCTCTTATAATCTACAACTGAGTTTGATCTGTAAATATTCTTACTGCATACTACACAATTACATTTCTTTCTTTATAATTCTCATGCTCGTGTTTAATGACATTCGCCACTTCTGTTTCAGACTGCCATGGAATCACCAAATGTTCTTCAGGGTATTATTGCTGTGAAATCGGATGTTGCAGAGAAGACCAGAGGTATATACTGTATATGTACATAATATTAGATATTTTAAATATTACCATATACCGTACGGTATCTTGGCGTCAGGAAGTACATCGGGCTGAAAAATCTGGCAGATAATTTCATCTCATCTCATATTCCACACAAGAAAAGGGGACTAGGAATAAACATACATACCATGTACGGTATCTATCTATCTATCTATCTATCTATCTATCTATCTATCTATCTATCTATCTATCTATCTATCTATTCTCCTGCGGGTGGAGATGGTAGGATAATACCCACACTATCCTCTGCCTGTCGTAAGAGTCGCCTAAAAGGGGCCCGACGGAATCTTAAATTGGGAGCGTGGGTTGGCGACCGCGGGGCCATTAGCTGGGTCCCGACATTACATCCACTTACTTGTGCAGGCCGGTAAATCATGAGACATTGATATGTCTCTAAGATCAGCCAACTTTGGGTAATCATAAAATCGGATCATTGCATGACCACTCCAATAATTACAGACGAAAGCTTACCCTATCCCGCAATACATTCTCCATTAAGCAGGTTGCTAAGCGACTAACACTTTCATTACTATTCTGATATCATGTGCTTTTCATCTTTACTAATGTCATTGCATGTAGCCATGTTTGAATACTACCTGTGAAGCCAGAGAGTATACACTTCCTCTGATCATGGAAGAATACTATTTTCTGTTAGATACTCTTTGATTCTCTGACTTTCCCGATCTTCTAAATATTCTCAACAGATGGCAGAAGTTCCTAATAACTTACATGTTGCTTAGAGAAAACAGTCTACGTACGTACATACGGGAAGGTATCAAGTTGACCAGCCTTCTGTATGACCATTAATAAAGCGCAGGGACAAGCTCTTGAAAAAAGTGGGTATCTACTTACCCAAACCATTATTCAGCCACGGCCCATTGTGTATGTTGCATTATATCAGACAAGACCGTTTGAAAATGTGAAGATCCAGATACGACTGAATGGTCGAAGCACAGAGAATATTGTATAGAAAGAAATGTTATGTGATTTTGATCCTTACTAATGTCATTGTCCGCCTCTGCGGTGTATTGCTTAGTGATTAGCTGCCACCCCCGGAGGCCAGGGTTCGATTCCCGGCTCTGCCACGAAATTTGAAAAGTGGTACGAGGGCTGGAACGGGGTCCACTCAGCCTCGGGAGGTCAACTGAGTAGAGGTGGGTTCGATTCCCACCTCAGCTATCCTGAAAGTGGTTTTCCGTGGTTTCCCACTTCTCCAGGCAGATGCCGGGATGGTACCTAACTTAAGGCCACGGCCGCTTCCTTCCCTCTTCCTTGTCTGTCCCTTCCAATATTCCCATCCCCCACCAAGGCCCCTGTTCAGCATAGCAAGTGAGGCCGCCTGGGCGAGGTACTGGTCATTCTCCCCAGTTGTATCCCCCGACCCAATGTCTCACGCTCCAACCCTGGAGGGTAAGCAGGTCAAGAAAGAAAGAAAGAAAGAAAGAAAGAAATGTTATGTGATTTTCATCCTTACTAATGTCATTGCATGTAGCCATGCTTGATTACTGTGGAGCCAGAGAGTAGACACTTCCTCTGATCATGGAAGAATACTATTTCCTGTTAGATACTCTACCGGTATTAAATGTTCATAAAACCATCGAAAAGGGCATGCAAAACAATATGATTGTGACAGGCATATCTAGACGAGTTATCTGACCTATTTGTACGGAATGCTGCGGAACAGCACGGGTTCACTAGTTATTATTCTTATTTATTTCTTCCTTCGTTTCCAACGGCCGTAGTCGTGTTGAAACACCGGATCCCGCGAGATCTCCGAAGTTAAGCAACATTGGGCGTGGTCAAGATTTGGATGGGTTGCCACGCGCTGTTTGTGAGGGGTAAGGGAATGGAGGAGTGGAAAGGAACTGGCCACCCTACCGTACGTAAACTCCGGCTCAGGCACACCTCTGCGGAGGTTCGGACCTGCCTTCGGGCAGTATACACCCCCCTTCCTTCGTTAGGGTCATCTATGGACCACGTGACAATTTCAATGCTTCATCCTTTGTTGCTCCTTCTTCTTCCTCCTTCATCTGCTCACTATGCCTCCTTTTCCTCAACTCGGACCATTTTGAGCCCGTTTTCTTTCCCTCCTGACCCTGGAATCCTTCCATTTTTAACACTTTCTATCTAAATCTCTCTCTCTCTCTCTCTCTCTCTCTCTCTGTCGCTCCTTCTTCCCTTATGTTGCTTCTTTCCAAATCTTTCTAGACTTCATGAATCCAGGTTGTAGTTGACTTCTAGTTCCAAAAATATTTAGAGATCTGTTTGGTTAACCTGCTGTCATCCATTCTGTATATACTTCCAAAAAATATAAATCCCTCTTCCACATTGTATCTGTTATGTTTTCTATGTTCCGGTATATTTCATCATTACTTCCTGATTCCCAGATTTCTGTAGTTCTTAGTGGAACGAATATTTTTCGTATCCGGTAATTTTTCTTTCCAGAACTTCTAATTAATTCACCTTGTAAGTCAGTACAGACATTCACTCCCGTATTGGTATTCCGGTTTGATTACTGTGTTGGAGTGTTGTATTTTGAGGTTTTCAGTTAAACCTTTTTATTTTATTTTTATGGATATTCCTAGTTATACAGTATGCTCTTTTCATCTTGTGTATCCTTTTTTCTACTGTGTATTTTTCCTAACCATTTTCTTGAATTGTTTTTCCAAAATAATTGAATTTCTTTACCTTCCTTATTCGACCAATTTCTGTTATTAGAAATCCTGGAGCATTTTTTATATTTGTCACAAATTTTTTTTCTCTTCAGAAATTCTTAAACCTGTTTTGTTAGGTATTTCTTTCAAGAGATTGTCTTGGATTGCTGAATTTTTCACGTTTTCTAAAAGTATGCTAGACAATTTATTTCAATACCTCTGTTCTTTCTTACCAGTCTTATTAGTGATAGCTTGTGTTCTTTCAGTTCTTTAATTCCGAATTCTTACTACTTTCTCCAGGATGAAATTGAATAGGAGTGGAGATAAACCATCACCTTACCTTACACCTATATTTATTCTGAATAGTTTAGATACTTCACCCATAAATTTTTACTTTTGATATGGTGTCTGTGAGGATTTCACGGATTATTTATGCCGATTTGGTTTTAACTCCGAACTCTCGGGTTATTTTATCTAGAGTTTCCCTATCAACAGAGTCGAAAGCCCTTTTAAAGTCTACCGGGCGAGTTGGCCGAGCGCGTAGAGGCGCGCGGCTGTGAGCTTGCATCCGGGAGATAGTAGGTTCGAATCCCACTATCGGCAGCCCTGAAGATGGTTTTCCGTGGTTTCCCATTTTCACACAAGGCAAATGCTGGGGCTGTACCTTAATTAAGGCCACGGCCGCTTCCTTCCAACTCCTAGGCCTTTCCTATCCCATCGTCGCCATAAGACCTATCTGTGTCGGTGCGACGTAAAGCCCCTAGCAAGAAGAAGGCTTTTAAAGTCTATAAATGTTACTACTATGTCTTTGGAGTTCATTAATCTGTGGCGGATTATGGACTTCACGTTGAATATCCGTTCTGAGCTAGATGTGCCCTTTCTAAACCCACTCTGATATTCACCCAAATGACTGTCAAGAGTTGCTTCTACCCTGTTCGGTAATATTGTTGATAATATCTTATAAGCCACTGGCAAAAGGAAAATACCTCCATAGTTGTTGACATCTTGCTTGTTACCCTTCTTATGTAAAGGATATATTATTATTATTATTATTATTATTATTATTATTATTATTATTATTATTATTATTATTATTATTATTATTGTTGTTATTATTATTATTATTGTTACCGTGGTTGGTGGATCAGCAGAGGTGAAGGAAGGTGCCGGGATGAATGGGACTAACTACAGAGACAAAGTTAATTTAAAATTTTAACAAAGGTTATTTTTTTCTCTTTTAAAAAACAAGTAACAAAGTCACAGATACCAGTAGCAGAAGACAAGTCTAGTTGAGACAAGATTGGTGGAATAAACAGAACTTGGGTTTCAATTCCTCGCTTAACAATTCCTGAGCTACCCAATTAGCTTTACAAAGATCACCATATTATGCAAGGGCAGAACACCCCTTAATACATGGAGCACTTGCTCCCAATTTTTTAACATAAAGCCTCCCAGAGGCACTTTTACTACGCTTGAAAAGAGCGGACACGCTCTCAGTTTTTCCAAGCCTATTCAAGGCAACACCAAAATATCTTACACTTCTCGGCCTTCCATGGCCCAGCTTACAAAATTGAAACAGGGGTATCTTGTACCCAACCTATAGGGCCTTCGTGTAAAAGAAATAACAGTTAAATAACTGGCCCGAACACAAAATGAAAGGAGGCGAATACCTGCACTCCTCGATGTGACTTCTTAAAACCTAACGGGCACTAGGCCGATGAAACAGGGGCTATTCCAAAACTATGGAGGTGACTCGTATAATGAGGAAATTTAAAACATTACGGAAGGGAGAAAATTAGTTACAAAACGTAGTCACCTCAAACCAAAATGAAGGAGAGCTCGAGGGGGTAAATCACTCTCTATACCCGAATTACAGATTTTATGAGATTTTCACATTAGCCGGCAGAACTTACATTTTAGAGAAGTTGGTTACATATTAAAGTTTCGGACCCTTCCCTCAGGTTAAACTGCGGAGCTAGCAAGAATTAAAGATGTTAAACGGCCATTACCTTGCTGAAGAACAGCTGCCTGATGAAAGAGGCACTTCCCGCCTCCTGCTTCACATCCACACACTTAGTTAAATGTTGATCAAGTGGCCAAGAGCCGTGAAAATCCGCAGTTCATAAACCCTCGGGAAAAGTTCGAGACCTTTCATGAATAATCAAGACACACCCACAGAATTTTATTGGAGGATACAAAGTTAACATTCAAAAACGAAGAAGAAGCCTGTGATAGGCTGAAAATTAATTACAGAAATTAGGGATTGGCTGAATTCAAAACTGGCGGAAAGAAAAGGTCAATATTGCCAACCCAAAAATTAATGAACGTAATTTAGTAAAGAACAAACTTATGAATACAAAATTTCTTCAAAACAGGTTCCTTCACCTCGCACCAGGGTGCATGATCATAGTTTTTTAGCAGAGGCATCTATGAGAGAATGTCCACATTTCTTGATGAACGGAAAACAAAAACAAGTTGAAATTCACACAGTACTGGCAACTTCATAATCACAAAATTACGGTAGTGACATCTTCAGAGGAAACGTTTAAATAGGTCTAGTTTCAAGTTCAGTGATTCTCCTGTAGAGGAGTTTTAATTGGCGCAAGATTTAAATGTGCGGCGTAGAGGTGTACCTCACGGTACAATTATTATTATTATTATTATTATTATTATTATTATTATTATTATTATTATTATTATTATTATTATTATTTTTATTATTATTATTATTATTATTATTATTATTATTATTATTATTATTATTATTATTATTATTATTAGCACTGCCAGTTATTACTGATCGGCATATTTTCTACAGTCTGAGGAAATGTTACTGAAGTTCACGTAACTTAGACTCTAATTCTTTACTTTTCAGTATTGGAACCATAATTGGATTGGTTTTCGGTGTGGCTGTCGCTATCATGATGGTCATACTGATTTGCTGCTGTTGCTCCTCGTGCTGTCTCTATCAGGAGTGCTCCAAAATCCGAAAACGAAATGAAATTCGCATCAGATCTGACCGTAAGTTTAATCTTAATAAGTATCACTTCGTGAAAAAGTGTAGATAATTAGCACAGGTCGGGGGCCTTCTTTCGCACTAAATAGTCTAAAACTTGAAATTAAAATAGAAATATAAATAATAAATTTAAAATAAACACTACAAAACAGTCACCCAGCCACAAATTACATATGCAAATGAAACATTATTCAAACCAACAAACACAGTTGCAATAGATAGAGTAGTCAAGTTAGAAAGGAGAAGAGTGAGGACCTGTTTAAATAAACATTACCAAGTAAACGGAGTCTGGAGACTAGCTTCCAATGAGACAGTTTATAAAGAAATAGAACCTGTGACTAGCACAATGAAAAAGAAACGAATATCATTCTTACGCCATCTAATACGGTCACCAGAAAATAGAATCAGTAGGAAAATTAACAGAAAAATTATGGAAGAGTATGTGTAAGAATAATATTAGATGGATCACAGAACTTAACGAAGACATGAGAGAGTTGCATATTACAATAGAAGATTTAAAATACAAAACCAATACACTCAAAATATTAAAAGAAAAACACACTAGACTACAGACAAAAATCAACAAGCAGAGAATAGGAAGAGTGATTCCAGAAGCAGAAAGAAAATTACGTTCAGAAAGGATGAAACAGTACTGGGCTGACAAAAAGAAGAAAAACCTCCATAAACCTGACTAAGTAGTTCTATGTTGGCTAAAAAAAATTAAAAATTTGAAATACACAACGAAATATACAAACAATAGATTTCTTTTCAGGTTATTTGTGTACGAAGCCTGTTTTTTAAATAAGGCCCGTTTGTCAATAGAAACAAAAGTAATAATGATATTGCCAAAACCTTTTTATTATGTCCTCTTTACACATCAAACTATTACTCTACATAGTTACCGTGTTTGTTTCAACATTTATCATAGCGTTCCACCAATTTTATAATATGATGATAATGATGATTGTTGTTGCTGTTGTTTAAAGGGACCTAACAGCTAGGTCATTGGCATCTAATTGTACGTGGTGCAACGAAATGACACAATAGTTAAAACTTCAAAATGTATCCAGTGACTAGAATCTAAAACGAGTGATGATGAAAAAATAACCATGAATCTGAATCTGTCAGTGGATCCGATTCACAATTCCTTATTTTCAGAGATGATGCTTGTTGTCCAAAGGGGTCCATAATCCAGATCACCGGCCCTTCACAATAGCAATCATAGGTAAAGCAGAACCATTGTGTTTCTCCTGTAGTGGTACTAATCACAGGTAATGTACACTGAGTGGCCGAAAGTCACAGGAAAGGGTGTCCCATTAGAAAATGTGCCGTGTATGACCCGTGAGCGTTGTGGCTAGCTGCGGTGTAGCTGAGCAGTCTGTCACAGACGCCAGTGTCGTGAAGGTGGCAACAGGTCGCGAGTTAACCGACTTTGAACGTGGGATGATCATCGGCGCACGGCGCGTGAGTCATAGCATTGAGGAGATTACACGCGAATTCGGGTTTCCGAGGTCAACAGTGTCGAGGGTGGATCTTCAATATCGCAGAGAGAATGTTACCACCCGCGTAAACCGCTGCATGGCTGTTCAAAGAACGGATATCACGTCGCCTTCACACAACCATACTGGGCGCTCGACGGGCTACTGTGAGTGAGGTCACCACCCAGTTAAACGTTGGGAGTCAGGAACCCATTTCTACCAGGACTGTAAGGAGGCAACTGCACCGCATAGGCTTCACCAGCCGATAACCAAACTCGTGTCCCTTTGCTGACACCTCGACACAGAGCTCAACGACGTGCATGGGCCCACGAACATCGGCAATGGACCATGGGACATTGGCGGCGTGTGGTATTGTCCGATGAATCGCGATTCCAGTTGTATCGAGCTGATGGGCGGGTGGAAGTGTGGTGCATGCCCCATGAAGTTATGGATTCTGTGTGTGTCAACAAGGTTGTGTCCAGGCGGGAGGTGGCTCAGTTCTGGGGCCTGTTCCATAAAAGTATGGTCTTGTACATTACAAGTAAATTCTCTAGTAACTTGTACAAATACCAAAGTTTCTGTTCCACAAAAGAATTTTCTACAGTTGTACTTTACTACTCCATACTTACAAATTACTAGTGAATTTTTATAGGCGTGTTCCACAAAAGTACTAGTACTTGTAACTTACTAGCGAACTGAGAAGAATTCTCTACCAGTGAAAGGACAATAATATATAAATGTACTAGTGCTATTTAAATACGCTTATTTTGGATACATTTTGATAAATATGTGGTCTAGCAGTAGTGATAGTGATGGTGATGAAAATGAAAACTATCGTCTGTACAGGGAAAGAATAAACTTCCAGTTTAACACTGTATTTGAATACAATGAACGTTTTAGGTTAAGCACAATATAGTGGAAGAACTTTTGATAGATATTAGCCATAGCTTAAAATATCCTACGAACAGAAATAAATCTCTCTCTGCTAAACAACATTTACTAACAACATTACATTGGCTAGGAAATGGTGGTCAGTACCATGGTACTGCAGATATGCTTGGGAGGGCAAAATCTTCGGTCTGTGGTAGCTGCAATAAATGATATAAAATTTCCTCAAATTGTTTGTTGGCCTGAAAATACTGAAAAAAACATATTCCAAGAAGGACATTCCTGGAATCATTAATGAGCAGAATATCTCTTACGTACGTCCAACTTTTCCCCTCAAAAGCTCCATGAGCTTTTCCCAAGTCAAATATTTCCATCCAACCATTTATTTTGTCTTGTTTTTTCAGACTCTCGCTGAATCCACCGAAAGGAATATCTTTCCTACCTTCTATTTCCTTCAAAATGAATAACTTTGTTTCTCTTGACATCATTTTAACAATTCATGCAGAGTTTGCAATTTCGTAACAATTAAGTTTGGCAGCCGAATATCGTTATTAGCGGCATCTGATTCCTAATGACAGACCAAGGTAGGTATGTTAGACTCTCGTAGAACATACGCGAGGATCGCGGAAGAACAGAATGGGTGATAATAACGGAGTAATTTCCTATCATCAAAGAAATAAACTGAAAAATAACATCGTAGCATTAAAAAAATCACAGGAATATTAGTTCTTTCAATCTTTGCTGCATAAGTTACAGTAAAATACGATATTACGATAAATGAGGCAAGCATAACCTAATTCAACGAATGGAATACGAAGATAAACAGCTGATTCATGCTATGACGTAGTATGTTTATTGATATGTCGTCACTTGTAAAACTTGTAACAATTCACTGGTAATATACAAGAGACTATCAATCTTTTGTGGAACAGAAATGTACAACTCCATACAGTACAAGAACCCACACTAGTAACTTGTAATGTACAAGACCATACTTTTGTGGAATAGGCCCCTGGTCTGGGTGGCGTTCTCATGGTCGCAATTAGACCCATTTTCCGGTTGCAGGGAGCGCTGACAGGTGCACATTATGTGGCCATTCTTTCAGACCATCTGCATCCCTGGCCCTAGAGTTCTCTGATGCTGATGTCATGTTTCAATAGGACAATGCGCCATGTCACCGCTCTGTGGTATCACGCAGGTGGTTGGAGGAACACTACAGAGAAGTTACGACCACGGATTGGCCCTCCAGATCCCCCAATCTTAATCCAATCGAGCATTTATGGGATGCTGTCGATGCTCTTGTAGGCTTCGAGTCGGGGGTTTACTCAAGTCATAGGAATCAGGATATTCGAGGTCTCATTTTTGCGGATGACATCCTTCTGCTTAGATAGACTCCCACTAGCATGCAGGGAAGTATAAATGAAGTGGTAAATTACTGTAAAGAGTTGAATTAAAAATGAATGTACGGAATACCAAGAAAGGGTATACATTTTCAAAGAATGAAAAATAGTGGATGGGTGGGACTAGATTAGAAGTTGTCAAGAAAGTAGAGTATTTGGGTATGATACTGTATTAAGTGGAGATGGAAAATGGTCACAACAAATAAAGAGAGCTAAACTAAAGGGTATGAGTTCACTGACAGCTATTAATATTTCGGATAAAAAGATGCCCAACGCTGACTACAGAGTGTATAAAAATGTTTTTAATGCATTAGTTAATTTTTTTTTGCTAGGGGCTTTACGTTGCGCCGACACAGGTAGGTCTTATGGCGACGATGGGATAGGAAATGCCTAGGAGTTGGAAGGAAGCGGCCGTGGCCTTAATTAAGGTACAGCCCCAGCATTTGCCTGGTGTGAAAATGGGAAGCCACGGAAAACCATTTTCAGTGCTGCCTATAGTGGGATTCGAACCTACTATCTCCCGGATGCAAGCTCACAGCCGCGCGCCTCTACGCGCACGGCCAACTCACCCGGTTTAGTTAAATCTAGGGTGTTGTATGGAGCAGAAATCTGGTGAGTTGAAGGGAAAGTTTATTCACTGCATGAAATTACGAGTAGATTTGCTAAAATAATTATGGGACTTCCCAGTTGTACAGCTAACTGTGAAGTGAGAATAATATGCAGTGATATAAGTCTGCAGGCATATATCGCTAAAAAGATAATCAAATATTGGCTGAGATTTACGTTGATATCAGGTGATGAAGTGTTACAGATAGCCTACCAACACCAAAGGAAATACGAAAACCAAGGATCCTGGGTGGATGGGGTACGGAACATTTTGGAAACGATAGGAGTGGGATACTACTGGGAAACGGATTGCATAGAGCAGCTAAGAATATGCAAAAAAAAAAAAAGTTCTAAGCGTTAATGAAGTTGAAAAGCAACAAATTGCTTCATAGTGAAAAAATAAGAGGTCACTAGAGGAATATTTTAATACAATTGGGAGAATGAGAATAAATATACAAACAAAGAAATGAGGGGCATAATATGGTGGTTAATGGGGGTACACAAAAATAAAACAGACAAAATAGAGATGAAAATGAATTTTTACTATGTTCTGAAGAAATGGGGAGAGCACACTTTATAAAAGATTGTTTAGAGACAAGGGAAACAAGAGAGAAATTTATAGATGAGGAAGATAAGAGAAAAAATGGTAACGAAAATCAGCTGTATACGATTGTAAATTTATTGAACAGAGAGTGGATGGACCCAGGAAGAACTGCAAAATTATTAATCTTTTTTAGTGAATTGTGGAGTAGTAAATTAGTGGAAGGAAAATAATTGATGCATGCTAGGTAGAAACAGAAGTGTGCCTAAGGCAACCTAGAAAATACGAGGGCGAATCAAAAAGTAAGTTACACATCCAAGTTATGGCCATTTTTGAAACCACCTACACATAGGCAACACAGCTATTAAAATATACAATGTAAGTTCACTTTTCCACATAGTCCCCAAGAGACTGTAAACATTTCTCGGAACGGTCAACCAAATTTTCGATTCTGGATGCGTAGAAATCACCTCCAGCGCTATGCAACTACCTGGGGACAGCTGCTTTCACCTCCTCATCGTTTCGGAATCGTTGTCCACCTAGATCCTTTCTTCAGCTTACCAAATACAGTCATGATAATCGCATGGCGCTAAGTCTGGACTGTATGGAGGATGTTGCTATACCTCCCACTTGAATCGCTGCAGCCGTTCGGACGTTTGGCGGGCCGTGTGAGGTGTTGCGTTGTCGTGCAACAAAATCACACCGGCGATCAATTTTCCCCGCCCGTCTTCTTTAATTGCCTTACGCAACCGGTTCAACGTTTGGCAATACAAAGCCGAGTTGATTGTCGTTCTTTTCGGCATAAATTCCACGTGCACCACACCCTCCATGTCAAAGAACACTGCCGCCATTACCTTTCCTGCTGAATGTTGGACCTTGGCCTTCTTTCGTGATGGTGGTGATGTGGTGTGCGCTCATTCCATCGATGTTCTCTTTGTTTTGGGGGTGAAGCGGTGGACCCACGTTTCATCCCCTGTGTGATGATTCACCGCAAAAACTCGTTGCCCTCCACAGAACACCGTTGCAAAAATGCCAGTGACGATTGAAGACGTTGTCCCTTGTGAACATTGGTGAGCAAACGTGGGACCCATCTCTGACACATTTTACGAAATTCAAAGTGCTGATGAACAACTGAGAACACACTGCCATACAAAATGTTCAGCAAGCTGGCAATTTTTTGCAGTGTTATGCGCCGATTCTCTCTAATGATCCGATCCACAGAGTCAACATTTGCAACGGTACTGGACGTTGCGAGCCTGCCTTCGCGATATTCGTCCGTGAGATCCGTGCGTCCGGCGTCAAATTGCTTACATCACTTTACAATACCTATGCGTGAAATTGCACGCTCACCATATACAGCAGTGAGTTCACGATGAATGTCCGTGCAACTGAACCGTTTAGCCCATAGAGATCTGATCGTTGCACGCACCTCCAATTTGGAGTGTACATCCAGTTGACGCGCCATTGATCCTAGGCCGCTCTGTACACACAACACGACGGGATACCACACCAACCTTCCTATCGGACGTGTCAGCAGTTACTGTAGCTTGCTCCGCATTGGCCACGGTCACGACACACAGAGTGCTCTTGCGGCGAGCTAGTGTAACTTACTTTTTGATTCGCCCTCGAATAACTCCGTTGAAATCTAGGTCAGTTAGGCACGTAGATTATAGTAATAGCATATAATTAATTTATCGTCGTAGTTCTATTAAGGTCGATTCACACATTTCCGGAACGTGACGGCGCTTTCCGTGATGTGACGGCATCTTCCGTGAAAATAAAATATCGTCGCCATGTAAACGAAGGGATGAGTTCCATCACTTCCGTTGACGTTATTCGCCGTGACCTTCAGTGCTTCTCCGTGATCCGTGCCGGCAGTCCGTATTTCTCTCTTCTCGCCTTCCTGCTTCTCTGCTTTCTTCGAGTACTGAGGTTATCTGTGTACGTTTGAACTGTTCTTTACCTCCCAAAATGAAGGACGAACTGCTGATTGAATTAGTGAAGGCACACTCTTTTCAATATAATTTAGCTGATTCGAAATATATGGATAGTGGTTTGAAGAAGCGTGTATGGGACGAAATTGGCATGTAAATGGAAGCTGAAGGTAGGTAACTAACATTTTTTTGCTTTTAAGGTAAAGAAAATCATACTGTCTGTACATAAGCACCGACTTTGGCGCGGCAAGGCACTTTCTGCCCCCAACCTACAAAGTCAGGGGTATTAAAAATTAATAAACAATTTCATTTATTTAATATTTCAAGTAATTATTATTTAATTTTTCAAGTGATTATTGTTTAATTTTTCAAGTAATTGACAGCAAATGTAGTGTATCCGTGAAATTTTACTTCGTCGTCCGTCAAGTACTTATATAGAGTAGAAAAGTCTCCTTCCTTACCCCTGCGTTTCCATATAATTTAGGATGAACCCACTGTTTCTTCCTCACTTTCTCCTCTTCATTCAAAATTATAGCTATCATTAACAGTTCATCATCACTAATTAAAAAAAACTCATCACGGAACACTTCACACTTGATTGCCGATTTATAACTGTACGGAACTGCACGGAACTTAAGTGTGAGAACAGACGTACAATATTCATGTCGGAAAGGACGGATACGGACACGGAGAGCGCCGTCACGTCCCGGAGATGTGTGAATCGACCTTTAGTCTGCATGTGTTTTGTTTTTCTTTAGATAGTCAATATTAACACTCGTCTGACTCTTTGGCTGAATGGTCAGCGTTGAGGCCTTCGGTTCAGAGGGTCCCGAGTTCGATTCCTGGCCGGGTCGAGGATTTTAATTACCTCTGATTAATTATTCTGGCCCGGGGACTGGGTGTTTGTGTTTGTCCCAACAATCTCCTCTTCATATTCAAACAGCACACTACACTACCAACCACCACAGATCACGCAATAGTGATTTCATTCCTCCATATAGGGTTGGCATCAGGAAGGGCATCGGGCTGTAAAACAGGGCCAAATCTACATGTGCGACACGGTTCACACCCGCGACCCCACAGGTGTGGGAAAAGCGGTAGAAAAAGAAGAATAAGTCAATATTAATATTCATTTCAGGCGTCGGACATGGAATGGAGGGATTGAGGATGACTACTGTGGTAACCTCTTTGGGGGCTCATGTTTCCTGGGTATCTGATGAACAAACGTTTCATTTCTTACAACAATGTTTCTAACACGCTTTTCAGGCTATTCTTTCTCTGTTCAATTTCTAAATCACGTACAAATGTTAAATTGTGATTCATGATGTTTTACGGACAATTTATACTTTATTTGTGTTTTTACTGCACGTTTTTCGGTTATGCTATATTCCGTTTTATAAACTGCAGATCGAATTAAGATTAAAATAATCAATACCCTCTCCCGGATCTATGGTTTCTGAGATTATGGGAGATGGGTATTATCTTAAATCTCCTGCTAACACTATGATTGTGAGTTTTCTATAACCCATCAGCAACGGGTAGTACAGATAGCCTTATATATGTGAATAATAAAGAATACTGCGGTTATGAATGTGACGTTGAATTTTATTTAGCGAATATCATAGGGATATACAAAATTATCCATACGTAGCTTTTATGACCATCCATTGATACCAAAATTTACAATTGAAGCTCTTCACAGCAACTGAGCATGCGTCATTTTGTCGATTCATCGCACATTTCTTCTCTCTTGTCAGATAGTGAGTAGAACTTCTCCTACGGCCATTTGTCGCATCTGTAGTGTATGATAAATCCACGAAGAACAGCAGCAACAACAACTAGAGTAGAGAAAAATATTGAAGAAACATTTTACACAACACCTTTCAGCAGATCTGCCTGGAAGCTATCAAAGAAAGGTATTTTGATATCTGTCTTAATTGTGAAGGTGGTTTACGCCCTTATCCGTAGAGATGATCTAGAAATTCAGAGTTGTATTTTCTTTTTTGCCCCCAGAATGTTTTCGAACGCCAATTTGGAAGTTAGGAGGAAGCTGGAAGACACCAACGGTCTCGCAGCCAAAGGAAGTAGGTTATGAAAAACCCAAACCAAACCCCATGGTACTACAGCCCTTGAAGGGCCTTGACCTACCAAGCGACCGCTGCTCATCCTGAAGGACTGCAGAATACGAGGTGTCGTGTGGTCAGCACGACGAATCCTCCCGGCCGTTATTCTTGGCTTTCTATACCGGGGCCGCCATCTCACTGTCAGATAGCTGCTCAATTCTAATCACGTAGGCTTAGTGGACCTCGAACCAGTCCTCAAGTCCAGGTAAAAATCCCTAACCTGGCCGGGAATCGAACCCGGGGCCTCCGGGTAAGAGGCAGGCACGCTACCCTTACACCACGAGGCAGCCAGTAGGTTATGAACACATAACCAATCAACCAAGGAGAATTCACTCAATCTTGACCTAATAGCAATAGCGGCTACCATTCAGAGAGTGGAGGGCGGGTGCTCTTTGTCTCCTTTCGGACGCGCACCATACTCAACACGTACTTGCTGATGCCTCCGAGGCTTGAGTCGTCCCCGCCACTCGGTCGCAGACTGATCCTCAAAACAGATCAACAGTCCCTGACCTAGTCTGAAGTTCGGCTGTCATCCCAAGGACACCACCAAATGCGTTGAGGGTGTCTTGCTTCCTTGACCTAACGCAGGAAGCTTTCGTAGAGGTACTCCCCGCCATCACCCGTGGCGACCATCCAGTAAGTCGATGCGCTTTGTCGCCCCCGGAATCCTTTCGGACGCGCACCTCATCCCACGTGTTTGCTAATATCCCCGAAGTTTCAGTCGTTTCCGACACTCGGGACTGAATCCCCAAACAGAAAAAAACCCTGTTCTTAGGAGCAGTGACCTCGTGTCGAGTTCGGCTGTCACCCCGACGATATTAACAAGTAGAGTGAGGGAGTACCAGCTGCGATCGCAGCAGGCTTCCCCGTAGTGATGGCCCCTCCCCGCCATCACCCGTGGCAACCATCCAGAGAGTCAGCACGCTTGATCGCCCCCGGAATCCTTACGGACGCGTGCTGGGTGAACGGGGAATAGCGACAACTTTTCTTAGTCTTCTTATATTAACTGAATACGGACTGCACAGTAAGCGACCTGTTCAACAATAGTATGTTTCATTCGTGTCTTGGTGTTGACTCTACACCGAATGTGTTGTGACTATAGAGCAGAATGAAGGCTTCTTCCAATCACATTATTTCCTACCAGATCTTAAAATTATGTTACACTAAGGAATAAGGTCGTAAGAAAAAAAGATCTGAGTTTCTCTCGTATATTATATTGTTTCCTGCCGGAGGATTGTTGAATTGGGCTGTGAAACTCTTGCTCTCGCATTCTATTCTTTGTATATCAGATACTGCAGTAGTGTTACTACCTCAATCCTGTAGATGGTGCATCACACTCAATGAACAGTGAGTACTATGTATCGCATGTATTACAAGCTGCCATTTCCTCATACATTAATACGTTTTTGTGGCAATAATTTTGTGCGTTTCCTTAGAAACAAGTTCGACATATCAAGCTTCCAAAAACTGAACCGTAATATTATTTCCTGTTATTCAGAGCACTTCTTTCGTGATATACAGGCCGTATCGAGGCTTTCAGGTGGTGATTGTTGGTGATTATTGTTTTAAGAGGAAGTACAACTAGGCAACCATCCTCTATATAACGCTAATCAGAGAGAAAGTATGGAAGGGGTCCGACACTTCGAAAAATGAAGGTATCGGCCAAACGAAGACAAGGGCCACGAAGGGTGTGAAAATGAAAGACTCCCTAGCCCTCGCAAACCTAATAGCGCAGGGGTCGGAAAAGAACAAGTGTTGACCAAGGGAGGTCGGATAGGATAGATGAAAGTGAGGAGCCTGGCACAAGTAAGTGGAAACAATGCCAGGACTCAGCTGAGGGCCCCGTGGTCGCCAACCCACGTCCAAAGTTCAGAACCCCCGGGGTTCGAGGCTTTCATCGACCCGAGAGTCCACATTGCACTTGATGATTTACCACTTAAATCACTTGGTGATTTTCCCTGTTTTAGAAGTGTCAGAAAATTATAAACCCTGTTAGGTGTTAAACTATGAGCTTGCTGAAATGCAGTTTTGCAAATTCGAACACGGCGTGATCCACAAAGCACGTGATACTTCGCAGAGAGAGAGAGAGAGAGAGAGAGAGAGAGAGCTCTTGGTTTTTTATTTTAGTATCTTCCCTAGAACGTTTCCGTCTCACATCTTCCATTTCTATGAGTCGTTGTAGGTGTATATCATGCTCGTCTTTTGTGTTCATTCCATTGAATGTTTCCATGATTTGCAGCATTTCTTCGTCCGTAACCAAACAGCCGCGTCGACATCTGTCGAAAGAATTCAGTAACTTAGGAGGCAGCTTTTACATACGACAGCAATATTTCCAACAACAACAGGACTTGGAATAATGTGAAGAAACACTTTTAGGTTATACGTACCCACATCTAATATATTTCTTTCTTCCAGGAACATTTTTTGCCTGCCCAGTTCACGTAAGGCTCACCCTCCACCCTAGCAACGCGAATTACATTTATCTTATAAGTATCGGGATTCCTTACACCTTTCTTTCTCTTTCTGTCTGGAGGACTACACATGCCATCATCACTTGAAGTAGTCATTTTCCATAAATCAAATAAACCTTCTTTTGTTTTATCAGAAGGAGCCAAGGAGCTGTATATATGACAGGTCTACCAATCGTACGAAACTGTTCTCTGCAGAAAGGAAACATGTACCCTACAGGACATGTTTCCTTTCTGCATCAAATGCATACTCCTCATGCTTATTTCATACATGTCTACTTATGGAAGAGATTTCCTTTCTGTAGAGAACGAACCAGCTAGGTCCAAAGATGCCATTACCAGTTAAAAATGAGTTTCGTGAAAAAGTGGACATGTTCCCTATCTGCATTTAGCCATTCACATGTGTGTCCCATAAAATCTAAATACTCCCTTAAATAGCTACTGACCGGGCGAGTTGGCCGTGCGCGTAGAGGCGCGCGGCTGTGAGCTTGCATCCGGGAGATAGTAGGTTCGAATCCCACTATCGGCAGCCCTGAAGATGGTTTTCCGTGGTTTCCCATTTTCACACCAGGCAAATGCTGGGGCTGTACCTTAATTAAAGCCACGGCCGCTTCCTTCCAACTCCTAGGCCTTTCCTATCCCATCGTCGCCATAAGACCTATCTGTGTCGGTGCGACGTAAAGCCCCTAGCAAAAAATAAATAAATAAATAGCTACTGTACATAAAATGTTCCACTCTCACCTTATATCAGAAGCAATCATAAATAACATGTTCAATTTTACGCAATTTTAACGTATTATGTACATGCTTCAGTTCTCGCTTATTAATTTCAATAATCATTCAGTAGCCGTAAATTAATCCATTCCTTTCGGTAAGAACCTGCGAATCTTATTGTTATACAAGTACATGAAAGCCCTAGGGGCTCATAACTTGGGAGAGTGGGTTGGCGACCTCGTAGCCATATTGTGTTCTGGCATTGTTTCCAGTTACTTGTGCCAGGCTCTTCATCTATCCTATCCGACCTCCATTGGGCAACTCTTGGTCACTTCCGATCCCGACGGTATTAGGTTCCCAAGACCTATAGAGTCTCTCATTTTTCACACCCTTCGTGGCCTTCGTCTTTCTTTGGCCGATACCTTTATTTTTCGGCGTGTCGGATCCCTTCCATTTTTTCTCTCTGATTAGTGTTATATTGTGGATGGTTCCCTAGTTGTACTTCCTCTTAACAAATATAGTCACCACCACATGAACGTAAAAGTAATTTATATCTTCACCCTTTTATTCCATTCTTTTGCTGGTAGACCTACAACTATTCAAGATCTACAGGAAAGATTATATCTAGGGTAATATTTTTGCGTTTTGAAGTCTAAAATTTAGCATTTTTTTAGCGTTTATACATTTTTGAATGAGCTTTTTATAGTGTTCTCAAGAAAGACAGAAAATATGAGTTCATTCATCAAAAGATATAATATTAACGTGAAACTAAAAATTTCATTTGCATAGAACTAACAGTAAAATAAGAATGAATAAGTGTAGTAGAACTGTAAATTTTAAATTGATATAAACTAAAGCATAACACACACATAAAATAGATAATTGAGAAGCAAATATACCCGTGCTTTCGCTACGGTACCGGTATTCTATAATGTATATGGATTTCTACATGAGAAAGATTATTATATTAAATTGCATGTCTCTTAGCGTTATCCGAGAAAAACCACGGGGACGACCGTATACGTGGCTTCCGATGTACGGCGCACATTGGGACGTTTTGATGATAATGGCAGGCCACGTTTCCTATTGCTGTTCACAATCGAGTTCGGGAATATCTACTATAACTGCAGGCTCACTTGCCAAATTACATTCACAATGAAGGTAATGAGTTTTCATTATAAAGAGATAAATACACCGCAGAATGGCAGCTTGCCGTCTCTCTTGTCTTCTACCCAACGAACAAGCACGAGTTTACAGAAATGACGACGAAAACGGTATTAAACCACTTCCTGGCTGGCAAGCAATCGGAGACGTTGCCATGGTGACCGGTAGGTTCGTTGTCGGTCACTCAATGCAGAGCGTGAAACCGGCAGAAAATAGTAATTTTCTTCGTCATTTGAAGAGTAAGCGAAATTATGTACATAACAAAAGTTGTTTAAAATGATGGTACGTTTCACATATAGTCTACGGATTTTACAGAAAATCAATAGTAAGTTATAAGAGAAAATTGAAAACAAATGTTCTGGTCTTCCTATAAACCCCCAGTCTGTTCTGTGATTTTTAAATCACATATATATCTCTACCTGCTGCTGGATGAGTATACTCTAAATATGAAGTTTGAGCGAGATCTATCAAGCCATTTAGCCGTGATAGTGGAACAGACGGACAAACAGACACGAAAGCTAAAAACCACGAATACGGTCCAGAGTTGACCTAAAACGATTAAATATCTGAAATATTGGAAAAATAAACGACATTACACACAACGGACCTCCTACAACTTTATTTATATAGATACAGAAACCATCTGATTTAAATAACTGATCAACCCTTGAGTTACGGTAACACAAGTGGTATATTGAGACTTTTAAATACAAATAATTTGATTCAATTATTTTCCTGTTTTATTTGGTGAAAAGTCCTTTTAAGTAAACCGTTACCCGCTCGTTCATCTTAAATTTGTCATTTCACGAGTGGGTCGGAAACCTATTTTTGTTACCACTGCAACCCTGGTAATGACACATCCTTGAGTGTATGTGATTGTTTGTTAAATGTTGAACATCATTTCAGTGACTGTGATTACCAACTCTTATACCGAGCTCGATAGCTGCATTCGCTTAAATGCGGCCAGTATCCAGTATTCGGGAGATAGTAGGTTCGAACCCCACTGTCGGCAGCCCTGAAAATGGTTTTCCGTGGTTTCCCATTTTCACACCAGACAAATGCTGGGGCTGTACCTTAATTAAGGCCACGGCCGCTTCCTTCCAACTCCTAGCCCTTCCCTGTTCCATCGTCGCCATAAGACCTATCTGTGTCGGTGCGACGTAAAGCAACTGGCAAAAAACCAACTCTTATTTCTTGAATGAAGGGAATGTCAAGATGAAAAGAAAGAAAAGAGATTTAATGAATGGAATATCTTCTCTCCCTATCAAGCATTCGTTAATTATATGGGAAAAAATCTACTTGGGCAGATTGGAATAACAAATTATCTATGTGGATGGGGGTGGGGATGGGAAGAAATTGGGGATAACAAACGTGCAACACTTTCTGAAAGACTAGAAGGCCTAAGAAACTGCAAGTTTGCAGGAAGGTATCTCCTAACTTGTCAGGGTGCAAGAATACATAGTGAACGAAAATGCCTACAAGGATCCGTATAGTGGATTTATTTTGCTGTTGCAGCGATTTCTGAGAAACGTTCAATATTATGATTAGGCTATTCCTGCACAATCCTCAGAGAGGACATTTGGCACCAACCATCAGTCTAACAACACTGGTGTCTTTAAATTTGTACTTGTCCTTAGAAAATGATATTGTTGGAACGCAGGTGATACTTTTATCGACATGAACGTTGTTGGCCTAAGATCCATTGTGGATCGTATAATGATCCCAAAACTAGAAGAGCTAATCCAATAATGGCGATCATCTCGATTAGTCTAGTGTTAACATCTTCAGCGATTCCATGTACGTACCTCTTCAAGTTCACACAAGGCCTTACTTTACAAAGCTTCAGAAATCACACCCTACGAGTTGTTATAGAGGAGTGTGCATGTGTGTGTGGGGGGGGGGGGGGGCGGTCTCCAATTGTATGATAGATAGGAAGGCGTAACCACGAGCCAATGTGAAAGTTTGCATTAAACTGGGAAGATCGTTCACAGAGACATTGAAAATACTTCGGCAAGCATGAGGCGATGAAAGATACGCAATGTTCCGAGTGGCACAGGCGCGTCATAGGTGGAAAAATGTTCCTTAGAGGCGGGAAGTGATCTGGAAGACTTTCCACGAGCATCACCCCCGAAAATGTGGAACAAATTCGGGATCTTGTGCGCGAGTATAGTCGCAGGACGATCAACGATACTGCAGACAATTTTAATGTATGTACGGGTCAGTGTAGACCAGGGCCTCTCAGAGTGCATGCGCCTGGTGCATGCACTGTGCACGGTGCAAAAGACGACTTGGCTTGGTTGACCAGAGTGCAAACCCCCCACTCCTCGATTTGGAGCAATAGCGCTTACTCTCTCTTTCCTCACGCGTACTTCGCTCGCTCCCCCTGTCTCCCTCTTCCACACTTCCTACGTCGCGCTCCAAATCCGAGCTAAGTTGAGCCGAGTAGAGCCGAGCTTAGGCGAGCTTAGCCGAGTAGCCCAGAGGCGAAGCGTTTGTCCGAGTCGAGGCGAGCGGGAACGATGCACAGTGCATGGAGCTCTTGCGCCTCGATTTGCACGCGTGAGATTTTGGGCGTTTGAGAGGCCCTGGTGTAGACAATCGTGACTTCGGAATTGAATATACAGCGGGTCGTTTTCAAGAGATTATCCACTGATTACTGACACCTGAGAAGGAACATCGCGCCGCAGTATGCTAAGATCTCCATGAGCGTGACGTGGATGATCCGTCCTTCACCTCCAGGATCATCATCGGTGGTGAGTCTTGCGTCTCCGCTGAGACAAAGCGACAATCGTCGCTACGAAATAGCTCCTCATCTCCTGCCAACGTCTTCCTTTTCCCGAAGATGAAGATGCAGCTGAAAGGTCACCGTTTTCACACTATCGTCGAAATTCAGCAGGACTAGCAGAAGGTTCCGGACTCGCTGTCGCAAAATTATCTCGAGGTCACATTGTAGCAGTGGCGGAAACGGTTGGACCGGTGTATTTCTGCACAAGCAACCATTTCGAAGGGGATGATGTTCAGACTTCTTAGGTGCGTAATGTATTTTTTCGTCAACAAGGTCAGTCCTGGGAACTTTTTGATCCGATCTCGTATTTGTTTAGCGTAGTGTTTCAATATTCGTTCTTCAAAGCGGAAGAAAGCAAACTTGCAGTATTACATGACTGTGGATACCGTGATCATAGCTCCAGGATATCCAGGTTTGGAAAACAGGCGTATGGCTTTACACTTAAGGGCTTTTCATTGGCATCTAATATAGCGCATGAGAACTAGATATTGTTTGGAACTCGAAGTGAGATAATTGCAAGTGGCTATTTCTGGCTTAGTGCAACGCTGCCGTGTATAATAATTTAAGCGTTAGTGTGGTCGAGCTAAGGAAATGAACCATTTAAAATATCTCCGGCCGGGAATCGAACTCGGAGGACTGAAGGTCAAGACGCTGACCACTCAGCCATGAAACCGGGCCGAAATGAAATGTGTTCCTAAAAATTTTCAAACAGACGCAAGGCTGAGAATGTACCATCTTTTGAAACAATCTATACTGACATTTATTTGACAGATGAATGTCACTTAAGCGATAAGGTGCAGCCTTTCGTGGAGGAATACGACAATGACAATCCTAAGATTAGATTAGAATCTACGAGGTTTAATCAGATAATACTTACATTTAACGACCTTCACAGTATAATTATTGTTTGAAAGTTGCTGTACGTTTACAAGGTAATGAGCCTCCTTGGCTCGGGCGGCAGCGCACCGGCTTCTCACCGCTGAGTTCCGTGGTTCACATCCTGGTCACTCCACTTGAGATTTGTGCTGGACAAAGCGGATAGAACTTTCTCCGGGTACTCCGGTTTTCTTTGTCATTTCTCATTCCAGCAACGCTCTCGAATATCATTTCATATCATCTACAGGTCATTAATCATTGCCTAGACCAGTGCCTTGCCGCTAGATGGAGGCTTCATTCATTCCATTCCTGACCCGTCGAGTGACTGGAAAAAGGCTGCGGATTTTCATTTTCCACGAGGTAATACCTTGTTCGTGTACACTCTTTGTATGGAAAATGAAATGATGCACCAGGCTAATAACAGTCACATTAAATTAAGTCTTCTAAACTGTGTAGCATACCCTATTGATTGATTTACATCCTTGTATCTTAGACACAATGATTAAAAACTGGCCAGAATAGTATGCATCTAGGGTATGAAGGTTCCTTTGACAAAAATTATCCGAAAAAAAAAAACTATCACATTACCTATATTAACGTAATGCAAAATTAAAATCACCTGAAAGTGGTCAGGTTTATATCTGTGACTTTAAACACACGACTAAAATGCTGTGAATGAAACGATGAATATCGACAGTAAACAGCCACCATTTTGAATAATTAGAGAGTAATTTATCTTTAGTAGTGGCGAAGTTAGGCCTCAGGGTACTCTCGTTACTTTCTTTCTTAATCCATTTACCCTCCAGGGTTGGTTTCCCCTCGGACTCAGCGAGGGACTCCACCTCTACCGCCTCAAGGGCAGTGTCCCGGAGCGTGAGACGTTGGGTCGAGGGGATCCAACTGGGGAGGACGACCAGTAGCTCACCCAGGTGGCCTCACCTGCTATGCTGAACAGGGGCTCTGTAGGGGAATGGGAAGACTGGAAGGGACAGACAAGGAAGAGGGAAGGAAGCGGCCGTGGACTTAAGTTTGGTAACATACCAGCATTTGCTTGGGGGAGAAATGGGAAACCACGGAAAACCACTTCCTGGATGGTTGAGAGAAGAATCGAACTCTCTTCTACTCAGTTGACCTCCCGAGGCTGAGTGGAACCCGTTCCAGCCCTCATACCACTTTTCAAATTTCGTGGCAGAGCCGGTAATCGAACTCAGGCCGCCGGAGGGTTGCACTTAATCACGCTAACCACTACACCACAGAGGCGGACTCAACCACATTATTGTGCAGTAAAAAATATAAAAACCGAAATGTAAAAACTCATTTGAATAATAAAATAACCAACTTTAGAATTTTTAAACATATAATTACGTATTAGTCAAAATAACAATAAACTAGAATTGATGATACAGGGGGAATCACCAAAAACTTGCACCCCAAATATTTCTGAAATGGAAGGCGGTCTTGATGTGCTGCTTTTACAGAAATTAAGCCAGGACTCATAATTGTAGTCCTTACACAGATTTTAATAATTATTAGAATGTGTGTTTATTTTAGAAAGTACATTTTTCAAATGGAACAATGCCTATTGATACTAACATAATAAAACTAGAGTAAATTAGAATGCCAATGTATTTTTTTTCAGAATTCGTTGTTGTAACTTACTAATTGGTTCATTAGTTACATCAATGATTACAGCATGAAAGTAATATAATATTGAAAGAATTCGTATTTCATAAGCCTGTTTTTCATATTTAATGCTAATAGGTTTTGATTATATTTCAGCAGATGGAGTGAGACATATACTCTGTTACAGATGCGAGTGATATATGCATTCTAATTTAGACTCTCGTTTATAACGACACCTAGAATATTTACTGATCTTTCATGCGGTATTTTAGTATCAGATATGGTGGATGAAGGGATACCGATAATCATCGTCAAATTTATTAATTTTTATTGACCGTCTAGGAAATGGCTTTTGTCTTGGAGAGATTTATAGAATTTTCACAGGTAAATGGTAATATATTGTGTAAGTCAGCATTTATTCTGTCAGTTCTAAGATAATATCTTCCATTTTTCTGTGATAACATATTTAATGGTCATCAGCATATAAATAAGTGATTTACAATATTACTATTAAGATTAGGTCATTAATGTATAAAATTAACAGTAATGGTCCAAGTACAGATCCTTATGGTACTATCGTTTGTTTAATTGCCCATCAGAGGGCTTTTTATTTATAACTACTCGTCTGTGGTTGATGAGGTAAGAGTTTTATAGTAGTCTGATTCAAATTAATGGATTTTAATTCGGCTAGCTATATTTCTATATTAACCGTGTCAAATGCGCTGCTAAAATCAGGAAGAGTAAGTAATGTTACCTGATGTTCTGTTATTGCGTATCTAATGTCATCTGTTACCTTCAATAGGTTGTGCTGTGTCTTTTTTTTAAGCTCGACTGTGTAAAGGGTCATTGACCTTGCACTTACACCATCAGCAAAAGTAATAAAATAAAATAAAATCATTGTACTCAGAATATTTATTTGTAATACTGTTACTTGCTCGGTAAATCTTCCCCAGGTATATCTGAAGGAATAACACCATCGGCATCTGTACAAACGCAGTGGTGCGACCAGTGGATACTGCAGCAACTCCAGCAACAGCAAGAACTTGAACTTCAGCAGCAACAACAAGAAGAAATTCAACGACAGCAGCAACAACTAGAACTACACCGACAGCACCTACAACAGCAGTACGATGTACCACCGCCTTATCCACATATCACGACACCCTCAGGTATCGAATTTTAAAGATATTTATTATTTTCCCTTGATCGGTCTCTTATATAGAGCAGTTGTGGGGAAGGATTTAAACGAAAGGGTTGATCCCCCCGTCCTCCACCCAGGCAACTTAGTATATAGTATAGTATTTATTGAAGAATATCACAGGCTTTCGGCCCAAATACATGTTCCTGTTACACAAAGAAAATATTTTAAAAATATTAACTAAATCTACCATGTGGACGCAAAACAAACAAAAAAATATACTAAGTCTACAATGTGGACGCTCACATGGGCGGAAAACCGGGCCACAAGCAAGCGCCACCCTTAAAACATAAAAATAAACTAAATCTACTATGTGGACGCTCATATGGGAGGGAAACCAATCCACATGTGAGCGCCACCCTCATAACTACCTTACTGACCGGCCGTGCCATCCCCCACGGTGAGGTAAAAAAAAGGAGCCGCCCTCCTGTCTTATTATCATTTCCTGTAACCTTTATAGGATTGATTCGATTAAGTTTTCGTTTGTTTCTACTAGTATCTCCATACATTTGTAAAATAACTGAGTTGACCTTAAAACTGAAGGAGTTAGGTAATATTTGCAATTATTTGATTGAATATTGTGTGTTTACAGTTAATAACCAATTATAACTTCAAAGAAATTGAGACAAATAAACACCTATGACGAGATCAGCAAAACGTGTAAGTTGTAAATTTGTGTTAAAAATTGTGTTAATTGATATTTTCCCTCAAATTTGTTATTTTCTCCCAGCATAAAGAAAGTATATAACATTTTTTGGTAAAATTTGAACATTCGGTTCTGAAAGGGTTATCACAATGACTGGTGTATCCTTACTCGCTCTGATGTAAGCAATCTCCACGGGCAGCTAAAATTGATTAAGAAACTGGTCTTTATATGTCTCACCTCGCATTGCATTTTCACCGAGCGAGTTGGCCGTGCGGTTAGGGGAGCGCAGCTGTGAGCTTGCATTCGGGAGATAGTGGGTTCGAATCCCACTGTTTTTCCATGGTTTCCAATTTTCAGACCAACCAAATGCTTGAGCTGTGCCTTCATTAAGGCCACGGCCGCTTCCTTCCCACTCCTAGCACTTTCCTGTCCCATCGTCGCCATAAAACCTATCTGTGTCGGTGCGACGCAAAGCCAATTGAAAAAAAAAAAAAATTTTCACCAGCAGGCTTAAACGAGCCTTGGAAACTTCTTTGGAATGTGGCTCTTGCCCGGCGGTAGGATGTGAATGTTACGCAACCGCTGTGTAATCAGTGATTCTCATATCACTACTACTCAATAGCGACAATCATTTGAGAAGCGTCCAGCCAAAACCAAACATGTCCGTCAGATCGATACTTTCAGGAGGATAGAAAAACGTAAATTAGCAACTAGACAACAGAGTTCGAATATGCAACTTTTCAAAAAACTTTAAATCCACACAAGAAGTCTCTCTGTTAATTGACATAGATTTTAAAAAGTCAATAAAATGGACATGTTTGGTTTTACCTAAACCACATGTGATTTGTTTGTTTGTGCTCGGATGCTAGCAGGAGAGCGGGAAGTCGGGAAGTCACGTGACAAATATTCGGGCTGTTTGTTGGTACGGATATGTTCTCACTGCTTCGGCCCACCACTAGGATAAGTCTGCTTTAGCTGAGACCTACATTTTGTATCTTCAATATTCTGAGGATCTATTCGGTTTCCTGGCGAAGCTGCTACATATCGCTGTAAGATGGCCAAGGAAGACATTGAATCTGTTCATTTCTGTGTTACAATCAAACCGTATATTCTCCTGGTGATTTGTTGGGATCATCCAGAATCAGTTCGCAATATGTGGGTGTCTTCACCTGTCCATTACTCACTACACGATTCACCTTTATTTATTTATTTATTTATTTATTTATTTATTTATTTATTTATTTATTTATTTAATAGTTTACCCTCCACGGTTGGTTTTTCCTCGGACTCAGAGAGGGATTCCACCTCTACCGCTTCAGGGGCAGTGTCCCGGAGCGCGAGACATTTGTTCTGGGATACAACTGGGAGAAGGACCAGTACCTCGCCCAGGCGGCCTCACCTGATATGCTGAGCTTTAAAAGAGCTGCACCACGTCGGAACTTCGTTCAGCTCCGTGACTAACTAATTAGCGTTCTGGCTTTTGATCCAAGGGATCCCTTCATTGGGGCCCGAGGGGCTCTGAACTTTGGAGCATGGGTTGACTAACATGGGGCCCTAAGCTGAGTCCTGGCATTGCTTCTACTTACTTTTGCCAGGCTACTCACTTTCATCTATCCTATCCGACCTCCCTTGGTCAACTCTTGTTCTTTTCCGACCCCGACGCTATTATGTTTTCGAGGGCTAGAGAGTCTTTCGCTTTCACGCCCTTCGTGGCCCTTATCTTCCTAAGGCCGACATCTTCATTTTTCGAAGTGTCGGATCCCTTCCATTTTCTCTCTGTGATTAGTGTTATATAGAGGTATCTTTGCGTAGTTGTATTTCCTCTTAAAACAATAATCACCACCACTACCACTCCCTTCATTGATTAATCCCTCTGGCTCGAGAATCGTGTATGTATGCCATCTTCAACGCTGTCCTTACAAACTCGTCAACTCGAACGTCCTCTACCAGGCCTCTCCAGAGGCCATTGACCATTATTATAACACTAATTTCTGAATCACTATTAGGATTAATGAGGTTAGCTGCCTCATCTCGTTTCTCATTATTTAAACGAGTACGTTCACATCTTTTTCTGCTCTTAGACTTCCTCTTGCAACTATGTCCAGAATACATATTACATAGATTATAAGCTCAGTCATATTATAACTCTGAAAGCTTTCAAAACCCCAGGTGTGGATGAAAGGTCTCACCTCACACGCTTGATTCAACATCTCTTCATTTAAAACTTGTTACACATGAAAACAATTGTCAATAGGCTGTCACTATTGTGGGACACATGGCCCTGAGGTTCACTCAGCCTACACCAAAATGGAGTACCAGGTTAATTCCTGGGGGGAAAGGCGGTCGGGCGTAGAGCTAACAACTCAACCCCATCAAGTGCCGAGGTTACGTTTAGTGGAAGCCTTTACCTTCCACCCATTCAAGGGCCTTCATGGCCTGCACGGAGTCGGCTTTGCTTTTTTTTTGTCACTTTGTAACGGCCGCAAGGTTTCCTAGATTTACTTATTAAGTTGTTTTCGCTGTTTGAATTTTTCATATAATGCCTGTTATGCTCTTTTCGTTTAATTTGTGTTATTCCTTCATCATTCATTTTTCACGTTTCAACTCTTACTTTTGCATGTTTTTGCGGAATCGTAATTAAATCTTTCTTATCCATTATTCAGTTTTTTATTCTGTACCACGATGTATTCACGACGACAGTTAACTTCCAACTGAGCGCGCGAGTTTTATTTCGGGGGGAAAGGGGGCCAGAAGCCCGCTAACCCCGCGTGGTGATCGAATCTAATCTACACCGCCTCCAACATGCTATTAGTTCTAAGAAGAAAGAGATAGCAGGGAGGATTGGGCGAGTGATACTACAGTAGTATCTGCCTGTCCCCAGGCCAGGCTAGATATTGAGTCAACACAGCGCCATCTTATGACAGAGTATGCGTGTGACGTCACATATTTAGCACAAATTTTGCCTTACTTTGAAGCGCTGTTTCATGAAAACTGCATTTCAGATTTTCTCTGTAATATACAAGTTCTACCCAAACACGAAAAGCGTTTTAAAATTGTTCTTGCCGGGCTAAGTGGCTCAGACAGTTGAGGCGCTGGCTTGCTGACCCCAACTTGGCAGGTTCGAACTTGGCTCAGTCCAGTGATATCTGAAGGTTTTCAAATATGTCAGTCTCGTGTCGGTAGATTTACTGGCACATAAAATAACTCCTGCGGGACTAAATTCCGGCACCTGGACGTCTCCGAAAACCGTAAAAGTAGTTAGTGGGACGTAAAGTAAATAACATTATTATTAACATTTTTCTTTCCATGTACCCATTGTCGAGGAAGATTTGATGTAGCTAATAACACCAAAACTTCTTTTTTTTTTTTCTGGGAGCGGGGCGGCATTTTGGAGGCCGTCTATCATGACTAACCTGTCCTATGTGTTAAAACTTGATGAATACGTTACCGATGAATTATTGAAATTAACCTTATTCGAAGAACCAGCCAGTAAATACAGTAAATTATTTATTTATTTATTTATTTATTTATTTATTTATTTATTTATTTATTTATTTATTTATTTATTTATTTATTTATTTATTCTTCTCTTCCTATGAAGTTTGCGATGCGAAGCCTTAATAAATAAATAAATAAATAAATAAATAAATAAATAAATAAATAAATAAATAAATAAATAAATAAATAAATAAATAAATAAATAAATAAATAAATAAATAAATAAATAAATTTGCTTGTTCAATAAATATTGTTACGGGGATACCCGTGGAGCAGAAAGAGGTTAAAGAAGGTGCCGGGGTGAATGGGTCTATGTACAATGTCAAAATTAATTTAAAACTTGAACTGAAGATTGTATTTCTTCAGAAAAGAACAACTTAATAATTTTTTACTTAGTGAACATAACAGCATGGCAGGTACAAAAGCAATCTTGAAACAAGACTAGGAAAATCCAAGATCAGTGAATTTTACAGATTCTGGGCTTCAAGCCCCTAGTTTTACAATTCCAGATATACCGGATCCAGTTTACAAAACTTTAATTAAAAATAAGGAATCATTAAGTCAAGGGCAGAAATCCCCTAATTCAAGAGCACTTGCTCCCAAAATACAATATCTAGTCTTCCAGAGGCACTCGTTACTCTTACCAAATTTTGAAAAAGAGCTAACAGGCTCCCAGTTTCTTACTGCCCATTCCAGGCGACATTACACAAAAATTTACAATCTCTGGCCTCTCAAGCCACAATTTACAATTTTAATTGGTTTTTACACAGGGGTATCTAGTACCCAACCAACAGGGCCTTTGCGAAAAAGAACAGGTTAAATAAACGGCCCGAACACAAACTGAATGGAGGCGTACCCTGCACTCCAGATAATGAAATATAAAATCCTACAGGGCTCTTGGTCGATGAAACTGGGGCTATTCCCACACTACTGAGGTGGCTCGGATGGAACTTTAATACATTACGGAAACGAAAGGTTGCGAAAACGTAGCCTCCTCAAACCAAGATGAAAGGGAGCTCGAGAGGGTAACTCACTCTCTATCCCCGATTTACAGTTAAAACTTTGTGAAATCTTTACATTAGCCGAAAGAAGATTTACATTTTAGAAAAGTATTGGACCTTCCCCTTAGATAAATTTGTGGAGACAGCCATTACCTTATTGATGTTCTGGTTGCTGACGAAAGAGGCACACCGCCTCCTGCCTTAACACACACGCTTAGAAAGACGACGATCAATTGGCAAGGAAACTCGAAAAGCCGCAACTTATATACCCTCAGGGAAGGTTCGAGAGAATTCAAGACTAAACCGGCCACACCCTCTCAATTTAATTGGTTAATCTCAAAAGTTACACTCAGAGTCGAACAAGAAGCCTGTGATAGGTTGAAAATTAATTACAGAAATTCCTGATTGGCTGGATTCAAAACTGGCGGAAAGAAAGAGAAGTATTGCCAACCCAAAAATAAATGAACATAGAGTCAGTTATGGACAACCTAGAAATACAAAACTTCTTTAAGTTATAAGTTCTTTCACCTTGCACCAGAGTGCATGATCAGAGTTTTTTGGTAGCGTCATCTGTGAAAAAATGTCCAAACTTCTAGATATATAGCAGAACAAAACAAGGATAAATTCAATCAGTTTAGGAAACTACACAGTAACAAAATTACTTAATGTTTCAATTGTGACATCTTCTGATTAAAGATCTAAGTTTCATGTTGTATCAGTCCACTTTTGTTCGATAGAGAAGTTTCTTAAGGCGTTGATTTTGAATGAGCGGAGTAGAGGTGTACCTCCCGGTACAAATATTATTATAACTTCTATGTTTTTCGTATAACCATCGTTATTCATTCACTTTGTTTTGTGTATGTTGCAGTTCCACCTCCTCCACCGTATTCATCTGTTGCAGACAACATTTGGACGACAAGACAAGGACACTACGCATAAATGAATGAACGACGTGAATGGTTCTTCTGTTTACTGTTCAACGATACGAAAGTCCTGGACGTTTAGCAGGATGGCGACATTTACCTCATCAAAAGTCCCTTATATTAATTAAATAAAGAATTTCGCGTATTTAAATTTTCAATCAATCAATCAATCAATCAATCAATCAATCAATCAATCAATCAATCAATCAATCAATCAATCAATCAATCAATCAATCAATCAATCAATCAATCAATCAATCAATCAATCAATCAATCAATCAATCAATCAATCAATCAATCAATCAATCAATCACGATTGATCTACATTTAGGACTGTCGCCCAGGTGGCAGATTCCCTAACAGTTTTTTTACCTAATCTGTTCTTAAATGATTTCGAAAAAGTTAGAAATTTATCAAACATCTCTCTTGATAAATTATTCCAATCCCTAACTCCTCTTCCTACTATAAACGAATATTTTCCTAATTTGTCCTCTTTAATTCCAACTTCATTTTATGATCTTATTTTCTTTCTTTGCTTCACGTTGCACCGACACAGATAGGTCTTATGGCGACGATGGGATAGTAAAGGGCTAGTAGGAGTGGGAAGGAAGCGGCCGTGGCCTTAATTAAGGTACAGCTCCACCATTTGCCTGGTGTGTAAATTACAAACCACGGAAAACCATCTTCAGGGATGCTGGCAGTGGAGGTCGAACCCACTATCTCCCGAACGCAAGCTCACAGCTGCGCGACACTAACCACATGGTCACTTGCTCGGTGATCTTATCACCTTCCTCAATTAATAATACCCATCTTCATTACTGACTGTTATGCCTTTCAACGTTCAGTCTGCAAGACTCTGTGAAGTAACTAAGCGCCATCGCTGAAGATAACTTTCTTTCAAAACGCACTTGCTTGAAATAGGATGAATATATTGTGCGAGTGATAGGATTGCACGTATCATCTCTTCAGCCACCGGACATTCACAGATTATGAATCTCCTCACATTTAGAGAATGTAAAAATTTAAATATTTCTCTGTCGGCCAATTTTTGTGCGTCTGAGTGCATAGCATTAAAACTGTAAAATAATAGAGTAACTGCAATAGTAAAATGATTGTCTCTGATTCTTTAGACATGGCTAGGAAGCAAATTAATCACCTCAAGACACAGGCGGATAAAGCAGGCCTCCAGATCTCTTTGGAGAAAACTCAATTCATAACTGACATCAAGCCGGCATAAAGTAAACTAGGGGGCAATCAAACGTACAGATATGTTTAAATATCTTGGCGAGTGGATAGAACCAAACATTTCGGAAAAAGAAGCTTTCGGGTCGCACAGGAATAAAATGGAAATGGCTTATCAACTGATCAAAGACGTTTACAACAAAAAATCCAGATTCTTGAACGCAAAACTCAGACATTATTGCGCTGTCATAAGACCAGAAGCTTTGTATGCAGCGGAATGCCTTGCTATGAACAAGAAAGGCTTGATAGAAAAGATGGAAATTAAGGAAAGAAAGAAAGAAAGAAAGAAAGAAAGAAAGAAAGAAAGAAAGAAAGAAAGAAAAGAAAGAAAGAAAGAAAGAAAGAAAGATCTTAAGGAAAATTCTTGGCCCAGTTAAAGAGAAACGTGAATATAGAGGTCGGCATAAATATGAGCTGTATATTCATGTCTAGAAGATCTCTGATGTCATGCGGAGAAGGTGAATTGCATTGTATGGCCACTTGCTAAGACTGAAATCCACACTATTATCGAACCAGACCTTTACCTACTTTAAAGATAAGAAGACCCAGCCAACTTGCTTCAAGGAGGTGGAAAGGAACCTACAGGAGATCGGGATCACTAATTAAGATATACCAGAACGGAACCCACTCAGGAGGAAACTGAAAGACCAACAGGGTTTACAAGAAGTTGAAGACAGGAAAGACGTGGATGGAGGAAAGAAAAGAGCAACACCGCTAACGAATGGAGCACTGGGTAAAGATCAAAGCCCAGAGAAGACAGCTGAAATGATAGGCCGATAGGAACAAAGAAGAACTGCAACGTATCACGTGAGAATTAAAATAATGTAATAATACTAATAGCAAACAGTAGAAAAAATGAAATGGCGTATGCCTTTTAGTGTCGGGAGTGTCCGAAGACATGTTCGGCTTGCTAGGTGCAGGTCTTTTGATTTGACTCCTGTAGGCGACCTGCGCGTCGTGATGGGGATAAAATGATGATGAAGACGAAACATACACCCAGCCCCCGTGCCAGAGAAATTAACCAATGTTGGTTAAAATTCCTGACCCTGCCTGGAATCGAACCCGGGACCCCTGCGACCAAAGGTCAACATGCTAACCATTTAGCCATGGAGCCGGACACAAAAAGTTGAGATATTGATAACAAAAACAATAATACTGAGAGAGATGTGCGCGCGGTTTGGGACACGTAGCTGTGGGTTTGGAAACCACCGTCGGTAGCCCCGAAGATGACCTTCCGTGGTTTCTCATTCTCGCACATGGAAAATATTGGAGTTGTATCTTAATTCAGGCTGTGGTCTCGCCCTTCTGCATCCTAGTATTCTGCCATTCTTACGTCGTCGAAAACCTTCCTTGTGTTAGGGCGACGTTAAACCAATAGAAAGAAAGAAAGAAAGAAAGAAAGAAAGAAAGAAAGGATGCACGCTATGGTAATTTTGACGGGCCTTGAACTACCAAGTGACCGCTGCTTAGTTCGAAGACCTGCAGATTATGAGGTGACCCATGGTCAGTGCGACGAATCCTCTCGGCTGTTATTCTTGGTTTTCTAGACCACAACATGGTTATGTTAAATGAAAATAATAATTATAAAAATAACAATGGCAATTATAAAAGCAAAAAATTCAAATGCAAACCATTAGGTTGCAAATACCGTATGCTTCTAATTTTTAAGAAATATGTGAATTCACTCACTCATTCACTCATCATATAAATCACTTACATTCAGCAAGAGATTACCACTACTACTAAATGTTTTCATTCCTCCCCTGAAGGGGAAGGCGGGCCTCTTAGGCGGTAACGCCGTCTCTCAGGCCAGGAGATTTGTTACGGTGAAGGAAATGCACGGAGAAGGTGATGGGGTTGGCGGCCGTGGCCTATTCTAGGAATTGTCCCGGCATTCGCCTTAGTGCAGGAGAATGGAAAACCACGGAAAACTATTCTCAGGACAGCCGACGGTAGGGGCCAGCCGTGAGATCAACCCTGTTCCGACTCCCGAATGCAGAGGTGGGGTGGCCACGGCTCTACCGTGGTTCTACGGAGTGCAGAACTGTAGGACCAGCCGTGGCCACGAACCAAGACCAACTCTGTATCTGCCGACGGCAAGATATTTCGGCAGTCCACCTTAATTGTTCTCCAAGAACGCAAATCTACGAAGAGTGGTTGCAGACTCTTAGAGAGGAGTCAAATCGCGCACTGAGGTTATGTAGGAAGAGAGGTAATGACTTGAATCAGTTCCATAACCATCTCGTTCAAATACATCACTAATTAGATAACTGTTTTAATCTTGAATTAATTGCGATGATCGATTTCAAAGATTAATGATTCGACAAAAAATCGTTCAACTGTTAATATCTGCTTTAATCTTCAATTATTTATTATTATCTTTATCGGTATGATAGTCTATCGCTTCGATAAAGCCTTCTTCAATTGCGACACTTATTTAATAACTGTCTTAGTCCTGAATTAGTTGCGCTGTTATGGTTTGTGCAGTGGATTACTGTAGTCACGCCCACCACCGCGTATGCATAGTAGGTCTTGGTCCACAAGATAGATAGATAGATAGATAGATAGATAGATAGATAAGAAATGGGTGAGCCCTAACTTCGCAGAGCTCCACACGTAGGTCTATGAAGACCCTTTGTGCCCCTTAAACAGGTTTGCCTAGTCCAGCCCTAGTACTCCTATAAAGGATACCAGTGTCCGGATATTGGCATTCCTGATGTCTTCCAGGCTCACAAAATGTGAGCCAAGGTATCGATGTCTAGTGCTAGCAAGAGCCTCGCACTGACATAACACATGCGCGGAGGTCTCTTCCTCCTTACCGCATCTTCTACACATCGGATCCTGAGTGATTTTCATGATGTGTAGGTGTCTCTGTAAGGTGTTGTGGCCTGTTAGCAGTCCAACTACCATTCTCATTCTGGTCCTATTCAAATTCATTAGGACCTTTTTATAACTTTGGCTAGGCCCTTTGATAAGTTCACGTGCCTGCCTTGCTATAGTTAACCTCTTCCAAATATCTAAGTGAGACTGGTTTGTCCATTGGGATATTACCAGTCTCACGCTTCGGAGTGACACTCCCAGGAAAGGCTCTGGTCCTGTGAAAGAACCTTTTGAGCCTTGTTTTGCTAGTTTGTCAGCTTCTTCATTTCCACTGATACCTGTGTGCCCAGGGACCCATAATAGGGTAACTGAGCTAAATTCACACAGCTGATCTAACATCCTTTGGCATTCCCATACCAGTTTTGATGTTGTTTTAACTGCACAAAGTGCTTTTAGTGCTGCCTGGCTATCACTACAAATAGTGATGTGTCTTCTGTAGTATTGCGTATACTTCAGCCTGGAAAACAGTAGCATATTTACCCATAGGAAGGGAGAGCCTTGTCTTAGGCCCCCAGACTCCGGCGCCTGTGCCCGTCTCCGTCCGCGATCCATTTGTGTACCATGTACAGCCCCCAGACTTAAGACGGGCCCCAGCATCCGCGGCCCACTCCTCCCTTGTGGGTATCACCACTGTAAATTTATAATCCAAATTAAAGCTAGGCTTCATCAGATCCCCGATCATCATTGTCATAGGGCAAGTCTGGTGAAGCCTTGTAAGAATAGAGGCATGACCTCTATTCGGGTTTTTGAAGGACCATCCTCCGAGTGACCAGAGGCGATAGGCACTCATTCCCGCTATTGCCTTAACATACAAATGTAAGGGGGGAAAACCTAGGATGGCCTCCATTGCACATAATGGTGTAGTATCCAGTGCCCCTGTTATTCCTAGACACGCAAGTCTCTGGACACTGTTTAACTTGGTGGTCACAGTTTTACTTTCCGAACCTGGCCACCAAACTAAAGATGCATAGGTGATCGTGGGCCGTACAATAGAAATATAGAGCCACTGGACCACCTTAGGTTTTAGGACCCAAGTCTTCCCGACGGCCCTGCGACAGGCCCACATAATCTTGCGAGCCTTATCCACCTTATAATCTATATGTTTCTTCCAGCTCAGTCTTGCCTCAAGGATTACCCCTAGGTACTTAACTGAGGTTGTCTTAGCTAGTTTTTTCCCAAATAGGAAAGGCTTTGATATTCCGTCTAGCCTCCTCCTCTTGGTAAATACCACGAGCTCCGTCTTATCGGGGTTAACCGACAAGTCTGTCTCGTGGCACCATCTTTCCACCCTACGTAGAGAGCTCTGTACGAGCTCGGAAACCGTGCTGGGGAAATTTCCTACCGCCATCAGGCTTATGTCGTCTGCATAGCCTTGGGCGTATATTCCTCCAACATTTAACCTGGTAAGTAGTTCATCCACTACCAGACACCATAATGTTGGTGATAATACTCCTCCCTGTGGACACCCCCTGTCTATATTAGCTCTCAACATTACAGCGTTGAGGGTAAACAGAACTTGACGGCCCTGCAGTGAGGCCATAATCCATTTTATGAGCATACTGCTCACTCCTCTTCTCTCTAGACTACGTTCTATGGAGCCCAAAGATGTATAATTAAAGGCCCCTTCTATATCTAGGAATACAACCATAGCAAGTTGTTGCTGATCCAAGGCACTCTCCAGCCTAGAAACTAGTTGGTGTAGTGCCGTCTCAACCGACTTCCCTGGTTGATATGCATGTTGATGAGAATGCAGGGGAAAGTCTCTTAATACTTTCTCCCTGATGTGTCTATCCACCAGTCTTTCCAAGGTCTTAAGTAGAAAAGACGTTAGAGTAATGGGTCTATAATCCTTAGGTCTAGTATATGAAGACCTTCCGGGTTTAAGTATATACACCACCTTCACCTGACGCCACAAGGAGTACACGTGCCCCATAGTGAGACAGGCTATACATATTCTGACCAGGTATGGTATGAGGACCCCCCCCCCCGCTTCTTGAAGAAGTGCCGGGAAGATCCCATCCACCCCTGGGCTTTTGTAAGGGGCAAATAATTCTAATGCCCACTTGACCCTTCTTGGGGTAACAATCTCTGCGGCTTCCTTCCAGCCACTTTTATTGGGTCTGAAGGATCCGCTCGATTCTACCTCACTATTCGTAACTACTGAACCTGGAAAGTGGGCATCAAGCAGTAAGTTCAGGGTCTCCCTCTCTGTGGATGTATATCCACCCGAAGGAGACTCCAGTGAGCCCAGCCTTGCCCTTCTATCAAAGGTTAAAAATTTATGAAGCCTTGCCGCTTCATGTTGACTTTCAATGGAGTCACAAAACTGTCTCCAAGATTTCCTAGAAGCCTTTTTGACTTCTGACTTGTACCTTCTTTGTGATTCTTTCTAAGAATCTAGGCTTTCTTGATCCTGAAGTTCCCTGTATTTATTCCAGAGCCTTCGTGTATTTCTCCTCAGGTGTTCAAGATAACTATTCCACTTGAAACTTCCTGTTACTCTTTTTGCCTTAACAATAGGGCAGTTTAATTCATAAGAGATAACCAGTGTCCGTGTGAGAAAACTCACACTGAGCTCCAGCTCCTCTTTATTTTTAATTATATTTGAGGGTCCTCCCTCCAGTCCCCTCCTCACATCCTCCCTAAAAGACGTTCAATCGGTTCGTCTAGGGTTTCTATAAGACGGGACCTCGAGGGAGCCCTCTATATAAAACACAATGTGTCTATGATCTGACAAGGAAGGCTCCAAAGAAACCTTCCAGTCTTTAAATTCTTGTATGATTCCCATGGAACCCAGGGTAAGATCTATGATCCCCTCACTCCTATTATTAATGAAGGTAGGAGTATCACCAATATTCATGATCTCAAGATCAGTTGTACATAGAAATTCTATGAGGTGCTCTCCCCTTCGGTTTGTATATTTACTTCCCCAAATGCTGTGATGAGCATTGGCGTCGCATCCTACTATGAGGTTTAATCCTTGTTTCCTACAGTATATCACCAGTCTCTTGAACTCCTCCGGCGGGGGTGGAGATTCAGAGTCTCCTGGGAAATATGCAGAGCAGACAACCAAGTCTTTTGGCTGTCCGTCCTCTTCATATCTCACTAGGACTGCTACCAGGTCTCTAGTAATGAAGCCTGGTATAGCCCAGGCGTTGTGATCTTTAACTAATATACATGCTCTAGGCTTCTCCTCTGCTATTCCACTGAATAAAGTTAAACCTGCACATTTTAGTCCCATGATATGCCCCTGTCTGAGCCAGGGTTCTTGTATCAGGGCGACCGAAAACCTGCCCTTCTGGATACTTCTAATAAGAACCCTAGAGGCCGCTATACAATGTTGTATATTTGCTTGTATGAAAGTAATCATTCTTACCTTCATGCAATACTTTACCTTATGCGGTCTCCGGAACGTGCTGCTCCGTTTCCCGCGATGTGTCTTGAGGCTTGGCTGGCCCAGGTTCCTGTCCGGGCTCCCGCTCTTCGCCCCTGTTAGTCTCGGTATTGTCTGTGGTGGGGTTGGTCCTCTGCTTGTCACGCTTGCCCTCCACCAAGGTGAAGGTAGCCACATGCACCCCGCAGAAGATCTTCTTCCCCACCACTTTCTCCACGTCTCTGGAGTCCATGCTGACCACAAGTCGGACACCTCTCTTCTCCTCCTTACGGTCGTAGACCCTCCAGCTGGTGGGATTTAAGCCATGGTTCTGGCGTGCCATTCTTCCCAAAAGGACATTATTGTCCTTTGGTTGTCCTGGTATCCAGACCATGACTCTCTTGTAGGAAAGTAGGTTATCCATGCCCACAATTGTGAGCCTGCCTCCTTCCCACGGTTGTATACCTGTAACAAGACTGGAAAGCCATGCTAGTCTCGTCGTTTTCTGCTATAATGACGGCCAAACCTCTCGACAGATAGCAATCCAGGAACTGAGGCTTAATGGGTCCCTGCTCCGGAAGCTCATCTATCAGATTGGTGATAGCCTCTTCCACAGCTTCCACCTGTTTCTCGGTTAGCTGCTGGTCAGGATATCCTACAGGTACTATGGCCTTCCTGATCCCAGCTTTAGCTATCCTAGCATATTCTACCTTAGGTTTTTTGCGGGTCTGCAAGTCTTCTTCTGGGGTTGCCCCCGACAGAAGTCGTTTCCCCGCTGGCATCTTGGTGGGTGGGGTCCTCTGTGCCCTAGAAGCAGAGCCCTTTTCAGGGTCCCGCCTCTTGTGCCCATTGGATTCCCCCCTCCCCCCAGTTGTTACTGTCGTGGTATTAGAAGGCCCTTCAGCTCCCGGAGTTAAGCCCTCTTTGGCCTGCTCCCGGGCCTTTAAGGCCTTCTTATATCTCCTCTTCTCAGCGCCAGAGCGCTGTTTCTTCTTCTTCTTCTTCTTCTTCTGGACCTTTAGATTGCCCACCTCTTGAGTGAGCCCTCTAACTGTCGAAGATGAACTATCCGAAGGTATCTCCGAAGAGTCCCCTTCAGTTGTTGTTGTAATGTTTCTCTCGGAGGCCCCAGAAGAGCTCTCCGGTTTATGGCTGGCTACCGTATTCATTCAAATCCCACGAGTAGCTAGGGAAATATATGTCCGCTCAGGCAGAGCCCCGCGTACCTGGGTAAGGCTACTTACTTCGAGAGGGCGCCAAGTATCTCGAAGGCTCCGCTCAAGACATATCTCCCATGTGCCATGCACCCCATCGGCACGGGTCGCCTTACACCTTAGGGTTGGGCGGTGCTTTGGCTTCCTCCTCCTTGTATACCGAACGGTTACCCAAAGGGGCTCCATTCGGCATAGCAAGAAAGGAGCTACTAGCCCCCTCACCACGAAGAGGATCTTCAATTGAAGAGGGTAACCAGGGTTAGCCCCCTACAATTGTAGAAGCACACACGAGGGGGTCGGTCCACAAGTGGCCATGGCTGGTCCGTGATCTGATAGCTCTGCACTCCGACCGGCCAACCGAGTAGAGGAGGGCTGGCCATGACTCGACGCCTCTGTATTCGGGAGACGGAGAAGGACTGGTCCCCACAGATGGCTGGTTGTCCTAAGAATGATTTTCTGTGGTTTTCCGTTCTCCTGCACTAAGGCGAGTGCTGAGGCAGTTCCTAGAATAGGGCACGGCCGCCAACCCTCTCACCTTCTCCGCACATCTCCTCCTCCGATACAAATCTCCTCGCCTGAGAGACGGCGTCTCCGTCTAGGAGGTCCGCCTCCCCCTTTAGGGGAGGAATGAAAACATCTAGTAGTAGTAGTAGTAGTAGCCGTCGTCTGTGAAACATGGGCAACGGCCGAGTGGCCTTGTTAGTGGTCTTGATAGTTGGTATACAATAGAAGTGGGCACCTGGGACATATTCTGAGTTCTGCTTGTGCTCAGGTTGCTAGGGCTATACAATCCACCAAGGGTTCGATCACAGTTTCTCACAGGGACGATGGGTAAGTAGGGTAGAATCTACTTCTCAGAATGTTTGAAACAAGCCTCGGACCTACGAGAGTGACTGAGTCCCATCATTGAACAGGGCAGTGACTCCTTCCAAACAACTTGGCGATCGACGTGGAACTACCAATGATAACGCAGCTCATGGAAGAAATAAGGCAGAACTAGCTGAGTCAGCAGATAGGATGCATCTGGATCTGTTAGGAGTTAGTCATGTTCGGGGAAGAGGACATGAGGAGGAAGAGGAGAAAGTAAGGTATTCATAACGGGTGTCAAAAGAGGAAGGGCCGAGTGTGGAGTGAAATTGTTCATTAGGAAAGCGGTAGTATACAAAACTGTTATAGTTAGGCACATGCATTAACGAATGCTGTGGACAGCTTAGCGGTTGGACGAACTAACAAGGGAACATCGGCAATGGGTAAGTCGCCGATAGCGATGAAACTTGGAAAACACATGGAGGTACACGTAAAAACGATGTCGGCATCAATTTTGGGTGCCAACATTCATTAGGGCGTTAACTACGGGGCCTAAAAGTTGCGACATTTCAAATTCCGCGCGATCAGCGATGAATACCTGCTGGTCAATGCTAAGCTGGCACACTGCGCACCTGGAAACACGCCTCTGCACCTCCTCCCCTCCCCGCTCCAATTGGTTCGCCACCGCACGTTTCCCTTCTCCCCGCGCTTGCCGGCTGCGGTGGCGAACCAATTGGAGGGGGGGGAGGAGGTGCAGAGGCGTGTCTCCAAGTACGCAGCGTGCCAGCTTAGCATTGGCCAGCAGGTATTCATCGCTGATCGCGCGGAATTTGAAACGTCGCAACTTTTAGGCCCCGTAGTTAACGCCCTAATGAATGTTGGCACCCAAAATTGATGCCGACATCGTTTTTACGTGTACCTCAATGTGTCTTCCAAGTTTCATCGCGATCGGCGACTAACCCATTGCCGATGTTCCCTTGTAAGACGAGAATCGTCTGTGTATTCACTATGTGAGGAATCAAATGAAAAAGACACGTTTTATGAAGCACTGAGTCATAGTCAGGATCAGCAGAATGTTAAGATATTGTTAATGTGTAATTTCAATGCCAGAGTTGGAAATAGAACTGAAGGCTATAAGAAGGTGATGGGTAAATATTTGGAAGGTGTTAAGATGGTGGGAATGGGAAGCGTTTACTGGACTTCATTGTTAGTATGGGATTAGTAGTTACGAATTCATTCTTCAAACATAAGGCTATTCACTGCTACACGTAGAAGGGTGGGGGTACCAGGCACATAATAGATCATATTGTGGCGGTTTATCCAGGATATTTAAAACTTAAATCACTAACCAAAGAGGTAGCGTGTTTCAATATCTACTAAATTAACATGGATGTGTTTAGGACTGGGGGTCTATTCGGAATCAGTGTCATCAACTTCCCGACACCATTTTAACCACGGCAACCACTGAACTCCAATTACCCCAGCGCTGCTAGGGTAAAGAACTTTGTATTAACATTTTCTAATTATTCTTTAGAACGCTTTTTATAATGTTTAAAAAATTGCTAATATTTAGTCCGCTCGCACTACCGCAGTTCAGCTTTTCCAGCGAGCTAGGTTTCCTTGCCGGCGCAATATAAGACGGCTAACCCAGCGAAATTTAAGGTCGCTTGGGTGACGCATGCACTTGAAGCTTCCTTGTTCTGGGAGCTGGGCGGAGCTGTAGGCCCTCCTCCGACAGCAATTTATGGCAACAGGCCAGTTAGCTTAGGTGAGGCATGTTAGTTTGAATACTTGACACTCGAAGTCTTCAGAGCCACACACTAGAGACTGCAAGAAAAATATCAACCTCTTAACAGTATAGCCACTTGCACATCGTCTTGCTGATAGAAATAGAGCCAGTATATGAAATCAATTGTAATATAGAAGAAATATGTTTTAGGTTTGGGTTTCGGCATGTATACAGTTTTTTCGAGCAATTCATTGATGGCGCGGGTAGAGTATGTGTTCCGATAGCCGCAGAAAAATATTTAGGTTGCCCAGCATGAGCACACAGTTTGTATTTGGTTGTCTGTGATGGTAGTGTATAGTGATTTTTTACAGTGTTCCTCTTGTATTATTGGTGAAGGTTTCGCGAGTTCTGTGGCATTCTTCATGAATATAACGTGTGTTATACTTCGTGACAAATATTTTCCCTCGTTTGTCGTTGATGCACGTACACTCAGTGTGCGAGTGAAACTATACAACTTCAGGGACGGTAAAATACCAGTTCAATTTTGTTGATTAGTTTAGATTATGCTCTTTAAGTAGAAAACAAATAGTCAGTCCCAGTGTATTTTTGTGAAAACCATGATTGTACTATCACGAAGCTTCACCGGATGAAACTCTAAGTACACTGTTTAAAATCTGCTATAGATTAAGTTATGATGGTGTCGTCACTGCCCTGAATATCAATTTGGAAGTATGTGCGAGAGTGTGGTTGAAAATATTTTTGAAAGATCTTTCTCGGGTAGACCTTTCCACGAAAAACGCAGCCTTATAAAACGGTAATGTTGCTTTTAGAGAGTGTAGTGAGGCTACGATTGTCTATATTTAAAAAAACGTTTTTGGAGCTGGGGTAATGAATATGTTCAGCGCATGCCACTGATGGCAACCACCTTTATAAGCTTCTTTCTAACACTATTGTAGATGGTTTTGGTTGGAATAGATTCTCGTTCATGTTATGATGGAGGAATACCTTATAAGCCTTCTAGGATGCCATAATCGGCGAACTTGATGCGCTAGCACGACATTGTTATTACTCGCCTGCGAGTGAACGCATGACGGTATTTTGAGCGAGGGTTGTTGAAGTATTCAATCAATACAGGCCTTGGGACATAGGCAACAGTTTGTGGTAAAGCAAAATTAATTTGGAACGACGTCACTGAGGACAGGAATGGAAACAGCTAGTGTTTTCGGACGAATCCAGGTTCTGTTTGTTGAAAATGATGGCGGCATTTTGGTTCGCCGCAGACAGGGGCAGAGGCATCACATTGACTGCATTCGCACAAGACATACAGCGCCAATTCTAGGCCTTAAGGTGTGGGTTGCTACTGGGTACAACAACAAATCACAGTTGGTGTATGACTAGGATACTGCGACCAGTGAATGACATCCTGCGACCCGTAGCCATACCCTTTCTGCACGACACCCAAGACGCCATATTTCAGCAGGAAAATTTATCAGTGCCCATGGAGGACTCAGTGCCTACTAGGTAACAGGACACATGCTGAACCTAGATGACTGAAATACTAATCGTTTCTGTAGAACATACTAATGAACAAGTCCTGTGAATATGAACTTCCTGTCTCTAGTCTTTCCAAGTGTTCTGTTTTTTATGAACATGAGTGTATTTGTAGTCCAAACTCCAGCTACAGAATTCTGAGCGGGATGCATGAGAAGGATTGTCATGGCTCATTGAAATGCGTTTAGCCATGAAAGCATTACAAAACATTGTCGGGACAATGAATTAACTGTCGGAGAGGTATGTATTAGGGCTGACGCGAGACCCAGGTATCCACTTATCCGTTACACATCTTATCACTCGTATAGCTCTCAGTGCCCAGAGAACGTTAATTTACTTGTTTTTTCTGTTTTCTTTACTCAGAAACTTTGCAGGGTGGACGAAAAGCCCCCTTACACTAGCCCATAATAACATAGTTCTACAAAACCAAGGAAGAGCAGATTTTTTCTACAGAAAAGTCAGAGAAACGACTAAAAATATACAGGATTCCGTACCAGGTTGATTCAAGGCACTCTACAGAAACCAACATTACATTAGAATTACCAGAATGAACTTTGGAGAAAATATATTGAAGATATCTACACAGTATCAGCTTAATTCGTTTGGTCAGCACTCGTTGAAGGAGAAACAATACTCAGAGAATAGTCTGAAACTACGCTGAAGTTAATTTCTGCATATAAAGCACAGTGATTCACAACGTTCCTGGTGAATTAATCAAGATTAGTGGGGATATTTCACTTGAATGGATATTCATATTAGTAGCAAAATGTTTTGAAGAAGGAAAATGGCCACAAGATTTTTACTCCACAACTGTACGAGTTAATTGCAGTGATTACTGGCCCATTAGCCTTATCCCACATGCATCTAAAATACTGCTGTACATAGTGAAAAAACGAATGAAGTACAATATCGGGCAGTATCTGGATGCCGCTCAGTTCGTCTTTCGTAGGAACATGTCAACTCATGATGCCATTGGTTTCTTACGTTGCCTAGGCGTGGGCAGAAACCTCTATGATGATTACGAGAAACGATAAAGATGATGTTGATGATGATGATGCTGATGCTTGTTCTTTAAAGGGGTCTAACATCCACGTCATCGGCTCTTGACGGTACGAGATGAAACGAAATATAATAATATTAATAATAATTAAAATGTTAAAATTTATCGATTGACTTGAATTTAAAACAAATATAATGAAAAATTATCATGAATTTAGAATAATCAGTGGATCTAATTCGCAACGCCTTGTGTGTTTGAGTCATCAGTCCACAGACTGGTTTGATGCAGCTCTCCATGCCACCCTATCATGTGCTAACCTTTTCCTTTCTACGTAACGATTGCATCCTACATCTGCTCTAATCTGCTTGTCATATTCATACCTTGGTCTACCCCTACCGTTCTTACCACCTACACTTCCTTCAAAAACCAACTGAACAAGTCCTGGGTGTCTTAAGATGTGTCCTATCATTCTATCTCATCTTCTCGTCAAATTTAGCCAAATCGATCTCCTCTCACCAATTCGATTCAGTATCTCTTCATTCGTGATTCGATCTATCCATCTCACCTTCAGCATTCTTCTGTAACACCACATTTCAAAAGCTTCTATTCTCTTTCTTTCTGAACCAGTTATCGTCCATGTTTCACTTCCATACAATGCCACGCTCCACACGAAAGTCTTCAAAAACATCTTTCTAATTCCGATATCAACGTTTGAAGTGAGCAAATTTCTTTTCTTAAGAAAGCTCTTCCTTGCTTGTGCTAGTCTGCATTTTATGTCCTCCTTACTTCTGCCATCGTTAGTTATTTTACTGCCCAAGTAACAATATTCATCTACTTCCTTTAACACTTCATTTCCTAATCTAATATTTCCTACATCACCTGCCTTCGTTCGACTGCACTCCATTACTTTTGTTTTGGACTTATTTATTTTCATCTTGTACTCCTTACCCAACACTTCACCCATACCATTCAGCAACTTCCCGAGATCTTCTGCAGTCTCAGATAAAATAACAATATCATCGGCAAATCTCAAGGTTTTGATTTCCTCTCCTTGGACTGTGATTCCTTTCCAAATTTATCTTTGATTTCCTTTACTGCCTGTTCTATGTAAACATTGAAAAGGAGAGGAGACAAACTGCAGCCTTGCCTCACGCCTTTCTGGATTGCTGCTTCTTTTTCAAAGCCCTCGATTCTTATCACTGCAGACTGATTTTTATACAGATTGTAGATAATTCTTCGTTCTCGGTATCTGATCCCTATCATCTTCAGAATCATAAATAGCTTGGTCCAATCAACATTATCGAATGCCTTTTCTAGATCTACGAATGCCATGTACGTGGGCTTGTCCTTCTTGATTCGATCCTCTAAGATCAGACGTAAAGTCAGGATTGCTTCACGTGTTCCTACGTTTCTTCTGAAGCCAAATTGATCTTCTCCCAACTCAGCTTCAACTTGTTTTTCCATTCTTCTGTAAATAATACGTGTTAAAATTTTGCAGGCATGAGATACCAAACTAATGGTGCGGTAGTTTTCACACCTGTCAGCACCGGCTTTCTTGGGAATAGGTATAACAACATTCTGCCGAAAATCGGATGGGACTTCTCCTGTCTCATACATCTTGCACACTAAATGAAATAACCTTGCCATGCTGGTTTCTCCTAAGGCAGTCAGTAATTCAGAGGGAATGTCATCAATTCCAGGTGCCTTATTCCTATTTAGGTCACTCACAGCTCTGTCAAACTCTGACCTCAAAATTGGGTGTCCCATTTCATCAGCATCAACAACCTCTTCATGTTCCAGAACCAAATTATCTACGTCTTTACCTTCATACAACTGTTGGATATGCTCCTGCCATCTTTCTGCTTTGTCTTCTTTCCCTAGAAGTGGCTTTCCATCTGAGCTCTTAATATTCATACACCTAGACTTCCTTTCTCCAAAGGTTTCCTTGATTTTCCTGTATGCAGCACCTACCTTTCCCAGGGCCATACAGCCTTCGACATCCTTGCACATCTCCTTCAGCCATTCTTCCTTAGCTACCTTGCACTTTCTATCCACTTGATTCTTTAATCGCCTGTATTCTTTTCTGCCCTCTTCATTTCTAGCATTCTTGTATTTTCGTCGTTCATCAATCAGGTCTAGTATCTCCTGAGTTATCCACTGATTCTTAGTTGAACTTTTCTTCCTTCCTAACATTTCTTCAGCAGCCTTACTGACTTCATTTTTCATGACTCTCCACTCCTCCTCTATAGCGTTTCCTTCAGCCTTTTCATTTAGTCCTTCTGCAACATGTTCCTTTGAAACAATCCCTCACACTCTTTTATTTCAACTTGTCTAGATCCCATTTTTTTTGCATTCTTTCCTTTGTTCAATTTCTTCAACTTTAGATGGCATTTCATGACCAACAAGTTGTGGTCAGAGTCCACGTCTGCTCCTGGGAAAGTTTTGCAATCCAGCACCTGGTTTCTGAATCTCTGCCTAATCATAATGAAGTCTATTTGATACCTTCCAGTGTCTCCAGGTCTCGTCCACGTATACAGCCGCCGTTTGTGGTGTTTGAACCAAGTATTGGCAAGGACAAAATTATGATCAGTGCAGAATTCAACCAGCCGACTTCCTCTTTCGTTCCTTTGTCCCAATCCAAATTCTCCTACTGTAGGCTACTACCTTCTCTTCCTTGGCCCACCACTGCATTCCAGTCTCCCATCACAATTAGATTCTCGTCACCTTTTACATATTGTATTAAATCTTCTATCTCCTCATACACTCTTTCGATTTCATCATCCGATGAACTAGTAGGCATATATACCTGCACTATTGTGGTGGGCATTGGTTTGGTGTCTATCTTGACGACAATAATTCTTTCACTATGCTGGTCGTAGTAGCTTAGCCGCCGTCCTATTTTCTTATTCATTATTAAACCGACTCCTGCATTTCCCCTGTTTGATTTTGTGTTGATAATTCGGTAGTCGCCTGACCAAAAATCTTGTTCTTCCTGCCAACGTACTTCATTTATACCAACTAGATCTAACTTTAGCCTATCCATCTCCCTTTTCAGATTCTCTAACTTACCACAACGATTCAAACTTCTAACATTCCACGCTCCGACTCGCAGAATGTCAGTATCCATCTTCCTGATGATCGCCCCCTCTCGTGTAGTCCCCACCCGGAGATCCGAATGGGGGACTAGTTTACCTCCGGAATATTTTACCCGGGAGGAAGCCATTATCAGTACATCAGTCATACAGAGAGAGCTGCATGTCCTCGGGAGGTAGTTACGGCTGTAGTTTCCCGTTGCTTTCAGCCGTGTAGCAGTATCAACACAGCTAAGCCATGTTGAGTATTATTACAAGGCCGTATCAGTCAATCATCTAGACTGCCGCCCTTGCAACTACCGAAAGGCTGCTACCCCCCTTTCGATGAACCATTCGTTAGTCTGGTCTCTCAACAGATACCCGTCCGATATGGTTGCACCTGCGGCTCGGCTATCTGCATCATTGGGACACGCAAGCCTCCCCACCGCGGCAAGGTCACATGGTTCGCAGAGGAGGCGCAACGCCTTATAATTTTTATAAAATTGGTTTAAACATAGTCAATTGTAATAAAATGAAATAAGGCATTGCCTTTGAATAATGTTACTTGCTTTACGTCCCACTAACTACTTTTACGATTTTCAGAGCATTAAACACTAAAAATACACAAAGACACACTAAAATAGAGTTCATAGAATAAACCTTGTCGGGCTGAGTTGCTCGGACGGTTGAGGTGCTGGCCTTGTGACCCCAAGTTGGCAGGTTCGATCCTGGCTCAGTCCGATGGTACCGGTATTTGAAGGTGCTCAAATACGTCAGCCTCGCGTCAGTAGATTTACTGGCACGTAAAAAACTCCTGCGGGACTAAATTCAGACACCTCGGCGTTTATAGAAAACCGTAAAAGTAGCTAGTGGGACGTAAAGCAATAATATTCTTCTTCTTATGATTATTTATTAGAATAAAAGGTAGTTAACAATAAAATAAACATTACAGGCAAATAGAAAATTCACTTTTAAACCCGAAAAAATAGGTCACTATCCCTCAACGGATGACGAGCTCTACTGACTGCTCGTCATCTCGTAGAATGAGGTAGATGGTACTTGGAAGTTTTAGACTACGGCGCAGATCGGCCAGACCCACGCACACCACTGTAAGATGACACACAGGGGTGCCTTCTCCCTTTAGCAAGTAGGAGTGCGTCGGTATATAGTGGGGGAGAAAACATGACGGCCTCAGTTCCTAGAAGCGAGCTGGAAGCCAGTAGTTAGTCACACCCTGCACCCTGCTGAGTTAATGAGTTCTAAGTGATCCTTGTTTGTTCTGGAGAGGCTGCCAAACCACTTTCTTCCCGACTCTCTGTAGTATTTACCCTTTCTTCGTGTAGAGTACAGTAGCCGATTTGGCAACTCTGGCTGCAGTAGATGTAGTAAATCCCATAAGTCGTTAATAGACACCGAGCTGCCGCTGGAAAGTAGTGGTGTGAGGCGAGGTCGTCATGATTTGTCCCCAACTATACCATGGCTGATCCGAAGACGACATAATACCATTGCTTCTCTCCGAGAAACGTCTTCCATACCTTCGTAGTTCCTTTAATCGTTATCAGCTTAGTTGAAAAAGGGAAAAATGTCCCCCAACGGTTAGTGCACTACCATTGTTTTAAAAGTCTCTAAATATAATAAAATAGAAGATGATGATAATGTTGATGTCTTTACGTCCCACTAACTACTTTCTTGACGGTTTTCGCAGACGCCGAGGTACCGGAAATTTGTCCCGCAGGAGTTCTTTTACGTGCCAGTAAATCTACCGACACGAGGCTGACGTATTTGAGTACCTTCAAATACGACCAGACTGAGTCACGATAGAACCTGCCAAGCTGGGGTCAGAAGGTCAGCGCCTCAACCGTCTGAGCCACTCAGCCCGGCTAAAGTAGAAGCGGATGTGACGACCTGTACTTTTCCGAACTCGTACCTAGCCAGGTAAGTGTGACGATTATTTGTTGTGTGCACTTTCTTGCACAAGTACAAATTGCTCCATCCATACGTTGGCATTAGGATTACACTCTCGAGGAAAAACACAGTGACAGTAATGTTGTTGACGTCAAATTAAGAGAAAAGCAGATAACACCTGTTCAAGGTCTGCCAGAGACATGTACGACGCAGTGTAATAAACATAACAACGTATTTCAAAGTTCCATTACATTTCTCGATTACCAAGGCAAAACTGCCACTTTTCCCTAGCTTCATTCATTCATTCATTCATTCATTCATTCATTCATTCATACACTTAGCTCTTATGGACTGTAAAATTACATACAAGCGCATATGCATACAGTAGGCCTATAGGAAATGTCAAGTGATTTCTTAATACAAATAATAATGTAAAATATAATATTCAGTGCGCAATAATGAACACTTCATAAACAAATATTTAACATCAAAACAGAACATATTAACTTAATTTACAAGAATCAGAGCAGAAAATTTCTAAAGGAGGAGGCACTAAAAATCAGCAAATAGCGAATGATAACATCAACATACGTTTTGAAAGTTAGTATGAGTATCATTACCAGTAATTCTTCATGTATTCTTCACTTCTGTAGACGCAGTCACTGAGAAAGCGTTATTTTTAAATTCTGTGGGGAATGGACGATTGGTCTAATATCTTTAACTTTATTTTAAGCTTATTACAATTATAATTTGATTCCAACAGAGTCTATATATCACAAACCGAGCAAGTTAACTATACGGTTTGGGTTATGTAGCTGACTGCTTGCATTTGGGAGAGAGTGGGTTTGAACCCTATTGTTGGTGGGAAGCCCTGATGATAGTTTTCCGTAGTTTAACATTTTCAAACTGGGCTAATGTTAAAGACTGTACCTTAATTAAGGTCCCGGTCCCTTTCTTCCCACTCGTAGCCCTATTCTAACCGATAGTCACCATAAAACCTATCTATGTCGGTGAGACGTTAAACTTACCGAGCTCGATAGCTGCAGTCGCTTAAGCGCGGCCAGTATCCAATATTCGGGAGATAGTAGGTTCGAACCCCACTGTCGGCAGCCCTGAAAATGGTTTCCCGTGGTTTCACATTTTCACACCAGGCAAATGCTGGGGCTATACCTTAATTAAGGCATTGTAAACATAGTCTTGGTAACCGGAAGGACTTTATTTTCGATAGCTATCGCATGCATATTGTTCTGCACTATTTAACATACAAGAAACACTGTGTTAACTCTGGACATAAAGTCTCAGCCCGAAATAACATCCTACGTAAACTTGGCTCAAGCAAATGGGGAGCCTATCCAACCCTGCAGCTGCAGCTGAGTATGCATGTCCTGTCTGGTTCAGGTCAGCCCATACGAAGCTGGTGGATACAGCCCTTAATGAAACATGTAGAATAGTAACTGGGTGTCTGAAACCTACTCCCACTGACAAACTCTACTGCTTGGCTGGTATTTCTCCTCCTGATATTCGGCGAGAAGTGTTTGCAAGGCAAGAGAGGTCGAAGTGGATCTCAGAAGCAACCACCCGTTATCTGGACATCGACCTCCACCCAGAAGACTGAAGTCCAGGAAAAGTTTCCTCAATGCCTCCAAGGCTCTGGATAAACCAACAAGAACGTGATATGTGGCGAGGAAAAGTGGAGCATCTTTCTGATTGGATGGTGTCTTCTGAATCTCCACCCCCTGGTCATCATTTGCAAAGGACAACCTGGAAAGCATTGAATCGTTTGAGGAGTGGAGTAGGTAAATCCAAGGATAACCTAAAAAATGGGGTTATTTGGAAGATCAGTCAGACTTCTGCGATTGTGGGGAGCAACAAACTACCCAACACCTGTATGACTGTCCGTTCTGCCCTGTTCGTGAAGAGTGGCTCAGGCGGTTAAGGCACTGGCTTTTTGAGCCCAAGTTGGCAGGTTCGATCCTGGCTCAGTCCGGTGGTATTTGAAGGTGCTCAAATATGGCAGCCTTCTGTTATTAGATTTACCGGCACGTAAACTCTCGCAGGACAAAATTCTGGCACCTCGGCGTTTCCGAAAACCGTAAAAGTAGTTAGTGGGACGTAAAACAAATAATAACATTGTTATCATGGTGTTCGTGTCCTTTCTGTCTGGTTTCTTTTGTCGCTATTCTTTTCCAAAAGTTACGGTTTGTTTTTGTTTGGAATTTGAAAAAGGTTTTTGTGTTTTCCTTACTTATTTAATGGATTTAATTTAGTAAAGTTAATAGAAGAATTGAACTTCTGTCTTGGCCTCAATCCTCTCCAAAAAAAACTATTAATGACCGAGAAAAGGCTTCCCCATTTGAGTTATAGAAAATTACCACTCTTAAAAAATACTCTTACGACGGCGGTAGTTTTTATATTGATATATTAACTGTTAATTGAATATAATATTTTAAGGGATAAGCTTTAGAATATGAGATTTTAGTGTGAGAACGAAACCGCCACTAAATCTGTTCTCTGATTCTATCACGTTTCAGGCAGTGGCTCGCTAATCTTGTGCTTATCCAACTGCTGATAATAATCTTTAATGATGTGGCTATACTGATTGTGGGTTTCTCCAGAGAATTCCCTCATTATCTAAGAAAATGCTGGAATATTACCTTATTACAAATCATGGGATACCTACCCAAATCCTAATCGTAATACTTGGGGCGTACTGTCACATAACACCCAGCACAATAACCAGCTATGACTGGTGTGACAACTATATCAGATAATCTGCGACACACTCAAGTGCACGGCCCACAATATCCTAAGCCCCTGAAACTAATTAACAATAACATTTAATCGAGTGGCTCTCATTATGTGACATATGTTCTATCTATCTCTTCTGTCGCCACTCATCGTCACTAGATAGAACTAGGTACTGCAGCAATTTAATAACTTACCTGTCGAGTATATCATTGCGTAATCATTTTCATCTATTTTACGAGAGACAGTACAAACAATATGATTTAGTTTGTACGCACAAATAAGCATAAAAATAATTTCAAGTTATTTTATTACAACTGGTTTAGTAACACTGTCACCATGTCATTTATCTACAATGCACTTCAAAATGATAACAATGTATATCAAACTCCAGTGTTTCAAATGTACTATATTATCAGTACTGTGACACTGTGTTTGTTCAGTACTCCTCTTTAGATAGTATGGCCGTTGCTTGGCTGTTAGAAATGAGGAGCATCGGAACAAAAGCCGATACATCTACTTTCGATGCACTCGTCGGTCGTTTTTGACATTTTCATTCTCACCCCGTATGAACGCATGTCGATGGAGGCTGAACTTGGACTAAACCAGCATCCAGTGTGTCACAGTTCATTTCAGTGACCACGATAAATATGGATTCCACACTAACATTGGTCGTTTTCAATTGTTTTTAAATGCTAATCCCTCCCAACCCCTAACCGTAGGTGTGCCAGGGGTGTCTTACCCACACAGTATTTTGCTCCATATAGTAAGAATGTCAAGATTGGCTGAGATCTATATTGAAACATACATACATGATCTCGGTCGTTTTGGCCTTTTCATCCCCCCCCCCCATGCCAATGGTGGGTGAACTTGGGCTTAAATGTCATCCGGAGTGTCACTATTCATATCAGTGACCCTCAAAACTATGGATTCAGCACTAATATAGGTCGCTTTAGAGTATTTTTATATGACAGAGCTTCGTCTATGTCTTTAGGTAAAGATATTGCTCCTTAACTGCGTGCTACTTGCTAAGTATAGAATATATTGCGGGCTAGGGTACGCATTCACCTGCAATTATTGGAGTGATCATTTAAAGAGTTGATGTTAGGATTACTCAAAATTGACTGAACTTAGAGACCTGTCAATGTCTGATGATTCACCAGCAGGTAGTTTCTTCAAACCAGTAAGCGTGTCAGGTGTGGTCAATGAAGGTGTGCCTTGATTGCCATGTTTTATTTCTGTACTGCACTAGTTATTCGGTATTTTGTAGGTCGTAATACTGTATTGTATTACTTATATACTAAATAACCTTTGTATTTCTTAAATTTAAAATACTGTACACGTTCTTTTTACTGAAGCGAGTGTTTAAATATGTACCTTGGCTCATTTCATAAGTTATTTTGTTTAATCCGGACAACCTAGAGCCTCAATTAGTCCGGATTAATGAGATTATGCTGCATTTATTGCGAGCTAAGTTATCTGGCTAGTCACCTAGCGACACGGATCGTTCATTATGCCAGGTGGACCGCCGGCGCCTTAATTTCAACCTATACGTGTCCCGCATGTACTAAAGACAAGTGGGTTGCCTAATAACTAATTTTCACAGGCGCATTTAGCTTGCAGGTTAGTTACGTCAGAATACGAAGAGATAACAACCGGACGGCCGCTTGCTGCATGTTCCTCAGTGCTACCCGTCAAATGCGCCCTCTTGCGTTCGTTTTCGAACGCTCAGTAGTAGGCTGCTATTTGATAGATTAGCACTACAGTTGCTGTCAACATATCGACAATGGCTGGTGTGTTCAGCAACGACGAATACACAGACATAATTTAATCTATGCAGAATCTAGTCGGAATGCAGCCGAAGCTCGCAGACGGTATGCGCAGGAGTTTCCAAATAGCCCCTGCCTTCTGTACATGTATTTTCCCGAAGAGAGTTGCAATTAAGACCTCATGAATCGTTCAAGACACATACAACATAATGAAAATTTTTGGTAGAGTGGAATGTTTGTAATAACATGCACAAATTAATCTATATATTAAGAGACTTTAGCAAAAACAGTTTTGGCAAATCCGTCCGTCCGTTCTACTGGTCCGATCTGCTTCATTTTTGTTTTTTTCTCTCCGGAATTTCCTGCCGGTGAATCATGAGACATTGATAGGTCTCGAAGTTCAGCAAACTTGGAATAATCATAAAAATCCACAGCCTGTTTCCAGTCATCCGACCGGGTCAGGAATTGAATGAATGAATGCCCCATCTAGCGGCGGGGATAGGAATTGTGTAGGCTGCCGAAGCCTGTCACACTCCTCTGGGGGCAATTATTAATGAAGGACAGATGAAATGAAATGATAGTGGAGAGTGTTTCTGGAATTAAATATGACAGGGGAAACCGGAGTACCCGGAGAAAAACCTGTCCAACCTCCGCTTTGTCCATCACGAATCTCACATGGATTGACCGGGATTTGAACCACGGTACCCAGCGGTGAGAGGCAGGTGCGCTGCCACCTGAGCTACGGAGGCTAACTTTGAGTAATCATAAAATCCAATAATTAAATTATTATTCCTATAATTGCAGACAAAGATTTACCCTAACCCTGATTACTACCTGTCAAGCCAGAGAGTATATACTTCCTCCGATCACGGAAGAATACTATTCTTTGCTAGATACTCTTTGAATCTCCAACCTTTCCCAGCGTCCAAATATATTAAACAGATGCAAGGATCATATAAGAGAAATAGATCCGTCACTCCTGTATAATATAGTTCACTAAGAAAACAGGTCATAGAAGCTATAGTGGCCCCTGTATCTCCGCCAACATAAGGAAATAAATACCACGATAATACCTCGTAATAAACTTGATAATAACAGTTGTTACTTTGTTAAAATTTTAATTGTGATAGAGATAATGATTGCATTTCGGTAGGAAAGTTGTATCTAAAGCTTCTCTCGTGTCTTTTACTTGAAAAGCAAATTGCAATTACCGTATTTGTATGTTGGCAATACTGCTATAATGGTAGCTTGTATAGTTGTTTCGCCGTTCGCATTGTAATGTACATTTACATCTATTAGATAATAAATGCAACACTGATTACTGAAAATGTTAATGCAATTCACATAAAACCCCAAAACGCCCATATTTGCCTAAATCACGATCTAACGTAACCTCATTCTTTCGCTCGTTCGTTAAACCCTTCCCACGACTTTTATGTATGGGAATGGAAAACAGGAGAAGGAAAGGAAGAAGTAAAACACAGCATAATGCACACAGTTTATATTTTGAATTTTATTGCAAACAGCAGGTAAGAAGCACAATCACACACACGTTTACCTGCAACAGCTAGGTAGTTCAATGTGAAATACGTTCATGATCATAATACTATTTCTTCACACTAAGAACGCGTATAATTGTAATTTCACTCCATACTCTCAAAAAACTGGATCAAAAATCTCGTTCAATGCGAAAGAATCTCAACAAATTTTCGTCTAACAAGCACTATTACTTACCGTACGACCAAGTTCCCTTCACGCGCAACGATAACAGTATTGTGTTTTGAATTTGCTGTACCGCGCAACTGAATGTGTAATGCCAACCACTGCCTTCTAAATTTACCCTCTATAAGAGAATTTTAGTTTTCACTAGTTGGCGGAGATTGAGGAGCCCATCTCGGAACTGCTTCGGACGCTCCCTATGAAGTGTCACCCCCTTGAACAGATGGCAGAGTGTTCCTAATAACTTACATATTGCTACGAGGGAAAAGTCTACGTACAAATAGATCCCATCACGACATACGCCTTAGACATTATCTAGGAACACCTATAGAAGGATAACTTAGCTACACTAGAAAGAGTGAAGGCCATGTATCTTAAAAAAGTTCTCTGCCTGGCAAGAAAACGCTCCTTCGATTCTAACCTATGAGCTCGCAAGTCAACCAATCTATACAGAAATACCATTGCCTTCTACGACACAATGCCAAGCTTTACATCAAGAACTACAGGATAAAAAGCGAATATATGGACAGATTTTTACCAAACAGATGGCATGATGACGTCAGAATGGATGAATTCTGATTACGAACTGCGGGACACCATAATGCGCTTCTTATTAAATGTTCATAAAACCATTGAAAAGCGCAAACGAGCATATATGAGGTGCCTAGTATCAAACATGGACAAAAGCCATATTGTTAATTTTTCAGTAGAGCCACATTTTTGTTTCTCTATGTTAACAGCCCGATACGAGTGTGAAAATTTTTGTGTGCCATATTGCCAGCCCCATGAGCAAGATAACCATTGTTGACACTTAAGAATTCCATTCTAAGGCAATGTAAAACACGTTCAAATATGACGATGTCCATTTTGGAAACTAAGATTAACTTTTGTCCGATTTTGATACAAACATCCATGTAATTGTCCACTTTTGAAACAAACTATTCCGATATTTTGAAACAAAATTGCGGGATGGCATGATAGTAAACTTCTGTTTTAAAAGAAATGTAATGAAAATATGAAAGAAATAAGTTTAATCTTATACTTTGTTAACAACTAACATGATATTTATCTGAACTTATTGTGGTCGTCATCATCTTCAGATTTTTCTCAATGAGTCTAAAAGTTCTATCTGACGGCAAATATGAGTTTCCAATAATTGGAAATATCAGTTCTCATTTCTTTGCCACATTCGCCAGCCACTTATAAACAGACACATTGTCAGGGCGCAGCTTGCTTTGAGATGTGCCTGTTACAACGGACAGTTTGTAACAGTAAAGTTGTCTGGAATAATAAGCCGACTGATCAGTTAATTTTGGCAAAACAAGGTTCTTTTGGCAATCATAGGACATTAAAACACAGTCCTCCTCTTTTTTTCTTCAGTTGTCGATAAAAATTCCCTGCTTGTTTTTTGTGGATAGTTCTCTTCAAAATTAAGGTTGTTCTTTCCTCTTCATACTTTTCAAACTTAATACATTGCTCTAGTTCCAAGCATGTAGTGCACTCATCTGTGCCTGGAGAAGAAAACCCGAAATTTAACCTGGTATTAAAAATGTGCCTAAAGTAAGCTCCCTTTACTTGCAATTTCACTTCAGGTGGCCACTCCGAAACATTGCCTTCTATATCAAACGAAAATATTTTCCCAAATACTTATGGTATAAGTAAAACACTGAAAAAACATGAGCACTAAACTTCCAAGCACGCACCGACAAGAGAATGTAAACAAATGGTCGCCATGCCAGTTTGATGTCACTTGTAGCAATGTGATTGGCTGAAACGGTCATGTCCGTGTTTGATAGAAACTTTGTTTGGAGGTGTCCGATTATGAAAGAAACGGCATATTTCTTTGTTAAAAATAAAGTAAAAATATTCGTTTATGAAATACATGGGCCACTAATTCAGAGAGAGCATTAAAAATACTATAACTTTATAACTTTATATTCTTAACTCAATTTTGATATAGGTGGCGCATGTCCGTGTTTGATATTAGGCACCTCATATGACTATGACAGGCGTATCAAGACGAGTTATCTGACCTATTTATAACGACTGCTACGGAGCAACACGGGTGCTCTTGTTAGTTATTAAATTATTTTTTCTGTATCTATGGCATATTTACAAATGCACCCTGTTACAGAATGTGTGTATTAAAATGACTATTTGTGTCACATCCGAAATACAACACGTTGTAGCGCTCCTCCTTTGTAAATCAGCAGTCAGGCACCCCATTCATCATTCGTGCATGCGGGGCACTTTTTAGTAGACATTACGGGACTTGAGGGCCACCTGGTACAGCCTGAGCATTCGCGAATCGCATTATTTCGTACCAGCCAGCGCGTGAGCTTACGTAAGTTGTATGATGGCGTGCGGTAATAATTTGTGAAGCTGAAGTCTGAGAAGAGTTATGTTAGCACAGTTCAATTCTATTCGAACACCTCTCCCGAACGATACAAAACGCGGAATGTTTCAAAACATTTGGTAATTTACGAAATTTGCGAAATTTTGTACACTATGTAAGTTTTTCGCTAAGCAAATTTCCTCGCAGTGGTACCGTTATGTCGGGAATAAGATTCTCTATTCTGTGGTGCACATGTCATGTCTCAAAATTTACATTCAGAAGTCAATATGAGACAAATTGAGAAATTCTCACATTTTCGACCTCGCATGACGTTATACCCTGAAGAGTCGGACGGTAACATCATACCGGACTAGCCCGCCTGATAGCCAAGGTGGTTAAGGTGTCAAGTGTTTATGGTCTAACACCATTGATTTGAGTGTCGTTGGTGACAAAAAAATTACCATCAGAATCTGGCCGGCTGGGTAGAAGAGGTGGTGGTAAACAATTTGTAATCACTACATTGCGCGCCAAAAGCCTGGATTCAATTCCATACCTATCCGTATTCATATGGATTCGTCCGTCGGATGGCGAAGTTAAGCCTTGAGCAACCCCATTGGTGTCATTTGACAGGAGTAAGCTACGTGCCGACAACGGGTTTCACCCTCTGTTTACCTCAGTCATCATCATTATCTCATACTGAGACGCGCAGGTCGCCCATATACGTCAAATAGAAAGACCTATATCAGGCGAGCCGATGATGTCCTCTGACACTCCCGGCAGTTCAATAACTAACTAACTAACTAACTAACTAACTAACTAAATAAATAAATAAATAAATAAATAAATAAATAAATAAATAAATAAATAACGGACTCGGAGAGAGCCTTCAAACGACGTGCCACATGAGGGGTATGAATTGTTATACAGACGGTCAAAACGCTGATTTAAAAAATCAAACTTCATATTTTGGGCTCCTCACTTGCCGTATTACCCATTCGGGATTCGTACCATTTTGTTATACGAATATAAGACGTTAGCATGTCTTTTGGTTTCGGAATTATTAATTGAAAACCAATATATATCAAAATCGTCAGTTTTTTTTAGTCCTCCCCGACCCGCGTTTTTAATTGAAGCCCACCGGGTGTCATATTTTCTGTTATGCCCCATACTCCCATTCAATTAGGATCAGATCTTTAGTTCCGGAGATATAAGCTCGAATGTGAAGATAGGATTTTCTTACATTACGGTTCAAATGTACAGTATGTAACCTGATTTTATAGATATCGTCATATCAAAATAACTTTTAACTTACTGGTAAATACACGTTCTTCAAGGACAAGTGACGCAATACAATACTAATCTCAAACGCGTCTGATGTTTCGTACTCTGGTAGGACATGCTCAAAAAGACCACCGGATGCAGTCGCTAGCTGTTATGAGTGCATGACGAAATGTCGAAGGAGAAACGGTAGGTGGCGAGCTACCGCCAGATATCTTGCGGATAATACATTACACAAGCATAGGGTTACCATACTTGAAAATGAATAAAACCGAGGGGTAACCATACTGTAAGGTTTAAAAACTGGGGGAATTCATATCCAGTAGTTTATTTCACATATTTTTTCACTGGCTTGGATATTTTTAAGAACATCCGTTTTAGAGACAATGCTGTCGTAGTATTGTATTCATGTTACATTTATCATGTTGTACAGTTCAATTAACAACAATTTTACATTTACAAATGTGAGGTTATTTCGCTCCTCCGTTCACTGAAAATATTCTCCCTACTGCTGGGTTCTGTGCAGGTATGGCAAAGTAGTACTGTACCACTCTTAAGAATTCAATATAATCAACAGATACTTCACATCACAGCCTGCAATATCATATCGACCATACTCCCCTCTTTGATAGTATGTCCCCCAACCACGGCCATCCATCTGTACTTCACATCACAGCCTGCAGTTGCTAGGTAACATCGCGTCACACATTTTGTACAGCTAATTTCGTGACGCAAATTTTCAGATAACCCCCAACCATAAGACATATTTTTATGAAAAGCTTCGAATTTGTTTCAAACAAGAATTAAGTGCAGCCTCCAGTGTTGTCAACTTTAAACTGAATTCGGCAAAGACTCGCTAGAGGGCAGACATGAGAGCTGAATTTGGAAACTCCTGTGCATACTGTCTGTGAGCTTCGGCTGCATTGCGACCGGATTCTTCATTGACTAAAACTATGTCGTTGTATTCGTCGTTGTTGAACACAACAACCAATGTCGATATGTTGACAGCAAATGTAGTGCTACTGTACCAAATAGCAGCCCACTACTGAGCGGTCGTGAACGAGGCGGTAATCATTTATGAAGCAGAAGTCTGAAAAGAGTTATGCTAGCTCAGTTCAATTGTATTCGAACTACTTTCCCGAACCATACAAAACACGGAATGTTTCAAAACATTTGGTCATTTACGATATGTTGTACACTGCGTACATTTTGCTCTAATTATCCAAATTTCCTCGCAATGGTACCGTTATGGCTATAGAAATATCATGTGTGAAGAATTAGCTAGAAGGCTATATGACCGTTGATAGCTGTATTCCCATGTAGTGACTGCCAGGGATCAAAATAAATTAACATTACAAACATAAAATAAAAGTGAACGGGAGTTGCCAGAATTGTCTCTAAAACGGGTGGTCCCAGTTAGAAACGGGTAATGTGATAACCCTAAACTTTTTTTTTGCTATTTGCTTTACGTCGCACCGACACAGACAGGTCTTATGGCGACGATGGGACAGGAAGGAGCTAGGAGTGGGAAGGAAGCGGCCGTGGCCTTAATTAGGCACAGCCCCAGCATTTGCCTGGTGTGAAAATGGGAAACCACGGAAAACCATCTTCAGGGCTGCCGACAGTGGGGCTCGAACCCACTATCTCCCGAATACTGGATACTGTCCGCAATTAAGCGATTGCAGCTATCGAGCTCGGTATAACCCTAAACAAGGGCTCTATACTTTCCTCCGGCCTGTCTTCACACTAACGTACTTTGTGAGCCATTTTTATTTCCTATGGCATAATATGTATGGAAAATCCTTATTTTCTATCCTTAGCAGAGGAGATGCATCCAATTTGGGCCCCTAGGCTAGACTCAGTTTGTTCTTGTTGATAAGAATTTGTATTCTGACGATACTCCACCTTCACTAACTGCGTAGATAAATTTCCCTGTACTAATAATACACTCATGTTCATAAAAACCAGAACACCTTGAAAGACTAGAGATAGAAAGTTCATATTCACAGGACATGTGTATTAGTATGTTCTGAAGAAATGTTTAGCACCCTATTGCGCGGACGTTCTCTCATGCCAATAATGCCCCCTCTTTCAAACTCAGTTATTTGACGGTACGGTTCTTGCATACGTCTGCGAGGTATCCTGCACGTCTTCTCAAGTCACACTGATCCATTATCCTCCGCTGGCTTCAACTCAAGCACCACATTGGCGACTCCATCATCATGTGCTCGTTAGTCGATACACTGCATAGAAACATGAATAGTGTAAATCAATACCAAGACATGCCCCACGGCCGAATGAAATGGAGAGAGTGGAACTACACAACAGACACTACCAGTTGGTAGGAGGATGATGATGATGATGATGGATATAAAGAACGTATTGCCTTTAAAAAATATCAATATCAAGACATCAAATTCTAGTCCTATTTCTTGCTATTTCCTTTACGTCGCACCGACACAGATAGGTCTCATGGCGACGATGGGCCAGGAAAAGCCTAGGAATGGGAAGGAAGCGGCCGTAGCTTTAATGAAGGCTCAGCCCCAGCATTTTCCTAGTGTGAAAATGGGAAACCACGAAAAACCATCTTCAGGGCTGCCGACAATGGGGTTCGAACCCACTATCTCCCGGATGCGAGCTCACAGCTGCACGCTCCTAACAGCACGGCCAACCGTCCGGTCGTCCTATTTCTAGTGATTTGAAAATTATGATGGTGATGATAAATTAAACTCGTTTCCTCATCCCGAGCTCTTTTCAGGCACATCCCCAATGGGGGTGAGCTGCATGAACCATTTCAACCACATACCAGCCCTCCTACCATTCTTAAATTTCTGGCAGTACCGGAAATCGAACCCGGACCCCCGAGAACGGCAGCTAATTACACTAACCGTTACGCTGCGGAGGCGGACATGATGATGATGATTATTGTTTAAAGGAACCTGACAGCTAGGTAATCTGCCCCTAGAAATACGAAGTTTAACGAAATGAAACGATAATTCAAACTTCAAAATGTATCCACTGACTAAAATAGAAAACGAATGATGATGAAAAAATGACCATGAATCCAAAGCAATCAGTGAATTCAATTAGCAATGCCTTCTTTTCTGAGATGACGCTTCTTATAAAAAGAGGGGCCAAAATTCAGGTCACCGGCCCTTCATAATAGTACTAATCATTGGTAAAGTAGAACCATGGTGTTCGTCCTATAATGGCACTAATCACAGGTAACGTAGACTCATGGTGTTCCTCGCATGGTGGTACTATTAACAGAAAATGCAGACTCATGGTATGTCACACATAACGGCACCACTCGCAGGCAACACAGGCCCATGGCGTTCCTCACATAAGGGTACCACTAGCAAGCAACGCAAACCCACGGTATTCCTCACATAGTGGAACTAATCACAGGCCACATATACCCTTGGTGCCGCTCACCTGGTTGTACTAATCATAGGTAATGCAAACCCACGACGTATCACACATTATGATACCTCCCACACGCAACACAGGCCCATGGTGTTCCTCACATTATGATACTACTCTCAGGCAACGCAGACCCATGGTGTTCCTCACATAGTGGTACTAATCACGGGCAACAACCAAACCCGTAGTGTGCCTCACAAAGTGGTACTAATCAGAGGTAACGTAGACCCGTGGTGTTCTTCATATCTAGTGGTACTACTCATAGGTAACGCGGACCCAATCTGAACACAGGGAAACCGACACATTCCAGCGCAGCGTACGGCACCTGCGCAGCTGAGTGCACCCCCCCCCCATCTTTCCGCTATGGTGGGATACACACGATGGTACTAACCACAGGCAACGCCAAGATCCGTCGTGTTCCTCACATAAGGGTACTTTTTTGTAAATGCTATTTGTTCGGGGCGTCGACCCATGTGGATCTTTTACCACTGCTGGCACCATATTGTATGAACCTGCGTGTAATTGGAATGGCGGTAATGTGGAATGTTGTGTGTGAGGAAAGGAGGATTAAGGACGTCACAAACACCCAGTCCCCAGGCCGGGGATATTAATCATTGCAATTGAAAAACCCTGACCCGGCCGGGAATCGAACCCGGGGCCGCCGGGTGTCAGTCCGCGGGGCCGGACTACATAAGGGTACTACTTCTAGAACGTAGATCCATGGTGTTCTTCACATGGTGTTACTAATCGCAAGTAACGTCGACCCATGGTGTTCCTCACGTAATGGTACTGATCACAAGTACTTTCATAGTTCTAAATTCATCATCCGTTGGTCGCCCCTTTTAATCGCCTCTTAGGAGACACAGCGGATACCGTGGGTGTATTGGTCTGCGTCCCCCGCCCACAGTGGATAATTTGAAAATGTGGACAGTGAATATACGACGCTGAACTTCGAAAGTCCCAGTCATGTTTGGCGGAGTTGGAATAGTGTATCATGGTGATGACGATATTTGTTTGACGTCCCGTATAAAAGCTGCTCTTAATTAGAGATATTGTTAGCGAGAATGTTGGAGGTGTCACTTCTGAAAAGTGTATAAAACACACATCGTATTATGTAGGTGATGATAAGATAAGAGGGATTTAAGCTCAAGCAAGCCACAGTTGCCATCGAGCCAAGCATCCCGGTCATTTCTGAACATGATCGCTGCTAGGATAATGATCTCCTTGTGTCTACTTCTCTTCTTCCTGGGATCTACTTCTGCCTCGCATGATGACAAGCATAGGCATTGGCCAGGTAAAGTTATACATGCTATATAGTACATTTTAGGTCAATCTGCTTATCTGTTCTCCACACACATGTAGGTTACAAGTGAGTGGTTGATTTTGTCAAGAAAAAAATCACATTCCATTTTCTATTATTATAGCATGGGTTTCTCATCGTAGTCCCCTCAGCTGTCAAAATAAATACATGTGAATCTAAGAGAATGACTTCAATAAGATCTGTTTCGTGTATATATACATGACGAGTATCGTTGCAAAACGTATTATGTCCACCCGTGGAGAAAACTGAATTTGATGCGATTTTGTTTACCGTAGCTTTTCATTTTCTTTTCCATGCTGTGAAATTTAATTTTGTCAAAAGATGTGTTTTCTTAGTGTAAATGAGGCTTGAAAAATGTCTGTCGTTTCAAATCGTATTTTATCCACTGGAATGATCGGAGCAAACTGTGTTATGTCCACGGACATATTTTGTTACGCAGGATATTATTATTATTATTATTATTATTATATATTATTGTTAGTATTATCATATCGTCGTCATAAGACCTACCCGCGTCAGTGCGACGTAAGGCATATTGAAAAAAAATATTAAAAATGGAAGTGGCCAGCACATAACAGAAACATCAAGTACCATCAAACAATGTGCACTATACTGTACAGGATTATAAAGTTTCCACTTTTACACTTTATATACGTCTGTCTCACTGGTTTGTTACATTTAGTGCCAACCAAATAAACTGTAAGAAATATGTCATATTGCCACAGTGTGCGGATAAAATCGTTTTATATGTCTGAATTTTTTTTCCGATTTTCGTAAAATCTAATTCTCAAATGATTACATTACGGCGTAAAACAACTTCACTTCCACTGCTTCGTGATTACTAGCCTGTTTTGACTATAATCGGTTTCCTTTTGTTTCTCTGCCCAGTAAAATTTCGTTCAGAGGACGTAATACACTTTGCAAAAGTTTCTCATATTTACTACTAATATTTATTAATACACATACAAGTAATGGTAATAGAGTGTGTTGCTAATGTGGTCAGTGACCGTAGGGACATGCTGTTTGGTTTATTTCAGCGTATCGCTGGGCAGTTAACGTCCTCCTAATTGGTATCAAAGTTGTTCGACGGCCGTGCATAATCCCAGCCGAAACCACTACACCAGGGGTGCCCAAGATACGGCCCGCGAAGTCATTTTATGTGGCCCACCGTGCTTAAGTTTCTGTGTGTGTTTTTTGGGCATATCGAAAAACATGGTTGGTAAAAACTATTTTGTAATTTAGGAGAAAGCAGATAAACAATAAGAAACATCTCTTAATTATTTGTAGTTTTCTTCTTGACGTGATGTTTCTTACACTGGGCTGTCGGAAAGTTCTAAGATGTATAATTATTCCCACTTTAATATTAGGTAAGGATTAGACTTTATCCTTTCGTTTCTTCGAATTACAGCTGCAGACTTCCCCAGAGAGTGAAGGACCTGCTGCATTCCACAGGGGGATTATATAGATATAGTTATCTTGGGACATCCATAAGAAATAGTCAGTTTACAGTAGCGATGTGACGAGTCGAATACTTCGTCAACTCGAGTCACTCGTATTCGGAAACACTGCCACTCGAGTTGACGAGTCGACCGGGTAGGACAGGGAGAGCGAGACAATCGCAATGTCTCCTGAAAGAAGCGAGTAGGGAGCTCGAGTTGACGAGTCGGGCAGGAAGAACAAGTCAAGACGCCGAGGCCATCGCGAGTTATGAAACTCGAGTGCTTTCTGTGTGCGCTGAGTTTACTCGAGTCTATGTTATGACTGTGAATATACAGGTTGCACATTTCAGGCATGAAAACGAAGACAATTGTATTCGTAATAGTATAGTAATCGAGTAATGCATTTCCTACCAGAAAGCACATACTTGTTAAATTAACACTGTCTGGCAGCTAAAGAAAATAATGTTTAATAAATATGGAAACAGAAATACTGAGCTCTTCTCAAACGTAAACCAAATAATAGTCTCAACCCTTTGTGAGGAAAACTAATTATATAACAAATTATACCAACGCTAAAGGGAAAAATGCTTAATCATATGCAAAAATAACGTTAATACTGTATCTGGTTTTTTGCTTAGGTTAGGAATTGATCAAAGAACAGAAAGCACTCGTCTGAACTCGGGGCTATTCGGAACATATTGTATCTTTGACCTCGTGTAGCAAATGAAGAGTTGAATACTCGTCAACAGAAGCACGTCGGTCGTGACAGAAGTAACTCCTATTCGAAAACACTGCCAACTCGAGTTCGCGACAATCGCCATGTCTCGTGAATGAGATGGGATGTGCTATAGATATTCTATGCCTTTGCTGGCAAGATGTAGTGTTTACAGTGCACTATGTCTTCTGGTATGGGCTATATCAAAGTTGTTACTTTCATTGATCTGTCTCAGTCTTATCCTTGGCTTTGACAATATGAAAGTGACTGAGGTATGAGTGATGCTATATAGTAATACCATTCCTTATGCAGCCAGTACCTGTTATGAATGGTGTGAAAATATTGCTCATAGGGTCAGTTGGTGCTGCATTTCAGTGGGCTTGGCAGACCGATATGTAATAGCAATGGCTGGCTCAACGAGGAAAGCAACGGGAAACTACCTCACTCCTCATTTCCCTAGTACGCCTCTTCAGTGACGCCTAGGCTCTTGGCGGAGCTGCAGAGGATCAAACCAGCCTTCGGGCTGAATACCCAACATACATACATACATACATACATACATAGATATTCCAACTAGGCAAGGCGTGTAAGGGAACACGAATACTTTTTGTATTCACAGAGTTTACTTGAGTCCATGTCATAACTCTGAATATAGACTATAGGATGCTCAATTGAAGTACGAAAAATTAAAGTAATCGAACTCGCAGTAACTTATTCAAATAGTAATAACGTATTTTATACCACAGATAATATACATGTTAGACTAACACTGGTCAGTAGCTGAATAAAAATAATTTGATAAAATCAAGGAGAAAAGCTCTGAATTATTCTTAAAATATAGACACAATATAGTCTCAACCCTCTGATTTAAAACTAATTGATAACACTAATAATATTAAGACTACAGGAAAACTATAAATAATTAAGAAAAATGAAGAAATTTAATATCATTACGCACACTTTCTAAAAAAATCAAGCGTAATATTTTTGTTGTAATCACAATATGTTCTCCTACTTATGATTTGTAGGCTGCAGCACACCAACTATTGAGAAATAAAATTTTGTCCAACTTCTTTGGTGACAGTCTGTTTCGGCCAATTTGTAACGGGAAGGAAAAATGTTTTTTTTTTTCTGTCCTCCCAAAACTGTAAAGGATTATCTTTCCTGTCTAAATATGGTAATTCCAAGTATTGTTTCACCATTATTGTAGCTGAAGAAGCCGTAGTTTGTTGAGTTGTCATTTCTTTAATCTTTTTGTCCAATGTTTCCCAAAGATCATCTTCGTCGTTTTCTGTTGGTGTAGATTCTGTTGATATAGATTGCACCTGCTGTGGGTGCGAGACTATGAGTTGATTATCTACCACAAGTTCTTCGATCACCCACTTCTGAGCATTATCTGCGTTCGACTCCAAGCCAAAGCCTTTTTTCTTGAAGCGAGGATCAAGGAAGGTTGATTTCGACGCCGTTCTGTTGTTTTCGTAGACATTTAGCCGTTTGTCGAGCACCTGAACTAACGATTTTTGTAAATGTCTTCCTGCATCTGTTCGAGGTTTCTTTTTGTTTACTGTGTTTTGCAGTCCCCCTATTAGTGGGATCACACAAGATAAAGTCGGATAAGATTCTCCAGCTAGGATTACAGTCATCTTTTCCACAGGACTTAAGAGAGCAGTTATGTCTTCGAGTATAAGCCATTCGGAAGAATCTAAGTTGGACACTGGTGACTGTATGAGTGGTAATGTTGCTGACAAAGGAACCTTTACTTTTAACAATCTTTCCAACATATATAAAGTTGCGTTCCATCTTGTGGGCACGTCCTGTTTCAGTTTAAGTTCTTCAAGGCCCGGGTATAGTGCGCATTGGTATCACCTAAATATCACTATAAAATTTGTCACAAATGGAACTGGACAAAGATAATGAAAATCCACAGACATAGCCCTCCCATTCCACGGTGCTAGCCCTGGACCTGAAGAAAGTAACAAAAGACGGCACCAGCAGCGTAGTACGACATAAACCAGTCCTGTCTACAAGCCTTAAGTATGTTTTCATATTTCTCACATAACGACGGTATTTCTTAATTTTCCAGGAATTTTTCACTTGATATGTGTAAAAGCAATTATTATGTTCCATTTGTGACAAATTTTATAGTGATATTTGGGTGATACCTTTGCGCATCATACCCCAAGGCCCATTTGCTTTTGAATCTCTTTTAATTTGTAAGATGATTTACTGCTGTGCTTGAAATGTGAAACTATAGACCGACATTTGGTGATAAGTTCAATCAACTGATCATTTTTTAAATGATTATTTTCGTCACTGTCTTTTGTTATGTAATCTTTAACAGCGAGATTCAACGTATGGGCAACACAATAGTGGTTACGTTTGCGCAAGTAGTCATTTACTGCCTTTTTCATGCTGCTGGTATTATCTGTAACAATAGCTACAATTTTACCCTATATTTGCCACTCGCCTGCAATTGTTCGTATAGTGTCGGCTATGTTAAGAGATGTGTGTTGTGAAGGCAACTCCGTAGTGGACAGAACCGACGAGTTCAATTTACAGTCGTGGATGAAATAAGCTGTTAGGGATATAGAGCATTTGTTGCTATCAGACGTCCAAATATCAGTTGTTACTGCTACATTTTCCACCATTTGTAGTTTTTGCCTGGGAGCTCCTGAACATATATTGTATCTGTCATCGAGCATTTTATCTGACAATACTTTTCGAGTGGGTAGCGTATAGTCAGGGTTGAGTTTCTGAGTGTACCTTTTGAAACCCACATTTTCTACAGTTTGTAGGGGCTGATAATCTAAAACTATCATATCTAATAACGCTTCGTCAATAACCTTTTGATTCACTTTTGCAGGAGGAATTAATCGCATTTGTCTCTGACGTTTTGGACGAGGTTCTGCATTACTTGCCGCGATGTATTTTACTCTTGCGATGTGGAAAATAAGTCTTCATTTAATTGAATCCCAGTCGTAGTACAAGTACTAGTAGGCCTACTTACTGCGATTCTGGATTGTTCGTCTAGTCTAGGCTGCACTGCTTTATTTGTACTGTTAGTATTAGACACTACAGGATCTGAACTTTCTAAAAACTGGATTGGATGCTTCCTTTTCAAATGCGATATTAAGTTAGTTGTGTATCCGAAATGCTTATAGGAACACGAACACAAGTCACACTTCAGTCTATTATCCCCCGTCTTTTTGTAACAGATTTCTTATTTTCTCGAGGCATGACGTAAAAACATTCAACTAGTATAAACACACCAACACATCAACAAGTAAAAGTAAACAACCATTACGATTATAATTGAATGATTACTCGAAATTGAATTCGAGTATTCTTCCCGGCATATATTAGAAATCGATCAGTCAGGAACAGAAAGCACTCGATCTCACTCGGGTTGATTCGGGCGAGTTCGTGTCTCTGACTCGGGCGACTCGGGAGCGAGTCAACGAGTCACGAGTGAGGTCTTACCACAGTCGGCCATGGTTCATGTGGACATCCGTCGATTTCTTTACTCGAGTTACAACAGGAAGTCACTCGAGTTGACTCGAATACATGCTTGACTCGAGTTAAACGAGTTAAAATATTCGACTCGTCACATCACTAGTTTACAGCCGGAAAGTGCTTTGGAAGGTTCATTGAGGTTTACTACTTTAGTGTGAACTAACGCTCTTACGAACTACTGGTATTTAAAGTCGTTTTAATAATGTATTTGTGAACGAAAATGTCCCTTTCCAAACGTAGTAAAGTGTACAGTGTGCCATGACGTGAGGTGCAGACCTCTCATTAATTGGTAGGTTTACCCAAAGTTACAGAGTATTGTTTACTTTTCTCAATTTCTTTTGTATTGCGTGTCAGTTTATTGTTTGTATTGTCGAATAGCCATGTGAGAGGTTGGTTAATAGGTTGGTGATTTAAGAAGGCGGCACCTGGGTGTGAAGATGTATTTGTGTGCTAGGGAAGGAGGGGGAGGTGTTACAGAGATAATGTGCCACGCGGTTCGTTTAGAAATCTGCCATTCGGCCCGCCCGCAAATTAAGTTTAGCGCCACTACATTACACCACCACCTCCAAATGCATGTACGTCTTGAACACGCTGCCTTCTTTCACCGCGTCCTTTACGTCTACAAACCATTTGACGTCGAGTATCTGGCCTAAACAATATCCGTGTTACATCTGCAAACATGACACTACGCTATTCATCCAACCTCCAATTAAGATGTTGGATAGTGAACTTGCATCCGAGAGATAGTGGGTTCGAATCCCACTGTCGGAAGCCCTGAAGATGGTTTTCTGTGGTTTCCCATTTCCACACCAGGAAAATAATGGGGCTGTACCTTAATTAAGGCCACATATGCTTCCTTCCCACTCCTAACCCTTTCCTATCCCGTCATCGCCGTGAGAACCTATATGTGTCGGTTGCGTCGTAAAGCAAACTTTAAAAACCCGTCCGCCTCTGTGGTGTAGTGATTAGTTGTGTGATTAGCTGCCACTCCTGGAGGGCCGAGCTCGATTCCCGGCTCTGCCACAAAATTTGAAAAGTGGTACGAAGGCTGGAAGAGGCCCACTCAGCCTCGGGAGGTCAAATGAGAAGACGAGGGTTCGATTCCAACCTCAGCCATCCTAGAAGTGGTTTTCCGTGCTTTTTAACCGACACAGATAGGTCCTATGGTGACGATGGGATAGCAAAGACCTTGGAACTGAAAAGAAGCGGCCGTGGCCTTAATTAAGGTACTGCCCCAGTATTTGCCAGGTGCGAAAATGGGAAACCACGGAAAACCGTTTTCAGGGCTGCCGACAGTGGGGCTCGAATCTACTATCTAGCGGATGCAAGCTCACAGCTGCGCGCCCCTAACCGCACGGCCAACTCGCCCGATTGGTTGGAGATAAGGCGAGATGAAATTATATGGCATGTTTTACGGCAGAATACCCTTCCTGATCGGTTGAGGAGCTAATAAAGATGAAATGAATGAAACTGGGTAAGGAGGTGGAAGGAATCGGCTGTGACCTATGAACAGGAACTGTCCCAGCATTTGCCTGGAAGTGAAAATGAGAAACCACAGAAAACTATCTTCAGGACTGCCGACGGTAGGGTTCGAACACACTCGCCTCTCGAATACAGAGCTCGGCCACTCCGCTTGGTAAATTCCTAACTAATATATTTGAAGGTGCTCAAGTACATCAACCTCGTGTTGGTAGATTTAATGGCACGTAAAAGAACTCCAGCGGGACTAAATTCCGGCACCTTGGCGCCTTCGAAAAACTGCAAAAGTAGTTAGTGGGACATAAAGCCAATAGCATTATTATTAATTAAATATACATTCAAAAACACAATTAAGACACAATTAAAGTCATTATTTCAGGTCGTTTCGACCATCCCATTGCGATGGTAAGCATTTCCTCATCTACATCTGTAAACGTGCAAGTATAAATTGGTTTATAATCTAAGTTATAGTTCATCCGAATAAAGAAATACATTAGTAACTGAATGAATTTAACTCATTTGTTCGTTCGTTCGTAATCTGATTACCCTCCAGGGTCGGTTTTTCCCTCGGACTCAGCAAGGGATCGCACCTCTACCGCCTCAAGGGCAGTGCCCTGGAGTATCAGACTCTGAGTTGAGGGATACAACTGGGGACGATGACCAGTACCTCGCTCAGAAGGCCTCACCTGCTATGCTGAACAGGGGCCTTGCGGGGGGAGGGGGGGGGGCGAAGTTTGGAAGGGATAGACAAGGAAGAGGGAAGGAAGCGGCCGTGACCTTAAATTAGGTACCATACAGGCATTTGCCTGAAGAAGAAGTGCGAAACCACGGAAAACCACTTCCAGGATGGCTGAGGAGGGAATCGAACCCCCCTCTACTCAGTTGACCTCCCGAGGCTGAGTGGACCCCGTTCCAGCCCTCGTACCACTTTTCAAATTTCGTGGCAGAGCCGGGAATAGAACCCGGACCTCTGGGGGGGTGGCAGCTGATCACACTAACCACTACACCACAGAGGCGGACTAACTCATTTGTCTCTGATCAATTGTGTGTGATAATAATACTTACAATATACAGTACTGTATGTAGAGAACGAAAATGACTGAAAACCAACAGCCTGTTTTCCAGTCTGGGTCAGGGATGTAATGAATGAACCATGTATAGGCTATTATTACAATGGGGTCGCCACTGCCAAGGTGATTATTAATGAATGATAAACGCTATGAAATGATAATGGAGATTGTTGCTGGAATGAAAGATGACAGGAAAAACCGGAGTACCCGGAGAAAAACCTGTCCCGCCTGCGCTTTGTCCAGCACAAATCTTGCCGTCCGATCCACGGAGGCTCCATATATATATATATATATATATAGAGAGAGAGAGAGAGAGAATGAATTGAGTTTAAATTAAAATAAGATCATTTGGATATTCTGGCAGTTAAATCCATCAAAATACTGATGGTGACACATGTTCGGCAACTTCGTTGTACGGTCGGTTATAAGGTCTTCGATTCAGAGGGGTCTTGGGTATGACTTCCTGCCAGGTCGGGGTTTGGTTGATTCCTCTGACTTAGACACTGTTTGTCTGAATACACATCAATTTACATGCACATAACACACCACACAACAAACCAACAGACCACCACAGAAACACGCGATAATACATCCCTTCATAAAGGGTTGGCGTCAGGAAGGGCATGCGGTTGTGAAACATGTCCAAGACCCTATGTGCGGCACAGTTTGTACCCATAATCCCACCAGGGTGCGGGAAAAGTGATGGAAAAGAAGAGGAAGAAGAAAGAAAGAAAGAACGAAAGAAAGAAAGAAAGAAAGAAAGAAAGAAAGAAAGAAAGAAAGAAAGAAAGAAAGAAAGAAAGAAAGGCTGATAGTGACACATCATTACACGTCAATGCTCTGTGCTGTCCGGCTCCATGGCTAAATGGTTAGCGTGCTGGCCTTTGGTCACAGGGGTCCCGGGTTCGATTCCCGGCAGGGTCGGAAATTTTAACCATCATTGGTTAATTTCTCTGGCACGGGGGATGGGTGTATGTGTCGTCTTCATTATCATTTCATCCTCATCACGACGCGCAGGTCACCTACGGGAGTCAAATCGAAAGACCTGCTCCTGGCGAGCCGAACATATCCTCGGACACTCCCGGCACTAAAAGTCATACGCCATTTCATTTCAATGCTCTCTGCTTTATTAGTGGATGCATATACTAACGTATGGGATAGAAATCATATGGCCATACCTCATAGAAAAGAACCTGTTGGCACTAGAAAGAGTAAAAGCGCTATACATCAAAAGAGCAATCGGAGTATCAAAGACTACAGGGTGACGACTCGTCAACCTACTCCTCGTTGAAGGCCTCAGGACACTTTTGCCTCTATCCAACACTTGAGCCTCAGAAAAACAACCAAGATCACTCAACAAAGAAAAGGAGATGATATACCTCCAGAATTCTATGCAACTGGGGCCATGATAGATCCGTAGTGGACAACATCTAACTGTGAGATGAGGCACGTGTTTACAAGAAGGTAGTATCTACATGTTTTTCACCATATTATTTGTACAAACACATCTTACCATGAACCAACAGAGACGTGTGAATGTAAATTATGTGGACATACATGTGAACGGCACCACTTAGAACTCTGCAGCAAAAGAAGAAAACCAATTAAAGATTATGCAAAACAAGGTGCAAGTGCGCAATATTAGTGTATCCTTCCTCTATTTTTTATGGCTATTTGGCTGCAATAGAAGTATTATTATTAGTGGTGTAAGATTATTTGTGTCCTCTGTGATCATTAAGATCCCGCTGCACTTCAAATCAAAGATCTATCGAACAATAATCCGCCGGTAGCGCTCTATGGAGCCGAATGTTGGCCTGCGACGAAGAGCCTGAAGCAAGCGCCGTACGCGATGGAAATGAGTATAGTACGATGGTCACTGAAGGTGACGTGGCTGGACCATGTTAAGACCGAAGGTGTCCGGAACACTCTTCGAGTAGCTCCAACACCGTACAAGTTGAGAGAAAGTAGACGTCGGTAGTTTGACTTGGATTCGATCGCGAAGAGGACACTTGCGCTCAGCCCAGGCGGACTGCGACCCGAAGAAAGACCCAGGAAGCAGCGGGCGAACTGTGTGGGAGGTTATGCGTGAGCGGTAGGCGTCCGACCCGACCCATCGACGCAGCAAGCCGCATCAAGTACAGAGTGGGGTACAGAAATGCGGACCATCTCCTGACGGCAAACAATGTCAAGAAGAAGAAGAATAGTGTTTGACCGAAATATTTCCGGGTGAAAACTCAACATTACAAGCTTTATTACTATGTATATAGAATAAAATAATATTGACGTGGAGTCATAACTAATTATTAACATATACGGTGTGTAGGAATTTAACATTAATGTTTTTACAGTCCACACAGCAGCATGCCGGCCTCTCGCCGCTGGGTTCCGTGGTTCAAATGCCGGTCACTCGATGTGAGATTTGTGCTGAACAAAGCGGAGCTCGATGGTGTTCTTGTCAATGTCGAATGCGTGGAGCACGTTCAAAATTGAGCCTAGATATACCTTGCCAAATGCTTTGGCAAGGTCTACGCTGATGAGCATCATAGGGTCCCAGTCCCACGATGTTCCCTTATGATTGTTTCCAGAATGGCGGTATTAGTCATCGTACCATCCAGTCCGGCGAACCCTTTCTGGGAGTTGTGCAGTTTTACCACATTCTCCAGTCTGCTATTTATGATCTTGTTTAGATGTCTCGAGACGGTAAAAGGGCGCCGGTTACCTATCTTAGACAGTTCTCCTCCCCTTCTGCAGTAGTGTAGTCCTGTATTTACGCATGGTAGATGGAATGCGCTTACATTCCCAAATGGCATTGTAGAGTCCTGCCAAATCGGAGATTCGGACTCTTCACATGTCTTCCCTCTCAATACCGTCTGTATCAGCTGCACTATCCCTGATTTGATTCAGGAAGTACTTGATGTAGTCGTACTTGATAGGCTTATGGATGTTTGCTTCTCCGCTGGTCTCCATTTCGCTGCAGGCGCAAGTATCTTGCGGTACTCACTCTTGAACTCTTCCATGGGTGGCACCATGTCATCAGTGATCTCTTCTTGGTCGTCCAGTATTTTGGAAGCCACTGCACCAGGAGATTTCCAGTATAGATTCTGAGTCTTACGAAAACTATTTTCTCCTGTCTTCCGCGTTTCCTCTCAGTTGGGGTCCTTAGCCCTGTTACCACCCTGTTCTTTTTGGTGGTCTCTTTTGAGGTCGAAGTGCTCCTGCCTTTACGCCAGCAATGTACAGGTTTAGTTTCGTCTCCAATGTCCTGGCTTCCCCATTTTCTGCTAAGGCCACTTCTATGATTCCCTTCATGGGAAGGGTGACCTTATTCACCAGAGTTCCCAGAAGCGCACGTATTTCTGGGTCCAAAATAGGGAATTGAGCCGACGGCACGTAGCGTTCCCAAGCGGTCATCCATCCAAGTACTGACCACGCCCAATGTTGCTTAACTGCAGTGATCGGACGAGAACCGGTGTGTTCAACAAGGTATGGCCATTGGAAAAGATTACGCTAATTTCAGTTTCTTTCTCCAGGGTGTCTATTGTGGGTTTGCTGAATTCATTCTAAGTGGAAAAATATTTCATTCTAAATTCTGCAAGTACTTTCTTGACAACAACGGAATTCCTTTTTTAAATTACGTTAATCTAAAAATAAATAATGTCTGAAAGAAGAAGTATTTTACTCATATATTTTTGCACCCTTTGTTGCATACCACCAGATTTTTGCATTTTAAACATTATATTCCTTCACTAATTTGTAATTAAAACTAAAATTTTGAATTATTTTGGATTGCATATTTACGCCCTTTTTGCCAGTTTCCAGGTCCTTTTTAGGTAATTTATAGGTCTTCAACTTCCGAGCCCTAATCATTAATCATTGCTCCAGAGGAGTGTGATAGACTTTGACAGCTGGCACAATTTCTATCCTTGCCCCTAGATCGGGGCTTCAGCCATTTCATTCCTGACCCGGTTGAATGACCGGAAACAGGCTGAGAATTTTCATTCTCATTTTATAGTCCATAGAATTTCTTTTCATCTGCCTCCCAAAGGTCTTTGTTTGAGATGGTCTTTGGCCACCATATTCTCATAATGTACCTCAAATACCAATTTATAAAAGTCTGTAACCTTGTGGTAATGTCTTTGGTCACTTTTCAGGTCTCACTTCCATACAGTAACACAGATTTAACATTTGAGTTGAATATCTTTAGCTTCATTCTCCAAAACCACCTCCATCCTGGCTTACCATGCTTCTTAAGGAGCAAAATTCCTCCACCCTTTCTATATCCATTCCATCTAGAGTCAAGCTAGAATTGTTACGATGGTTTATGTGCATTTCCTTAGTCTTTTTGTTATTAATCTTTAAGCCTACTTCTTCAGCTTCTATTTTTAAGTCATTCAGTTTGATTACCATGTCCCGAAAACATTCTTCAAGACAGAGATCATCCGCATAATCCAGTATTTCCAATCGGTTATTTAATCCCCACTGAATGCCACGCTCATTACCTCTCTCAGCATACAATCCAGTGTCATGATAAACAAGATTGGCAACAGTAGACATCCTTGTCTTACTCCAGATTTTACAGCAAAAGGTAAAGACAGCTTCCCTTTCTGTTCTACTTGACAAGTATATCCATTATACATTGCCTGTGTAAGACGGACTATCTTTTGTGGAATATCGAACTTTTCCACAGCCTTCCACATTTTCCTCTGGTTGACAGAATCAAAGGTCTTTTCAAAATCAATGAAAAGTAGATACAGAGATGTCTGATATTCAGCAAATTGTTTGATTAGCCTTAGCGTGTTAATCTGATCCACAGTAGACCGACCTTCTCTGAAACCTGCCTGTTCTTGATGTAGTCTTCTGTTAATAGCTATGCTTATTCTGTTCAGTATGACTCTTGACATCACTTTTCCCCCATATGAGAGCAATGTTATTCCCCTCCAGTTATTGCAATCTGATAGGTCACCCTTCTTCAGTATCTTGATGTGGACACCCTTCTTCCATTCCTTACGAAGATGTTCTTTGTTTCGTATTAGTGTTAGAAGTGGCTCCTACTGAGCTGGATAGCTGCAGTCGCTTAAGTGCGGCCAGTATCCAGTATTCGGGAGATAGTAGCTTCGAACCCCACTGTCGGCAGCCCTGAAAATGGTTTTCCGTGGTTTCCCATTTTCACACCAGGCAAATGCTGGGGCTGTACCTTAATTATGGCCACGGCCACTTCCTTCCCACTTCTAGCCCTTCCCTGTCCCATCGTCACCATAAGACCTATCTGTGTCGGTGCGACGTAAAGCAACTAGCAAAAAAAAAAAAAAAAAAAAAAAAGGAAGTGGCTCCATGATAATGTTATCTACACCTGGTGGTTTGCCCATCTTCATTTGTTCCACTGCTTGTGCAATCTCTTGTCGCATTGGTGGTTCTACCGAGATGTCTGGATCCTCCAAAATGGTTTCAACTTCTTCAGTTGTTGATTCCTCACCAAGATTATTGAGTACTTCCATGGAGTGATGTCTCCATCTTTCCAATGTTGTGTTTCAGATGTCGAGGCTACTCTGTTTGCATCTCTGACTGGTTTCTCCCCTGATAAGCTCCTCCTAGAAAGCTTTCTTGTAACGGCATATACTTCTTTGCTGTTGCCGATTCTCGGTGCTTCTTCTGCTTGTGTTGCCAGTTGGTCTGTAAGCACTTGTTTATCTCTACTCACTTTCTTCTTAACCTCCTTGTTGGCCTCCCTGTATTTTTCCATTGCTACTGATTTCTGGTTTCTTATTCTACTGGAGTTGACGAGTGCCTTGCACTCTCTTCACTTTTGGATTGATTCCCAAGTGTCATCTGATATCCATTCTTTCCTCCATGGTTCTCTGTAGCCCACTATCTCTTCACTGTGTCACAAAAGAGTTCCTTGGCTGTGATCCATTTAGTATTTACCTCTTCATCTGGTTGTTCGGTGAGGGCTTCAAACCTGTTCTTCAAATGTATTTTAAATTCATTTTGCACCTCAAGCTTCCCAAATTTTCCGGAGTTGAAACGTTTCATTTGTACTGCTGCCTGTTATACTGATGCTGCCACCTTCAATCTAATATCAGCAATCATAAGGTGATGGTCGCTCTCTACATCTGCTCCACGTTTATTTCTCACATCCAGGAGTGAATGTCTCCATCTTTTACTTATTGCCAGGTGATCAATTTGGTTATCTGTCTGGAGATCAGGTGACACCCACGAGATCTTGTGGCAGTTCTTATGTAGAAACAATGATCAACCTATAACCAATCCAAAATTACTGCATAGGTATATGGATATCTGGCCATTATTATTTTCTTCTCCTATTCCATGTCTACCCACTATGATTTCTCTTCCTTTCTTTTTCACTACCAATTTTTGTATTTAGATCTCCCATCAATACCACAATGTCCTCCTTCCTTATCCCTGCCAGTGATGATGTCAGTCTATCATAAAACTCCTCCTTCTCTTCCTCTTCTGCTACCTCTGTAGGCGCGTAGCACTGTACTGTGGTCACAGGTCTAATTTTGGTTCTTATTCGTACAGTAAAGGAGTCCATTTCATTATGCTATTTTTTACTTTCCTTGTGAGTAAGACACCCACTCCGCTTGAATGCTGATCATTTTCTTCTCTTCCAGAGAAAACGAAGACACCACCCTCTTCTGTCCTCACCTCTACGTAGCCTGTCCATCTTGTTTCACTCAACCCAATTATCTCCATTTTATGCCTTTTCATTTCTGCCACTACTTCTCTCAGTCTGCCAGTTTCATACATAGTTTTCACATTCCAAAATCTGATTCGTGTCCTGTATTTCATTGCAAAAGCCGTCTCCATAAAATCCAGCCGGCATAAATTTCGTCTGGTTTCTGTAATGAGTTTAATTGAGGAGTGCGAGTTATTAGTCCACAGCACCCTAAGTCCAGTGGAGGGGCTGCCTCCTGTCTGCGCTAGACCACAGGATTTTTCTGTAGGGGTTATCTCCCTTAGCCTTTAAAGATCCCTCTTTACTACAAGGCAGTGGATTCTTCTTTGTTTATCCCCAAGAAGAAGGGCTGCCTCCACCGCTAGTTTCGCCGTTCTAAAGGACTCCTTCTTCGCCGTTGCTACCGCTGGGGTCTTCACCAGAGCCCTGTTAGCCATCACTTTTCAGGGTTCCTGTAGGGCCTTCACAGCTACCGTAGTGGTCATGGGGCACACACAGTCCCTACTGTACATCACCCCTACAGGCAATCCCCTACTTCATGCCATTGCCCACTTCCCACGACGTGGACGAGAGGTTGGCCTTGTGGGAGGCGATAACTTCTATAATAACATAGAAATATCTTGCGAGTATTTCACACACACCCAACTGTAGAAGTATGAGTGAATTGGGATGGTAGTGTTAAGCGCTAGTAAACAAATTGTGGCACAGTCTGTCGGCTACAATGAGTACTATTAAGCAACGCAAACTTCTAGTACTGATAGACTGTACTGCTCAGGCAATCTAGCCCAAACCGTACAGTGAACTTTTCTGCGAGTTTATATCTTACATAATCTTAACACGCTGGCTACCAGAGCGGTACATTGTACCGCTGAGGGAGTTTCTCGTGAGTCCATGAGGGTGCAAAGTACCACTGATGGGTGTGGTTATATGACTTTCCCTGTGGGGTCGTGGCGGTACCTCAGGGAACTAGGAATTTTTATTGTATTTAATACGTATATTGAGCACTTAAGTGAAATGTCACTTGGAATACCGTACTTACGCGAATAATACCCGCCACCAAATAATTCCCGCACCCTAACTTTAGGTAGGCTTATTTTGAAAAAAAAAAAAATGCCAACTTTGACGCAAAAAAACGCATCCCAATTTCGTGCCTTAATTTTTTTTTTTAAATGTGCGGCTATTATTCACGTAAATACGGGTATTTACGTGAATAATCACCACCACCGTATTTACGCGAATAATACCCGCCACCGAATAATCCCGCACCCTGAATTTAGGAAGGCTGATTTTGAAAAAATAATGCCAACATTGACGCAAATAAAACCCACACTCCAATTTCGTGCCCCAATTTTTTTAAAAAAAATTTGCAGGTATTATTCGCGTAAATATGGTATTGTTTTATTTCTAATTTACCATATGCACAGTAGAAAGGAAGCTTTGGCCACTGGGACATTTCTCGCTATGTGTCCTGGCAGTCAATGTGCTAAAATACATGACTTGATATATCATTTCTTTGTTCCTTTCCATTCCTCACTTTGACCTGTAAGGCTCCTTTTCCCCTTCTGTGTTTGTCTTGTATTGTGCAGTCTTTTATCACCTGTATTCACCTTTATGTTTGCCTCTTTCCTTTTCCTGTATTTATCTGGCATCCTCCGCATCTTACACTTCCCACAACAAGACTGAAGATCTGTCAAAGTGGTTCCTCAACAAGTGTTGATGCCCGCCCTGGTGTCGCTGGGAACCAGAAACAAGCTTGTCAGGGGGAGGACTGATGATGAGAGAGCGAAGGTGATAGTTTTTCCCTCATCTCCTCTTTCTATTCATCCCTCTTTCAACACTGTCCGGTCATCTTGTTTATCCCATTATTAGAGGCACCTGTATTTTGGTGAAAAGTTTTGCCTAATTTTGACATTTTTAAGTTTTTCCATTTTTTTTGCTATTTTTTTATTTCATCAATAATTTTTACTAAATTTTAATTTCCACATTTCAGCAATAAATGCTAAACCAAAAGGTATCTGATAGCACATTTGCAGTAAAACATCATATTTCATTTTTCCATATGTACAAGAAACATAAAAGTTATGCTTCTGCTGAAAACACATGTTACGTACAACAACGCCCATATTGTATGTATTCCTCATTGAATCCTAGATGCGCTGATGCAGCGGGTTGATACATATACCAGTGCTACGGAGGGTATTTTGAACATTTCATGTAAGAAAGAGTTTCATGTGGTAGGTTGGTACCCAGGATTCAATGAGGAATACATACAATATGGGCATTAGAAGGTTGGTCATGCTGACAAGTAATTTGAAAGAAATAATTCAATATCTCTCGCCATTGTCACTTTATCAGCTGCTGAACTTAGCCAATCAGATCACTTTCCGGGCGGAAAAAATGGCCTTTGCAACCCGGTGTTGCCAAATCTTTACTTGGCTTAAGACTGGTTTGAGTACACCGATGGAAGATAAAAAGTTCTCCAAGGGAAGGATTTAAACACCCACCTCCAAGCTGACAGGATCGCACCGTAGCAAGTACACTACGATGACACCGGATGAAGCCCACTGATTTCTGGGCATGGCCTTCAAGATGGTATTAAGCCATGTGCAGATTTAGCAACACTGCCTTGCAAAGCCCATTGGTTTACAAAGTTATTTCACATCATTTCGTCAATTGTTTCACGATTTTACTTAAAGGTAAATAGTTCCATGTTCTGAGCTGAATATGTAAAATTTTGCTAAAATTTTGTGATTTTGCACCTTGCCAAAAACAGGTGCCTCTACCCATTATGTGTTCCTAGTGATAATATCCTTGAAGTGTAAAACACCACTCATGTACAAATACCTTAATTATGAATATTTTGTAAGAAGATTTCATTCACCTGTCTATTGTAACCTCCTCCTTCTTCTTCTTCTTCTTCTTCTTTTATGACCACATAGGATCACTTTAGTCAGTCCATCGTTCAGGTCTCTTTGAAGGGATTGTTCGGGCTTTGCGGTCCTCCCAGTACTTCTTTGAATCAAAATCAAATCAAAATCTCTTTATTTGCAAATGAGGTGTCTACCTCGGTGGCAAATGGTACACTAAAATACATTATTGTCAAGCACGAAATTTTAAATTAACAAGAGAAGAGGAACATTTTCCTAGAATACAATATTATACAATTTATGCTAACAATTTTTTCTATTAACACACAGCTCATTCTTAATAAATTTATATTGTTTACAAAATTCTACTTATAATATCTCCTGTACTTACAAACATAGTCAACTCATATACAGTATGTGGAATTACTTCAAATAATACTACACAACTGGTACAAGATTAAAATTTACATTGCATTTATTTATTTATTTATTTTTTTACCCATTTTGGAACCTAAGTAGCATAACAACCTGCTGCATCTTAACCAGAGCCCCTTTTGCCACCACTTTTCAGAGTTCCTGAAGGGCCTTCACAGCTACTGTAGCAGTTCCAGGGCCCTCGAAGTCCCCACTGTACTTCACCCCTACAGGCAGTCCCCTACTTCGGCTGTCCAAAATCCATAGACCAGGGGATGGAATTAATTTATTCACACACATTTTTTATTTACAATAACCTGCACTGGTCGAATGCCCTCTTAACATTTCATTTATTTTCTCAGTTGCTGTTTATTCTCTTCTTGAACATCTGTACAGATTTTGGAAAAGGATCAAACACTACCCCTGGTAAACTGTTCCACTCCTTCACGCCCTTCCCAATGAATGAAAACTTACCCCAATCGCTTCTGGTAAAATTCCTTTTAATTTTATACTTGTGGTCAGTTCTGCTGATATAATTATTTTCCAACTGAAGCCTCTCACGGATTTCTCCCCATGCTTCTTCTCCTGTATAGGCTCTATATAATCCTATAAGTCTAGTTTTCTCCCTTCTCTTACTTAAAGTTTCCCACCCAAGTTCCTCTAACATTTCTGATACACTACTTTTCCTCCTGAAATCCCCTGTTACAAATTTTGCTGCCTTCCTCTGCACACTATCTATTTCTTTTATTAGGTATTCTTGGTGAGGATCCCAAACACTGTTTGCATATTCCAATAATGGACGAACCATATTTAAGTAACTTTTTTCTTTTAATTCTTTATTGCATCCTTTAAGTAGCCTCATTATGACAGGTAGCGATCTGTATGCTTTCCCAACAATGTCATCAACATGACCCTGCCAGTGCAAATTACTTTCAAATCTCACACCTAAGTATTTGTACTTGCCTTCTTTTGGGATAACTACCTCATCCAAAGTATATTAAAACTCAGTTTTAAAGCTCCTGTTTGTAAATGTTGTAACAGTTGATTTGCCTCCATTAACCTTCATATTATTTTCTTCAACCCATTGTTGGATACTCTCAAGGTCCCTTTGTAATTCTGAACAATCCTCAATGTTATTTATTTCCCTACTAGTTGATGTACCCGTGCTTCGCTACGGGATTCTCAGAAAGACTGATTTGTGGTTTTCCTAACCTGAAATCAACATAGATCATTACAAAAACATAAGTATGAATGTAGCGATTAAAAGCAATGCTATCATATAAAATACTCGATCAAATGGAAAGCCGCACGTTTTATCACTTTTAACGAAAAGTGCTGCGGTTAGATTGCAGTGCCAATCTAATAGTCCAAAGTTCCAGAGCTGGGATGACCAGGCCGCAGATTGCCATGAACACTCATCTGCCAATCTGCCATTATTCCGCTAAAAATGCACACTGTTCATTCCCATCAGTGCCTCAGAGTAGGGATTGAATAGCCCGAATGTTATGATGATCCAGTGTGTTACGTACCAGTAGTATCAGAAAATTTATAAACCAGGGGAATGGCATGCTAAAGAAGAAAGTTATCTAACTCCCCAGCTACTTCCCACCAATATTCAGACAGGCTGTTACACACTGTACGACTGGGCGAGTTGACCGTGTGGTTAGCGGAGCGCAGCTGTGAGCTTGCATCTGAGAGATAGTGGATTCGAACCCCATTGTTGGCAGCGCTGAAGATGGTATTCCGTGGTTTCCCACTTTCACACCAGATCTTAATTAAGGCCTAAGGCACTCCTAGCCCTTTCCTATCCCATCGTCGCCATAAAACCTATCTATGTCGGTGCAACGTAAATCAAATAAAAAATACTCTGTACGCAGCAGTAATCCTATCTACCGGATATGAGGGGCAACAGAAGACACAAAGCACATCACGACAAACAATGGTCAATGTAATGTTATTGTTGATCAATGTTATGAGCTTTCTATATACTAGGCCTTCACATTTAGTTTTCTTTCGACCCTGTGATTTGTAAAATATTTTATACCATACACTGTAGTTTCTTATTCTCCGACTTTACATACCAATTTTCATTAAATACTGTTTACCCATTTTCTCGTTACTTGGCGCTGATATGGACTTAGTAACAAAAATCCAAATTCATGAATATCTTTGTGATCATAGCCAGTACGGTAAGAATGTATAAGACATGAATAATAGGAAATTTAATACTATATAACCTTAGTTATGTAGCATTCATCGATTACACCTCTAATAAGAAATACTTGAGAATTACATTTTAGGCCTTCCCCTAAACTACCATTTCACTCAACGTGAATAAAATAATTTACAGCCTAGACTATAGTGACTTATTTCCTAACTTTGCATACCGATTTTCATCAAGATAGGACTACTAATAACAACAATATTTGAGAATTGAATTTTATGCCTTCCCCTGAACTACCATTTTTCTCAGCGTGAATACAATTATTGATAGCCTAGATTGTAGCAACTTATTCCCCAACTTTGCATACCCATTTTCTTTAAAATACGACCACTAATAACATAAATAGTTGAGAATTCAATTTTAGGCCTTCCCCTAAACTACCATTTCACTCAACGTGAGTAAAATGATTTATAGCCTAGATTGTAGAGGCTCATCCCCGGACTTCACATACCGATTTTCATTAGACCACTACTAACATAAATAGTTGAGAATTCAATTTTAGGCCTTCCCTTAAACTACCATTTCACTCAACGTGAGTAAAATTATTTATAGCCTAGATTGTAGAGGCTCATCCCCCGACTTCACATACCGATTTTCATTAAATTCTCTTCAACCGTTTTCTCGTGATGCGTGTACAGACAGACAGACAGACAGACAGACAGACAGACAGACAGACAGACAGACAGACAGACAGACAGACAGACAGACAGATGGACGGACAGACAGACAGACAGACATTATGGAAAAGTAAAAAGTGCATTTTCATGTTACTATGGACATGACCGATACAGAAATACCATTATTTTCAAATTCTGAGCAATGTACAGATAAAACTCTTATTTTATATATATAGATAAACAATTATGTCATCTGCATACAATCTTATTTTTGATGTTATATTGTTCCCTAAATCATTTGTGTATATTAAGAAAAGTAACGGACCGATTATACTACCCTGTGCAATTCCCTTCCAAACTTTCTCTTCCTGTTATATATTATTTCCTACTTTGACTTTTTGAACCCTTGAATTTAGAAATGTTTTTATCCAACATATAACCCTTACGTCCAATCCTATTCCCTCCAATTTCTTTAATAATATTCCATGTTCCACTCTATCAAAGGCTTTGGAAAGATCTATGGCTATGCAATCTAACTGGCCTCCTGAATCCAACTGATCTGATATGTCTTGCTGAAATCCCACCAGTTGTGCCTCACAAGAAAATTTCTTTCTAAATCCATACTGGCTCCTCATGAACCAATTTTTATCATCACATATCCCTCTGATGTACTTTGCTATTAAACTCTCCAGTATTTTACAAACTATACTGGTCAGGCTGATTGGTCTGTAGTTCTCTGGTTTCCTTTTATCACCCTTTCCTTAATAAATTGGTAGTGTTATAGATTCCTTCCATTCCTTTGGTATTACACTATTATTTATGACATAGTCAAAGAGAAATTTTAAATAAGGCACTATGTACCACCCCATTGTCTTTAATACCTCCCCACTAATTTGATCATTTCCTGCTGCTTTTCCTTGCTGAAGCAGTTGGATTTCTCTGAAAATATCTTCATTTGTGAATGAGAAGCTTCTTGTTTCCCTATGTGTCTCTCCCTCTCTACCTTCTGTTATGGTTTCCAACTCCTGACAATCTTCTACTGAATCTCTGAATTCCCTACTAAATAGATTTGCTTTCTCACTATCTATTAAATAGTGTCCACCCCCTTCTCCCACCATTGTAGGAATTTGGATTCCTTTTCCTTTTTGATTCCTGATATATGAATACAGCTTTTTCCATTTCCCTTTGTGGTCATTACCCTCTTGAAGTATGCCATTCATATAATTCTCTTTTGCTTCCTTTTTCACTCTATTCATTTCCCTCATTAGCTGTTTTCTAGTTTCTCTATTCTCCCTACCCTCTTTGATTTTCCTGTTTACTATTCTACATTTTCTTTTTAATTTTCTTATTTCCCTTGTGCAATAAACAGCGTCTGAGGTCATTTTACCCTTCTTAACAGGTACAAATCTCTTCTCTCCTTCCGAAATGATTCCTTTAAATTTAGCCCAAAGTGTATCCACATTACTACCTTCACTTATCCAACAACTGAATTGTGATTTAAGGTAAGTCCCAAATTCATCAACTTTAGTTTTTCTGTATAATTTCTTGTCTTGTGTGACCCTCTTATTAAGTATATTTGGTACGAGTCCTACATCCATTATTACAGCCTTATGGTCACCTATTCCTTCAATTACCTCAGTTTTATCAACAATTTCCCATGGTTTAACCAAGAATACATCTAGCAAGTTATTGAGATGAGTCGGTTCTTGTACTGCTTGTGTAAATCCTCCCTCCCAAATTAACTTATTTGCCAGTTTCTGTTCATGGGCTTCACTTGCAGCTCCATTCCATTCAACTTCAGGTAAGTTTAGATCTCCCCCAATTATTACCATATCATTATTATTGTTTTTATGAGTATAATCTATTATTTTCTCAAATATTTTCATGTCTCTTTCCTCTCTTCCAGGCCCTTTATGTTCCTATAATTCCTACCTCCTTCATATTATCACAAACTAATTTTATCCCTAATATTTCATCCCTTTCATCGGTACACAATTCATGTGAACAATAAGTTTCCTTCACCAGAATAAACACCCCCTCCCATTTTATCTCTTTGGTCTCTATGATAGACTGTGTACCCTTCTGCAAATACTTCTCTATTACCCACCCCTTCTCTCAACCACGATTCCACTCCTATCACCAGACGCTCCGATCTTCGTGCCCTTTCCTCAGTTGAAAATATGCGTGTTGTTGGTTTGTTTTATGTAAGGGTAAAGCGGAGGTTTGTATTCTTATAACACACAAATTATAAAGTTCTTTAAGAATAAGATATCGGGTGTTCCATTTTAGGAGAATAACAATCTAGAGAAATGAATTTCATTTTATGGGTCTGTATTGAACTTTGATTAATCCAAATTAAAATAAATGAGTTAAATCCACCTTTTCAATACAAATTAAGTAGTGTTTATTAAATAAACATTTAATGGGACTAGTTTCGACCTATTTAAAGGTCAACTTCAGCCATATTGTGTGTAGAACAACGTATTTGAAATACAGTTGTGTTAAAGATGGTCTTAAAACACTGAAGTTTGGCACTATGAAAAAAATGTTTTTAGAATTTCCTTAAAACACTTTTGTTCACTTAGCTGTGGGAATATATGAGAAGAAGACGAACTCTTTTAGTATTCTTCATAGTATTCAAGAATGTTGTTTTATTTCCATGTAAATCATCAAATTGAAAGAATTGTACTCCAGACAGAATGTGGTCACAACTTAACAGAGCCAGTGCCAAGAACATTCTTGAATACTACGAAGCAGTGGCGGTTCGTGACATTTTACTCTGGCAGGGCTGTGCCGCCATCTCTTTCCCCTCCCCAATCGGTTGAGTTTTCACTGATCAGCACCACGATACTTTTATATTAATAATAATAATAATAATAATAATAATAATAATAATAATAATAATAATAATAATAATAATAATAATAATAATAATAATCATTACAATATTAATTGATGAATAACTACACTACAATAGCATTTATGCACACACATTAATAGGCTAACAGTTAATGCAATCCCGACTATTATGGAACTGCACTGTTTCAATGATCACAATCACAAGTGATAATAACAACATTCATGAAAACAAATAAAGAGTGCACCCCCGAATTTCTCTCTCCTTGCTCAAATTTCAAAGCATGACAATGTATTTAACAATTTGATCACACTACAAACAGTGGAGTCACTTATGATTACATTTTGAATCTTTATTTTAGCTTCTTTACTTTATAGAACTGAATTGTTTAAATAGTCACTATAATGGAATAAATTGTTTTGTAAAATGTTTTGGAATTAATCTCTGAAGGGCTCTGCCATTCAGCACTTACACCCGCCTGCGCTCTTCCTTTCCCTGACAATCCGATATCATCCTTCCAGGCTCCTCCCGCTTCCGCACCCTTGCTAAACTCTAGGAACCTACTGAGGGCTCTGCCGGACAGACCATACTAACCTTACAGACCATATACCCGCCTCCACTCTTCCTTCCCCTGACAAGCCTCCGTCGTTCTTCCAGGCTCCTCCTGCACCCTGCAAAGTTGCAAAGTGTGGGACCTGCTCAGGGCTCTGCTGCCACTATTAATGCCTCACACCTAAAGAGAAAACATCGAGCGTGCTGGACAGCAGCCACAGTGTGAAAGCCGTAACCATTTTCTTGAAAATAGAAAAGCAAAATGTTTACAGCCGAAATAATAAAGATAACATTGTATAACTGAACAGCACACCACTATAAGTTTGACTTCGCTACATTTGCCCATCTCTTTATGTAATCAATTACAGAGTGAAATAACGTTAAATGTTTTTAAAAAGGCGGTGGGGCAGCGCCCAAAAGACCTTCATGCACGAACCTCCACTGCTACGAAGAATACTAAAAGACTTCTTCTTCTTCTCATATATTCCCATAGCTAAGTAAACAAAAGTGTTTTAAGGAAATTCTAAAAACATTTTTTTCATAGTGTCAAACTTCTGTGTTTTAAGACCACCTTTAAAACAACTGTATTTCAAATACGTTGTTCTGCACGCGATATGGCTGTAGATGACCTTTAAATAGGTCAAAACTAGACCCATTAAATGTTTATTTAATAAAAACTATTTAATTTGTATTGAAAAGGTGGATTTAACTCACTTATTTTAATTTGGAATAACAATCTACCAATTAGAAAATATTTTGTGATAATATTAAACATTATTCTGTATCAAATTTATTTCAGATGACTGTGATGACTTTGAATATATATGCAAAAACTTTGACTCTCATCATCCCTGCTGTGATACAGGAATGACGTAAGTGTTATAAAATAGATACTTTCTCTCGATCATCGTCCTAATTTAGTGGTTAGAATTTGTAATTTTACTTTGGTTTGTCCAGTTTTATTTTCACCAAGGATCTATCCTTGCTACAATGGTGAGGTGCAGGGTTTAACTCAGTCTCATGAGGTTAAATGGAGCTATGTACATAGGTTGTAACTATAAGGTCTGGCCAAAATTTCAGGACACATTCCTCACACATAGAAGAAGAAAATATGTTATATGTACATAGGTCTTTATTTCCATGTATATCATCAAATTGAAAGAATTGTACTCGACAGAATGTGGCCACAACTTAACACAGCCAGTGCCAATGACAGACCTTTTCCTCAACTATCCTTTTCTACAACTCTACCAAAAACCAAACCCCATATGCAATATCCCCGAACTGCCATGGCCTACCAAGCGACCGCCGCTCAGCCCAAAGGCCTGCAGATGACGAAGTGTCGTGCGATCGGCACGATGAATCCTCTCGGCCATTATTCTTGGCTTTCTAGAATGGAACTGCCATTTCATCGTCAGATGGCTCCTCAATTGTAATCACGTAGGCTGAGTGAACCTCAAACCAGCACTCAGATCCAGGTAAAAATTCCTGACCTGGCTGGTAATTGAACCTGGGACCTCCGGATAAGAGGCATGTACGCTACCCCTACACCACAGAATGTACCAACATACCACATGAAACTCTTTCTTACATGAAATGTTCAAAATGCCCTCCGTAGCACTGGTATATGTATCACCCCACTGCATCAGCGCATCCGGGATTCAATGAGGAATACATATAGCTTATATGTAGGGACTTCAAAGTTTTAGAAATATTATTAGGACAGCAAACTGGGTACCTGAAAATGCTTTGCTTTTAATATGAATGTGACCATTAGGTAATGGAATGTGAGGGTTTGGCTGGAACAGAGACATTTTGTGCCTGAGAATACGAAGGTGGATTAAATATAAACAGGATTTTTGTTCCTGAACATCAACAGTTGGTAGGACTGGCCTGTGCTTCTGCTATGCTTAGGCGGGACTGTTAGGAGTGGGGAGAGCATGCTGTTAGATATTTGCAGCCGTTTCTTCAGTAACACTCCTGATGTTGGGGCAACAGGTATACCCCTCCACTGCACAATGCATAATTATAAAATTTCTTGCTCGTGAAGGAGTTACAGCAGCGGAAATTTGGCAGAGATTGACTACACAGTTCGGTGATCAAACATTGTCAAGGATGCGTGTGTGTAAGGAGCGGAGGAAAGGGAAGGCAGCACCAGTAAAAGCCAAGACTTGACTGTCAGCTGGCAAGGTTCTTGCAACCGTCTTTTTTGATCGGTGAGGCATTTTGCTGATTGATTTTTTGCATGGGTGATGCACAATCAATGCTGCTTACTACTGCAAACTGTTGAACAAATTGAGAGTTGCATATCGCCGCAGAAGACGAGACCAACCAATTCAACAATGCGCAGCCCCATACTGCAGCTCTAACTGTCTCCAAGCTACAGGAAATGCACTGGACTACACTGGATCATCCTCCTTACAGCCCGGACTTATCGCACTGCGATTTCCATTTGTTCGGACTGCTTAAAGAAGTTCTAGGAGGGCAATGGTTTGAAGATGACGAGAGTGTGGAAGACTTCTTGCGCAACTGGCTACTGACACGACCCTGTTCTTTATACGATGAGGGCATAAAAATCTGCCAATACGCTGGGACAAATGCATTTCCAAAGCAGGAAAGTACTGTATGTGGAAAAGTAAATTGTAATTGCCTTGTGTTTTTTAATAAATGAATTTAAATTTAAAAAATAAAACCCCGTTTATATTTGATCCCCTCTCGAAAAAGTATCCAGCATGGACTGCTTGTAGACCTTCAAAAAGTCTTGCTTCCACCACCACACATCAAACTACAGAGCAAGTTGGCCATGTGGTTAGGGCTGCATGCATTCAGGAGATGGTGCATTATTGAAAACCTCCAATTTGTCAGTCCAACATTAAAACACTAGCAAAAAATAAAAAGAACACAAAAACATTAAAATCAGACTTGATAAGGCAGTTTGTAAAGGCTCTACTGCAAGATAGGGCCTACCTCAAGTATCTTCCAATGGAATTTCTCATCATCGTAAGAGAAAAATTTGAAAGATTGAATTTTTGTTGGTTCTCAAATCCACAAAGTGATGAATGACAAAGATTTTGAGAAAACAATGAAAGTCAGAGAAAAATATGCATAGACTGCCTTCAGATTACTTACTGAAAACTTTCCAGCAAATAAAAGAGATCGAATCACAAGAAGTGTGTTGAAACAATGTTAGGAAACTTTGATCAGAGACCAGAAAAGGAGTTTCAAGGACATTGACCAATCAAAACCTCACAAAGAGATTGAATGATCAAATTTCATGTCAAATATAATCACCGAGTACTTTTTATTTAATTGGAATAACTAGTGTCATTGATGTTCTGTTCATTGTGCTTTCTAATGTAAAATAAGCAATATTATGATTTTCTTTTTATATTTGTTTATTTTTCTGTTCATACCCTACATATAAATGTTCTCTAAACATAACTTAGTTACTGGTAAGGGAATAATGTAGAGGTAAGAGTTGACAGTGGTGCCTTGACAGAACAGAGCCTTTGTTTTTAGTAAAAGAATATATGACATAGTTTCTCCTCGGAAAAAAAAAAAAGATAGTAAATAAGAGGAGAGTTGTTGAGTCTTGAATTAAGACAAGATTTTTTCTTTGGTAAATAGTAGTGGAAATAAATTACAATAATATGTAATATTTTGTTTATTTATTTTCTCTTTTAGTCTCATTGTTGTAATTTATTTCCACTACTACGAAGGGAGTTCAATATATAACGCAATACTTTTTCTTTTCTAAAAGCAAGTTGATTTTATTGAGGATTCAAATACACCATGTTATTCCCCAATCCTTTTGCTACATTACACTATTTTTCAACATAATCTCCATTCAATGCTACGGCTGTATGCCACCGTAATGTGAGGGCCTGTATGCCTGCATGGTACCACTTGACTGGTTGACGTCAGAGCCAACTCGTGCTCTATCGATAACTTCCCCATCATGCATGTAGTGCTTCCTGCAGAGTGCATTCTTCATTGGGCCAAATGGATGGAAGTCATTAGGCACAAGATCCAGGCTGTAGGGTGAATGAGGAAGAACTGTCCACTGAAGTTTTGTGAGCTCCTGTCGGGTGCGCAGACTTGTGTGAGGTCCTGCGCTGCCATGGAGAAGGAGAAGTTTGTTTCCATTTTATGCGGCTACAAATTTGCTGAAGTCGTTTCTTTACATTCCTTAGGGTAGCACAATAAACTTCAGAGTTGATCGTTTCACCACGAGGGAGGACATCACACAGAATAACCCCTTCAGAGTCCCAGAAGACCGCAGCCATGATTTTACCAGCTAAGTGTACGGTTTTGAACTTTTTCTTTGTGGGAGAGTTGGTGTGGCGCCATTCCGTGGATTGCTGTTTTGTTTCCAGTTCAAAGTGATGAATCCATGTTTCATCGTCTGTAAAGTAAACTTGTGTCCTCATCCCGAGGTGGTGCAGCTCTTTTTAGGCACACCCCCATTGAAGGTGAGCTGCATGTACCATTTTTAACCACATACCAGCGCTCCTGCCATTCTTAAATTCCTGGCAGTACCAGGAATCAAACCTGGATCCCCAAGGACGGCAGCTAATAGTGCTAACTGTTATGATATGGAGGCAGACTTGACAATGTTTGACAAGAAATTGTCACCTTCAGCCTCATAACGAGCAAGCAATTCTGCAGAGATGTTTCTTCTTTGCTCTTTATGGTCTTCCATTAGGTGCCAAGAAACCCACTGGAAACAAATCTTGGAATACTCCAACTGGTGGATAAGTGTGTCAACACTACCAAAAGAGACATCAAGTTCAGCAGCAAGGTGTTTGACTGTGATCTGTCGATCACCTCAAATAAGGGTGTACGCACAATCCAACTTAGCAGGTGTCACAGTTGTGTGTGGCCAGCTGGCATGCGGGAGATCAGACAGGTTTGCTTGACCTTGTTGTGAAGATGAAACTCTCCTCACCCAATGATTCACCATACTTTTGTCCACTGCCAGTAACATATCCACAAAGACGCACACGAGATGCTGTCAGTTGGTACAATTATTTATTTCTATTTACAAATGAACACACCCATAACCTTAATCACAGTATCACAAACAACACACATCACTCCAAGAATGTCAACAAAGCCGCCATTTTGTAAACAACCGCCAATCGCTGCACATGGAGATTACAACCTTGAAGCACAGTTGAAACAGATGACTACCGACTGCCTACCTTGGCATCTCAGTTACCACATGTGAAACTCTTGCTACACCATAACTTTACTAAATAATAACTCTCCAACTAATAACTCTCTGTCACCGTCAAGGTCATCTCCTTATATATTCCCTGGTCAGGCTTCCAGAAAGATACGTTACAAGGAATACCTTCTCGAAAACTCTAGAGTGCCCAATACATAGAAATAGTGTTCAGAATATTCTCAATCATTCTCGTTTAACTGTTACCATTCTGGAAGTTACAGTGTGTTTCATAATTATGGATTACAAATTATATATACAGGTAAGAATAAATTATAATATTAATTTACAGGTATTTACATTAACTGAGCTCATATAAATATTTATGTACAGCACATGTTTCATGACATAACCTCACAAACAACATGATTGTATCATAATAATAATACAAATACTAACTGGATGTAATACTTCATAGCCAAACATACAAGTAATAATAATAATAATAATAATTTGAGCTTGCTCTTGCATTATTTACCCATGGGCGAGAGAATATTGTTTTCAAGTTATATCTTTTTATCACACTTGCATCTCCATAGACATTCTGCAAGCACCTATGAATATCTGTGATGCTCTTGTTTTCCACCAAAAGAAACTCATTAACGGCTCTCTGTTGGGTACGCATCTCCGTTACAGACACCATTTTGAAGGCTAGTTATAGCACTGCCACCTGTCGGAAATTAACAAAACTCTATGAGACAAAGCAGGAATATTCAAAGATGTCCCAAACAAAATTACAATTTTGCAAAACTGAAACTGGCTGAGAAATAAAATGTATTGCATTGTATATTGAATGCCCCTCGTATATACACAAGAAAAAGATCTTGACTTAATTCAAGACTCAACAATTCTTCTCTTATTTAATATCTTCTTTATCTTTTACTAAAAACAAAGAAATTATTCTATCAAGGCACCGTTGCCAACTCTTACCTCCACAATTTCGGGAAATTAAGTTGAATAATGAGTGTAAAAGTTCACTCTGTACAGTTTCCAGAAAATCTGGGGTATTATATTGAAGAGCAAAATGAACACACCCACTGGGATATGAAGAAGATGGAGAAGAGGTACCAGGCGAGATGAAATGAAACTATGATAACCAGCTATTGTTGGATACTGAAGAGGGACAGTAAAGATGAAGGGAGATCTTTAGAGAAGTAAAAAAAGCGAAAATTATTGGGACGCTTTCAGCTTTCTTACATAGTAGTCACAAAATTATACTTTAGAGAATTTTAAACATGTAATTTTTTTAAAAAAATTGCCCTTATGTGAAGTAGTGTTTGAATATTTGTGCTTTAATTGATTAATCTTTAAAATATATATTTTGTGTAAAAGCCTAATAAACTACATTCTTCAGCTTATCATGATTATTTCTGGGGTTGTTGGAGCCACCCAGGCTCATTTTGGTTTTGGTCGGGAGTTTAAGAATGGATGCCCTTCACGATACCATGTGATTCTCAAAGCTGAAAATCTCAAACCAGTATTGACTAGGATTCGAAACCCAGTCTTTCGGGTGGGAAGCCAACAGCTAAGCCATTGAGCTAATCACACCCTGTGTAAAATCCTGATGTGATGGATGAAAATGAACCAGCCTAAGAAATTAATTCAAGAAAACATTTTAAAGACAAACATCTGAAGAGATATCCAAAAATAACCAGAATAACATTGCTGTGGGAGAGGCTTGTGTAGTACGCATTTCTGCCACTAGGCATGTATAGCGCAACTCATTGCCAGTTCAGTAGTGATGGGCTGCGAATGGACTTGCGAAGAATCTAGTCTGGGACCGTAAAACTCGAAGTACTCGAGTCTGGACTCGAGGCCGAGGACGCTGGCAGCGTTATCTGTGAGCTGTGTGTGGAAACAACACGATGCATAATATTGTAGGTAGGCCAAGGACAAGTATTGCTTCTGTTTCCCAATAATGTACATTGATATAGGCCTAATGTACAAACTAATGTTGTGATGCAGCAATGAACATCACTTTAAAGAAGTGTGTACACAGTCACCCTTTGAAACAGTCATTAATCCCGAGGCATACATACAGTACCTTACCAAAAAAGTAAGTACGATATTATATGGAAGGACAAAATACCGGAGGTGGAAACAATATAATTATGTTATTCTTGGATACCTCACCAAATGCCCAGAGCATTCTTTCAATCAATTGAACATTGTGGACCTTAAACTAGGGCATGCGTTGTTCTACTGCACAAGATATACAGCCAAACATGTTCATTATGCCATATTTAGATGAATGTATAGGCCTACACAACAAAACCTTATTGTAATGTAAACTAAGAAACATGTGGACACAGGTGTTTATGTACCACAGTATCACCGGGGCACAGTCTGGCTCCATGGCTAAATGATTAGCGTGCTGGCCTTTGGTCACAGGGGTCCCAGGTTCGTTACATGGCACGGTCGCGAATTTTAATCATCATTTGTTAATTTTGCTGGGACGGGGGCTGGGTGTGTGTGTTGTCTTCATCATCATTTCATCCTCATTACGACGTGCAGATCGCCTACGGGTGTCAAAGCGAAAGACCTGCATCTGGTGAGCCGAACATGTCCTCGGACACTCCCGGCACTAAAATCCATACGCCATTTCATTGTGAAATTTTAGAGATAAAAGTATAATTTCTTTCATTCTTTCTTAATCTGCTTACCCTCCAGGGTTGGTTTTTCCCTCGGACTCGGTGAGGGATCCCACCTCTACCGCCTCAAGGGCAGTGTCTTAGAGCTTGGGACTTTGGGTTGGGGATACAACTGATGAGGAGCACCAGTACCTCGCCCAGGCGGCCTCACCTGCTATGCTGAACAGGGGCCTTGTGAGGGGATGGGAAGACTGGAAGGGATAGATAAGGAAGAGGGAAGGAAGCGGCCGTGGTATTAAGTTGGGTACCATCCTGGCATTTGCCTAAAGGAGACGTGGGAAACCACGGAAAGTCACTTCGAGGATGGCTGAGGAGGGAATCGATCCCACCCCCACCTCTACTCATTTGACCTCCCGAGGCTGAGTGGACCCCGTTCCAGCCCTCGTACCACTTTTCAAATTTCGTGGCAGAGCCGGGAATCGAACCTGGGCCTCCAGGGGTAGCAGCTAATCACACTAACCACTACACCACAGAGACGCTCTTGACTTCCTTTGGCCAATACCTTAATTTTTCAACGTTTCGGATCTCTTCCATTTTTTCCCCCTGATTAGTGTTATATAGAGGATGATTGCCTAGTTGTACTTCCTCTTAAAACAATCATCACCACCACCACCACCCTGGAAGAAATATGTAGTACCTACAATGAATAGTTAAATTATGTTCCTAATCTTCACTCAGTATCTCAAGTTACCGAAGGCTAACCTAATGGGCGATATAATGCAAAAATGCAAACTCATGTTCTTGTCCCGAGGTTGCGAAGCTCCTTTCAGGAAAGTCCCCATTGCAGATGAGCTGCATGTACCATTTCAACCACATACCAGCCTTCCTGACATTCTAAAATTTCTGGCAGTACCGGGAATCAAACTCAGGTCACCAAGGATGGCAGCAATAATACTAACCGTTATGCTACAGAGGCACTGTAATGAAAGAGCCCAACTAAATGTAGATGAAGGAGAAAAAGAAAACTGTCATTGTGTGACAAACTAAACGAATGGTATTTTGAAACAAATATGTTACGGACTTACACTCGCATGTTTCACGTTATGGTCATCATTTACTTAGCTGTTGTAATAGTACTTAATGATTGGAGTATTTATTCCAACTGCTCGGCAATAGGTTGCAGTTACGGGGCGTGTCGTCATCATGGAGACTCGAGTAGTTCGCATGGGTTACTCAGAGAGGCTCGGACTCGCCAGTCTCGATTCTCGCGAGTCCAAGCGTCTCTCGCGTAAATCACCACAGTTCAGTGCCACCTGTGTTGTCGACCAGGCTTGTTCTGTACATCTGCAGTGATTGTTTTTGCTAGCGCTGTTTTGTTCTTGTTTCGTTTTTCATGATGGCAAGTTTAAGTGAACAACGTCCAAACGTTAAAAAACTTGCACAAGAGTATTTGCCAAAAAGGACCCAATTTATGGCAGACAGGAGACTGGTTCGTCCACTACTACAACGCACCTGCACACACCATCTCTGTTTGACAGTTTTTGGCTAAAAATGGCATGGTTCCGCTGCCCCACGCACCTTACTCACCTGACTTGTCTCTGTGCGATTTTTTCTTATTTCCACACATGAAATGGGGCATAAAAGGACACCGATTTGACAACATTGAAGAGGTCAAGAAAAAACGAGGGAGAAGCTGTCAGCCATTTCTAAAGATGACTACAAAAAATGTTTCAAACAGTGGAGACACTGGTGGGACAAATGTAGGTAGTTGTAATGGAGAGTATTTTGAAGGGGATGAGGCTGTTTTGTAAAAAAAAAAAAAAAAAAAAAAAAAAAAAAAAAAAAAAAAAAAAAAAAAAAATTGAAAATATATAGATTTTTTAAAAATAATTCCATTTTTGTTTTTGGTATCTCCTCGTACATCTTCATTACAGATTGTCATGCCCTACAGTTTTCTCCAATTCTCAGTGAATCAACTATGCACTTCCACTATCATTTATTTGCAACTACAAAAGCTATCTTTAAGTTTGTCAATAGAAACAAAAGTAATAATGATGTTGCCAAAACCTTTTTATTATGTCCTCTTTACACATTCTACACCGGGCGAGTTGGCCGTGCGCGTAGAGGCGCGCGGCTGTGAGCTTGCATCCGGGAGATAGTAGGTTCGAATCCCACTATCGGCAGCCCTGAAGATGGTTTTCCGTGGTTTTCCATTTTCACACCAGGCAAATGCTGGGGCTGTACCTTAATTAAGGCCACGGCCGCTTCCTTCCAACTCCTAGGCCTTTCCCATTCCATCGTCGCCATAAGACCTATCTGTGTCGGTGCGACGTAAAGCAACTAGCAAAAAAAAAAAAAAAAAAAAAAAAAAACCACATTCTACATAGTTACCGTGTTTGTTTAAACATTTATCATAGCGTTCCAACAATTTTTGTATCCCCTCATCATAGAACTCTGCTGCCTGTTACTGAAGCCAATCTTCAACTACTGTTCTCACTTCTTTGTCGGTGTCAAACCGCTGACCAGTGAGGAGCTGCTTAAGGTAACGGAACAGATTATGATCACTCAGGGCAAGGTCCGGGCTGCATGGTGGGTGGTCCATTTGCTTCCATCCAAAAGATCGGATTAACTCTTGAATTTGAGCAGCAGAATGAGGTTGTGCATTGTCATGCAGCAACAAAACTCCAGATGACAATAGGCCACTTCACTTACACTCGGCGGGGTACTCAGTTATCTGAAACATTTCAACTGCCCACACTGAACCATACACAATGTTGTTACGACTGTAACTGGTGTCATCTCATGCCCAAGGGAGACTGTGCGTGTGTGCATTTTGACAGACGCACCAACTTAACAAAGCTACAGCTGATCGGACCTTAGTTTTAAAAAACCTTGTAGCTCTGTGCCCTCATTTAGTTCTACTGCTCATATCCCTAAATCATTAAAAACTGAGTTTAACCATCATCAGCTTGGTCTCCTTTCACTTCTCTTACCCTCAATTGCCGAGTCCATTCCTCTCCTAGGTAACCTATCCTTCACCATTCGCCTCACATAACCCCACCACCAAAGTCGATTGATATGCACAGCTTTATCCATCGCTTCATTCCTAACCTAGCCTTAATCTTCTCATTCTGTGTACCCTCCTGCAATTTTTCCCACCTGTTTGTATCAGCAATTACCATCATACTTTCATGTCTGTCTGTTACTTCCATTTTATGAATAAGATACCAAAAGTCCATCCACCTTTCACTCCCATACAAGAAAGCCAGTCTGAAAATGGAGTGATATATAAATAATTTTACCTGAGAACTCACTTCTTTCTTACAGAATGCTGTTGATTGCAACTGCGAGCTCACTACATTAGCTTTGTTACTCCTTGATTCTATTTCACTTGCTATACTACCATACTGGGAGAATCCACATTCTAAGTACTTGAAAAGATCCACTTGTTCCAGTTTTGTATTTCCTATCTGACGTTTAATCCTCACATTTTTAATAATAATAATAATAATAATAATAATAATAATAATAATAATAATAATAATAATAATAATAATAATAATAATAATAATAATAATAATAATAATAATGTTATTGGCTTTACGTCTCACTAACTACTTTTTTCGTTTTCGAAGATGCTGATGTGCGGAATTTTGTCCTCCAGGAATTCTTTAATGTGCCAGTAAATCAACCGACACAAGACTGACGTATTTTAGCACCTTCAAATTCCACCGGACTGAGCCAGAATCGAACCTGCCAAGTTGCGGTCAGAAGGCCAGCGCCTCAACCATCTGAGCCATTCAGCCCGGACTTCACATTTTTAAGGACATTGTAGAAAAAAAATTAAAATCATCCTTTCCAAGACTAAAATGACATCAGTAGGTAAGAAACCTAAGAGAATTGAATGTCAGGTTGGGAATACAGAACTGGAACAGGTAGATCATTTCAAATATTTAGGATGTGTGTTTTTTAAAGATTGGAGTATAGTATTGGGTCGATGCATAAGTTTGTGTGGTTCTTATACTTTATATTTTATTTTATTTTACTGTCACTGCCATGCACTGTAAATCACAATCACTCAGTGATGTATTCACCTCCATTCTCTATAACCTTCTGTCAACGTTGAGGTAGCAGTTGAATGCCTTGCCTGTAGAATTCTTTTGGTTTTGACTGGAAGAAATCTGTTAGCCATTGGCCAAGAGAGGCTTCATCAGGAAACACTTTCCCCTGAATGTGGTTAGAAAGGGAGTGGAAAAGATGGAAATCTGAGGGGGCAAGGTCAGGGAATATGGAAGATGAGGAAGAGGTTCCCAGATAAGTTCAGCAATCACACCTCCAGACAATTGCGCTGTATGTGGACGAGCATTATCATGGAGCAATAAGACTTGTTGTTGTCTTTGGCTTTTGTTGTCAATAGCAATGGCAAGCCATCTTAGCTGGTCACTATACACATCAGAGATAATCGTTGCATTTTTCAGAAGAAGTTCATAGTGAAGAATGCCATCTTTGTTCCACCAAACACACAACATGTTTTCTGTGGATGGTCACTATCCTTGGCATGGGGAGTTGCTTTTTTGGATAGGCTGAGTCACTCTTTCCTCTTCTTCATATTGACATACAAACACCATTTCTCGTCACCGGTGACAATGTTCGAAAGAAATGCTTCATGCCTATCACAAGCCAACTGGTGCCGGGCAAGCAATGATGAACAGATGTTTACTCATTTTTTTGTTACTGTCACTTAGCACATGTGGTACCCACATACCCAGTTTCTGTACCTTACCCATCAAATGCAAATGGTGTACAATAGTTGACTGATCACATTCAAAACTTGCGCCATTTGCCGCATTGTTTGACAAGGATTTCATGAAGCAACTCATTCAAGCGATTTCATCAAAATCTCAAGGTCTTCCAGAACGTGGATCATCAGACAAGTCAAACTATCCTGCTCGAAGGCGGGAAAACAATTTTTGTGCTGTTCTTTCAGCAATTGTTTCATTCCCGTACACTTCACAAATTGTTCTTGCAGCTCCTGCTGCACTGGATCCTTGGTTAAACTCAAAGAGTAAAATGTGTCGGAAATGCTCACTTTTCTCAACTTGACATTCCATATCCGTTTGAAATATACACAAATAATTCGTTCACAATCAAGAAAACCTGTGTTTCACAACACACAAACTCCACATTCAGTTAAAACAATGGAATAACGATAAGCAATCCCTTCATGCTGCATTGTTGCCAACCCAAAAGAATACCGTAGAAACTTACGCATCAACCCTATAAGTGAGACTGAATCAAGAAGCAGCAAAACTAATGCAGTGAGTTTGCAGCTGCAATTAACAGTATTCTGTAACAAGAAAGTCAGCTCTCAGACAAAACATCTTTACACCAATCTTTTTCCAGACCATCTTTGCTTTACAGGAGTGAAAGCTGAGTGGACTTGGGATATCTTATTGATAAGTTAGAAGTAACAGACATTAAAGTAGCAAGAATGATTGCTGGTACAAACAGCTGGGGACAATGACAGGAAGGTACTCAGAATCAGGCGATAAAGGCTAAGTTAGGAATGAACTTGATGCATGAAGTTGTAAGCATTAACCAACTTCAGTGGTGGGATCATGTGAGGCAAATGAAGGAGGATAGGTCACCTAGGAGAATAACGGATTCAGCCATGGAGGTTAAGAAAATTGGAGGGAGACCAAGGTGACAATGGTTAGACTCAGTTTCTAATGATTTAAAGATAAGAGGTATAGAACTAAACGAGGCCACAGAGTTAGTTACAAACAAAGGATTGTGGAGGCATTTAGTAAATTCAGAGAGGCTTGCAGACTGATCGTTGAAAGGCATTCAGTCTATAATGAAGATGTAAGTATGTATGAGAAAAAATAATGAAATAGAGACTCGTGTTATAGTTGTAGAAAATCTACCCTAAGTTCACCTGATTGTAAATAAAGGAATTATATTTTATTTACCGAGCAAGTTGGCCATGCGGTTTCGGTCGTGTAGTTGTGAGCTTGCACTGGGTAGATGGTGTGTTCGAACTTCAATGTCGGCAGCCCTGAAAATGACTTTCTGTGGTTTCCCATTTTCAAGTACTGGGGTTGTAACTTAATATAGACCATAATCGTTTCCTTCCCAATCCTAGGCCTATCCCATTGTTGCCATAAGACCTGTCTGTGTTAGTGTGACATAAAACAAATAGCAAGAAAGAAAATATTCAGATAAGAGTATTACAGTTTACTTCTCTCTTATTTCTAGCACTAGTGAGATCATCATCACAGTCGTGTGTGTCGTGGCTGTCATTGTTCTCATCATCATACTACTGTGCATGTTCTGGCCTGTGTGCCTTTTGTACAAGAAGAGACAGGCATCAAGAGGTGGAAAGGTTTATGCCACATCACCACCAGCTGGTATGTACAACATCATATGTTTAACCCTTACAGGACCAACCTACTAATGACCGCCCTTGCGAAAAAGACTGACTGTTGATAGATTGCCAGTGGCTGCACTAGTTAAAATGACATGCTGGTGAATTTGTCGAAAGAATAAATCTAAAACTAGTTTTAAAATATTCCCTTTATTCAAAGGAGACTTCTCATGCCTCATTTTCACCACACCAAATGGTTTATATGCAATCACCTTAACACCTTCAACACTATGCCCATACGGGATATGTGCAAACTGCTTTCTTGGTTATGGACGGCGCCCGTATGCCATACAGACGTGATTTTCATGCGTGTTTATAGAGAGCTGCATGTATCCCACATAGTTCCTGTCCCTAGCTTGCGGGTAGTATTTTATCTAGTGTCCACTAGATTGCAGCAGTTATCAAGAAGTTCAAACTGAAATAATAAAATGGGTAGTTTCTCTTTGCTGTGTCCTCTACTCAAGCATTCGATGAGTCGGGTGTTGAACGCACCGAATCTGTCGCACTCTCAGCTGTGTTACTGTACAAACATGATAGTGATATCTTGGATATTTTATTGGGAGAAGTGGGTTCAGTGATGAAGAAACTGCTTACGAACCAGATAGCATATCAAGTGTTAGTTCAGGCACGATTTTTATTTGTTATGTCGCTTTCAAATGCAAGTTTTTAGCTGCATTATTTTATTCTGAATACAAACTATAGGAATACTTCACCTCTCCAAAAATTTGGGCTTATTTTTTCATTTAGATGAAGAGATGTAGGCCGATGATTCACCTGTACCACAAAAAGAAAGCAGATGTTGATACAAGGAGTGCAAGGTTGGACTGTGAATAGCCCAATGTTTTCAGGGCTACTATACCAGAACAAACTATTCCTAAATAGGTAAATTTTGTATTTCAAATGCAATTGTGTTTATTTGTGGTTTAAGTAACCAGAGTAAATGATTAATTTTTATTGTTTGAGTAGACTTATTGATATAACTCAAATGTAAAAGTTTATTCTGTACATTTTTTAATGTTTTTCATAAGACTAGTATTATTAAATTACATTAGATATGTACTTCCTGATTAATATCTTCATTTTGGATGGCTGACACCTTCATATGATACAAAAATCAGGTATGTACTATGTGTTGCTGTTGTGCAATAATGTATTAAAATTCAGGAAAAAGACTCAGCTCACTGCCAGGGTCCATGTTAAAATATGGTAGTGTTGAAAGTACTAAACATGCTGGGTCCTAAAAGAGTTCAGTATGTTGATTATTTCAAAGCTTTGTCTGATGCGCTTCTTATTTAACAATTACCAAATGGTAGTAGTTCTTGGTCTGCTTAACTGTGTTCGAATCATGGCTCTATCACAAATTTAAGACTGGTATAATCTTCCATCTAGAAATGGTTTCCCTAGTTTTCCATTTTTGACTCCAGGAAAATTCCAGAATTGTACGTAGCAAACAAGCCAAAACTACTTCCTTCCCAATGCTGATTATCTGGTTGTTGCACATGAAATATACTTTCCGATGTTATCATGGTGGTGGGTAGTAGAGTTTAACACTTTCACAAAAACCACCGGGACTGGTGGTATCATGGTTTCATTTTAATTCCTATCTCTCTGCATTCTCAACAGATTTAGTGAGGAATTCAATTATTGTCAAACAGTTCCAGGAGGAGTCAAAGTGTACAGCATGACTATTGGTTGTTTCTGCTACCAATAATATGGGATGCATAATGAGAAATAACTCCTAAAACAAAGCAAGATAGTAAGTAAGTAAACTCGTGTCCTCATCCTGAGGTAGTGCAGCTCTTTTCAGTCACATCCCCATTGGAGGTGAGCTGCATGTACCATTTCAACCACATACCAGCCCTCCTGCCAGTTTCAAATTTCTGGCAGTGCCGGGAATCGAACCCGGGCCCCCGAGGATGGCAGATAATAACACTAACCGTAATGCTACAAAGGCGGACAAGCAAGATTGTAATTTCCCATGACTGGCAATATCGTATCCAGACCTGGGGTCTAGGGTTAGCAAGCATGCCTCTTACCAGGAGACACTGGATTTTTGATTCCCAGCCAGGTCCAGGTTTTTTATCTGGATCTGAGGTCTGGTTCAAAGTATTCCCAGCCTACATGAGAACAATTGAGAAGCTATCTGACAGTGAGATTGCAACCCCCATTCAGAAAGCAAAGAATATCAACTAAGAGGATTCATTGCGACTCTAAACATTTAGCCAATCATTCTACACTGATTGGCCAAAAGTCATGGGAAGGGGTGTCCTATTAGAAAATGTGCCATAGATGACCCCCAAGCGTTGCGGCTAACTGCGGCATAGCTGAGCAGTCTATCACATGTACCAGTGTCGTGAAGATGGCCACACACCATAAGTTAGTGACTTTGAGCATGGGATGATCATCAGAGCACGGCGCATGGGTCATAGCATTGGGGAGATTACATGCGAGCTGATGGGCGCGCTAGAGCATGGTGTATGCCCCATGAAGCTGTAGATCCTGCGTGTCGACAAGGTTGTGACCAGGCAGGAGGTGGCTCAGTTCTGGTCTGGGCGGCATTCTCATGGTCACAATTAGGCCCCATTGTCCGGCTGCAGGGAGTGCTGACAGGTGAACATTATGTGGACATTCTTTCAGACCATCTGCTTCCCTTTCTGGCTCTAAAGTACCCTGATGGAGATGCCATATTTCAACAGTACAATGCGCCATGTCACCATTCTGTGGTGGCACACAGGTGGTTGGAGGAGCACTCCAGTAAAGTTACGACCAGGGATTGGTCCTCCAGATCCCCCAATCTTAACCCAATTGAGTATTTATGGGATACTTTCAATGCTGGTGTATGCTCTATTAACCCCGCACCAACTACACAAGACCAATTATGGATAGCAGTGCAAGATGTGTGGGCCCAGATCCCTCCAGAATGATTCCAACACCTTGTAGAAGTCGATGCCTCGCCGTATTGCTGCCATTTTGAGGGCTTGTGGAGGAGCATGTTCAGTGTCTTTCCATGACTTTTGGCCACTCAGCGTATTTGTTCTGTAAATAAACGAGAAAAGCTCAAAGAGTAGAATATTACAAGTATTACATACAGCACAGAAACAATATATATAAATTCTTATTTTACTGGCACAAAACCTACCAACAATACATTTTCCATTCTACAACACAGTATGCTATCAGGCGTTGGTGTTCTGGTGTCAATGGCAACCAGCGCATGGGGCAGTAGGACCCCAATTCGGTGGATGCGAGTCGTCGAGACACTGTGCAGGAACTCACAGGATGTTGTAGAGTCTCCAGTACATGTTTGCAGATGGCGGGTGCCAAAGTTATGGGATCCTGCAATGCTTGGAGTACCATATGACGTCCTCCCTTGGGGTGGTGTTTCTTGGTCGACCCGAACCTGCATGATGTGATTGGGTGCCCTCATGTACCTATTGAGTCCAACATCGGGCCACTGTAAAATCTGAATGGCCCACGTGCCTGGCAATTGCACGATACGACCAACCAGAATCATGCAGTCTCACAATGTGGCCTCTGTCAATTGGTGGATAGGTTGTCTAACGCATCTGTGAGGCATCACGGGTGCTTCATACTGTACGTAGTCCTCTCTGCACGTCTCACTCACAGCAGTTGACTGGTAACAACTTATCTACAACAGGATGGTGCCACCAAGAATGCACTCTGATGAGCATTCTACACATTAGAGATCCTTGTAAATCTAATCATTTACTCATACAATGGTATGCATGTTCACCAAAATGGGATAATATTGGACCACTCCTTCTGGGTGCTCAACATTTTTTGTCAAGCAGTGTATTTAGATGTGTCATGCGTGAGCATATGTTTAATATACTGCTTTCTATGCTACAATTTGGCAACCCTGCTACTAGGGAAGATCGTAGAAGAAATTATCCATAACTGATTGAAAAGTTTGTGGTAAACTGTCGAGGGATATACACTATAGGAATTGCTGCCTGTGTGGATGAGATGTTGGTGTGTTTTTGCAGCCGATGTAAGTTCAAGGTGTAAAAGCCGAATAAACCTGCGAAGTACGGTATAAAACTCATGTGCCTCACAGATCTAGGAATGGGTATTTCTTTGATGGCTACATTTACATTGGTAAAAATTCAGATAGACATACTCTTTCAGCTGAAGACAGAAAGTTCTCTAAACCATCTCAAGCTGTTTTATGCCTGACAAGACACATTAAGGGATTGAACTGGAATGCCACCGGAGATAACGGGTTCATGTCCATAAAACTGGTACAGGTACTAGGAGAGAGAGAGGGAGAGAGACAGAGAACTGATGTATGTGGGAACTATGTGGAAGTTTAAGAAAGAAATTCTGAAAGAGTTCCTCCCAAACAAATCAAGAGAAGTAGGTTCCTCCTTATTCGGTTTCACTACAGATTTAAATTTAGTCTCCCATGTGCCAAAAAAGAGCAAAGCAGTATTGTTAGTGTTCTCAAAGCATCATGAAAAATTCTTTGACGAAGAGACCAGTAAGACAGAAATAAGCGAATACTACAATCTCACCAAAGGTGGTGTCGATTCACTAGATGGGAAGTGTGCGAATTATAGCAGTGGTGCCAGACAAGGAGATTCTCAGCCGCAGTCTTTTACAGAATACTGGATATAAGTGGTGTGAATGCATATATCTTGTACAGTTCTTACAAAAACAACCCAGAAATAAGCAGGCTGGATTTTCTGAAGAACCTGGTACGTAAACTTGTAAATCCACAGCTTGAAAGACGAGTCACAAATCCGCAGATAAACCGGGAAGTAAGAGCGTGCATAGGGAGAGTGCTTGGAGTGAAAGAAGAAATACCTTACACAGAAGATGAAAGACTCAAGAAAAGGAAAACCTGTTCACTTTGTGATCCTCCGAAGAAGAGGAAGATGAATTACTTGTGCCACCTATGCAAAAAACCAGTCTGTCTTGGGTGTACTAAAAAGGTGTGTAATGCTTGTGCACATGAAAATTTGTGAAAGAACATACAATGAACAAATCAAACATTTTGCCCCAAAAAGAATCTCTGATTTACAAGCTGTAATATTTGACAAAATGATGTAATTTGTCTTGTTTTACTGTTCCACTTTATCAATCACATATTTTTCTTCCTAAATAATGGTTATATATTGATATATTGTAAATGATTTTTAATTAATTAAAAGTGATGATCATTAAAAAAATTCAACAGTTCTCTATTAGAACTGAATATGAGCGTAATAGATGTACTATTTGATTTTAGGAAATACAGTATTTGTATTTTTAACCCATGCTAGATGAATACCAGTATCAATGCTTTGATTACATGCGGCTGTAGGCAACAAAGATACATTGGCAGTTTCTGAGATCTCACCTCACAAAGTACGTCCCAGAATTACCACACCCCACAAGTTGATGGTTAAATATTCAAAAATCAAAATATTCTACTAATTCACCTTCAACATGTCTACTCATTCTTCTGTAAATAATTTATGCATTTGTCAATATTTGCTTTCTTCTTAAAATCAGATAAAACTCCTTCTGTTTCATATATCTTACTTTCTAAATGGAAAAGCTTTGTCATGGCAGCCAGTAATTTTGAGGATATACTAGCAAATGTACCCGTGCTTCGCTACGGTATTCTACATTGTATACGGATATCGACGTAAATAGTGTGCATGCGGTAAATAAGATTGTTTTAAAATTGCATGTCTCTTAGCCTTATCCGAGAAATAGCATGGGGAGGTCCCCATACGTTGTTTCCAATGTAAAGTGAGGGTTGCGGAGTTGTGATGATAACGGCAGGCTCACTTGCCTACTGCCATTCACAATCGAGTTGGCAAGTTTACATTATAATTGCAGGCCCCATTGCCTACTGCGCGGTCACAATCAATTTGGGGAGTTTTAGTTACAATGGCAGACCCATTTCCTACTTTCAGACAGATTACAGTTGAGGAGTTTTTATTATAATAGCAGGCAACTTCCCTACCACCAGTCAAAATTGAGTTGTACAGTTATCATTATAATGACAGGCCCTTTTTACTGCTGCCAGCCAGCTTACTGCCAGTCGCACAGAATTAGTGAGTTTCCATGAAAATAGCAGGCCACTATGCCTAATGCAAGTCAAATTCTAGATTGGAACATTTGTTTATAATGGCAGGCACCCTGACCTAGAGCTAAACACAATAGGTAGGGGACTTTCGAACAAAACTGCATGATCCCTTGCCTTCTGCAAGACAAATCGAGAAGTGAATTATTCATTAAAATGGTAGGCCCTCCTTACTAATGCCAGTTACACAGGAATTGGAGAGGGACCCCATTCCTACTGCCAGCAGTCAAAGTCGGTGTAGGGAGTACTGATTACAATAGCAGACACACCCTTTCTTAGTCGCTACAAATCAACATCAATGAATATATATAGATGGACATACGAAAGTATATGCATGTTTACAATATTGCAGATCTTCATTTACAGATTAACTGCTGCTAAACGGTATGTCATGTTGACAAAGGATTGTACTGTAAGGTGCAGTATTTAGCGATCTAAATGGCTGGTCCTATGATATTTTCTCACATCTCATCTATTCATGGGTCAGATTGAGTCAGAAACGTTGAATAGGTCGAAATTTGTGTAAGATTATCTTACATTGCATTACTTTTTGGATAATTATGTGACATAGCATTTGGCTCACATATGGGTACTGGGTGGGCCAATGTTCGTGTAGAGTTTGATCATACTATCTTTCCTGTAAGTGATTGAAAGTATGAATTATATAGGTAAAGAGTCCAAATTTACTTAAAATCAAGAAATAGAGATGAATCTAATGTATAAGCAATACAGATATGACAAAAAGCCATAAGACCAAGGTTGAAGATCACTCCTAATTCAACGAAGATTGTGCCATCCGTTATGTGATAGGACTTCCCGTTTATCCCACGAAATACCTCAAAACGAAGGTCTGCACCATCATTAAAATTGCTTCCATATTTCGATATTCTTCGGGGATAAAAAATGAAAAAATTAAAGATCTGTGAAGTTTTTTGTTCGTTACAGGCTGAAATGTATAATTTTGCCAAATTTCAATTTTCTTGCTTGTCTGGCAGATTATGCTGCAATCTGGATTTTGGGTGAGGGGGTAAAAAATATGACTTTCAGGAAATTAAACCAAAAAATATACAGAAGATAATTATTACCCCTCAAACGGGTATCTGTACGAAAATTTCACCAAAATAGTCAATGTACAGGCACACACAGTCGTTACGATTTTATTTATATAGATAGATAAGGAATCTGCTCCACGTACAACACATTTTGGCTACGTCCGCTGGACTTAACCTGCAAAACCAACCGTTTATGATATCTCACTTATTAATCCTCCTGTTGAAAAATTCACATGAGAACAAAAGTTTTAGAAATGGATTTCTATTAAGGATTGTAGATTTCGATTAATTTCGGATGTGCATATTTTGAGGAAGTGCAAAATCATCGTTCTGGTTTCGGATAAACCCCCAGTAAATTTAGGTATTCAGAAATAATATTGGCCCTAAAACCTACACAAGGACAGGTGGATTCTAAATATCAAGTTTGGTAGAAATATATTCAGTAGTTTTCAAGTTATAAAAACTCATACAATCAAACCGACAAACAGACACCAAAGTTAAGAAATATGCAGATGGTCATTATTACAACTGAAATGAATAACTGTACGGAAATTCCGCCAAAATAGCCAATGTATAGACAGACAGTTGTTGCGATTATAATTATATAGATGACAGATAAGCATGGGCACGTTTGAATATGCAAACCTTCATTTCGAGATTTACTGCTCCTAAACGGTACATCATACCAACAAACGGTTTGCACCCTCAGACATCCCTTTTATCACTCTACATGTTTGGTGTTAAAACATTTTCTCGTATCTCACATATTTATGGGTTCGATTGAGTTACGATATTTGAATGGGGTGAAATTTGGGTACATTTTCATCATTTTACATTATTTTTCACATACTTACGTGGAAGCTAGAATAATGAAATTGGGTTCGCATATAGTCATTGGTTGTGTCAATGTGCGTGCCAAATTCGATGACTCTACATTTCCTATAAGTGTGTCCAACTAAGTAATATACGTGTAAAAAGCACAAAATTTATGAACCATCGAAAAATACAGCCAAATCTACCCTATAAGGGAGAGAGAGAGATACGACAAAATATCACAGGACCAAAGTTGTAGATCACTCGAAATTGAACGCAGATCGTGCCATCCGTTTTGTGATAGGACTTGCCGTTTAGCCGCAAAATACCTCGAAATGAAGGTCTGCACTGTCATTAAATTGCCTATATTTCGATATTATTCGGCATAAAAAGTGAAATATTTAAAGAGCTTGGAAGTTTTCCGTAGGTTACCGGCTAAAACGTATAAATTTGCTTTATTTCAATTTTTCAGCTCATGTGGCAGATTGTGAGGCAATCTTGATTTTGGGCGTGGGGGGGGGGGGGGGGGGTAAAATTTAGGACTTCCAGGGAACTATAGCTAAAAATATGCAGGTGGTCATTATTACCCCTTAAACAGAAAGCTGTACGAAAATTTCGCCAAAATAGTCAATGCACAGACACACGGTTGTTACGATGATTTATCTAGATAAATAAGGAATCTGCTCCGCGTATAACACCTTTTGGGCTATGTCCGCTAGACTTAACCTGAAAACCGACCTTTCATGTTATCTCCCATATTAATCCTCCCGTTGAAAAATGCACATGAGAAAAAGGAATTAGAATTGGATTTCCAAACAGTTTGATCGATTTCCAGTCAGGTTGGTCTTGTACTTTATATATTGTGGGAGAGTAAAAATCACCATTTCAGTCCCCTATAAAACCCCAGTCCATTCCAGGAATTTGAAATGGTATAAACCTTAAAAGCTACCCTTGGAGGGGTGGATGCTAAATATAAAGTTTGGTTCAAATATCTCAGTAGTTTTCAAGTTGTAAGAAATACGCTTTATGCGCACCCGCTCTTGCGTTAAGTCCGGTGGTACTTGTACCGAAAAACGGTCCGTTAATGATATCTCCATTATTAATCCTGGTATCGAAATGATGCACATGAGAAAAAAAAGTTTAGAAATTAATTTCCATTAAGGCAGGTAGATTACCATTAAGTTTGGTTGTGTATATTTTGAGGGAGTGCAAAATCACGGTTTTGGTTTCGTATCAACCCCCAATTAGTTCACGGATTTGGAAACAATATTTGCCCTAAAACCTACCCAAGAACAGGTGGATTCTAAATATGAAGTTTGGGGGAAATATATCCAGTAGTTTTCAAGTTATAGAAAAACCAACCAACCAACCGACCGACCGACCGACCGACCGACCGACCGACCGACCGACTGACTGACTAACTAACTAACTAACTAACTAACTAACTAACTAACTAGGAAACATACCCTTGGACAGATGGATGCTATATATAAAGTTTGGTTCAAATATCTTCAGTGGTTTTCAAGTTGTAAGAAATACGCTTTACACGCACCCGCTTTTGCGTCAAGTCCGCCGGGATTTGTACCGAAAAATGGTCCATTAATGATATCTCCCTTATTAAATCCTGTTATCGAAATGATGCACATGAGAAAAAAAGGTTTAGAAATTAATTTTCATTAAGGCAGGTAGATTTCCATTAAGTTCGGTTGTGTATACTTTGAGGGAGTGCAAAATCATGGTTTCGGTTTCATAAAAATCCCCACTCAGTTCAGGGATTTAGAAATGACATTTGCGCTAAAACCTACCCAAGGGTAGGTGGATTCTAAATATGAAGTTTGGTGGTTATATATCCAGTAGTTTTCAAGTTATAGAGGGACAGACAAACAGACAAACAAACAAACAGACAAACAGACACCAAAGCTAAAAATGATGCAGATGGTCATTATTACACCTGAAACGGATAACTGTACGGAAATTACGCCAAAATAATCAATGTACAGACACACGGTCGTTACGATTTTATTTATATAGATACTTAACTCCAAGTAGATTATTCCTACTTTAGTTCCTCAATATTTCCGGATGAGTTGGCCTGCGGTTAGGGGTGCACAGCTGTGAGCTCACATCCGGGAGATAGTGGGTTCGAATCCCACTGTCGGCAGCCATGAAGATGGTTTTCGTGGTTTCCCATTTTCACACCAGGCAAATGCTGGGGCTGTACCTTAATTAAGGCCACGGCCGCTTCCTTCCTATTCCTAGGCCTTTCCTGTTCCTCAATACTCTGTGGATCAGTTGTGGCATGTTGACTTCTAGATCCCCAGATCGTGGATTAAACCTAGCTGAGGCAATCAGATTTTTGAAAGGTAGAAAGTTAATTCACACTAAGTTGTAACATGTCAGCCTATACAAGACAGGAAAATCAAAGCTATAGCAATGACACTCAAACAACTTCTCTTTATGATCACTGGTTTACAAGAAGGCTGTCTTCCTTGAGGATTGCAAACCTGCATTTCATGCTATTTCACCAAGTTAACAACCTATAACTCAGACTGTAAATGAAGCAAGAGAGGTGATAAGTCTTCCAGAAGGTACCCTCTCATATGGAACTGATTGGAAATTAAACAACTGACCTGCTAGCAAAATCATAGAGCCACACTTCTGACCACACCAACAGTACTAAACTTTGAGACTTTCAAGAGATTTGTCAATCTTAAAGCACAAGAATAATAATTCAAGAAGGACAGTACAGCCTTACCCAATAATAAACAATGCTAAAATATAAAATCCACTTGAGAAATCAACAAGAAAAGAAACCGCAGCCAATTTTCATCTTCATCATATCAATATTTTTAGTAGATGGAAGAAATCAGCTGTAGTCTATGAACAGGAACTGTCCCGACATTTGCCTGGAAGTGAAAATGGTAAACTACAGGCAACCATTCTCAGGACATCTGACAGTGGGTTTCGAACCCACTCGTCTCATGAATGCAGAGCTCAGCTCTATGATAGCGGGTTAACATGCGTGACCACTCAGCTCAGTAGACCTTATAAATATTAATTCTCTATCAAATCCTAATCTTAAAATAGGATCCCATATCTCATCTATGCCAAAGTTTTCTTATATTTTTGCTATATTATGTCTAGTACTCTTGTTGGGAAATCAGCACATTATTTACAACAACTACCGGTAACATAATTCCTTAGCTGACCTCGCGGTGTAGCAGTAGCATGCCTGCCTCTTACTCAGAGGCCCTGGGTTCGATTCCTAGCCAGGTCAGGAATTTTTACCTGGATTTGAGGACTGGTTCAAAGTCCACTCAGCCTGCATGATTAAAATTGAGGAGCTATCTGACGGTGAGATAGTGGCCCCAGCCTAGAAAGCCAAGACTAACGGCTGAGAGGATTTTTCGTGCTGACCACATGACACCTCGTAATCTGCAGGCCTTCGGGCCGAGCAGTGCTCACTTGGTAGGCCAAGGCCCTTCAGGGCTGTAGTGCCATGGGGTTAGGTTAGGTTAATATAATCCCTTAAAGATTCTTTCTACTTGCCTTTCCCAGTGTAATTTGACACTTTTCCTAAAGTAATTCTTAAACATTTATAATTTTCTTCATGAGTTTTTCTCTCCTATTTGGAACTATAAACTATGGTATATTTTTGTCTCTTCAGCTTCTGCACCGCACGTGGCAACAGTAAACCAAACTGTTGTGTATCCAGACTATCAGCAGCAGTTTACAGTCCCACCAGGTCAACAACCAGGTCATCTGCCATACACGATGCCTTCTGGATACCAATATCCACCACAACAATTACGAGGTGAGTCATGAGCAACACCATGATGATTTCAGCTAGGTGTGCATATTTGAAATATGGTACAGCAAACACTTGGTTATCTGCATTTTTGCAGGGGACAGAGTACACAGATTACAAAAAATTGTCGATGCTCAGAAATACAATATTTTGCAACCATGTTTATAGCATGGTTCTAAAATGTCAAATGTAACCTCTAATTTAGATACAAAAATTACAAATGCCAATTTTTTTTTGCAATATTCCAATTAAAAATAGAAGTGTTTTCTTACTTCAACAAATACAGTAACTTGTTTCTAACAATCTTAGTCTTTTTCAATTTACTTTATGTGGCACTGACACAGATAGGACTTACAGTGATGATTGGATAGGAGTGGGAAGGAAGTGACCATGGTCTAAATTAAGGTACAAGCCCTAGCATTTGCCTGGAGTGAAAATGGGAAACCATGGAAAACTATCTTCAGGGCTGCCGAGAGTGGGGTTCGAACCCACTATCTCCTGAATGCAAGCTGACAGCTGTGTGATCCAAACTGCACAGGCACTTGCTCGGTACATCTTAGTCTCGAGAAAATTCTTCATACAATTAAAAGTTTTCAATACCCATGCAAAAGCCTCTGTGGCTCAGATGGCAGCTCACTAACCTCTCACCCCTGGGTTCGATGGTTCAAATCCCGGTCACTCCGTGTAAGATTTGTGCTGGGCAAAGCAGAGGCAGGACAGTTTTTTCTCCTGGGTACTCCATTTTACCCTGTCATCTTTCATTCCAGCAACACTCTCCAATATCATTTCATTTCATCTGTCAGTCATTAATCATTCCCCTCGAAAGTTGCGACAGGCTTCGGCAGCCGGCACAATTCCTATCCTCATCGCTAGATGGGAACTTCATTCATTTCATTCCTGACCCAGTCAAATGACTGGTGACAGCTGTGGATTTTCATTTTCAATACCCATGCAAGGAATGTACATGTTTAAACTATGCAAAACATTTACCTGAAATAGAATTCTTGACGCAAGTGTGATAAACAGATATAACTTGAAAACAATGTTCTCTCATCCATGGGTAAATAATACAAGTATCGAGCTTGAATTATTATTTAAAGGTGTACAAATTGTACTTCAGGCTTGCCTGCCCCAAGCTGCTCTGCTGCAACTGGAAACCAGCTTAGCTTGAGAGTCAGCGAAGCAAGAGTGCACGCGTACTGAGCGCGCTAGTCATAGCAAACCAAAACCTAGGTTTCCCTAAGCCTGACAGGTTGCCTGGGACCCGTTTGGACAGCCGGACTTGAGAAGAGTGAACGTGAAGTTTGCTATCGATGTGACGTGAATGTGCCGTTATATGTTAGTGTAGCTATGTATCCGTTTAGTGCAGCTCTGTTGTAGTTCGAGGTGCAACCAGCAGGAAAATGAACAAGTCAACCGTAAAGGAAATCGAAGAAAAATTAAAAAGTGGTGAATTTATTCTAGCAACAAAACAGGGCTCAAGTATAGCATGGGAAAAATTTTCATTTTATGAACAGGTATCAAATTAGCCAGTAGGTTACTCGCAATGCAATTTTTGCAAAAAGCTACTCAGCACCCATTCAGGGACCTCAAGTATGTTGCGACATGTCTGCAAATTTGACCCAAATGTTCCATAGTCTAAAAATATTTTGAAATAGGACAAGGACAAGTGCGTGGAAATGTGCGCCAACTATTGAGGGTGAAGGATTTTTAAATTTAGGGCAAACGCTGATAGAAATGGGCAAAAAGTGTGGCTCAGTGGATATTAAAAATATTATACCCTCTCGAGTCACAGTTGCTAGGAAGGTACAAACTTTTGCGGACAAAGTGCGCAGTAAAATGCTTCCCGACAGTACATGCTATTAAATCTGGTATCTGTGCGAGTACCACTGACCTGTGGACAGATAATTACAAGGGTGTACACTATATGTCTGTCACAATGCACTATAAAAATGCAGATTGGTCTCTCAATAAGTATGTATTAATGTGTTCAGCCTTCCCTGACTGTCCAAAAACTGGTGAAAATATTCGCAGTGAATTGGAAGATCGTTTGAAAGGACATGGCGTTTCTCATGAAGATATTTGCAAATTTACATTTGTAACAGACCAGGGAAGCAATATTGTTAAGGCCCTCAGCATATACAAACATCTTCCATGCATGGCTCATATTATTAATACGGTCTTGAAGCATGATCTGAGCGAACCCTTTTTGAAAGAAAGTGTTCCTAATGTGTCAGCTGTTATCCATTCAGTGAAATCTCTGGTTTCGTACTTTAAGAGAAGAGGCCTTTGTGTGAGGTTACAATCATCGTTGAAACCGTACGTATCTACTCGGTGGAACAGTTATTTTGACATGCTGCAATCAGTTCACTCCCAGATAGATGCTGTGAGAACTGTTTTAGAGAAGGAGGGCGCCTCTGATAAAATGCTCGGTTATGATCAGGACATTGCCAGGCTGAGTGGCTCAGACGGTTAAGGCGCTGCCTTTCTAACCCCAACTTGGCAGGTTCGATCCTGGCTCAGTCCGGTGGTATTTGAAGGTGCTCAAATACGACAGCCCCGTGTCGGTAGATTTACTGGCACATAAAAGAACTCCTGCGGGACTCAATTCCGGCACCTCGGTGTCTCCGAAGACCGTAAAAGTAGTTAGTGGGACGTAAAGCAAATAACATTATTATTATTATCATCATCAGGACATTACTGGCCTGCTTATAACATTTCTTAAGCCATTTAAGGAAGCCACAATTGATCTTGAGGGTGATGAGGAGCCGACTTTACATCTGGTCCTCCCGTAGTTTTATGCCTTAAAAGCCCATTGTACTCCACAGGATGATGATGAAC